>NC_134222.1:12500-664250 GCF_965140235.1 Caretta caretta | reverse complement strand
TGAATGACACTGGTTGTTGGAGATTAGCAGTTGACATTTCCCATGTTTTTCTCCATTTCCTCTTTTTAATGTATGTGTTTTGTACTAAAATGCACTTTGTGGAAGGCTTTGGGCTGATTCTTACTAAGGCCTTGTCTACACAAGAAAGTTGCACCAGTTTAACTATAGGTGTGATTTTAACCCATGCAAAGGCTGTGTGAACACACCTATTTTGCTTTAGCTAAGTCAATTAGTCCTTTTCTATGTGGAGAGTTGTATCTGTTTAACTAAAGTTGTGAATTTAAACAAACTTAGTTAAACCAGTCCAAACCCTCCATGTGGACATTTTATTTTGGTTTGAGGAGCTTATTTTATTTAAAATAGGGCATATTCTTTCTGAACAGCATTAGGCTTTATGTCATGGACATTTTGTATGTTTGATATTCATATGGATTTGCTAAAGTGAAGAAATTCAATAACATTTCAAATATGAAAGTTATCAAGAAATATTAATTTAGTGATGGCTTCACCCTATGGGCAATAGTTTTTAGGGAAGAGGTCCTGTACCTACATGAGGGAATAGAAATTTTATAATAGAGGGCTCTTCAATTTAGCAGAAAAAGTTATAGCGAGATCCAATGGCTGGAAGTTGAAGCTCAACAAATTCAGACTGGAAGTAAGTTATAAATTTAACAGTAAGGGTAATTGACCATTGGAACAGCTTACTAAGGGACATGGGAAATTCTCACTCACTGGAAATTTTTACATCAAGATGGGATGCTTTTCTAAAAGACCTTCTCTAGTTCAAACAGGAATTAATTCAAGGAAGTCCTATGGCCTGTGTCATACATTTGAGTCTAGAAGATCACGGTCATTCCTTCCGGCCTTACAACCTATGATAGAGCTTTGCTTTACCAGAATAGGTTCAAGGGTCATTACCAAGATGTATGAATGTTAGGAAGCAAGAGCATTGTCCTGTGGTGGGAAGTCGTCAGCCTGGATCTTAATAATATTTTGCATTTCTACAGCACCCATCCATTGAAGAGCCTCAAAAGACTGCGCAAAATCTCATGAATTAATTTCAATGTAACAGATCATTTGTTGAACATAAAAAGTTAATTGTGCCTCATACACAGTGCAGCAGGAACTAGCCACTGTCCCCTGGAACAACATGAAGATGGGAGTATGAGAAGAAAAGCAGGAGGGAACTACCAGAATGAAGGGGAGTAGGAGGAAATAAGAACTGAGTTGTTCAGGGCTTTGAAGAGGAAGAAACATGTACATTCTGCACAAAGGGAGCTGGAAGGCAGTGGTGTGGAAGGAAGATGACTTTAGCTGCAGGATTTTGGATAGAATGGAATGCAGCAAGGTGCAAAGCAAGGAGGGGAAAGTTGCAGTAGCCAAGGCAAGACCTAACTAAGGCATGGACCAGCATCTCTAAATTAAGGCAATAATTATGAGAGCAAAGCAATCTGAAATGTTCTCTGAGGGCTCTCATAATAGAGCTGGATTCCTGCTGGTTTACTTGTTAATTACACGGTAGAGTAATTATAGAATAATTATACCCTCTTTTTGACCAGTAAATGTCATTCCATGGGTCACAGGGCTGGGAATTATTCTTAGCTGGTCTCCCCTTAGACTTGGAGTCTGTAAACCATGTGTGGTGTCTATTGGTAATTGCAGGTTTGAGCCAGTTGCTTTCTTTGAAAAAGTTTCTTGTGTCCCTGAAGTCTGTGGTCAGTGAGTCGATCCCCCTCCCTCCAATCCCAACAGAAAGTGCAGGCCAGTCAGTGAGGGAGATGCCAGCAGGCAGCTTGCTTGGTTGGGGCAGATCTACTCAGGAAAGGGGAAGCTGTTGGGAAGGTGACACTGGTTCTTTAGCTACTTCCATGCAAAAACAAAACCACTAAGGTATGTCTACCTGGTGTCTGGGAGTAAGTCCCTCAGCTCGGGTGAAGAGACTTGTGTTAGCAGGGCTTACGGTAGTGTGCTAAAGATCGCTGTGTCCATGTTGCAGCTTGGGCTCTGAAACCTGTGGGAGGAGGGTGGGCTTCAGAGCCCAAACCACCCTGTCTACACAGCTACCTTTAGCTCACTACTGTGGACCAGGGTGGGAAGCTCGCTCCCAGATGCACTGTAGACATACCCTAGAACGACTTCCTAGAAGCAATGAGAAGCAGAATCTACCAACAAAGAGTGGTTCTAAATTCCCTTTGTCAGCAGGTAGACGTTCACTGTTAATTGCTACAGAAACACCAAAACTAGCAAGACTAACATAACACAGCTTAAGTTGCTGTAGGGGGGGTTGCTTTTCCCCCAAACCATCAGTCTTTGCTGCTTGGGTCAGACATGCTGAATTATTTCAGAGCAGGGATTCAGTGAGCTGTACCCGTCTCAGAAGTGAACTTCAAGGTAAACACCATCCCTGTACTGATGGGAGGGAGTGACTGACCCCAAGGAGATGCAGTCATGTCCTGGAAGATGTCAAACTCCTGTAGCATTGTTCTGCAGGCTCAGGAGTACCCAACATAGGAGAACAAGTCACACGTAGGATGTGCCAGACCAGATTAGACCACTGATCCATTGAAGCCAGTAGCCTGCCAGCTGGCAATGCCCAATACCAATTCCTCCCTCAGAGGAAGGCAAACACCAGCCAGTTGTGCTATGCTGCAAATGGGGAAACTTCCTTCTTGATCCCTACAGCATTCAGCTCAGACCCTATGGCATCAGACTGAATCTCCCCTCTCTTTGTATCCACCCACACTAGTGGATTCTCTGGTATGTTCAGCTGAGATTTCCAAAGAGGAATAGGCAATGTCCTTTTAGTGGTTCCATATTTACTAGACATTAATCTCATCCTGTGGCTCCTCATTCTGGTGGTGTGAGTTGGAGTAAGGAGAAAGGACTGCTCACTTCTCATGAGACCCTTTAGGACCTTCCATCCTTTGGTCAAGCCCCAGTAAGTCTTTTTTTTCCCCTCAGTCTTTGCAGTTACTCCGCCTGTTTGCTGCCCTGCTATGCCCCTTTCCAGTCTCTGCCGGGTATCTCTCAAGGTGACAACTCAGCCAAACATCTTCTGTTTTACTCTTTATTATTCTGCCAACATAAAAATTACTAAAAAAACAATTTACAAAATATGCCTCCAAAATCCCAGGTGAAGGGCTGGTGCTAGGGATAGAAATAAACCACCTCCCTTGTGCACACACCCAGCAAATCCCAGTACCCAGGGGGACAGGGGCAGGAATGTTCTAGGCAGAACCTTTATCAGAAGTATTAGCTGAGACTCACATCCCAGGGAAGGCAACTGGCTGCTAGTCAGTTTGATTTAGCTGCCATTGGCCTATATAGTGACAAGCAAGTCCTGCTATTTGGTCAATGTCCTGACCAAGGAATGTGCATGAGGGGCTCAGAAGGAAGAGCAGCTTTTACACCTCTTGTCTTTGTCCAATTGCATAGAGACATTGTCAGAAGCTAACGAGTATTCAAGACAATGAGGTACCCAGCACTGCTGCTCAAGAGTGGTGTTGAGGGGTTCTAGAGAGCCCTGCCAGAGGGGACCCACTGGGATGGGGCAGAAGGGCTTCTGATGGCAGCCTGGTCAAGGGAGAGAGACCCTGCTACAGAGGTCTCACAGGCAGCAGTCCCAGGATTCCTAGGCACTGCTCCTCCCTTATTTGGGGATACTATTTTTGATGGCATTTTTCAGGTTAGGCAAGTCCTGTGGCTCTTTTCTCTGTTTGGCAGCATTGGGGTTGGGGTTCTGGATGCTGCCCACAAAGAGTGGGATGCCCGTTGTCTCCTCAAAGATGATGAAGAGAAAGGGTTGGTTGAGGCTGAAAGTGGAGAGTGAACGAGACATCATGACACTGGTGGCAGCTGATGCCTCCACGCCATCTTCTGCAAGCTCCAGGGTGGACTGGTGCTGGATGCTGGATACAAAGAGAGGCTCATCTGTGATCTTCTGCAGGTCTGGGGCTGAAAACAACTCCCCGAGGCCTAAATAGAAATCAAATTGGGGTCAAACAGAAGCCTGTCTATTCACTAGTTCGGTGCCATGGCATGCCATTGGCTCAGACATTCATTTCATCTTTGTAGAACAGTGGTTCTCAACTTTTGTACAGGTGATGCCTTTCACATAGCAAGCCTCTGAGTGCAACCCTCCCTTATAAATTAAAAACACATAAATATTTAACACTGTTATAAATGCTGGAGGCAAAGCAGGGTTTGGGGTGGAGGCTGACAGCTCACACCCCTCTCAGGCGTCCTGACCCCCAGTTTGAGAACCTTTGCTGTAGAGGCGGCAGCCGCCTGTATCACTGTATTCTATGCACAACACCAGGGACTGGCCAGGCAGAGGAAGGAAAAGTGCACTCTGGCCAGATTTACCAGTCCTTCCCTGTATGGAGATCTGCAAGTGCCAAACAAACACAGCTTTCATATGGACTGATCATATCCTAGGGCTTTATACTGCTGCCCACAGCATGGTATCTGAGCACCTTCCACATAAAACCAGTAGAAACAGTGATGTCCCTAGTGGAATTCATAGAGTCTCTGGCATTTCTCCCTTGTGGGGGGGAAAGCTCTGATGGGGTATATTTTGTTTGCTGCTTAGTGTTGATTGGTTGGTTGCAGATTTTGTTTTCTGAAGGGTGCTAGGGTAGATCAGGGGCTTTGTGGTTAAGGTCATTCCTGCTATGCTGGAAATGTTTTGTCCATGAGGAAGGTTCTGCTGCATTTCCTAAACACACTCATACTCTGTTTTTGCCTAATCTCATCTGGAAGTCCATTTCATAACCCGGTCCGGATCCTCTTAACAATGACTGTTTTGTCCTTAGTTCTCACACACTTTGTTCTGGGCTTTGTGATCTGCATTGTCACTGAGAAGCATGGTTGTCTTGGCAGTTCATACATCCTAACATCAAGGGGAAATAAATCGAGGTCACAGGCAGGGGAAAGGTGGTCACAGCTGAGTTTGGAAGTGAGATGGAGAGCTGAAGGAGGGGAAGATAGGGAGAGACAGTTACAGGAACTGCAGTGAAGAAGGCTCTCAGACTAACAGTGGCCACATTTTTGCGGGGTGGGCAGAGAAAAGGCTGGTGCTAAAAAAGCAAAGAACAGGAACAGGGAGAAGAGTAAAGAGTTACATGGTCTTTGAAGTTGCCTCAAGCAAGGAGATCAGTTCTGAGCTTCAGTGCACAGATAACTGCAATCAGCCCAACCCATTCATGCTGTGCAAACCTCACCCTGGGCATTACCTAGTTGGCTGAGGACTTGGTTGAGTTCAAGCTGGTAATCTACATGCAGTTTGGGCATCTTTACCATGGTGGGCTTCTCCTTGAGGAAACGGCTGTGAAGCTTGTCATGGCTGAGGTTCACCAGCACCTGGGAGACGTTCCACTTAAACTGGTTTGGGACAATGGCCACAAAACTCATGTTGCCCTTAAAGGGAAACCTGGCTACCTGGAAACAAACCAATCAGAAGAACTGGTGGAATAGGAAACAGCCAAGTAAAGCCAATGAGGTCTCAGAAAGGGATACTTCCCCTCATGGCTGATTTTTCAATAGAACAATTAGCCAGGGGGAGGAGGGCAGCATGATGGGAGTGGAGTGGCTGTTTATCCCAGGGAGACAGAGGTCAGACTGGAACAGATAGGGCTAATGCTCAGAGCCAGTATTTATCCACAAGGCAGGTGGAGACCAAAGATATGAGAAACACAAAGTTCACCCTGTAAAATGAACTGCATTTACACTGCAGTGGCCCTGTTCTGAAGAGATCCTCCCAATTTTCATGGGAGAATTCCATCTCCATGTTGCTTTTTCTCTCAGACTTATCCAAAAGGTCCATTAGGTCCCATCTAGTCCATCATCCCCGTGAATTTGAGGGCAAAGATGTTACAGCCTTTCAGGGAATGAAGGCAAAAGATGTTTGAAAAGAACTTCTGTGTCCTGCGTCTGTGAACAGGTATTACTCATCTCTTCTCATAGAACATGAATACAGTGGAGGTATTGCAATAACAAAGGGATATTCCTGTAGCTGCCCGGCAGCACCCTAGACAGACTCTTACCTGAACCTCCAGGGGATCCAGAGTAAACCAGCTCAGGGAATATTTCTGAGCTTTCATCATCTCAACGGGAACTATGAACTGGTCATCAAGGTGGAATATATCTGGCCCAGTCTGGCTGGGGTCAAACTTATGCCTCCAAAATCCTGTCCAAAACCATAAATTTGTAATTAATCAAACCCAAATCTGAATGAAAAACAAAGGAAAGTGCCTGACAAAGCATCAGCGAACAGGTGAGTGGGGACTGGAGCAGAAAGAAGTGTCAGAGCAGGAAGAATTGTGAGTTCAGGATGTCTTTATCCTCAGGAGAGGCTGTGTGGTGCAGTGGAATGAGCCAACGCCTAATGGCATCCCCTCTCTGTGCCTCAGTGAGGGAGAAGACTGAGGTGCTGTGGGGAGGAAGTAGAGAATGTCTGTAAGTGCAGGATAAAGTCAGTGATGGAGGAAAAGAGAGACAGCTGTAGAGCCACCAGTAATGCAGGGATTGAGGAAGGAGGCCAACATCAGTGATAGTGCAAGGAGCTCCTGCAAGAGTACAGGCCAGGCTCCTGACAGCATGGAGGTATTCAGCCCTCAGGGAATTAGAGGAAGACCAGGATAAGGTTGGGCTGGGCTGAAACCCTGGCCAGTACTTCACAGGAGCACCTCAGAGCACCTTGCTGGGCACCTTATGAAGTGTGTGTGACCTGGCTAAGAAGAGCAAGGTGATGTGCTGCGTCCCAGGGACCAGGACCAACAAGGTAACAGGGACGCTGTGGGTTAGTTCTGGCTCCTGGGTCAGTTAACGTGTGTAGCAGAGGTGAGGAAGTTAAGAGGCTGCGCTGTAATGGGATTTGAAGACAAGACTAAACAAGGGGAGCTGCATACATGCAGGGGAAGGAAAAGAGGAATCTAGCAAAATGGGGAAGAAATGAAAGGAGATTCCACCTGAGTACATGCAGCTACTTCACCTGGGGAAAGGACCCGGAACCCCAGCTAGTCACTGAGGGAAAGACCTGGAAAGTGGGGATTGTGGAGTGCACTGAAGCTCACCTTGGAAGTGGACAGCATTGAGTAGGAGCATCACAGTCCTCGCAGGGAGATGATCCAGGAAGGTGGATATCTGCCCTTCAGTAGCCTCCTTTATCCACTTGTTTATGGCTATGAGGTCATTTTCATTGTTCCCAGACAGGGTCACAGGCTTTGCCCCATAGAATTGCTCTGAGTTCTCCAAGAATTTCTCTTTAACCTCAAACCCTGCAAGGAAGGAACTTGACATGACGTCATCTGGCCTTGATGAAACTCGCTCAGCGTGTCCGACAGTGCAGTGTGAAGCCAAATGTGCTCACCAGATAGCAGGGGCATCCCCACAGGGAGTACTTCAGGAAACTAACAGGTGTCACTGTTCTGTCAGCCCAGCTGCTTCAGTCTGTGTGTGCGTCCCAGAGAGTTTTATTCAACAGCCCCACCCCAGTAGGAATTCCCCATTCCTGGCTCTCACCTTTCTGCAGATAGACGCGTGAAGCTACTCTGAGCATGGATCCTGTGAGCCGCCTGCGAATGCTGCTCAGCAGGTGGTGGAGACAGGGCACTGATTCCAGGTGCAGTGCCTCCAGCAGGCGTTTCTCCGTCTGGTTTGCTGCTCCTTAAAAGCAACATCAGATTTGTGTCAGTATCTGAGGGGCTGAGGGGCAGGTGCTCTGACCACCTCCCTCTGTGGCTGGGCATCTGATGTCTTCCCAGAGAGACGCTGGTGGCCTGAGTGTAAGGCATTAGCAGCACTGTCACAGCGCCCCCTGGCCAGGTCCGTGCTGTCCCAACAAGTGAAACTGAGACCAGCCTCAAGGGAACGTCACCTCATGCCCCTTAGTAAATAAAGCCAGAGCATTAACACTGGGGGAGGGTGCCCGGCTTAGTGTCTGCATTTTGGACATTGGCTATGGGTGCTTCTCCTAGAGGGAACATTACAGAGGGTGAAAGCTTGTGCTGTTTGAACGTAGTAATTTACCTAGTGCCAGCTGGGACAATGCCAGGGTGATGCTGAGGGGAGACAGGATCACATTGGGTCTGCTGGTCTCCAGCTGGACCTCTGTCAGGAGATCGATGGTGAATTTCATCAGACCTTCTGCTAGCCTGTGTGTCTGCTCTTGAGACATGTCACAGCCTCTCTCTTGACCTTCTTCCTCCTCTTCAGAGGAATCAACTTCTTGCCCTTCCAGCACCTGCTTGTGATCTCCTACTGTCCTGGTGACAAGATGGCCCTCTGAGCTTGTGAGGCCAGCCCCAGGGCTTGTGGTGCTGGTAGTGGTAGGAAGTGGCAGTGTAGGCCCATGGATGTCTTCCCAGGTGTCAGAGGTGGAATCTGACACTGCAGCATTTGGCAGGGTTGGATCCACTACTGGCAGAAGAGTGGTGGTGGGAACAAACTGTGGATCGCCTTCTAAGGCTCCAGCCTCTTCAGAGTGCTGTAACGAAACAGAAGGATGTTACAGTGAGAGAAAGCAGGGAAACAGAGCTGCATTCCTCACTCTCTTACTGGGACTGCAGGTGGCTTGTCACAGGGAGGGGACGAATGGGTCCAGTTCACACTGGTGGGGAGGCAGCAGTGCCGGTTAGCTGGCACAGGCTACATGCTCTGTGAGGAAGCATTACAGGTAGTCGGTGAGAGGGAGGGCTACCCAGAGGGAACTGATCAGCAATCTGAAAGATCAGCACTGTCCTGACATCTGAGCAGCTCCTATCAGAGCTGCATTGAAGAGCAGAGGGACCAAGTCCCCTGACAATAACAGCAACCAGATGATGACCTATATTAAAGGGGAGGATGATGAGGGACCTGTTGCATCCAGTCCCTTCTCAAAACTTGTGTGTATTCTTTGACTATGGAGTATTAGTGCCAAGGTGGCCTCTGTGTGTTGACACAGTACATCCCAGGACAGAATATGCTGAGCTAGTGACAGCCTCACCCCTTGTGCCTGTACTGCTCTGCCAGAAGATCAGCCCCAGCTCTGGCCAGCGTCCCCGTCCTCTCTGTTACCTGACTGGTCCACTGTAGTGCTGAGGGATCCCACTCCGGATTCTCTATGCTGGTGTCATTTTTCACTGCAGGGCCCTGAAGGTTGAAAACAGTTATTCAGGATTTCACACTAGCACAAACTTGGAAAATAGAAAGGGCCTTATTCCAAAGAAAACGGGCCAAGCCAAGGTCTTCCAAGGCAGTCAGTCACTCCTCCCTGCCTACTCTCTTGATCTGCCCTGGCTAAGTGAAAAGATGGCTTCATCTCAGCTTCCTTCAGTTAAATATCTCCGGCTAACATCTTTCTCCTGGCACGAGGAGTCTCCTGCACTCCAGTTCTGGCTTCCTTCTTGTTCAGGCCTTCCTTTGCCTCTTCTGGCTGTAGCTCCAGCATCATCAACCCCGAACTCTCCTCCTCTCCACACCTCTAGCATTGCAGATCTGCCTCGCACCATCTCTGCAGCGTTCTCTGTGGGTGTCACAGCCTCTACATCTACAATGCTGGTCACTTCTTGGACCTAGCCAGCTCTCAGTAACTCCACCCAAATGACAAAACCCTCCCTACAGAATAGCAGGGGGAGAGGGAGAGACATACAGAGGTTTCCTTGTGTGTATTTGAACAGATCCATGAGGCACTCAGGTAACACAGGGATGAGCACAGTGTAAGAGCCAAGACAGACACAGTTTCAGACACAAGCCTCTATTCTTCCTTGCCCACAGCTGGTAATTTCCTTAATTGGTATTATGACTAAATAATTCACCAGCCAATCTCTTTACACATCAATTTCTGTCCTTTATACAAGTGATTCGCAACCAGAAGTACGCATATCCCTGGGGGTACACAGAGGCCTTCCAGGGGTACATCAACTCATCTAGTTATCTCCCTAGTTTTACAACAGGCTCCATAAAAAGCACTAGTGAAGTCAGTACAAACTGAAATTTCATATAGGCAATCTGCTCTATGTTCTATACAGTGAAATGTAAGTACAATAGTTATATTCCAATTGATTTATAATTATATGGTAAAAATGAGAAAGTAAGCAATTTTTCAGTAATAGTGTGCTATGACACTTGTATTTTTATGTCTGATTTTGTAAACAGGTAGTTTTTAAATTAGGTGAAACTGGGGGTACACAAGACAAATTAGACTCCTGAAAGGGGTACAGTAATCTGGAAAGGTTGAGAGCCACTGACCTATACCATATGCTGGCCTCTCACTTAAGGTTAGGATTTTCTAACCAGCGTAAGGGAGTGAGGTGTCTAAGTGCCATTGAATGTCAGGTGACCATATTTGGGATGCAGTGCATATGGCAGACTCTACACACAATGAAGTTGGACATCCCCATATTTTTGGCATGTGTTTGAAGGTGGCACTGGCAGGACTAGACCAAGGTGAGCTGGTAGAGCTTTACTAATACCCTGGAGAAACCTCAACATATGGGAGTCTGTCACCTCTTACCTCAGGGCTCTCCTGCTGGGCAGCGTCGTCGTGGGGGGGAGTCTCCATCTCAAGGGCATGTGCCAAAGGAAACTGGAAGGACATGAACTGAGTCAGAGTTGGGGGAAAGGGAAGAGGCCCAGAGTTGGATACCAAATAGCTTCCTCCAGGTTTGGCTGAGGAAATCACTCCCCTCTGGCTCACTTCCTGCCACGTCCCTCCAGGCTGGGCCAGAGACAAGCATGTCCCCTGTGGTTCTCTTGGCTGACTGAAGCAAAGATAGTTTTAACCTCTTTGTAGAATGGATGTAACAGAAGTGGAGGAGTCCCGAGGTGGGTGATGGAAATGGTTAGAGAGAGACTGGAAAGATTGGGACTGTTTAGCTTAGAGAGGGAACAGGAGAGAGGGATGCAAAATAGTGGCTGGGATAGAAGATAGACTGAGCAATTCTATATCTGCTCTCATGAGAGCAAGGAGGCAAACGGATAAAAGGATTTTTTTAAATCACAGTGCCTGATGAACTCCTGTAACTCACAGCCACTAGATATCATTGAAGTTCATGAGGATGCTAAAAAACATTAGGTATTTATGTGGATCGTGAGCACATCCACAGTCACATCAGACTGGATAAAGAAACCGAGGTCTATACGCCCTTGTGTGTCAGGGCAGGAGCCAACAACTGACTGACCGGGTGCTGAAGCAGCGTCCCCTGGGGGCAGGTTATTCCATTGTAGTCTGTTCGGAGATTTCTTCAGAAGCATCTGGTGCCAGCCATTTGGAGATCAGCCCTGTTCTAATCCAGCCTGGCATTGCCTGCCCTGTTCCCGCCACTGCCCCCGGCTGACTGGGGTGAAGAGTGTGCTGACAGAGAAGATGCCCTGCAGGATGGGTGAAGGCAATGCTTTGTGCCTGTGGCTTACCCGTGGGCTATCGTGCAGAGTGGACAAGCAGAGCAGCAGACCCCAGAGCAGCATCGCCGTATTTCTGGAATACAAAAGCTGTCAGTGACACTCACAGGCTACTCCCTGGGTCCTCTCTGCTCCCGGGGTGCCTGTGCTGTGCCTGCCCATTATTACAATGAGAACAGCAACAGATAATGAGCCCAAAGAAGAGGAAAGGAAAGAAGGATCCAGGAGGAACAGACACAAACTGCTGGGAAACCAACCCAGGGAGACAGCAGCTGGCAAGGTGAATGATGCTGAAGAGAACTGGAGTCCAGGACCAACGCAAGGCATCGCGTTGACCAGGACCCAGCACTGATGCAGTGCTGTAGCTGTGCTCAGGAGTTTATTCTCCCTGGACACTTGCATTTCTATCCCCTCTCACCCTCATTTGGCTGGAGAGCAAATTGCAGTTTCCTAACGATTCCCAAATGAAATCTGTCCCACACAACCCAGGGAGAGGCTCAGCTTCTCCACTCTCTCATCCATGCACACAAAGCTGGGGATAAGGGACAGGCCCCTGGCTGATGGTCAGAGACATCTGCTGCTGTTCTGTGCCTCCATGGGGGACAGTGATACTGACCTGCCTTTTAGGGAGCTCCAAGGATCCAGCAGGTGCTGCCTGTAGAGGGTTGTGGATGGGACGTGCAATGTCAGAGCTGATCACTAGTGTTACCCTCTCAATAGCTGGCCTGCAGCACAGAGCCCTCCCCTTCCCCCCACTCACATATTCCCCTTACAGGCAAGCACAGCCCCTCCTACCACCACACTCTTGTTCCTGTCACTTGGGGGGCCAGGCTCCCTGCCAGTGCCCCAGGCATGGCCCTGCCCGCTTGCAGTGGCCTGGACCACACTGGGACCTGGCTCCAGCCCCAGGCACTCACCCTGGTCTAGTAGGGGTTGTTCTCCTACTCCTTGATTGGGTAAACACCCAGCACCACCCCCAAAACAGAGCTGAAATTCCTGGGGGGCAGCATCAGTTTGCCAGGCAGTCCCCAGAGTAACCTGGACAAGCTGGGCTGCAGCCCTTCTCCCTCATCTGCCAATCATATGTGAAGAGCTTAAGAGTATTTCAACTCCCCCCCACAAATCCAACAGCTGGCCCCACATGCAATCCCTGAGGCCCTTGGCCCTCAGCTCATTGTTGAATTCTCTACCCCCCACACCCTCCACTCGGGCAATTTCACACTGTGCCCCCCCCACTGGAACAGTTCCCCCCAGTTTATTGCCAAATCCCCCCTCCCCCCCAAACCAAGTTCCTCTGCCCCTTACCTCGGTTTGCTAAGCATTTCTGTTGGTGCTGACACCCTCTCTACCCAGCCGATGGCTCTGCATGGGACAGATGAAGCCCCTTGTCCAGCCCACGCTTGCCAGGCAGTGACAGGCATGACCTTCAGCACCACCCCTTATTTGAAGATTTTTCCCTTTCAGCAAATATTGACCTTGTACATCCGGTTAAACATTTGTTCTGGGATGGAGCGAATTGGTGTTTTTCTGTGGGACTCTAGGTCGCTGCACCCCAAGGATAGCTGTGACCCTGATTTTACCAGCTTACGTTACTCCTGAAAGTTCAAGAGTAGAAGTAACAAGTGGAATCTTTTGTCTAATTGAGACTCTCCCCCTTTCCAGATCTCCTTTATGCCTTTGGAGGAGTGCAGACCCCTTACACATGGCCTCAAATGGGAGAGCCAAGGTTTGAGACTTAATGGCTTTTGGGTTCCTCGCCCCACCACTATTCTTAGAATTTTCTGTGCGAGAAACTCCAGCTTTCTAGTCTATCTATCCCAGCCTCTCCTCCTGCTGCAGCAAACACAGGACTGTAGCCCTTTGACACATGGCCAGGGCCCAAGTTGCTGGCTGCAGTGGGTCCAAGCAGGAAGCGGAGTGGGCTCAGCTTGGGCTGAGCTGACACCCTCTGGGCCATGCAACACATCATGAAGGCAGCAGCAGAGCCATGCCTAGAAGAGTTGGGTTTCCCCACAAGCAACGGTGTTGTGAGCCCTTGACACACACACACCAGAAAAGCCCCCACTCTAACGCGGCAGGATGTTCTTGTGGAAAGGGCACAATACTGGCTCTCTCACTGACTTGCTACAACCTTGGCCTGAGCTTCCCCTCTGAACAGTGGAGATAATGAGCCTCACCTGTCTCTGGGGGTGATGCGGCCTCATGTGTTAATATCACTGTTGGACTAGAGTGCTAGGGAGGGGTGGAGAATTTGAATGGGACCATAGGGCCTGAGCCAGGGCTATGCTAGCTGAGTCTAGGCTTAGAGCTTTTGAGCGAGGGCAGGAGGGCTGCTGCCCTTTCCCCACACGCATACACCCTGGAGTAGGCCCTGGCCCCCACAGTGACTATATGGAGAAGCCTTAAGAGGTTGGGGAGGGGAGAACAGGTGAAAACAAGACAGGCTTGAGAACTGTCACCACAAGCTGCTTTAAAGGAGGCTGATTTGGGACAGATCAGTGTTCTGTTGGGAAGCTGCTTTGAAAGCCTAGGGAGGGGGGAAAGGAGCTCTAGAACATACTGAAGTAAAAGTTGGATCCAAGGGTCAGCAGCACAACCTACTCCAAGCTGGCAAGGCACAGGGCTGCTCAACGGCACCCCTTCTTCTGTCAGGGGAGCCTAAATGAGGCGAGCTGGCTTGGTTCTCATCAAGTCACTACTCAGAGCAGAGAAACTATTGGCTGCAGAGTAGTCACTTTGCAACCCTCTCCCACAACCCCAACCCTAGTAATGCTGCACACCCATTTCCCTCAAACACACAGCCACACTGCCCCTCCACCATCCAGCTACACCCCATGCCTTTCCCTCAAACACAGAACAGGCAGCACCAATTCCCACCCATAGACTAATAGATTCCAAGGCCAGAAGGGACTGTTGTGATCATCTAGCCTGTTCTCCTGTATAACACAGCCTAGATAACTGCCTCAAAATAATTCCTAGAGCAGAGCTGTTAGAAAAACATTCAATGTTGATTTAAAAATTTGCAGTGATGGAGAATCCACCACCAATCTTGATAAATTGTTCCAATGCTTAATTACTCTCATTGTTAACATTTTCCACCTTATTTATAGTCTGAATTTGTCTCACTTTAACTTCCAGCCATTGGCTCATGTTCGATCTTTCTCTACTAGATTGAAGAGCCCATTGTTAAATATTTGTTCCCTATGTAGGTATTTACAGACTATAGTCAAGTCAGCCCTTAACCTTCTCTTTGTGAAGCTGGATTGAGCACCTTGAGTCTATCACTATCAGACGTGTTTTTTAATCCTTCTTGTGGCTCTTCTCTGACCCCTTTTCAGTTTATCAATATCCTTCTTGAATTGTGGGCTTCAGAACTGGACACAGGATTCCAGCAGTGGTCACATCAGTGCCAAATACACTCTACTCTTACTCAGGATTCCCGTTTAGGCATCTCAGGATCACATTAGCTCTTTTGGCCACAGCGTCACGTGGGGAGTTCATATTCAGCTGAATAGCCACCGCAACGCCCAAATCTTTTTCAGTCACTGCTTCCCAGGATAGAGTCCCCCCTCCTATAAGTATGGCCTACATTCTGTGTTCCCAGGTCTGTACATTGACATTAAGCCATAACAAAACACATATTGTTTGTTTGCAGCCAGTTTACCAAGTGATCTAGAGCACTCTGAATCAGTGACCTGTCCTCTTTATTATTTACCACTCCTCCAATTTTTGTGTCTTCTGCAAATTTGATCAGAAGTGATTTTGTGTTTTCAGGTCACAGATAAGGATGTTAAATAGTGTAGGGCCAAGAACCAATCTCTGTAGGACCCCCCTGGAAACACACCCACTCAATGGCAATTCTCCATTTACAGTTACATTTTGAGACCCATCAGTTAGCCAGTTTTTAATCCATTTAAAACATGCCATGTTAATTTTATATTGTTTTTTAATCAAAATGTCATGCAGTACCAAGTCAAACACCCTACAGAAGTCTAAGTATATTACGTCAACATGATTACCTTTATCAACCAAACTTTGTCTCATCAAAACAAGATAAAGTTAGTTTGATAAGATCTATTTTTCCATAATCCCTGTATTGATCTGCATTAATTACATTACCTTCATTTAGTTCTTTATTAATCGAGTACCGTATCAGCTACTCCATTATCTTGCCTGTGATCGACGTCAGGCTGAATGGTCAACTCATTTACCCTTTTTAAAAATTGGCACATTAGCTATCTTCTAGTCTTCTGGAACTTCCCTAGTACTCGAAGATACTGAAAACCAACATTAATGGTCCAGCAAGCACCTTAGCCAGCTCTTTCAAATCACTTAGATGCAAGTTATCTGGACCTGTTGATTTTAAAATGCCTAACTGTAGTAGCTTCTGTTTAACATCCTCCAGAGATAATAGTGGAATGGAAAGAGTTTTATCAACACCCTATGATGAGTCTGCATCATGTATTTCCCCCAAATATAGAACAGAAATATTTACTGAAAACTTCTGCATTATTGATAATTCTGCCATTTCCATATAGAAATGGTTTTGGTTCAAAAACCATTGTAAGGATTCTTCCTCCGCCCCCACCCCGAATATATTTTAAAAACTCCTTGTCCATTGCTGGCCATAGATTTCTCCTTGCATCCCTTATCAATTTTCTAAAGTTCCTACCTTCTAATTTATATTACTTACTAACAGCTTCCCTCTTCCATTTGTTTATATATATATATATACACACACACACACACACAGAGTGAGACTTGCGGGGGGGGGGGGTTGGTTTGTTTTGGTTTTGTTTTTTTGCTTTTTACAGCTGCCGTCATTTCCTCTCTAACCCAGGTCAGTTTTTCAATCAGGCACAGCCTTTTCCCTTGTTTGTGGCTTTTTGGGGCATCTAGTAAGCGGTTCTTAAATGATTCCCAACCATCATTCACTTTTTTCTGATTAAATTCTTCCTTGCAGGTGATTTGGCTCATACTTGTTTTCAGCTTTGTGAAACTGGCCCTCCTAAAGCAGCAAGAATATATATAACTGGTCTGGAGTTTGTCACATTTATAACGTGCAAGGAGAATAAAGTCATGATCACTCCTACCTAAGCTACCATTAACTTTTAGTTTTGTGATCAGTTCCTCTTTATCTGTTAAGACAAGGTCTAATATAGAATTCCCCCATGTTGACTGCAACAGGTTTAGAAAGTCCCAAGGATGTTTTAGTGCTGGCAGCATGAGAACACCAGCATGTGTCACTCAGACTGACGTCCCCCAGGATTGTGCAGGTTTTTTCCTACGTTACAGAAAGTTGTGTAAGGAGGCCATCATCCTTTTCCCATAAGTAAAACACACGCATACCGCCACACCGCACACCCCTGCACCCCACACAGAAAGGCTCCTCTCCTGGTCTCTTTCAAAGGGTTTATTAGAATAAATATTTACATCTATTGCAAATGGTTAATAGGCAACAGGGGACAGAGTTCCCCTCCCACCCCTGAATGGAGGGATAGCAAGGGACTAAGTGCTCATCTCCTCCACCCTCCGTCTGCAAGCGCAGGGCAGCGGGAAGCAGAGACCCCCCCAGCAGTGGGCAGCCCAGGGACTCCCAGCCTGGGCAGGACAACAGCCCTTCCCCACAGTCCCTACGCTCTACACAGAGCCAGCAGGAGTTGCCCAGGCACTGCAGGCTCCTCCCCTCCATCAGGCCAAGCCTTGATCTCAGGCTAGGCCCCTCTGGTCAGCCTCCCAACCCCTCCGCACCATTCCGCAAACGCTCAGAGTAGCTCAAGGGACCGAGAGGGAGCCTGCAGCAGAACCAAGCCGTGGGGTATGGACAGGCAGCTACCCTCACTGATGGGCCCAAGGAATGCCCTCTTCCCCTCGGGCACAGCTCCAGCACGGCTGCCTGGAGAGGGCTGTTCTAGCCACGGTCTCTGGCAGGAGGTGGAGTCCTGGGGCAGAGGGCAGCACTTTGTGGGTTCAAGGCATGCTGGGTCCTGCCCCGCGCTGTCCTAAACCTGTAAGGTAAAGTGTGACGTACGACAGCAAAGGGGGGCTCAAGCTACCCTCCCCGCCAAGCCTGAATCCACCCAGCACAGATAGGGCCCCTCCTTTGAAAGGGGCAGCCAACACAGCCTCATTCCAGAGCACGCAAAAGAAATCCCCCCCAGCCATGGGGGATATGGATCTCCCTAGCTCCTGTCCCAGAAGAGGCAAAGACATACATTCTGCCCAAGGAGCATGCAGAGATTCGGGGCAGAGGGCCTGGCTGGGAGCCTGAAATCCCCCAGACAGGTCTAGTTCCTGCCTCTCCTGGCAGCTGGGGCTGCCCCACCCCTCTGTAGGCGCATTCCCACCCCCAAACAGATGGTGGGCAGCAGGTGGTGGTTATGCCTTGGGTAAATGGCTGGCTCTGCTACCCTCCACTGCCCTAGAATCAGTGAGAAGCCACAGTGGGTGCTGGGAAAGGTTCCCAGATTGATGCCATGGCTGGGGTGGGGTTTTTAAATGGACTGCGGCAGACTATAAAGCAAACTGAGAAAAAAAACCCATTTGTGTCCCTTCAGCCCTCACCGTCCAGGACAACCAAATAGCCCAGTGCCCTACAGGCCCCATAGGGGAGCATGCCCAATACCAGGCAGTTCCCAGGCTCAGCTGGCTCCACCAATTCTGGGCTGGAGTGTGGAGGGCAGTCCACGGAGGGCAGTGGCTGTGTTCCTCTTACCAAGGGCTGCCTCTCACCCCTGTGCTGGAGGGAAACAGGAGAGCGCCCAGAGTCCACCTTTCTCTCGAGAGCAGCTCAGTCCCAGGGGGAGTCAGGCACACACGGTGTGGAAGGCTCCAGGCCTCTTGCAGGAGGGTGATGCTGCCCTGCAATGCCCAGATTTCTCCCAGCAGCAGTGGAGGTTCCTCCATTATGGCTTTTTTGAATGCAGGCAGAGGTTGGGGGTGATTTATTGAGAACTCCTTCACAAGTACATTCCGCCTGTATCTTGTATCCCGGAGAAATACCTCACCCCCTTTTCCCCATGAGCCAAGATATTGGCCTTAGGTGCTACTACCAGAGCTGGTGGAATGACTGCACAGGACACCAGGCAGATAGGCCGTGGCGGCCACTATGCCAGGAGACGTATCACACCATTATCAGAACCCAGGAGAAGATGACACTTTGTGGGCAACACAGCCAGGCTGGTCAGGGTGCCCCGGAAGTTCTCTGAGCTCAACTTGGTCGTGCTGGCCAATGACTCCAGCATGGAGTAGACGCCAATCTTGTTGGCCACGGTGCCGGTCACCACTTCACTGCCGTAGAGGTCAAAGGCATGGATGGGGTCGGAAGCAGATTTATACTGATGCAAAGGCTTCTGTTCCAGTTCCTTCCAGACAGTCAGGGAGTGATCAGAAGATGAGCTGATTAGCACACTGCCCTCTGCAGCCTGCAGGAGAGAACGTGCCAGTGAATCAGTGTTTCTGCGCTAAGAGCACCCCAGCCTGAGAGCCCAACTCTCCCCTCCCCAGATCACAGGAAGCGGACCCTGCAAACAGGAGTAGCACTGAGCTCCTCTCACCAGGGCACCTACAGCATCTTCTGCTGGCAAGAACTTGTCAGCCCGAGACACCCTCCCATCTCAGACTCCTGAGCGCAGTCTGGCAATTGGCACTCTCCCAAGGGACTATCGACAGCGTGCATCTCTGCCTCACCTGACAGCCCTCTCCCTGCACATTGGGGGCTTGCCCCTTCCTCTGTCATCCTGTTACTATTACAGAGCGGGCAGCACTGCCAGACTCTCTCCTCCCCAAGCCTAGGTCCACAAAGCACAACCCCGCTCAGGGATGCCGAGCTGAGGGCCCAGCTGAGACTGTGCAACACACTGCACTGAGGAGAGCAAAGGGCTGGGGCCGCTGCACTCTGGCTAGCAGTGCTGCGAGAGGGTAAACAACCCACGCAGGTGAACTTTGTTTAACCTGAACTGGGTCAAGGACACAAAAACTCCAGCGCTGCTCCCTCAGGGCAGGTAAATATGGACAAGAGTTACTTATTAGAATGAGGTCCTGAGCGGGGAGGGGCTGCTAGCCTCAGAGAGAGAGCAGCACCCTCCCTTCCTCCCCAGCTTGTGTGTCTGGCCTGCCCCTCACAATGCCCATGCCTGCTCATCAGCAAGGAGACCGGGGATCTGCTGGCTCAGACAGAACATGAGCTGGAAGAATCTAATGCACCAAAAGTCACTGGCAGTCCCTACGCAAAGCCCAGGCAAGGGGGCAACAGAGGTGGCCTTAAAATAAAAAAAAGTCAACCAAGAGTTTAAAAGACTTCTAAGGAGTGGGGGAAAGATGACAAATGGGCACATCTACTCACTGCCCTTTGAATGCTGCAGGAGCCACCGGCAGCAGGACACCCCACCTCAGCTCTGTTTTTCTGCTGCCGCAAGGCTCAGCAGGATCCACACAGCAGGCCCCACACAGCCAACTTGCAGCCTTTAGCGCCGTCTGTGGTCCCCCACATGCAGGAGCAGCCCAAGCCCTATGCCAGCCTCTCACCTTTATCTGCAGGATATCTCCCTCATGGGCTGGCCACCCCCTCAAGATGAGCCCAGTCCTGGTGTCCAACAGCACAATGAATCCAGATGAGAAGCCAGCCATTACGCTGCGCCCATTGGGACTGACAGCCAAGCAGCGGATGAGCCCAGCGCTCACTCCACTGGCCAAGCGGAACTCGTGCTACAGGAGACAGAGGTACAGACAGGAGTAGCCCCAGTTACTGAGTGACAGGAGAGGAAGCAGGGAGGGCCTGGATGCCAGGCCTAGGTCACCAGCCTCACCTTGTGGGTACCCAATCATGCATGGACTGGGAGTAGCAATGACTGGCCTGGTAAGAACCTTGGAGGTAGGTGCAGCTGTGGAACAGATCAGGGAGAGGGTGGCCCACAATGTCTAGAGATGGCAAAGACCCCGGTACCTGTAATCCTGGCTTCCTGTGGTCAATGAAGCGCAGCACAGAGTCTGCGCTGGCCACAGAGATACTGCTGTGGGGAGAGGGCATGGTGGTCACGGCGGTGATGGGAACTTTGCTGTCCAGTGCATCAAAGGTCCGGAGAAGTTTACCTTTGAAAAGAACAACAGGCTGAGTGCACCAGTGCAGCCTGCCTACCTCCCTGCAGCAGGGGAGGATCAGCAAAGCTGCCCCAATAGGCGTCACCGCTCAGGGCAGCGTGGGCCATGGCTCCCGGAACCAAAGGCAATTCCAGTCCTTGTGTGCAACTCATCACACACTGCTGCAACGACACCCATGGTGTCAGGAGGGCGGGGAGGGAGAAGGAAGGGAACAGAGGACAGTCTCTACCAGGAAATCAGCTGGGATCAGCAACACAAGACACCTCTACTCCAGTCTCCTGCCTCTAGAGGCAGACTAGACTTGCTGCTTCAGAGCAAGGGACCCCCTCTGTCCTATAGGTAAGACTCTGCCAGGAGCAGCAGGAGAACGGAATCACTCTGTCTTACTCTGCAGAGAAGCCCCAGCCAGCTGTTCCTCCTGAAATCAAGAGGACAGGGCTGGGTTTCCTATAGGTGCAGATGTACAGATTTAGCCTGGTCCTTCTCAGTAAGTGTACAGCCTGCTGAGTACAGCTCAGCCTCTCACCATTGCCCCGGCTTCCCCTCTCTTCAAACACTGCATCAGCAGACGCCCCCTCACCTGTGAACTGGTCCCAGACATGGACAGTACCATCGCAGCTCACCACCTGCTGTGGGGCCTCCAGCTGGCTCACGTAGAAGACAGATTTCTTGTGCTGAGCGTACGTGAGCCGTGACTCCGTCTCACTGGTGCCATCCCCACAGTTGTAGAGGGGCCAGAGACGGACAGTTTTATCTTTGCTGCCACTCAGGAAGAAGTCCTCACAGCTGAGTGGTGCCACACACTTGATGGCCCCTGTGTGCCCCAAGAAGCTCTGCAGTTTGATCTGGTGGAAGTGGAAGCAGGGATCGTGCTGGCTCACTCCGATCTCATACTGCCAGTAAGCCAGCCAGTTCCCACAGAGCATGTGGGCACTGCGGGGCAGATCCTGCTTCAGGACATTCTCCTCGCTGGCAGAACTGGGGCAAAAGCCATCAGCTCTGGGGCTGAAGCAGAGCGGGCCAGAACCCTTGTGCTGTGTGTCCGCAGGGACTTGAATGCGGTTTCCCACCAGCACACTCCCAAAGGTGCCCGAGTGACTGTCTTCATGGTGACTGGAACTGGGCTCGTTGCCTCGGGCATCCTGGTCCAAGCAGGCTGTGCTCGGTGCTGGCTCCGGACTGACCAGAGGCAAGCTCTTTGGATTCACGCTCTCCAGGTACAAGTTGGCCAGTCTCCCGACCAGCAAGTGGTTAGGGACAATCGTCCGGATAACATCACCTGAAAGTACAGAGCACAGCTCTGGAAGAAGGAACCTCTCCCCGGCCTCCCCATCTCCCTCAGCAATAGCACAAGGCTCGCAGAGCATCCAGTATTCTGCTGGCCCAAGGTCCCTCCAGATACCGTCACCTACATGTCCTTCCTGGTCAGAGGGGCAGGGAGATCTTCCGTCCCCTGCAGGCAGGGCAAGGCCCATATGATGTCCTGAGGGTTTATTCCTGTCCGTCAATGCTGCATTATGGTTCAAGGCTCATGCACAGAGCAGTTGCTGCACTTGGACCCCAGGCCAGGCATATAATCACAGAGTGCAGGGCAAGGACTGTTAGCACGAGGCCCCAGCCGCGAAGAGAAGGTAGCTGAAGCATACCTAGCAGGCAAGAGAAGGGGACATAGGTGGTGTAGGCCATCTCTGGGCTGAAAACCTTCTGTAACTCTGCCAGCACGGCTGGGTCCAGGTGCAGCACTCTCCCATCTGAGAAGGGCACCTCCAGCTCAGACGTCTCACCAGGGCTCAATGACTTTGAAGACAGACCCTGGACAAGAGAAGACAGATGATTTCTAGTGAGACCGGCCCCTCATGCGTTCCCTGGGCACCACGAGCTGCAACGTCCATGTGCCCACAGCCCCACGGGGAAGAGGGAGACAGATGCCACTGATGGTCACTAACCTGCTCCTGCAGTTCCTGCACTAGCGAGAAAGCCCCAAAGAAGGTTCCTACGGTGCCACTCAAGTGCTGATGCACCATCTCCTGCCCAATCCGCAGGCAGATCAAGGCAATTAAACCAATGGTCTTAACACACAGGGCAGCGCGGGCCTGGGCACCACTAGGGAACCTGAAGAGGACACATCAGTCACCACCCCACCCCGCAGACCAACAGTGTGCACCCACGTAGGGTTCTTGCCCTACAGGAGCACAGAGGAGAGACAGTACTGTCAGAGAGCTCCAGAGACATGAACTCTGTGTCATGCCGAGTCCTGGCACGAGGAGAGCCCACCGGGGGGGGTGGGGCAGAATGGCAGCGTGAGCCCCCATAGTCCCGAACCCACCCCCGCCCAGGGGAGCTTTATCCCAACCCGCTAGATTGCTCATGATGTTTTATGCACACCAGGCAGAGGAAATGCTAGGGTTTGGTGGGTGCTGATTGGTCCCTGGGCGTGATGGCTCTCTACACGCACCCAATGGCAGGCGAGGTCAGGAAGCCCAGTACTGGGAGCAGGACCTCCTGGCTGATCTTGGGGAGAATATCCATCAGGGTGGTATCTGAAAGGCACACGATTATCTTCTGGGTCAGAGTCACAGCTGCCAGCAGCCCAGCCTCCTTCCTGCTGTTTAGTCGGCCAGAGCCAACCCCACTGCTAGGGGCAACCTGGAGGGCAGAAAGAAGAGTCAAGCAGTCATAAGCTCTCTCCATTACCACCTCCCATTCCATGGTTACCTGCCTCCCTGCACAGGTCAGACAAGCCACATTCTGGAGCAGTTCCCAAGGAATTCATGCTTGCACCTCTCATGGCCTCCAGAGGAGCTTCCAACCATTGCTCAAGCACCGAGCCCCACCAGGGACCAACAGACTGCAGGGGAGAGGCTGAGCCCAAAGCCCTCACCTGCTGGAAAGACCCAGAAGCCAGGAGGAGGGAGAGTGATGAGAACAAAGCACTTCAATTCCATGGCACAGACAGTGTTTGCCTGCAGGACACACTAAGGCCTGGAGTCTGAGTGGGGGAAGAGAAACGGAGCACACAGGCCTCACCACCACCAGGCCATGCCAGGACGCTAGCAGAGCATCCTGGGAACCGGACTCCTGGGCCAGTGACATTCAAATGATACATTCTGAGGGGCCAGCCCAGCACGCTTCAGAGCTGGAAGAGCAGCGTAGGCCCAGAACCTCAAAGGTCAGGCTTGGAACGTACGTGACCATTTTCCCTGCCTTAAGAGCACTGGCTACAGCAGAGCTCTGGCCACAGTTAGCATTATTAAAGAGCTTTTCAGTGTAACACCAAAGGCATCCTTTCTAGATTATCTGCCCTACAAACCCATGCTCTTACCCAAGACGCAGGGCAGAGAGCTGTTTGCACTGAAAATGGGAACAATTCTCGGTGGCAGCTTACGATCACAAGCTACGTTTCTTCCCATCTTTTAACCCAATACAGCACAGTCTTGCACAAACCCTTCTGCCAAGCCCCTGCAGGAGCAGTTGGTGGGTGTGCCCCTAGTTTCACCTCTCCGACATCAGGTTGCCAAACACTGTTCCGCAACAATAAGGCAGCACATGGTGTGCCCCCACACACACACACGCACACACACTCACTCTCTCTCTCTATTTGGAGTAAAACAAGAGGCCAAAGCAAATCAGCTGCTAACATAACTCTAGCTGCTGACTTCAGACATTGAGAATCCCCTCCAGGGCAAATGGATCACAGAGAGCTGGTAGGGAAAGAGGCTTAACTCAGTGACTCCCAGGCTCCTGTGCTGACCACCTGCATGATAAAGCTGCTTGAAAGTTTCCACAAAGTTTTTATTGAAAAATGGCATTTTTTCAAAAACAAAATTTTTCCACAGAAATCTGACCAGCATTGCCAAAGGGTTCCATGAACTGTTGTGCCATTCCCCACCCACAATTTTTAATCAAAAAATGCTAAGGAAATGGTTACTGAAATTCGTCATGTAGCAAGAGTCTGTAAGTAGAAAAGTAACAACTATTTAAGAGAATAAAAATGGATCTGTTTTGTACACCTCAAAACAAAATCAAGGTTGATTTTTTTTTTTAAAACAGGGTTCCATTTTTTGATCACCTCTACTGCACACTTTGCCAAATAATCAACAGGAGCAACTAAGAATTTCAAACCAAGAAGCCCGTAAATCTTGGTAATGTTTCAGTATGGAATTGAGAGGCAGATGCCTTCAATCCCTCCTGGGCCTGTCCCATATCTATATAGTGCAGAACTCTTACACCAAGAGCTTCTGGAGACCGAGGGTTTCCAAACAGGAAATCCCTCCACTGCACCCATGGGCAGAAAGTGGGAACTCACTCCTGGAATTGGCAGTTCCTGCTCTGGCTGCATCAGCAAAGTGCTCTCCCTGCCAACTCCCAGCCAAGCAGCAGCCCATCAGGACATTGCTCGGCTTACGATGCCCAGGATTAACCACAGCTAATGCGTGTGCTCTGGAGACTAGCAGCTCCCTCAGCAGCCTGTGCTGTATATCATCCCTCCTGTGTGCCTGCAGCTCAACATTTGATGCATCTCTCGCTCCATCACATGCGTGAACAGCTACAAGTAAAGGAGAAAGAAGGGACACTAACCAGGTAGCTGATGTAGGGCAGGTACTGATAAGTCAGAACAGGCTCTCCATACAGGTATGCCATATACATGAGACAGGCCAGGACCGGCTTGGACACCTGGTCCCCCAGCACTGGTCGCTTCTGGTAGATGTTTCCCGCATTCAGAGGACTGTTTTCCTCATTGCTTGGTACAAACTGCTGTCTGGTAGGACCTGCCAGAGAGACAGCTCAGTGAGCTGAGACACACGCTGTGCTGAATCGCAAAGGGCACATTCATCCCAAGACTCACATGCGGGTCCTGTCCACCCCCCAGCCAGTCATGCACGCCATGCAGTTAGGTCTGCACCCCTTCTTGGGGAGGGCAGCAGTCACAGCAGATTGCTTTAGGACACAGTCAGAGGAGCAGCCCTTCAAAGGGCCTCTAAAGCAGGTGGAATGACATTACCGATATAGCAGGATGTGAGGAGACGGAGCAGGTTCCTTGCAATGTAACGGGATGTCACAGTAGGGCCCAGTTTGGCCGAGAGCCACCTCACCATCTTACAGGCTGTGTCTGAAAAACAAGAGCACAGAGTAGGAGAAGGAGCAATACTCTGCCACTCTGTAAGCTTCCCAGACCCTGCCCATGGGATACTGAGAGCCTCAGTCCTCACCAGAGCTCCCCACATAACTGACTCCTGACCCGCAGCATCGCCTGGGCTTCTGTCAGGCACCCTGCCAGCTGCATCAGCCAAGCGGCAACATCAGGACTCCATCTTCCACCCTATTAAAGTGTCCATTTGATAGATTCAGATTTGCTCTGATCCCCTTCCTGGAGAATTCAGGAGCACGTCCAGAGCTGGTTCCAACTCCTCCTGCAGGGGACTGGCTTCCCACCTCCCTCTCCCACGGCTGCACCAGTCACTCACCACCTCGGACAGGCGGCATCTAAGTGCAGCTCTTACCCAGGAGAATTGTCTGCTCTTTATCGTCAGAGTGGTCATGCAGCTCCTGCTCGTCCCCCTCCTCTGGCTCACTGTGGTCATCAGCCAGGGCAGCATCCATGGAAGGACCAGTGCCCACTGACAGGGTAAGCTCTGTAGCAACTGTGGCCTCGTCCTCCTCCTCCACCTCCTCTTCTTCCTCCTCAGAGTCTTCACTCTGCTTCAGGTCCTGACTGCTGTCCACAGACTTCAAGCTACTCTTGTCCTTCTGGGAATCCCCATCTGCAGGTCTGTCCTCTCCCAACGACACTTCACTGGCGCTGCTTTTGTCACTCAGCCGCCCGAGGCTAAGCAGCTCCTGCTCCTGAGACTGCAGGGACTCACTGACATAGAGGCCACTCTGGAAGTCCTCGTTCTCTGGCAGATAGACCTGGTCGTGGAAGCTGACTCCAGATGTGTAATCCAAAAGGTCAAGTGCCGGGGAACCATGATCCACATCCATTTTGATCTCTTCCCCAAATGCACAGGAAACTGGGCTGCCTCCTCCACTCTCCTCATCTTCAGCCATTCCCAGAAGGGACTTACTTTCTTCCCGGGAGCTCTCAACGCCAACAAGGATCTGCAGGATGTGAGCCAGCAGATTAGAGAGGAAGGACTGCAGCCCCAGACGCACCATTAACTGGGCCACAAAGCAGTCTGTGTACAAGTAAAACCGGCCATGGAGGCAGCAGGGATTCTCATATGCACCAATCAGGGGCTTGAGCAGGTACTTGTTTGCATTCTTGGGGCCCAAAGCTTTTGCTATGGGTTCAAACAGGTACCAGGCTGTATAGACTGCAGTGTTCTCCTCCGACATCAGAGATAAAATGAAGGGCAGCAGGATCTCCAAGCCTTCAGGAGTGATTTCACAGAGGATCCCCTCCAGCTGCTGCCACAGCTGGAAAACAAGCTCACGGCCCTGACTCTCATCCTCCACTTTCTTTGACTGGTAGGTGAAAATGAATTTGTGCAGAGATGGGAAATATGGAGGGAAGGGAACAACTGAGCTGAAAGGACTAAGGAACTGCAAGGGGCTGGGTGGCGGAAGACCCTGGGAAACAGGTTTGTACTCAAAAAGCTGGACTCTGTTCTTGGCCACTTTGTTCTTTAAAAGTCTCCCCTGAGTCATGTTCAGCTGCAGCAAAGTATCCAGCATGTGCTGGAGCGGGGCTGGGATCTCCTTCGGGTGATACTGGCAAAGATTCCGAATGGTCAGGAACCGCTCCAGCAGGGAGGCATCTGGCTTCAGGGTGCGAACCCTCGGCGCAAACACAATCTCAGCTATCAGAACTCCCAGTGCCTGCATGTCTCTCTGGAAAAGATCTGAGAGGCACAGCGGCGGCTCCACCCGTGGCTGCTCCGTCAGCTCCATCTCACTGTTTAAGCCTTTAACCAAGAAGTTATCCAGTTTTTCCAGCTCTTCCAGGGCCTGGACAGGATTAAAACCCTCAGGAAGTGTAATCTTCATCTTGTCCCTTTCAGCGTGATCCACAACACCAGGCTTACTCCTTCGATTAGGCCGGACATTTGAGGTTTTGCCTTCTGTAGGATAGGCAGGGAGGTTGGAGGGCTGAGCTGAAGGCATGCAGGGACAGGGCTGGTCGGCGGCTCTGCCAGCTGCAGGAATGGAATCCAGAGCTTCAGTGCCTTGCTCCAAGTCATCCTCACCACTGATGGATTTGTCACCAGACCAGCTCGTTTCACAAGGAGTGGCTTCCAAGACCAGCCCATTGACCCCATCACCCATCTGACCCTGGACATCCTCTAGGACTATTGTCTCTCTGGCATGCTGGATGAGAGGTCGAGCAATGACTGGCGCTTCAGCGGGTATGTATGCAAGTCCCACCATGCGTCTGGGATGTGGCTGGTCAAAGAGCTGCACCACTCCATAGCTGGTCAGATGGGTATGATTGTCCACCAGATGGAGGCAGACATTTTTCTCCTTGACAGCATCCTTCCCCAGCAGCTTGTAGCCAAAAGTGAGGTCAATCCAGTGGTGGAGATCCTGAGAGACTTCCCTGCTCTCCAGCAGCATGCGATGGACTTCAATGAACTCCTCACAGGAGCTGCACCAGGATGGCACATCCAGGTCAGGCATGTCAGAATGAATGGATTTAAAGATGGTGGGGTCTGTGTAGAACTCAGGGATACACTCATCTGGAGTCCAGCTCTGCATGCGCTCCATGCTAGCTGGATATTCATTTGGCTCCCACTGCGATCTCACATGACAACAGAGCACAGCCTTGGGTGTCCTCCGGGCAGTGTAGACGTAGTAGGTGATGTCCGAGAGCACGTCGGAGATATGGTGGGGCACATGGAGCTGTTCTCCACTTGATCCTCCGGCTGCAAATGCCTGCTTGGTCATCTCGTAGGTGAAGTCCAACTGCTTGTCTCCTTTATTGAGGCGGAACTTGGATTTTCTTAGGTCTCTAAACTTGCCATTTTTGGTGGTGAAATCCACCACCCAGGGGAGAACCGGGTGGTAGTTGGGGTCTCCCATTCTCCGTCCAGACAGGCGGTTCAGTTGCATAAGGTAGTGGAAGTTACTGACTCGCCCATGCACCCAATCCAGCACAAGGCCCCTGAGCTCCTCCTGGCAAGCTGTGCACCTAGCCTCCTTCCCAGTCCATTCCACAGCCCTGCTTTTCTCAGCCCTTTGTTCTTCTTCAGCTCTCAGATCCCTCTCTTCCTCCTTTGGTTTCTCATACTCACGGAGGTTAATTCTGAGCCTGCTGCACAGCTTCTCATCAACTGCCACATCGCGAAGGGAGAAGGGGCCACATGCCAACCCTGCTTGGTGACAGGCCCTCATAGCCTGCAGGACATGGAAGAGGATGAAAAGGACCTTGGCATGGCTGTTGGTGAGCTTCGCAGGGCTGAAGGTCACAATGTCATGCAAGCAATACTGCACATACGGGTAGATGATGTACAGCATGTTAGCTGACTCCAAAAGAGCTTCTGCTCGGAGGATGTTTGGGCAGGAGGACGTCCCCTTTGTGGCTATAGAACCTTCTTTGGCAGGAGAGGCATATTGGACACTCCTACCCACCTGGAGAAAAGGGCAGCCGTAGATCTTCTGAAGAGCCACTCTGAGCATGTCCAGGGCCTGCATCGTGGGCGGCATGTGAGCATGACAGGACGGCTGCACATACAGGCGGTGAGCTCTGTGCCACAAGTTTCTATAATTCTGGGAGGCAACATTCTGCATGAACCCATGGAGTGTTTCCACGCCCCCGTTCCGATCGTCCTGCGCACTGTGGTGTAGAGTCAGCGGATAAGCCAGCCTCTCTTTCCTCAGACCATGGATTTCCACTCTCGTCCAGCCAACAGGCAGCTTCTGCACAGAGTGCTGAAGGAAAGTCCTCACCTCCACCTCGCTCAGCCCCTCAGGCCGGGGGCACAGGCTGGGCAGCACCCTGCGCTCCTTCAGGCTCACTAGCCACTTCACTGGGACAAAGGCAATGAGATGGGTCCCCTCAGCAGCAGCAGCGAGCTGCCTGTGGTCAATATTCAGGTCTTTTTCCGCTCTCCTGAGGAGACACTCCATGGTGGTCTGGCACCGGTGCGTTCCGCAGCTCAGCGGTCTGTGTGGGAAACAGACACACTTTAAATGAGACAGGCAGCTTGGGGGCTGCGATTCCACCCATGCGCATGGGGCTCGAGGATTCTCCTCAGCCATAGGGTATCTGCGCTCCTCCCAGCCCAGGCAGACAGACCCACGCTAAGGGCTGGGGCTAGGACTGCTGGAAACAGAGAGTCCAGAGGCCCCGCGTTCTGGTGGCTAGTCCAGCCTCCGCCTTTAGCCACTAGTTCAAGCCTTGCTAGTGTGGGTCTGTCTTCCCCGGGCTGGGAAGCTCAGTCCCCCCCGCAGTGTGGACAGACCTAGGGCTCAAGACTCGCTCCTGAACGGGGGTCGCCTGAGGCCAGTGCCTTATGCCATGCGCCACAGGGCTGGCCAGGCCGCGCTCAGGAGAGCGGTGGCAGCAGCATTAAATCTGGGCAAGAGCAGCACATGCCCCCCCCACCCAGAGCCGGGGCGCCGCCGGGAGGGCGGGCCCCCCCCCCCCCCAGAGCCGGGGCGCCGCCGGGAGGCCGGCCCCCCCCCCCCACCACCACCACCACCACCACCACCACCACCACCCCCCAGAGCCGGGGCGCCCCCCCCCACCCAGAGCCGGGGCGCCGCCGGGCGGGGAGCTTTCAATGGAGCTCGCCCGACCCCTGGAGCCTGGCCAGCCCCGCGCCCCCCGCTGCGGGCGGAGCCGGGCCGGGCCCCGGGCAGGGGGACGGGGGACGCGCTCCTCCCACAGGGGACTGCGGCGGGGCGAGGGGGAGCCGAGCCGGGCCGGGCCCCGCAGCGGCCCCGTCTCCGCCCCCGGCCCGGGCCGGCCCGTACCTGCGGCCGCGGCGCGGGGCTCCCCGGGCGGGCGCCGGCCCGAGCCCTTAGCCCCGGCGGGCGAGGGCGGCCCGGGCCCCGGCCATGTTGGATCAGCTGATGCCGGTCACGTGCGGCGCTTCCCCGCGAAACAGACTCCACGTGGGGAGGCGCCGGGCGCGGCCCTGGCGGGGTCTGAGCCGGGCCTGGCGGAGCCCCGGGGCGGGGGCCGAGGCCGGGCCCCGGCGCGCTGCTCCCTCCCTCCGGCCCGGCCCGGCCCCGGCGCGCTGCTCCCTCCCTCCGGCCCGGCCCCGGCGCGCAGCTCCCTCCCTCCCTCCCTCCCTCCGGCCCGGGCCCCGGCGCGCTGCTCCCTCCCTCCGGCCCGGGCCCCGGCGCGCTGCTCCCTCCCTCCGGCCCGGGCGGTGCCTGGGTCCCGCGGCTGCTGGCGGGGGGCAGGTTCTCGCGGCTGGTCCTGACCCCCGGCCCCTGCTCCCGCCTGAGCGGAGCCCCATTTCTAGCATGGGAGGGACGGGAGATCGCGGACGCTGGTACCAGGCCTTTCCCTTCAGCCGTGAGCTCCCCCAGGGGCTCTCCGCCCCTGCGCCCACCTCCCTTCAGCTGGCCCAGGGGTGCCCAGGGGTGCAGCCCCCGGAGCGGATGTTCCAGTAGTCCCCCCCGTGACCCCACCCAGCCGGGTGCTCTGCAACATCCTGTTCTCCACAGTTATGCTGGACAGGGACAGCCCTTCCCCAAAAGAGGGCTAGCCAGCTTAAAACTAGGTGAATGGCCTACCTAGGGCCCACTGCCCCTGCACGGGCAACCAAATGGCAGATGAAATTTAATGTTGATAAATGCAAAGTAATGCACATTGGAAAACATAATCCCAACTATACATATACAGTGATGGGGTCTAAATTAGCGGTTACCACTCAAGAAAGATCTTGGCGTCATCGTGGATAGTTCTCTGAAAACATCCACGCAATGTGCAGCGGCCGTCCAAACGAACAGAATGTTGGGAATCATCAAGGAAGATTCAGAAAATATCATACTGCCTCCATATAAATCCATGGTACGCCCACACCTTGAATACTGTGTGCGGATGTGGTCGCCCCATCTCAAAAAAGACATATTGTAATTGAAAAAGGTTCAGAAAAGGGCAACAAAAATTATTAGGGGTATAGAACGGCTGCCATATGAGGAGAGATTAAGAAGACTGGGACTTTTCAGCTTGGAAAAGAGGCGACTAAGGGGGGATATGATGGAGGTCTATAAAATCTTGAGTGGTATAGAGAAAGTAAATAAGAAAGTGTTATTTACTCCATCTCATAACACAAGAACAAGGGGCCACCAAATGAAATTAATAGGTAGCAGGTTTAAAACAAACACAAGAAAGTATTTTTTCAAGCAACGCACTGTCAACCTCTGGAACTCCTTGCCAATACTATAACAAGGTTCAAAAGGGAGCTAGATAGATTCATGGAGGATAGGTCCATCAATGGCTATTAGCTAGGATGGGCAGGAGTGGTGTCCCTAGCCTCTGTCTACCAGAAGCTGAGATTGGGTGACAGGGCATGAATCACTTTATGATAACCGGTCTGTTCATTCCTGTTGGGGCACCTGTCATTGGCCACTGTCAGAGAACAGGATACTGGGCTTGATGGACCTTTGGTATGAGCAAGTATGGATGTTCTTATGGCATCCTCCAGCTTCTGAGGCCATCACCATAGGGCTGCTGGATAGGTCCCCACGGTAATTCCCTGCATGTCTGGCCTTCGTCACCTTGGACAGAATCTTTTTATTCCCCAGCCTGGCCTGGGAAAGAGAGAGAAGCCGCAGCAAGGACAGATATTAGGATGATGCTGTACAGAGAGACGCTGCTGTGCAGATTGGTGCTCTAGTGCAGGGCCCATGGGGTTGCATGGCTGAGAGCCACACAGGGCCGGATGTGGTCAAGTCACTACAGAAACGAAAGCAACACAGAACTACATGGCCCGCTCCTCCATCCACAGCAAGGAAGTGGGGAGGTGAGATGGTGCGGTGTGATCAGGGTAAACAGCCAGACAGCGCCCACGCAGCTCAGCCTGGCGCTGCTGACTTGCAACCTGGCCTTGCAGTTTCAGTCCTGAGCTCTCTGTGCACCTCAATAGTAATTTTCAGCCTGGGACATCTAGCACATGCCTTTCTCCCCCCACCCAAATAAAGGCTACTGACCCGTTCATGTGCTCCCTATTCTGTCCTTTCCCTAGACCCTCCCCACTACAGGGTTTTCTAAACTTTTAATTTGGGGGCAAATTAATGCCAGCTGGACACTGAGCACGGCCGGGAAGGAATCCCATCTGGCTCTTAGCACTTCCAGACCCTCTGATGAAAGGCAGAGGGGTTTTTATTAGTTTCACCTGTTGGAAGGTTTAGCACATGGCAGACAGACTGATGCACAGTCATTTGCACACGCAGTGCAGAGCAGTGTGACACACTCCTACAGCCGCAGTGCCATGCTTTCAGCTAGGCTGCTTGTGTGTGGCACAGTCATGTGCCATGCCGTGTGCACAGAGCCCTTTTCACAAACAGAGTCAGTTCCATAGAAAAGCAATGGCTTATTTTCTCTCACCTGAATTAGGGACTTTAGGAATCCTGTGAGCTGACTGAGGGACCTGGGATAGAGGCACACAAAGTGGAGTGGCAGCTGCGCTGGGGTCTGCCTCCTGGCCCAGAGAAAGAAACAGAGGAAGAGAGAAAGCAGAAGTTGGGAGCAACAGTGTCACGAATCCACTCCCTGCGCCACCAGCACATCCTGTGAGCTCCTTGTTCAGGGTCCTGCAACCATCACAGCTTCCCATTCGCTTGCTCACGCCAGCTTTCATGGGTAAGTGGGTTTTTGTTTCAGTGCAAGGAAAGAGTCCAGGGTAAACAGGCAGCATCCATTAGCCCAGATGGCTCCCAGAGGAGGCAGGGCCCTCTGTGGGGGAGTGTCAGACACTGCATGATGTGGATTACTTTTAATAAGGAGACTTTTCATTTGTGAAGGGCTAAGTTCCTGGTGCTGAGCCTGCAGCCCTGTCTGTGTCCTTCAGTTCCAGTCACGCCTCCTTTCCCAGGCCTGGGGGTTTGGGATGCGATTTTCCTTTCCTTGCCCCGCAGCCTCCTAGTGGTACCTGCTCAGCTGCTTTTGGTGCTGTGGCTACAAGTTCCTGCTCTGGCCGCACCTGTTCTCACCAATGTTGATTCAGGGACTTGTGCAACTTCTGCTGAGTAATTATTTGTGGGGATGAAACAGCCCTCAAGGCAGCAGGAAGGTCAGTGAAGAAACAAGGGACAAAACAGGCTGTAAATCACCTGGTGCATCATTCAGGGGAAGCCCATGTACTGATAGAGACCCCCCAGGGCAATTGGCATCTTCAGGAAGAGGTGTGGGATGGCCTGCCCTTTGGGCATCGGTCTGCCTTATATGGTGGCCAGTGCAGGATGCACTGGAGAAGACCTAATGCACCTGCAGTGCTGTCCCTTAGGGACACATTTCTGCCTGACCCCTTCCTGTGATCAGTTTATGACCTGGAACAAGAGATCAATAGTTCTTGGTTGTTGTATCCCTGCTAGCATCACTGCAGATGCTGTTCATTCATGTTCCATACAAAACAATGTTAAGGGAGCATTAAGCACTCCTGGATCAGAAAAGGCCAATGACCCACATGCACCCTTAACCCAGTCTTGGGTGTGCCTGCTTTACTGCACTCACACTCACACACTGTTTCTCACACCAAACCGAGACTAATCTGTGAGCGCTACCAAAGCCATCTCTGGGCTGTGGCCTGGCCTGGATCCTGACTGGGAGGCCTCCAAGACATGGGTGATTGGTAAGATCTTTGGAGTAAGGTCTTTGCCTTGTGGGTAAAGGGGTTTGGAGCCAGGGCTTTATCCCTGGGAGCCAGCCTAGGTTTGCTTTTTGGCTGGACTCTCACATGCATTGGAGGTGTGTCTGGATGGGTTTCCCTGTGGAATGTCAGCAGGGGTTATGTGTGTGTGAGAGGCACGCAAATGCCCTGGAGGATGGTGGGGTTAGACACTGCTTCTTGCTGCTCTGGTGCCCTGTCCCCCGACTAGACTTGTCTGGTCTCAGCACAGCTACAGGCAGGACTGGTCTGAGATCTAGACAAGGCAGTCAGGGTTCCTTAGCCAGCATAGCTCAGATGGCCAAGATCTGGCAGTTGTTGCTGGAGAAACAGACCATTCTCCTGGCTTCCATGTGGCCCAGCTCTGCAGAGAGCCCATGTTGCTGCTGCAAGGAATGGCAGTGGGGCTTGTGCCACCAGCGGTCTAGTCATCAGCTGTCATGCTTCCTATGTCGTGGTTTGTGAGTGCTAAGGGGTGAGCTGCATGGTGGGTGTGGCTGGCCGTGCTCCCAGAGGGAGGTGGTGCTCCACCTCTGCACAGTGCTGCTGAGGTGGGAAGCTGTTCTCTGTGAGTACAGCTGGGGATTTCAGCCGCTCCGCTGAGCAGGCTGGAAAGCGCTGCCCAGTTAACTCTCCTGCTTCTTGCCCATGCATCTGCCCTGGACGTCCAACCCTGGGTTGGAGCATTTGAAATGCTGCTTCTGAGGGCCAGAGTCTGAGAATAAGGGACGGGAAATGTTAACTCCTTTTCTCTTCTGTATTTGCTCATGAGCTGCTGAACCTGCTGTTGAGAGTAGCCATTGCCCTTTGCTTTGGGTGTCCTGGGCTCTGTCTTCCCCAGGTTTCCCTTTTGCTTTGCCCGCTCTCCTAGGACTGGGGTTGTTCTCACTCCTGTGCCCGGAGGGGGTAGGTGCAGAGTGCTGAGATGCTGCCTGCCCCAGCAGCCAAGTGAAGCCTTTCTCCCCACAGCATCCCTCACACACACCCCATCCCCAAGTCCCCCCCCTCACCCAAAGGGTTAGTCTTTAATGGACAATCTCTGGTCTCTGTGGTTCTCTCTCTCTGCGTCTGGGACCTACGCGGAAACTGCTGCAGCTCCTCCTCCAGGCTGCTGCTTCACACGCCCCAGCCACCCCCACCCTCTCTCACTACCAAAGCAGAAGATTGAAGTTTGCCATGCTAGAAACCTGTCCTCTCTGGAGGGAAGTCTGCTGAGGAAGTCTGGATAGCGCAGCCCCCTGGGCTCAGCTCCTTCCTCTCCCTAGGGCTGTGTGTGATTCAGCCCCCCAGAGCCCATAGAGGAGCAGGGACCTGTGATCCAAGAAGGCTCTGTCCTGGCCATGCTGCCATGGGTGGGGGGCTGGGCTTCCTCCTACTGCTCATCTTCCTGTGTGTCCGGGTTTGGGTTCGGAAAGCAAAAGTTCCCAGCCGCTCTGGGGCCCAGCTAGTCTGCAAGCCCTCTGCGCTGGCTACCTACCTGGAGAGCCAGTGCCAGGCCTTGAAAAGCCTATGCGAAGCCAGCTGGCCATGGAGGGCTCTCCCCACCCTGCAGACATTGGCCAGCATGATGGGGCCCCTGGATAGCAGGGTGCATTTTGTAAGGACCTATCTGCAGCTGAGCGATGAAGGGCTGGTGGCACTGGACTGGGCAGTGGGGCCAGCACAGCAGAAGAGGAGGCAGACATCCACCATCTGCAGCACACCTGTCCTGCTGCTTGTCCCCAACTCCTTCGGGAAGGTCACCCGCAACATCAGCAAGGTAATGAGGGGGAGGGACTGGCAGTGACGGGCAACAGGGCTGGGCACTAGGAACTGCAATCCCGGTTCTGCCACTGACTTACTGGGTAACCTTGGGCCAGTCACTTCCCCTCCTTGCGCCTCAGTTTTCCCCTTTGTAGAAAAAGGGACCATGATCCCGACCCCTTCAGCTACAGCTCAGAGAATTTCCTTAGACAAACAGCAACAGGACGCAGAGATGGAGCCAATCCCTACCCTTGAGGGGCAGAACAATGTGTATGTTTGTGGGGAGGTGGGACTCAGGGCAGAAGTGGGCTGTTTGGAGGGTTTGGAAGCACTATGGCCTATTTGGGTTGGGGCTGAGTGGGGATGAGTGCTGTGCCTGGCTGGAGAACATAGGGGGTCACACAGGATTTGGAAGGGTATACTGTACTTAGGGAATTGCTGCATAACCCCTGCCCACACCCACACCCACAACCACACCAGGGAGAACAGGCTGTTCCCATTAGGCAGCTGCATGGAGCTCCAGTCTGTCTCCCAGCTGCCCGAGGCAGAGGCTCTCTATCCAAGGCTGTGTATAAACCCCAGCAGTGTGTTCCTTGCCCAGCACCAAAGTGGTCCCCTAGCAATCGCTGCTAACAGTGGATTTAGTGCTGAGGTTTATCCCCCATCCTCCCACAACCCCACTGACCCCATTTGCCCTTTGGCTCTGCTGCAAGAGCTGACAAGCTGAATCTACAGAGAAGACAGTGGATTCTCTTGGACTGGGCTGGGAGACGTGGGTCGTTCTGGGCATCTTTAAACCTCTCTTCACCTTACCAGAAATGGCCTTAGTGCCACCTCACTAGGGCCAGCCCACAGCCTGTGAGTGCAGTTAGAACAACACAGTCAATACCAGCCAGAGAGCTCCCCAGCTAACTCCAGTCTCAGGGTCAGAAAAGCTTGTACTCCCTTTGCTGTTCGGTGCAACTGAGTCCAGGTTGTCCCGTCAGTGGCACCCACACCTAGTGCCACACGACCCCAACTGCAGCACGGCACATGTGCTGGGTCCCTATGACACCTCTTGATGCTCTTGCCCACTCCACACCACCTAGTGCTGATCTTCTTTAACAGCTTCATTAATCATTCCTGTTATTTAAACCCTCCCCCTACGTGATGCCCATCTGGAAAGGGGTAAAGAAGATGCCAGTTAAATTTTCCAATGATGCTGAATTGGGAGGAGTTGCAAACAAAGGGAGCTAGGGAGATGGGAAGCAAGGGCAGAAAATAACAAAATGCCATTGCACATGGGAAATGCAGCCAACCCACCTGACCATCTGGGGCAGAAACCTCCCTCTTGCAGGGAGAGACCAGGGAGGATATTAGAAAAAACTTATTCACTAGGAGGGTGGTGAAGCACTGGAACGGGTTACTAGGGAGGTGGTGCAATCTCCTTCCTTAGAGGTTTTTAAGGCCTGGCTTGACAAAGCCCCGACTGGGATGATTTAGTTGGGGTTGGCCCTGCTTTGAGCAGGGGGTTGGACTAGATGACCTCCTGAGGTCCCTTCCAACCCTGATCTTCTATGAGGGTGAGGGGTAGGGCTCATGGACTTAGAGGTGAGTGGATGGTGCGATAGAAAGCTGAATGGTCAGTGCTGTTTGGGGCTGTGCTGCAGCAGGGCGGGGGCTGTGGGTGACTCCCCTGGTACTGTATTGGCTTCACCCAATTAATAGATGGATTTATCCCAGTGGGAGCAGGCCAGAGATGGGCACACGACTGAGTTGGGGATGGAGGGGCTGACGCAGAGATTAAAGGCACCAAGTGCTCAACGTGCTTGCTCATTTGGGTGCCTCAGCTTCTGACCAGCCCCCATGAGAGCCTGCGGCTCCCACTGACTTCAGTGGGACGGTGGGTCCTCAGCACGCTGGGAATCAGCCCAGGTGTCTCTGGTTGGATGCCCACATTAGTGAGCACGTCTGCAAACCTCGGCCTGCATGTGGCGCCCGAGGCCAGGAGACAGGGACCAAGGCCGCATGGCCAGGGATCAGGACACTGAGGAAAGGAAGAATGAGGGAAACATTCCAGGCAGGGATACCATGGCACTGAGCAGAGGAACAGGCTTCTAAGACCCATCACCTGGGTCATTCATAAAGACATAGATAATGGCCACAGGGAAGAATCCTGACCTGGATTCCAGGTGTGATCACAGGTTTCTCCTGGTGTCTGAGTCCCTAACCCAGGGCCGTCCCTCGGGACGGGGGGGGGGGATGGGGCAGGGCGGAAGTGACGGATTTGTCTCTTCCAGGACTGACCATGCTGGCCAATCGCACCAGCCCACAGGGCCCCCCAAAGCATGGGGCCCAGAGCGGTCACCCCGATGCGTCCTACCCAAGGGATGGCTCTGCCCTAACCCACCAGCTGGTAGAGCTGCCCGGGGGTGGGGCCCTCCGAGCAGACAGGCTGTCCTTCCCTGTTGTTCCCAGGGCACTCACAGTGACTCCCTTTGTCTGGTCTAGCTATGTCACGTGGCACTCCTTCATGGCTACCATCCTGTTGTCTTTAACCGCCGCGGCCAGAACGGCTGCCCCCTAAGCACTACCGCGCTGCAGCCGTATGGGGATCCTGCTGACCTGCGAGAAGCCATCCAGTACATCCGCTCCCAGCGCCCAGGGGCCCTGCTCTTTGCAGTGGGGGAGAGCACTGGGGCAGGGCTCCTGTTCTCCTACCTGGGAGAATGTGGTTCCTCTAGCCACCTGACAGCTGCTGGCTGCATCTCCCCCATCTTTGATCCTCGGGGATGGTTTGAAGCTGGGTGCCCCTGGCTATGGCAGCAACTCTTGCTCATGTCCCAGAAGGTGTGGCTTAGCCGGTGAGTGACTCATCTCTGGGGCTGAGATGGACAGCGTGTAGCAATGGCCTGGCCCTGCCGTGTCTGAAGCAATGAGCCACAGCCTCCCAGCTCCACCATGCCATGAGTGCAGCTTTGCAGTGCACTGAGGGATCCCAGTGGCTTTTGCCCTTGTCCCATGGACCCACGTGAGATCCTGAGGGATCAGCAGATAGGGGACTGAGCTGGTGATCCTTTGGCCTGAGGGCCACATCGGCATTGTGAAACTCTATGGAGGGCCGGGTAGGGAAGGCTGTGCCTCCCCAAATGGCCTGGCCCCCTCCCACTTCCCGCCCCCTGACTGCCCCCCTCAGAACCTCCGACCTATCCAACCCCCCCTGCTCCTTGTCCCTGACTACCCCCTCCCAGGGCCCTTGCCCCTAACCACCCCACCCGGACCCCATCCCCTATCCAACCGCCTCGCTCCCTGTCCCGGGCCCTGACTGACCTGACCTCTATTCACACCCTCGCCCACAGACAGGCCCCCTGGGACTCCCATGCCTATCCTACCCCCCGCCCCCCGTTTCCCATCCCCTGACTGCCCACCGGAATCGCCTGCCCCTTATCCAATCCCCCCGCCCCCTTACCATACTACTCAGAGGAGCCCGCAGCCCCACTGCCTGGCCAGAGCCAGCCACGCCGCCTGCACTGCCCGGCAGGAGCCGCGGGCCAGGAGCCTGGTGGTGCACTGAGGCTGCGGGGGAGAGGGGACAGCAGGGGAGGGGCCAGGGACTAGCTTCCCTGGCCAGGAGCTCAGGGGATGGGCAGGATGATCCCGCGGGCCATAGTTTGCCCACCTCTGCCCTAGGGTGTAGCTGGAGCAGTCCTGGTTAGTGAGAATGCTTCTCAGCACAAGGTGGGGAGCTGCAGAGCCCTGGGGGAGGTGGACGAAGGGAGAAGGCCTTTTCTATCCCAGATAGAGCCATGGGGAGCTGCCCCATGCTCAATCAATGAACCTCCCCCAGCACAGTCCCCCCTCCTCATTCTCCTGCTTGGGCTCTCACCAGTGTCTGTCTCCCCAGGTTTGCCACGGTGCTAGGGGAGGTTCTTCCCCTGGATCGTTTCTTTGGGGGCCAGTCACTGAGGGAGCTGGAGGAGGTCTTGTTCTGCCAGGCCCAGACCTGGGACTTGTACTGGGAGAGGAACAACCCTCTGCGGGACGTAGACGAGGTAGCAGTACCAGTGCTGTGCATCTGCAGCCAGGACGACCCCATGTGTGGGGCCCCCAGGGACACGCTGCCCCGCGACCTGTTTGAGACAAACCCCTACTTCTTCCTAGTGCTCACCCAGGGAGGCGGACACTGCGGCTTCTTCAAGGATAGCCTGGGTGGTGCCTTCTGGAGCCATGAGGTGCTGCTGGAATTCTTCCACTCCACTGTGGATTTCCTCCTCACAGAGGACAAACTGAAGGGCCAGGCCAAGAAGAGAGGGCCCCGGCCGGTGCTGAAGGTCACCCAGGACAGAAGTGGCTGCAGGCAGGAGTCCTGTTGCCCCCACAATACGCCTGACATTTACAGCTGGCAGCGCTCCTACACCCACTGACAGCTGCTCTTCACTCGGCATCTGGAGGACGTTCTGCTGACCTTTGCCGAGAGCACTGTCTCATCAGCTGCACCTGGATGGTGTCTCAGCAGCCCAGACAGCTGGGTTGTGCCATACCCTCCCCCCCCGGCCCCGCTCTTGGGACTGTGACTCTTTGTAACAAGAACAGGGCCATCCCTAGTGGGGTGCAGGACCCAGGGCGAAAGAGATGGATTCGTCTCTTCCAGGACCGACCACCCTGGCCAATCGCGCTGGCCTGGTGCCCCCCAAAAGCACAGGGCCTGGAGCGGTCACCCCGAAGGGACGGCTCTGATCAAGAACATAGTATTTCAGTGAACAACTGGATCATGTTAGATGCTAACTGCAGCGTGACAGAGGTGCTGCGTCCTGGCTGGGTGTCAGCATCTCAGGTGCTGCCCTGTCAGAAGTGGTGTTTGTGTCCCAGGGCCAGTGGCTCCTGGTTGTGATAATGTGATGTGTTTCTGTGCCTTTGTGGATGGTTGCCAGGTACTGTGATGTCCCAGTGCTAGAAGATTGGGGCCCAGCCAGGTGCTATGCTGCAATGGAACAGAGAGGGATGAATGATTCTTATTTATTTTGTAGCACCCGAATTTATGCTGAGTGCTTCATGGAAGACATACGAAGACACAGGCCCTGCTGCAGTGAGCATATCTCTAGGTTTTACATGTGTCCAAGCAAATGGGGGTAGCTGAGAGTCGGGAGGGAGGCTGCAGCAGAATGATCAGGGGTGACTCAGGGTCACTGCCTGGGCAGCATTTTGGGCCTGTTACTTTTCTCCACGTAGCTATAAAAATAAGGAAGTAATTAGCATAGATTCCCTTCTTGAGGCTGGAACTGCTGTACGTAGCTGGGTGATGCAGTGCTAGACGCTCCTGGGCCCTCACCTGTAATGCACCCCTGTTGTGTAGTTGTACCTCCTTGCCCGTGTGTGCAGGCTAACTGGCATTCTTCATTAGGGCTCCATGACAAGACTAAAGGATGCTTGAAATGTTATTTTAAGCTCAAAGACGGGTGTCTTCCTTCCTGTTCTGCATCTCACTGGGATCAGTGGACACTCATTCACAGACCTGTCATACATGTGTGCACACTCACAGATGAATGCACCCACAGGTGTGCACACACACTCCCCCACTTTGCACACTAATGCTCAGTTCAGGTGACGCTTACCACACACCGCAGCCGGACAGCTGAGCTCTGTCCCCATAGGGAAGCCACAAGGGTACTTTATGCCTCCATAACAAACACCAGCACGTTATAAGTCCACCACAACCACTGGCTGATGCTGTGTTCCCCAAGTATCATTGCACCTAGAGCTGCCATGTCCCCATGTACCAGCATCGCAAAGGGGTCAGAGGTAAGGTTGGCTGGGTGTGTCGTGTGGAAAGCTAAGAGCGGCTAGGGATGTCTCTTGGAGCAGCAAGCAATGCCATGGGAAGACAAGGGACTTGTGCTCCAGTACAGGAAGGCCTGAGTCAATAACACAGATCCAGCAGCAGGAGGAAAACGTGTCCATTCTTTGAGGAGCTGGTGTGCCTGACTCCTCTGTATGCACTACTGGGCAACAAGCTGATGAGAACAACAGTGTCATGAAATGGGTGGACAAGAAGCCTGGGAGATGGATTCTTAGGGGGCCCCCTAGAATCTAAACCTGGTGTGAGCAACCCCCTGGAGCAGGTGCTGATGGGGGATGATCATGCCCACTGGGAGCTTGGCAAGACTGAGCTGCCTGTGGGCTTGGCTATAGTCGCCTCTTTCCTGGGGGAATGCAGCTTCCCCCAGTACTGCTGTAGCTAAGGTGTAGGGACTGCTGTGCCAAGGACCCCTGCTCTGAACAGGCTTAGTCAACGCCGCAGTTAAGCTGCCAGGAGCCCTGCCTCCACCGGGGAGTGCCCATGTTCTCATTCTCCCTAGGTGCCCCCATCACTGGGGCATCTCCAAATCACTATTGCCTTTATCTTCACCAAAGCCTGTGGGGCAGGGCAGTTCAGCACCAAGCAGCTCAGTGACTTGCCTGAGGTCAGGCAGGAATGGAACCTGGGTCTCCCAACTCCTAGGCTAGCACCCTAGCCCCGGGGCCACCTGTCCTCACTTAAGGGTGGGGCTCTTTCCAAAACAGAGGCCTGTGTGCCAGACACCAGCTGGGAGGTGAGGGAAGGGAGGGGGGCTTGGCCAGCCAGGCACAGCAGCCTCTTTACTGGGCTATTCAGTTCACTTGTGTTATCGTTGGTGCTGTAGGGGAGCTGGGATGAGCCATGGCTGCTCCCCTGGGAATAGTCCCTGGGCTGGGTCATGTGGATGCTGAGGGTCTGGACCAGGGGCCAAGGCAGGGCTGGGAGGTTGCCCTGGATACAGGATTACATGCAGGTCAGGTTGTGGAACGGACCTGACTAGCAGCAGTGGACACAATTTCTACTTCTAGGGAGTTTCCTTCTGTGTCCGTCCATCTATCATAGGCATGTCTGACGCAGCCACCATTGTAGTGCTGGGGACAGGAAATTTGACAGTTGTGTCCCCAGTTCTGCTTCCACCGCATAAAAAGTGCCCAAAGGTACAAACCCAAACAAGAGAAAGAACAAAGCTGACGAGATCCCTTTTCCCCACTCCTGCCATTCCCCTAAATCTTCTCCCTGGCCCACCGCCTGGCCAGGACTCTGAAAGGGCAGGGCTCGCGTTAACAGCTGTGCAGTCTCAGGGCAGCAGGTTAGGGGTTGGGGGGTGACTGCCCAATCTCCACCACATCCCAAGAATCTTACTGCTGGCCCTCAAGAAACTTTTAATTGAGCCCTACTCCCATGCAGACTGTGCTCAAGCCAGCCTGGAGAGTCCAAACCCTCTGCTAGAGCCTGTCAGTACTGCAGCGAGGGTGCCAGGGGCATGAACCGCCCTGCCTTTTGCCCCACGTGATGGCCTTGTTTTTCATCTTCACCTAGATTCCTGCTTTGCTGAATCCCCGGTGTGGCCTTACACTCCATATTATTTATGGAAATATGCTTATGATATGAATATAACATGGACTATGTAACAGTTCCAACTCCCCACTGTTCCCAGCAACTTCCCTGGCTCCCTCCTGCCTCCCCCCCCCCCCCAGCAGCAACTCTCCCCTCCAGTCAGTGAGAATCAGCATGAGCGGGATCAGGGCCGGGGGGAGGGATGGGGGGTTACTGTGGGAGAGCATCTGGAAGAGGGATTGTTATGGGTGGAGGAGGCAGTTGTGGAGAGGGCTGCTGCGGGGCTGTAGGGAGCCAGGGAGGTTACTGGGACCAGTGGGGAGCTGGGCAGAGGGTTGCTGGGGAGCACTAGGGAGCCAGAGAGGTTACTGGGACCAGTGTGGAGTTGGGGGAAAGGGTTTGGGGGGGGGAGAAGGGAGCCAGGGAGGTTACTGGGAACAGTGGCTAGGGTTGCCAACCCTCCAGGATTGTCCTGAAGTCTTCAAGAATTAAAGATTATGTCATGTGATGAAATCTCCAGGAATACACCCAACCAAAACTGGCCACCCTCCATCCTAGCTGCCCCTGGCCTGGCTGCCCCCCTCCCACTCAGGGGACTCTGAGCTGGGACTCAGCGACCAGGAAATGCTGCGCTTGGCAGCTCAGCTGGAGGGGCTGAGCCCTGGGGAGGGATTTGCTACCATGGGCCCTGTGCCCACCAGGGCCCCGAGCACTGGGCAGGGGAGTCTCTTCTTCCCAGGGTGTGGCACCGCTCCAGAACTGCTGCGCCAAGCAGACGCCCAGCCCAGCTTCCCCATCAGTGCCCGCCTGGGGCTCCAGCCCGGCCCTCTGCTGCCCAGGGCTGCCCCTCAGGCCCTCTGCTTCCCCAGAACAGGGTCTTTGTCTCCGCAGTGGGACCCCGCCGTGGCCGGCAGGTGGCTCCCTGAGCTGCATGAGGACGGGCTGGCTCCACTCTGCCCAGCAGATGGCTGAGTGCTGGGAAGTGGTTTTCAGCGCAATGCTCCGGTTGTGGTTTGAATGCACATAGACCAGGAATTGCACTGAACCCAAGCTCTGCCAACGCTCCCCCCCGGCCCCATTATACGGAGGGGAAAGGCACAGAGAGGTCAGGGGACTTGCCCAAGGTCACACAGCAAGTGTGTGGCGGGGCAGAAACAGAACTCAGGAGTAACTTCTGCCTCCAAGCCCCGCTCCAACCCCCCTTCTTGGGAGGGAGCAATTGGCCAGAGGGGCATTGCAGGAGCCCCCGGCTTGCTCTCTCCTGGCACCAACTTTCCTGCTCTCCGGGCTGAAGGTTGGGCAACGGACCTTGATTTCCTACCGACCTTTGGCTCGGAGCAGACAGGAGGCTAGACAGGGCTGTTCCCATGACAACTTCGGGAGTTGGTCAGAGCCCAGCAATTAACCAGAGAGACCCTTAGGGAGGGATGGTGCAGTGATTGGGGACAGCCCCCAGCCCCTCTGGGGACCAGCCCTAGGCCAAGGGAGCCCCAAGGGTCAGAAGAGAGAGGCAAGGCACCAGCCTGACAAAAGGGATAAATTCACCACAGCGCCAAAAGCCTCAAAGAGGGACAGAGAGCAGCTTCAGGTGCCTTGGGGAGTTTGGCACCCAACACCATGCCTGTGCCAGTGGGGACAGGACCACCCAGGAAGCCCCCCCACATCCCCAGGGAGCTCAGCAACCAGGGGGCATGAGAACAAGGGAGCCCCAGCTGCAGAAGGTGACATAAGTAAGTCATACACGTGCCCAGAAAGGAAAAGAGGGTAGGTCTGGTACCGCTCACTCCAGCCAGGGACCCGCTCAGAGGGTGTGGGCGTGAGTGGGGATCTGCGCTTACCATGTGCAGCAAGAGGGTGCAGCTGCAGGCAGCGGGGACGTGCCCAGTGCAGTGTGTGAGCAGGGACAGCACGCGTGGCAGGAGGGCCTGGGCATGGACAGCAGGCATGGTTTGGAGGGCACACCCAATGGCACAGCACAGGTACGGACAGAGTGTGCAGTGTGGGCGGTGGGGCAAGGTATGGACCGCATGCGGGGCGGAGAGGCATGGATGGCACATGCAGCCATGGGGTGGTGGGCAGGGACGGGGCTGCGGGGCGGTGGGCAGGGACGGGGCGTGCGGCTGCGGGGCGGTGGGCAGGGCTGGTGCGTGGGGCTGCGGGGCGGTGGGCAGGGACGGGGCGTGCGGCTGCGGGGCGGTGGGCAGGGACGGGGCGTGCGGCTGCGGGGCGGTGGGCAGGGCTGGTGCGTGGGGCTGCGGGGCGGTGGGCAGGGACGGGGCGTGCGGCTGCGGGGCGGTGGGCAGGGACGGGGCGTGGGGCTGCGGGGCGGTGGGGAGGGACGGGGCGTGCGGCTGCGGGGCGGTGGGCAGGGACGGGGCGTGGGGCTGCGGGGCGGTGGGCAGGGACGGGGCGTGGGGCTGCGGGGCGGTGGGGAGGGACGGGGCGTGCGGCTGCGGGGCGGTGGGCAGGGACGGGGCGTGGGGCTGCGAGACGGTGGGCAGGGACGGGGCGTGGGGCTGCGGGGCGGTGGGCAGGGACGGGGCGTGCGGCTGCGGGGCGGTGGGCAGGGACGGGGCGTGGGGCTGCGGGGCGGTGGGGAGGGACGGGGCGTGCGGCTGCGGGGCGGTGGGCAGGGACGGGGCGTGGGGCTGCGAGGCGGTGGGCAGGGACGGGGCGTGGGGCTGCGGGGCGGTGGGCAGGGACGGGGCGTGCGGCTGCGGGGCGGTGGGCAGGGACGGGGCGTGGGGCTGCGGGGCGGTGGGCAGGGACGGGGCGTGCGGCTGCGGGGCGGTGGGCAGGGACGGGGCGTGTGGCTGCGTGTATGGATGGTGCCTGGAAGCAGGATTCGGTATGGACGGCATATTGGGCAGTGGGTAGGGGGTAGGTGCAGCCAGAGGGCGGTGGCAGGCCTCGGGTCTGGACCAGGCGCGCCGTTTGGATGCGGCAGCGGGGGAGGCAGGAGCCAGTGCTGGGGATCGCGCAGCCCGCAGCAGTAAATGTGAGTTGCGTAAAGCTGGGGCCGCTGCTCAGGGCAGGGTGTGTCTATACATGGCAAGGCTGCTGTTATTTCGGGCCCTGCTGCTGGAGTGACAGGGAACTGCAATCAGCTGGCAGGCTCTGCTGAGGTCAGAATGACGTCAAAGCAGCCCCAGGCTGTCAGCTGAAATCTGGCAATCCAAACTGATGAGGCATCCAGCCTTAAAGGGGTCCTAGCAGCAGGCAGAGGGGAAATGTGGACCCCACAGAGCTGACCTGAGACAGGTGAGTTCCCTTCTGGTGAAGGCTCTGTGCAGTGGCTCAAGGGAACTGCTCCTCTGCAGGCCTGGGCAGAGAGGCCAGAGAAGGGTTCCGGGCCCTGAAAGTAGGTAGTTTGAGAAGTGATTATTTTAACAAATGAGTCCTGCTCTGTCCACCAGACCTAATCCCAGCTCAGATTGCTGCGGTTTAAACCCTGTAATGAGATTGGGAGGCAAGTCCTAAGAGAGTCACCTCCTGCCCTGTCCCTCCACTTGCCTGTATTCCCCATGCCACCACCCTTCAGGTGCCAGAGCAGACTTTTCCTCTTCCCCTCTTGGCTGAGCAGGGTGTGACTCTAGCCCTGAAAGTCAGAGCAGGAGGTCAGAGGAGCCCTCACTTCCCACGGACACAGCACTGGTCACTCTGGAGCCCGCATCCCTTCCAGGGCATTGCCCTGGAGTGCTGACCCCGAGCAGCTGTGCTGAGAACATTGAGCTGGGCTGGATGCCCTCCTGCTGTGTCACCCATGGAGTGTACCACAGCGTGCACCATGCTGTCCAGGTGTACGGCTCCCAGGCTGCCCACACAAGGTGGCCACCTGTCTTGGCATCCGCACTACCCTGCATGGTCCCTTCTGGCTGGAACATCTATGACCATGGACAGGGCTACAGGTGGAGTCACAAACATGGGACTTCCAAAGGAAAGTTGAATGGGCAGCTGCCAACCAGTGTAAATTCCCCAGCCAGGAAACTCGGAAAGAATGAGGCCAGCAGCTCAGCTCGGAGCAGGAGCAAAGAGATTCTCGGTCTGTGGGTACGGCTGCATTGGGAGCTGGGGGTGTGATTCACAGTTCGAGGAGACATATTCATGCTAGCTGGCATCAAGCTAGTGCACTAAATGTAGACGCAGTGGTGGGAGGGGGGGCCAGCTGTTCTGTCTGAGACACTGAGCACAGCTTAGGGCAGCTAGGCCCTCCCGCAGCTACAGTGCGTTTCTATTTGCAGCTCAATGACAGATAGCACGAGTGTAATGGGGTCTCGCCCCACCCCAGCCCTGATTAAGGTGGTCAGGTGGGCCAATTGAGGAGCACCTGGAGGAGAAGCCAGGGAGCAATGAGGACTAATTAAAGATGAAGCTCACCCAGGCAGGAACAGGGTGTGCCTGGAGGTGGAGAAGGAGCCTGATGGGGACAGCGTAGGAAGCAGTCCAGGACAACAGCAGTAAGGTGTGGGTTCCCCTACCAGCCACTGGGCAAATGGCACCATTGAGGGGCAGTGAATTGGAAGGCTGTCTGGGACAGTTGGTACAGAGCTTGATACGTAGCTCTCCCTCCACCTAACCACCGCCAAAGAGGAAAAGTATAGTGACCTGGCCAGAGGGTCAAGCCACAAAGAGGGAGCTGTCAAGTCCTGAGACAGAGTGAGTTCCTGCAGGAGGGGGTCAGACTGGCTGAGTGAATCCCCAGGTGTGGCTACAAGGAGGCACCCCACTGGTGAGTACAGCACCCCAGGACAATGCGTATCTCTCCTTGCACTGGAAATCACACCACCAGCTCCAAGTGCAGACGTATCTCCTTGAACACGCTGCATCCCGGTTAGAACTTGCAGAGGAACAAATCTTGAGATAAATGCCTGACTAGGCCTCTGTGAGGGGACTGGGAAAATCAAAGCACATGAGCAGAGTCCCTCTGTCATAGTAGGGGTCACTCTATCCCCCCTGAGCAGAGAGCTGTCCTTCTAAAGAGTCTCTCACAGCTGTCTACTTGCTCACCTGATGGAGAGATCCAGGCACCCTCCAGGAGGGTTTCTAAGAGCTACAGACTGAGCCCAGTCTCCAGTTGGCAACTTCACCAGTGTTAATGCCCAAGTCACAAACCTTAGACCTGGGCTGGTCTGACTCTAAACGTCCTCAAAGTTGGACCCATTGTTCCCATTCAGACTCGTCTCTAGTTGAGGGATAGAATCAATTAAATGCCTTACAAAGGTCAGGAGCTGGGCCTGGGAGCCGGGAACGGCTGGTGCTGGCCAGATGGCTGCATGGTTGTTTTTTCTGTACACTGTGGACTGCTGTGGGCTTATGCTGCAGAGGTAACACTGATTTACAGGGTTGATAATGGGGGTGGGGTTTGCAGATGCTCCCATCTCACTGGTTTTTTTGGAGTCACAGTGACTCTGAGACTGAACAAGCATCTACATATGTGCAAAGGAAACCTGGTTTGGTGATGCCTCCCCCCTAGGGCCTTGGCAGCCAGAGGCCCTTGTGCTGCCCAGCAAAGTCATCGCATCATGCCTGAGCCAACAGAATTAGCATAAAACTAGAGAAAGTACGTACACTATGTTTCCTTCTTGGAAAAGGGCTCCCTGGATGCCTCCCCCTGCCAGAGAGAGCTGCTCCCTGCTGAGGTCCCAATGCCCTGGTGGGCTGTTGCCCCCCCCGCCGCCAGCCTCCTGGTGCAGTATGGCCCTTTCTGATTGCTCACTCCGTTTCTGGGGAGCAAGACCACAGGCCAGGTGTACTTGCTGTCTGGCACCTCCCTGAAGACTGTTAGCCATCGCAGCCCATGCATTGCAGGAAGGGCGTAGCCAAATAGCTGACATTCTTGTAGGATAGGCTCATGGCTCAGTTTGCTGGATGGCTCCCATCCCAGTCTTGCCTGAGCTGTAAGGGCCTCTGTCCTTCCTCTGAAATACTGTGTAATGGAGTAAGTGCTAATGGAAAGGAACAAACAAACTGAGCTGTGTTTCTCTCCAGGGATGCAGGGAGAGAATGGGGATGAAGGGTTTCACTCTGCTCCTGGGGGAAGAGGGGAATTCACTCCCCATGTTCAAATTCCCCTGCATGGGACCCAGCCTTCCTTTGGAACTGATGTAGACCCCTAGTTACTCAGAGCTTCCCACACAGCCATAAAACTAAGCCCCGTTCCCTGGAAAGAAGAGCAATGATGAGTCATTTAAAATCTGCTGCCGGGTTCTGCCTCGTCATCTTGCCCTTTATGAGCTCAGACAGCAGCAGGGCGCTGCTGCCAGTGAATTCTGAGCTTGGAGCAGACAGCTGCCAGGCAGCTCCTTGGCTCTGCAGCCTGGTCACAGGTGAGATTAGATGCTTCAGAAGGAAAATCAGTGTTGGGTGCTCAACTGCATCTGCCAATAAATGTGAAGCTAGAACTAGAAGACAATGAGTCCAGCTCCCATTAAAACTCTCCTGGTGTATAAAGGTTTGATTGATTCCCAGCAATGACACCTGACCTAGTCAGATGACATGGATCAGTGTTACAAAGGGTCAACATGCTGTCACATGGCAGGAGCCAGTATCTGCTAAGCCAAGGGGCAGCTGTTACAGAGTCTCTTTTTGTTTTGGAAAATCAAATGCTGATAAAACCTCATGGCAACTAAAACCAATTGCCACAGATAGATGCAGCCATGATGGATAGGCGTTTGTCCCGGGCACCTGACAGTCATTCCTGTTTCTGAACCTTCATAGCTTTCTGATCCCAGTGGCACTTCTAGTTCTCAAAACAGTTCCTCCTGCAGGGTATTCAGTCACTGAGCTGGATCCCCCACCCCATGCCTGTTTGCTGCTCCTGGTGTGTGTTCTTGTGAGTGCACAAGCTCCCCTTAGTAAGCTGGCACCCCACTAGAGCTGACTATGAACAGCTAACATGCTTTGAAAGATGAGTTGCCCTGTCTATTCTAAGTAGGGTGACCAGATGCCTTGGTTTTATAGGGACAGTCCCGATATCCAGGGTTTTGTCTTTAAATATAGACACCAATTACCCCCACCCCATCCTGGTTTCTCACTTGCTATCTGGTCACGCTAATTCTAAGTGCCAAGTTGCATTTTAAATTGGGTTAGTTAAAATGTGCTAGCGAATACACTTCAGAGCAAGACCTATTATCCTAGACTATGCATGGTGCTGGTGTGAACGGTGTAGTTGCTACCTATGACTTTGTGTGACCTCTAACATTCTTTTACTTACAGTAATGGTAACTGTTTGACACTCTTGTCCTAATATTACTTCTGTTCTAGTTGCTTGACATATAGCTCTGTTGTAACTACTGCAGGGTTGTCTTCGGCTCAAGAATCATGCTAGATAGTCTTACTAAAGTTTCTCAAAAAGAAAAGGAGTACTTATGGCACCTTAGAGACTAACCAATTTATTTGAGCATAAGGTTTCGTGAGCTACAGCTCACTTCATCGGATGCATTTAGTTAGTCTCTAAGGTGCCACAAGTCCTCCTTTTCTTTTTGCAAATACAGACTAACACGGCTGCTACTCTGAAACTAAAGTTTCTGTTCTTCTGTCTACGAAGTCTTTGAAGTAACTAGAACAAGGAGTACTTGTGGCACCTTAGACTAACAAATTTATTCGGACCATAAGCTTTTGTGGGCTACAGCCCACTTCATCAGATGCATGCAGTGGAAAATACAGTAGAAAGACACAGACACACAGGCACACACACACAAAACATGAAAAATGTTCTAGCCATACCAACTGTGACCTTAAACTGGGTATGGGATGTTCTAACAATGCTCTTATTAATACTTCTCCCACCTATGGTGACATTAACACTCTAACCAAATTCATCCTTACTTGTAACAGCTAAGTTCTCCAGTCAGAAAGCTTCTTGAAGATACAAAATGGCACTGCGCTGCCTGATGTAAACTTTTATTAATGCCCAAACACTACAGTCACAAAAGCAGCTGTGCTGACATCTTTATTATGAAATCGGAGGCTAAGGTCTCATCTGACCCATTTGCATGGGTCAGGGGAATTGCTGGAGCTGGACTCGGGTACATTGCGCTGCACACCCTGTCCCCAGCCCAAGCTGCCTAAGGCCTTGCTCCCCTCCCAGGGGTGCATTCATTCCCCAAGTGCCCCTCTCCTGGCCTAGACAGTGGGTGGGCGAGCAGGCTGGATCCCAGCTGTCATCAGGAACAGGACATGAGCCCCGCTTCCACAGCCAGCCAGGGAGTGGCGCAGGGCCCAGTGGCCTCCTGGCAGTGCCCCCTTTAAGACAACGCCTAGGGCCAGCAGAGATGCGCGCATGGCTCGGCCTCAGCTCCCGCATCTCCTGAGCGTGTGGGAGTCACGTGAGCGGGATGTGGCAACAGCTGATTCGTCCCCCGAGGCCTCCACTTTACATCAATCGGCTGTTACTGGGCTAAGGGCAGGAAACTTTCTTAAAGGGGCAGCACCCTGTGCTGCACCGCTGCCTCAACCCAGCTACAGCTGCCGGGGTGGCACCATGGGCACACAGCACTGGCCCAATGCCACTGGGAGGGCACAAGGGGGGTGGCAGCAGAACATAACCCCCAGCCCCCTCTCTCAACCCTCTGGGCGGTCTAGGAGCCTCTCTTCCCCAGACTGCAGTGCAGAGCACCAACCACCCACAGCACCAGCAAGCAGGATGTAGGGAAGAGTCTGTGTGCCCCACTCCCCGCTTCTTGTCTTCCTCCACAAACTGGAATGTGCCACAGAATGAACAGACAAAGGAAGGGGAACTTGGCCTGTGGGATCTATGGGCTAACAGAGAACAGCGGGCCCCCTGCAGGGCGCAGAGCTGGCCTTGTGGAGTGGGGAAGAGCCATGTTTCTGGAAAAGCACTCTGGCTAGGAGGGCCCAGTAGGGCAAGATGCCTTATTGGTCTTATTCTGTGCAGGGCCAGTTTTCCTGAGTAGTTACAGTATGAGGGAACCCCATGGCCTCTGATAGTCAGTATCTGCTGCATCTAATGCCATGAGCAAAGGGGCGTGTGTACCTGTATAGCGCCCAGCACACCAGAGACCTCCATCTGAGGGGTTCTCTGGACACTGGTGCAAAGCAGATGTGGATAATGGGGACAAATGCCAGCCTGTCCCAGGCTCTGGTATGAAATAGGACCTCTGCAGCGAGCTCCACAGCGCCCTTTGCAGCAGCCTGTTTCGTCCCAAGCCTCTGCTGTGCTTTTCTCTCCTCTGCAGCTTGGAGAGGGGAAGCAGCCGGGCTCACAGCTCTTCGCTCCCTCAAGTCCTCATTTGTGCCTGATTGAGTGAAGTGCTGAGATCTGTGGATGAGTGTGAGACAGCCCGATGGGGGTTCCTAATGCGCCAGCCAGCAGCGTGGGAGGGAAACAGGCCCTGAGTCCCTCCGCAGAGAGACTCTGATTAGCAAGCTCACCTCTTGTCTGAGACAGAAAACTAGGTACAGAAATAATTCAATTCTGTGAGGGTGAAAAGTGGGAACACCTTGGGAGGAGGGAGCAGGGCAGCCCCACAGGCTCTAGGCCCTGGGGTTGCAGGGCAAAAAGCAGCATGCTTCTCTTCTGGCCTAGGGTGCCCCTCCAGAGACAGGGGTGCTTCACACCCTTCCCGAGGGACTCTTTATGCAGCCAGCTGCAACCCTCCTAATCTGGAGGACATGTTATGATGATGATACTGACCTTGGTAAAGTGCTTTCAGCTCTAAGGATGACAGGCCCTAGGGAAGAGCTAGGCATTATTGTTAGGAGCAAGCCTGAGGAGAGGAAAAGTGGAGTCTGTCTTGAAGTGGAGTTGAATCCTCCTTCCCCCAGACAAACAGAAAAGAGCCAAACTAAGCTAACTGACACAAAGCTTCAGCATTAAAGAGGTGGCTCTAGTCCATGTGATGGTGGGTCAGAGCGTGAGTCCATTGTTCCCCTCGGGTTTCCATCCTCCAGCAGAAAGTGGGTTTGTTCCTCACAAATTAATCTCTATGCCCTCCTGACCCCCTAGAAGTGTGGTGCGAGCTGCTTCTGGTCTCTTGCCCTTGTTTTCCAAGCCAGAGCCACTCCCTGAAGCTTCTGCTGCAGCACGGGGAGCACCAGCAGCTAAGTCCCTGGCCCTTTAAAGAACTTGTTCAGTCATCATGCACCCGGCTCTGGTATTGCCAAGTCATTGGGTTCAGATGAGTTTCTTTAGACCAGCCCCTTTTCTGGCTGTGATTGGTGCGTTTCAGAGAAAATCTTCTTTTGATTGGTGGCCCAGTTGTAACAACTTCTCGGAATCATTCTGTCATTAGCATGAGCTCTTAAAGCTGCAGGTTGCACTTTACTGACTGCTGTGGGGGCAGCGCAGTGGGCAGATGCCTAATCCTGCAAATTCTACACCCAGCGTGTCACAGAGGGGCAGGCCCAGGTCATGGGTCACAGGCCAATATTTCCTCTGGTACCAGCAGGGCATGGCTGTGGGGAAGCTCAGACTGTTCCAGGTGGCTCAGTGCTACTGGGTTCCATGCACCTCACCGCTACATGCTGTTTATTTTGTGGTTGTGCCCTGGGATCTGTTCTTACCGGAAGGGGCCCCTTCCACATATGCCCTTGTCTGCACTTGCCTCAGGAAAGTGACAAGATACTGGCCCTTGATTTCTTTCTAAATTTCCTTCTGCTCCTTGCTCTCTTTCCCCCTCCCACTGCTCCCTTCACCAGCCAATCCTAGACAGTGAAATATTAACCAGAAGTGCCTTCAGTTCCAGATATACCCCGATGTGATTCTGATATCCTGGGAGGGGATTGCTGGAGTTTGGAGTGCAGTGGGGAGGTGCCTGGGGCAGGGGATTGCTGGGGTGCGTGGGGCAGGGTGCCTGGGGTGCAGCTGTACTGGGGCCTGTTTGGCAGGGGGCCCTGGGGGGGCAATGCAGGGGCCTGGGGGGGGGTTGATGGGGGTTGCCTGGGGGCAGGTCTGGAGGGGGGGCCTGGAGTGCCCTGGCTGGGAGCAGGGCTGGGGCCTGTTTGGCAGGTGGCCTTGGGGGGGGGGCAGTGCTCAGGCCTGGGGGGGGTTGCCTGGGGGCTGGAGTGGGGGCCTGGGGTGCCCTGCCTGGGGCCTGTTTGTTGGGGGGCTGGGGGCCCAGTGCAGGCGGAGGCCTGGGAAAGGGTTCCAGGGGCCAGTGCTGGTGCCCGGGGGGGGGGGGGGAGCTGGGGCCTGGGGAGCTGGGAGGGGGGAGAGAGCTGGGGACGCGGGGGCAGAGGTCAGGGCGGGGCTGGGTACCAGGGAGGTCTCTGGCCCTTTAAGGGGCCGCGCCCCTCCCCTCCCCAACGTCCCTCAGCTGAAAATGCCAACTCACAGCGCGCGATGCATGATGGGAGAGCGTCTGCCGCGCCAAACTACACTTCCCGGCATGCTCCGCGTCAGGGCGGTGTCCAGATAGTTTCTAAGTTAGCTCTCCACTGCTGATTGGATGAACCTGATGCCAGTGTCTGTTCGGTTACGTAGGCGGGGCAAGGCGGTGGATGCTCTTACGCCATTGGTCAAGATGCTGGATGACGAGCGGGCCGGGCAGGTCTTCTGGCCTCTGACTGGCTCTCTGAAGTGCCAACCAGCGCCGGGGCGGGGAAGGGGCGGCCATGGCGCACTGGGTGGCCCCACGAGGGCGGGGTTACCCCTGTCAAGGGCGGGCAGTGATTGGCCGCGGGAGGAGCCGGTGGGTGGCTGCGTCACGACGCCGCCAGCTGATCAGAGCCAGGAGCCGGTGAGTGCGGCCGGCTGGCCGGGCAGGACGCAGCGGCCGGGCGCGGGCAGGTGGGTGTCGGCGGGCTCGGCCGGGGGCGCCGCTGGGGGGCCGGGGCGCCGCTCTGGGGGCGGCCCGGGGACCCGGCCGGGGCCCACAGCCCGCCACCGGGCGCGGGCACGGCGGGAGGAGCGGGGCCGGGGCCCCGGGCGGCGTGTGCGCCCGTGCCGGGCCGGGGGGCTGCGGGCGGGGGCGCGGCCGGCCGCCGCCCCGGGCCCCCCGGCCGCCGCCCCGGACCCCGGCCGCCGCCCCGGGCGGGGTTATGCAAGGGGCGGAGGGGAGGCAGCCGCCCCGCTTATGCAAGCTGCAGTTTAGGGTTTCAGCGCGGGGCGGGGGCGGGGGCTTGGAAACTTCCAGCAGCGCCACCCTCCCCCGGCCAGCCCCTCTGCCTGGGGGCGCCCGCGGGGGAAGGTCACCTTCCGGCAGCGGCGCAGGCCACGGCCCCGAAACTTCGGCCCTGGCCCTGAAGTTCCCGGCGCTGGAGTCGGGGCGGCGGGGGCCGGCTGCTGGGGCGTGCGGAGGGGATGGACCCGGCCCGCGCGGGGCTCCAGCCGCCCGCCTCCCTCCCCCTGGTGTCGAGGCTGGTCCCGTGGCTTCCCAGGCAGGCCGCGAAGCTGCAGGCGGCTCTGCTCCCCGGCCGCCGCTGGGTGGGGCAGATGTTGCTTCAGTCCGCAGCACACGCAGTTCGTCGGCTCTTGGCGTCGGCTGTCTCGGGAGCTCAGCCCTGGTTCGGGTCAGGCCGTTCTGAGCTGCGGGGTTCAGGGCTCTTGGCTCGTTTCCTGCCCCCTTTGGGTGCATTAGCCCCACGGCACTGCGGGTAGGTGGAGACAGAACCTTTCCCTCCCCGCGCTCTGTGGCGATGGGGACTTGAGCCTTGACCCCAGCCAGAGATTTGGGTTGGGTCAAGGCTTGGGTGATTTCCAACCTCTCCCTGTCCTGGTGCAGCCTGGGAAAGCGGCCTTGGCTCCAGAGCAGCCCTAGAGGAGCTGCCCGCCGTGCACAGTCTTGGGGGGTTTGTTTGGGTGTACTGGAGGCTGCTGGGTTCGATCTCTTGTTCTTGGCTTTCCTATTGCCGCCTGTCTGGCTCTCCTAATCGATAATCTCGCTGGCTGCTGCCATCCATGTTATACTAGTGGCTGGTGGTGCATGGAGTGCCCTAGGGAGAAGAGCGAGACTCCTCAAGGCTGGGTGATTCCTAATTTTGAGAAAGCGGCAAAGAGTCCACTCTCTCTCACTAGTATCAGAGGGGTAGCCGTGTTAGTCCGGATCTGTAAAAGCGGCAAAAAGAGTCCTGTGGCACCTTCTAGACTAGCAGACGTATCAGAGCATAAGCTTTCGTGGGTGAATGCCTACTTTGTCACATGCATCTGACGAAAGCTTATGCTCTGATACGTCTGCTAGTCTATAAGGTGCCACAGGACTCTTTTTGCCGCTTTTACAGATCCGGACTAACACGGCTACCCCTCTGATACTAGTGATAGAGAGTGGATCTCTTGAAGAGCTCAGTAGTAATCAGGAGCGTGGTGGAGACCCAGTTCATGGGGTGAAGTTCCCTATCGCTAGAAGCGAAGAGCAGGCATTGCACTAGCAGCCATCCGCTTCCCACACCCCCTCCCAGAAAAGCTGTAATGGGATCCAATAGGGACCAGCTGGAGGCAGTGCACTGGGGGACCTTCAGGGTCCACCCTGCTGCAGAATCAAACAGAAGGGGCATCTTACAGCCAGTCTTGTGCACGTTACTGGAGACTTCTTTCTGTCACTAGATCACAACAAAGTATCTCAAGGCTTTGCCCCTAGTGAAGTTTGTCCTCTGCTTGGTGGTTCCAGGGACATGTCTGTAACTGTCAGACTAACACTGAGTTTTCATGCCCTATGCAGGGGTTCAGGGGAGAGTGAATGTCTGAGATGGACAGAGGGGCTGTATAGAGACATTATTCTTTTGTGCACTATTTACGTCCCTTCTCTGTCTCCCACTCAGCAGTCTGGCAGCTCCTCCATCTCAAGGACTCTGCTTTTGGCTGGAGCCAGGGGCATGGAGAGGGCCTTTTCCTTTCATGCTGATTCATGCATTCAAGCCCCATGATGGAAGAAAGGAGGGGGTGGAGTTCAGCACTTGGAACAAAGTTCAGACATGAAGGGGCCGGCAGACGGGCTGGAATTTATACCATATGTACCAGGCATGAGTGGAATGTTTGGCATCTTGGCTGGGCCAGAGCAGCCTGTACAGAAGAGTTGGGCCCTGCTCTGTGATCCCTGCAGCTTGTAGGATCGCCGCCTCGTGCTCTGGTGAGCGCTGGTGGAAGCCTTCCTGCAGGATAGATGAGTGGTCGGTCTGTGACGGCATCTGTGTAGTCCCAAACAGCCTATGCCGTAGATAGCTTCTGTCATTGCCAGTGCACAGACTTCCCTGGGACTTCCTCTGCAGCCCCTTGAAATCCCAGTGCCATTGGACTTGGTGGGAGGGAGTGGCTTGTCCTGGGTCATGGTGTTCTGTTGTTCACACTGCTGCCCTTGCCACATGAATGCCTTGTGAAAAGGAAAGTGTCTCCAGGAGATTGTATACGATGTCCCATAGACTTGATGCCTGGGACCTCTTGACAAAACAGGGCACTTCTTCCACCCCTGTGCTCTCAGGCTAGGCCAGCACCTCAGGAGGTCTAGGCACTTGATTGCCTGTGTTTGATTCCTGGAAAGTTCCATATTTGGACTGGAAGTGCTCATAGTTCAGGACCAGCCCAGGAAGCTGGGTGATGGTGTCCCCAAGGTAGCTAATGTTCTGCATTGCTCAGGTTCTCAAAAGCTCCAGAGTCTTTCAATTCCCCTGCTAGTAACTTGGCAGCAGGAATGCTGGGTGCTGAAGTATCTTCCTTGGTAGGCTGAGTTTCTGACATCAGTCTAGGGGGGCAGTTGGGGAAATGCTTTATCACCTGCAGTGGGGTAGCCCTAAACCTGCCATGCCTCTGGCTGGGGACACAGGCTGCCCCCTTAGTCAATACACCAAACTCTCCTCCGAGTCTTACTTTTATAAGGCTCTCATAATAATGAGCTGTCTAATCTCCTCCGTCACATAAATGCCTTCATTCTTTACACACCGCTAGCATGCACCCAGCCAGTCTTGTTGGATTTACTTTGTGCATAAGAGCAAATGCACCAGCTGGTTTGGCAGCGAGAGGAACAGCTGGTGCCAAGTCCTGGGGAGGAGTTTAGGTCACACCTGGCTACAGGTCAAACATAGCCAGGAGCTCCCAGCCCTGGTGTGGCAGGGATTGATAAAGCACAGCTGGCATAGTCATAAGCCTGTGTGGCAGATCTCTCCTGTAAGAGTGAAACCCCTGTCAGTTGCAATCTTAGGAATCCTTCAGTCATACCCACTCCAGTTTTTAGTCTCACATGAGAATCTCCACTCCGCAAGGACCCTCTGTGCCAGGAGCAGGAGCAACAGTGGTAGGGAACGCTGCACGCAGCAGGTGCCATGGTGGGAGGAAGGGTTTCTGTATGGGCTGTGTGGTTAGAGGGTGTGTCAGGAAGGGAAGTACCCAGCACTGTCAGCCGTTGGTATAAGAACTTGAGTTCTCGTTCCAGTATGACTTGATTTCATTTCTAAGTGCTGAGTCCTGGTTCTGACTGGTTTGCTTCCTCCTCAGCTGCTACTCCAGCTACTTGCGCTGCTGGCTAACTTGCACCAGTTCTTCAGTGGCAAGCTTTAAGTCCCTGTCTAGCAGCTAAAGCTGCCAGTTGAAGAACTGTTGAATGTAGCCACTCTCGTCTTGTCATTTGGGCTGTCTGATGTCAGCTGGATGCACACGTTGGGAGAGCAGGATGGGTGAGTCTTCAACTAATTTGGATTAACCACTTTGTGGGCTGAGGGCTGACCACCTTGCTGGACTATGAAGAGCCCTCCTTGATCCTGATCTGGAAGTTGTACTGAAAGCAGAGCCCTGGGGTTGTGTGTGACACTCGGGAAAAGTCTCTTGCCAGTGGATACTCTGAGCCTGGCAGGGGGGCGTAGGTAGAACATAAAGGGGAGTAAGTATGTCTCCATGCTAGAGGTGCAGTTCTTGCACCCTGGTAATGTGAAGACATGCAAAAGAGTCTTAAACAATTGTCCTTGATGTACAGAGGTCATGTTTGAACCATTAAACGTCTAGAGTAGAGGGACATGGTGGAGGTCTCAACTGGACTGGGAGCTCTCGCCTTGGAGAGATGGGATGTGGTGTCTAACAGCTCTCCAGCCTCTGTAGGCTTCCATGGTAGATGAGAGCCTGATGCCTAATGTTAAAACATGCAGGAAAAGTTGCCAATCCTTCCATGCTGCCTTCCACTGTCAGAGAAGCAGAAGGGCCCAAGCCCGGCTTTTTCTCACTGATTATCTTTGCAGCCTTCACCTCACCAGCACTTTGGACTTGTAACCTGCTTCCAGTCACAGGAGGGAGTGCACTTCGGCTCACCCATTAGACCTGGGCTAGCCCTGGGTGACTTGGTAGAACCTCATATTCCAATTTGCTAATGGACACCTGACTCTAAGACAACTTTCTGTGCTGGTTACAGCCTTGGAGCCTAATTGCTAGGGGCAGTGTGGGAGGCTTCCTTGACCTGGACTGATGAGGACAGTTTGGCCTCTGTGGTCCATTCAGTCCTTGACCTCTACTATAGCTGCCAAGCAGGGGTCCATTTCACACCAACTGTGATGGGTTTAGTCAGCAAAGGACTGCTGAAACCACACTCCAGGCTTCTCCTGAGCTGCTCTTCCTCACCCCCTGATGACTTGTGAGTTCACACAGCTGTGCTGTCCTGATAGGTAATGGCGGTTTGTTGGATAGGAGTGAGTTGGCCTCCAAGGGATGTGCTGCCAGCCCCTCTATAGGGCAGTGGTCCTTGGACCCCTGGGGACCTGCACCCTGTTTTGAGATTTCCAAAGGGGTCTGCATCTCCATTTGAAATTTTTTTGGGAGTCTGCAAATGAGAAAAGGCTGAAAACCACTGCTGTAGAGCACTGTAGTACTGATGTGGAGATGGCAGGGGAAGTGCTTGGAGAGATGATGGGACATAGGGTGGAGTGTTCATGCTTTTCCCCCAGGAACCAGCATCTTGTGAGGGACAGCCAGGGCCTGCCCTACATGTATGGTAGTGTGGTGGGGGGTTGCACTCCTGCAGGACCCCCTCAGCACAATGGAATGGGAGGAATGTGACTGCCTGTGTTTTAGGTTCTTCTGACAATAGCTGAATAGCCTGGGGAATGTGGGATCAGCGACTATTTCCCCACTCAGGCACCCTGCCTGCTCGAGCTATGTAAGCAGGTAGGTGCCCCTGTGTATGTTACTGGAATGTCATTGCTCAGATGACGGTGCTCTGCTTTAGTCATGGCAAGCAGAAGGGCCCATGAGGGGAGTGGGAACTGCAAGCTCTCTGAGGCATGCTAGTGGAGAATCCCTGTGCTCCGAGAGAAGGCTGTCTAGTTTGGAAAGAAGAATGAGTGCTATAGCTTCACCATCACAGCTGCTGAGAAGGTAGTTGCTGTCTACTCCCTGCCCTGCTCCCATAGGGGAGGGAACTGACATGCATATGGCCATGACACGGGCAGCATCACAGCTGCCCCAAGTAACCCATGGAACTTGCTGCTGTAGGGTGAGGCATTTGTATATATGTGCAGCAAAAACAACTCTGGCCATGCTGAGAGGGCTCTTGGACTTTCTGCTCCACAGCAGACACTGATCAGCCTGGGGCAAGATGAAAACTCCCTGCCATGTGCCCCCATGCTCTGCCATATATAGCTCTGCTCAGGTCTGGGGCCAGGCCTTTGTCCTTAGCGATTACAGTCTGCCTCCCTATTTACAGCATAGAGCAGCCCCAGAAAGCAGCTTGGCAGGTGGTGCTTTTGGTCAGGGACCAGCCAAGCCGTTGCCAAGTGCAAGCCGCTATCCTCTTGAGGCGGGACCCCCTCGCTGCAGCAGAAGCAGCCTGGAGGTGCTACTTTCCAGCAGGCCTGCTAAAATGAAGGCGGCATGGGCTGTGCAATGATCACACAGGCTTTCCTAGGGAGCGGCCCTCACCTGGAGGCTAGAAAGCAATGGTGTAGCCTCTTCTCAGCATAGCCTGCCAGACTAGTTTCTCCCTGCCTTGCAAGTGTGGGTGGGGAGGAGAAACTGGCCCCTGAATTAGGAACCACCTGCTCCCTGGCTGGATTTATGTTCACTCAAGCTGTACTTTGGAAGACCCATGGGTTACGAAGCATGTTCACCAAGGGATGCTGCTACATGGCTAACGGTCACATGGTTGAAAGAAGCTTCAGTGGCACAATAAGCTCTTGAGGGAGCCAGACTTGAGGATCCAGGCAGGCCCTCTGAAGGCTGAGCCAGGTGGGACTCTCGCTGCTAGGAGGCTGAGCTGTTGTAAAGTGGTCTGCCAGGCCATGGTCCATGGCAATGGAGTGGTTCCAGCAATGGGTCTTTGGCAGGAATACCATGGGATGATATGCCATGGGATGCCTTCCACTGGTTTGGGCTACTCGTTTCGGTCTGGGACCAGCACGGGCAGCAGTAGGTGCTTCTGTTCCAGGTGTTTCACTATCAACTTACAAGTAAACAGAGCTTCCTGGCTGCTGGAGTTTGTTCATGGATGGTCTTCAGGCTAAGCTCCGCCTAGTCCCTAACTCAGCTGGTTTTGGTTGGAGCTTGTCAGGCCAGAGCTGAATTTATTTGATCTTCAATCATTGTTAGGTGACCATGTGGGTGGCGGGGGGGAACGACACCCTCTGTGCCTTTGATCCATAGTCAGTCCCTTCTATTGCAGCTGGCTGGGTTTTCTGTCTTGTAAGGTCAGACGTGGCATCTGGCTTCTGCTCAGTGTTGAGCATGTGGTGAAGTGCTTAGGGGGGCAAAAAGCTGTTTTGAATGAGGTAGAAGCAGTTGCTTTATATGGGGCCATCTGAGCAGCTTTCTCCCTTCGGGCCACCCTTCTGCTCTGCTTCCACTTCCTCCATCTCAGCTGTTCCTACCTTGGAAGGGGCCTCCTCAGACATCTCTTGAAATACAAGGTGCTGCGAATCATGTAGCACTAAAGAATGGGACAGCTCTTCCCGCTTCCCCTTGCCCCTGCTGTCATCCCCACACTGTTTAGCACAGTTCAATCTTAACCATTTTTAGTGCCCCTCTCATCATGCAGGAGTCCACTGTGCTCTGCAAACCACACAACTACTTTTGCCACTGCTAAAATGCAGCTGCAACTGGGGAGGAACACTGAGGCAGCTTAGGCCAGAAAGTGATTGAATGCTCTATCCAATTGAAGCCAGCGTGATTTTAGGCTAGCAGAATGCAGTTGCCCAAAGTTGAGCATGACCAGCTCACACAGCTTGACCCTACTCTGCAACCTGCCCTGTGACCACCAAAGAGCCAGTGCATTAAATTGCCTGTGGAAAGCAGCACCTACCAGCCAGTCTGGGCATGGGAGAGTCTGTAACGCTTCCCTCAGGCACAGAGCACTTCCTGCACCATCTGGCTCTTCCTGTAACGTCTCCTCTCCAAGCAGAGATGTAGCCCGAGATCTGATAACATTCCATGCTGCGGGGGGGAAGTAGCACATAACCGAGGCTGGGGGTTGAGATTCCTAGGGCTGGGAGGGGCTGACATGAATCACTAGAGGTAGGAAACACTGAGGAAACTAATGCAATATTTAAAGTTCCCAAGCGATGCTATTGTAGCAGGCAGGCCTCAGCCTAGGAAACCTTTAATGTCCTCTAACTTGCTCTGGCACCGTGTGCCCCTGCTCACGAGAGGAGGTGCAGTATTAGTGAAACTGCATTACGCTTTAGCTCTTGGACAGAGAGCATGGGGCTGGATTCTAGCTGCGTGAAAAACTTTTATCTAGGCTGCAGTGCCCCTTGCTGGAGAAAAGGTGCCTCTCTGCTTTGCTGTTAGACGTGCTACTAATCTCCATGAAATCTCTTCTCTCTTACTGGCCGCTATTCAGGGGCATTTTTTAAAATAGAGCTGTCAGACTGACGGCAGGGTGGGGATATGAGCTTCCCCTGTTTGCTCAGGCCCTGGCCCTGGCCGCCATTCAGCTGAGTTCCAGGAGAACGTGGCAGCCCGCTGTTCTTCAGCCCAGCGGCTTTCCCGCTACAGAAGAGAAGACAAGTTATGTCTGGTTGATCTGGCACTTCTCTTCTCTCCCCCGCCCCGCCCCCAATAATACACTTTCCTGGTTGCTGCCCCCAAGTAAAGAGAAGGGATGCTGTGGCTGTGATTGCAGACAAGAAAAGCAGGGCTCCTGCTCTATTTCATGCTGGTTTTTATTTCTCCTAAGTGGGACGACGGGGTATGGGAAATGATTATGCCTGCGGGGGTCTTACTGAGCCCCTAGGCAGTCTCGGGTTAGGCTTGCTTCATCCAGGTTGTATCAGAGGACCTGCAACAGAAGACAGGACACTGAGGAAAAGGCTGCCTGTGACCGAGTGCTCTGGGTCAGGCAGGGCTGATGCTAACAAGGCAGCAGTAACCTCATGAGGCATGAACTTAGTGGGTCAGCTGAGTTACTCACTGGGCCTCTGCTTTTGAGATTTGTCTGCCAGAGTACATGACCTCGGCTACCAGGGAGACCATGGGGTCAAAGTTCAGGCTGGCTACTGCAATCACGTAATCATCCCTGAAAGAGAAAAGCCTCAGCAAATGAGAGATTCTCCCCTCCATACCCTTGAGTGACAGAGCACTGCAGCCTCCAAGAGCTTGAGGGACTGCTGGTCCAGGGCCAGCTTTAATAGGCTCTGAGCTGGGCAGGTGCTAGCATCCCCCATATGCAGTGACAGCGGAGGCTGGTCCATGGCGAAGTGTGGGTCTGTTAACATGCACAGTGCCCATGGGGATCAAGCACTGAATATGTTAAGAATCAGAGCAAACAGATGCTGTCCTGCTTCCTACTTCTCCCTTCCTCTCTCCAGGGCTGATATGCCTCAGTCTCTGAATCCTGGGACCCTACAGTTTTAATATTGAACCTCAAAAGGAAGCTTTTCTATAAATCAGGGAGGCTGTTGAAAGATCTGCCAATCTTCTTCTTTGGGGGCCTGTTCCTCCCTCCTGTGCATGCCCCTGCCACAGTGCAGAAGCTGGATGGACAGCAACCCTGTTGCACACACCCTTGGAAGGATGGTGTGGAGCGTGCCCCTGCAGTACTGCCAAGGACCATCCCCAGGAGGTGCATACAGGCTGTTCCCCAGAGCACCACGGACGTCTGTGCTGCATTCTGCACAGGAAGAGTAAGTTCTTGGCAGATATGCTGGTCGGGTTTGGCTCTGACTTGCCAAGAGTTCTAAGCTAATTGGGTTACAGATTCACTCACTTGATGTAAAAGACCAAGAACTTCAGCTGCTCCAGATTTCCCTTCACAACAGTATCTGTGTATCCTTTCCCATAGCCTGCAAACACAGAAGATGCAGTGGGGCCTAGGTCTGGGTGAATGCCATCATGCCCCTTAAGCTTAATGACCAAATAACTTTGGGGGTGGGGGGAGGAGACTGCTCAGTAGACCAGTGGAAAGACCCTGAGGCAGGAGCTGGGCTGCATGCTCTATGCAGTGAGGGCTCTGGCCATGGCCAAGGGGAGAGAGGGTGACCCTTGTCTCCAGGGCCCCAGGGACATGACCTCTGACTCTAGTGTCCTGGGCTATGACTTGACACTGGGTTTTCTACTTTCAGCTATAGCTTCCCCAAATTAAAAAAGGGGCTTGGGGGTGGGGGACTTCTCACCCTCACTCTCTCTGATTGACTTGGAGAATGGTTCAAACATCTCTCTGGGTGCTTATTAGGTCCCCATCCCTGCAGTATCTGAGCACCTAACTCTGCAGAGGTATGGGGCAGGGGAATAGCGGTTGTCCCAGCTTTTCTGCTCCCCTCCCACCTGCATAGCGGATGCTTTTTCCGAGCAGTGAGGTCCAAAAGAAGGGAACTGTGTGCAATGCCTTCTGCTTCTTCAGCATGTTTAAAGCAGCAATGTGACCTGAAATGACCCAGAAAACCCCAGGAGGGGAAAATGTATTTTTCCAGAAGATACTTTCAGGGGAGACTTTTAAAACTTCAGGTTCATCAGCTTATGAAGCCTGTCTCCTGTCCTGGCTCAAGGTGGGAAGCAGGATATTGCTTCCAACGACTGACTCGTGCTGGCAGCTGGGTTGGCTGGAGCAGCTACCCACCTCTACGTGCATGACCCCTTCCCTTCCCTCCCTCTGCCATTTGGTCAGAGCTGGCCCCATTGCATGGCACGTGAGCTGGTCAGTGGAGCTGGGGCTGATCAGTGGGGCTTGAGCTGGTCTGGTGCATAGACAGTGGCTCTTCATGTCCTACAGCCCTTGCAGCCTTGAGTGACCACTTCTCAAGCCTGTTTTCCCAGCTGTGTTGGGACAGGAGGCAGACACAAATAGTGCTGTTGCTCCTGCAGTCCCTCACCATGAGCCTGTGCCATCTGCCAGTGACGGATGGTGGCGGTCGTCCCACCGAACAGTGTGACTGGAAATGAAGTCACATCCCCAGCAGCAAAGACTCTTGGGATGTTGGTTTGCATGAACTAAGAGGGGAGAAAGGGTGCGATTAATGAACTAATATGCGCGGCACCTTAAAAGTGATGTGTACATGCCTCACAGGAACTTACGCACCAAATCCACCAGGATGGCACCTCTGCGGTCCAGAGCAATTGAAGTGTCCTTCAGGAACCCTGAGTTGGAGGCGACACCTTTGGGGAAAGATGAGGAAACTTGTGAGTTGGGCTCCAAGCAAGGGGTGTGGCAGGAGTGACATAGGCCAGTGCAGGAGGGAGCACAGCTGCTTAAGTATCATTCAATCCAGCATGGGCTGGAGTCGGGCAAAGTGCAGTAAGAACAAACAGCAGCATATGGAGGTGAGGGTGACAGTGAGAGTTGCATGAGGGGTACAGGCCAGGGGCTGGTTGAGCTTGAAGAGGGGTAGCCAAACCCCAGCTCTAAGCGGGGCAAGGTATTTTGGTAACAGGCGCAATAGGTGTAAGAACAGATCCCTGGAGGGGGACTGCTGGAGCAGTACTATAGGAAGGGAGAGTGTAAGGCAATCAAGCCGCCAGCATGCCATGCTCAGGGTATCTCGGGGGGGCTGGAGTTGGTTGGGGCTAGGGTAGAGGGAGTAATTATTCTCTTGGGAGTTAGTCTTGGAATGTGAGCCAGCCAGGCTCTGTTTTACGGTGGGCAGCAGTGCTTTGGGTTTTAGCTAGTGTTGGATACGCAGAGGTCCTGGAAGGTGAGGGGCAGCATCAGTACGATGGTGTCTATACAAAGCAAAGGCGTACTGTTTAGTCTCTTACCTATTCCCACCACCACAACATCTGCAGGTAGCGTCTCTCCACTGGCCAAAACAGCCTCTGTAACCTAGGAAACAGACACCATTCACTGAGATGGTGCCTCAGAACCTCCTCCGCCCAGACACCCCCAGCCTGCCCTTGCTATGGCGCTTTGCTTCCCTGGACCACCCAATCCATTTTTCTGGGCCCAGGAGACTCTGATCCTAGGGGCAGTGGAGAGCAAGCTAGTGCCTTTGTAGGTGATACAAATGTAGAGTTTAGTGGCCTGGGAGCCTGGAGATTACACGGGCTGTGGAAGGAACACGGGACGGGAGTGGAATGGTATAGGCCCAGATTGGAAGCAGATTTTGGTAGCAGTCCAGGTGTGGAGCTGGTGTTAAAGACTTGCTAACCTTTCTGTTCTCTCCTCGCAGCTCAGAGATTTCAGCCTTCATGTAGAATTTCACTCTTTTATTCTGCAGCATCTGAAACAAGGAAGAGGAATTACCCTGGCCCAAAATGGCTCTTCTCATCAATGTTCTATTCCTGATTAATTCAACAATTACACATTCCTCCCCTTCCAGAAACCCAGGCAAATAGCTGGGCCACTGGCCAGCTCTGCCCACTAGGGTTCTCCAAGTACCCCCCAAGTTGGTCCTGTGGATGAGAGAGCTGGCATCTCCTACAGCTGAGGGAGGAACAGCCATGCCCCTTCTGGGCCCCCAGCCTGTGCTCGAACAGGGGAGCCCTAGCACATAAGGTGGGACTGTTAGCTTGGGGGAGATGTGAGGATGAGGCCAGAATCAAGAGGGGATGAGAGGAGACCAGTGTGGCTAGGGAGGGGTGGCTGGGAATAGCCCCTGTGTGTGCGCGCACGTGAGGGAGCTGTGTGCAAGGCAGGTAGGGAGGGGTAAGTGTTGCCTCGGGCACGGAGTGGGCAGGAGGCTTGCGCTCATGAGGTCAGCGTAGGGCTTCCCCACCACTTGGATTTGTGTGCATTCTCTGTCCGCTATTAATTATACCTTCATGGCAACGCCTCCGACCTGAGGCCCCAGCACTGCCTGGAAGGGGAACTCCCCTCTTTCCACCACGCAGATGGTGCTGGCCTTGTCTGAAAGGAAGGCAGCTACCTCCATCCCTGCACACAATGGACACACCTGCAGTGAAATTGGCACAAGCATGCGCACACACCCCCCTTCCCCAGCACCAACCTTCTCCCTAGAAATAGGGATGAAGCTGGAAACCTTTTACCCGGGGGGGTGGGAAGGGCGTCAGAGATGCTGCCCCTGCTGCCTGCTTTTATAGAGCCATGGGGCTCCTCAAGTATCAGTCTCTAGTATCCTGAATCTTTCTGGGATTCACCAGGGATCCAACTACCAGGAAGGGCAAAGACTTCTCCATCCCCCTATGCACCCCACTAGCTGCACGTCTGGCCTGTTTCCCTCCCCAGGGCACAGCAAACCTTCCCCACTCTCCCAGGTGGTGCTGAACGAGGCAGCCTGCACTCCTGAAGGATGAAGGGACACCTCCATAAAATAAATCCCCTTCCTCCAGGTCTAAGTGCTGTTTGCAGTTCTTAGCACTCCCAGAGGAATGGCTTGGCGGGCACTCCCCATGGAGTAATGCACAGCCCAGAATAGCAGGGAGCAGCCACCCATTGGCAAATGGCCACTGGTTAATCAGCACACATGGTGAAAATAAATTTCAAGGCTCTGCTTATAATTAGTGATCTGACCCCACCCCTATTCTGACTTGTTATGTGCAGTCAGGCAGCTGCTATGCCAGTCTCCTACCAATGAATGACGCGCCTAGAATCACCACCCTCTTGCCAGTTGCTAGGTGGAGAATCCTGTTAGCATCCTCTGGGGTTTGCAGGGAACACACATTCTCCAGGTCTGAGCCGGGGCACTGGAGCTGCCTGGGGCTGCAGGAGAGGAGACTTCAGTTACAGTTGCCATGCATCTTAAAAGACAGCTGTGTCTGCCCATCCGCTGTGTGCACAGAGACGCACCCACCCCACCCAGAGGCTCAGGGAGCTGACCGCCCTGAAGAGGTCAAAGGCCTGCTGCACTCAGCCCATCTCAGGCCCCTGTGCCAGGCACACATGGCTGCCTCGCTTTCTCACCTGCTGCCTGTTGCAATGAGGAGCTGGTCGTACCTCTGGAAGGCCCCATCCTGGAAGTGGGTTTTCTGCCCCTGTGTGTCCACGGACACCACCTGCAGCAAGGAAAGGCACGGGGCAGCGTACTGCTCATTCCTCCATTCCACAGCCTGCCTAAGTACATGCAGTGCATAGCCACGCAGGCACCTGTGTGCCCCCAGCCCAGTCTGCTCTTTGCACCCAAGTACAAGGTGGGAGAGTGCTACATTTCCCAGTTTGGAACCCAAAGCTCCAGTGTGCCATATGCCCCCTTCTAAAGTCACCTCCCTCCCATGGGACTGCTGCCTGTCTGCCACTAGTTTACCCCCATGTACCAATGCTCAGCAGGTAACCCTGACTTTGGTGTGTGACTCCCAACATGCACTGTGTGCGCCCACACAGAGTGACTAATCAACCCACCATTCCAGAGGAGAACTACAGTATTCTGCAGCAATGGTCCCCTGCTCCCAGGCCAGTGTTTGGGACAAGGACTGATCTTGTGATAAAGGTGAGCTGCTGCCGCTCCTTCACCTCTTTTTCGGTCCAAACTTCTACTCCATGAGCCTCAAAGAAGTCCTGCTGCCGCAGGTAAATGCTCTCTAGTGTCTTATCCATCGCCTGGAAGCGAAGCAAAGCACCAGGAATGAGGAGCAGCTCCACAAAGCCAGTCGCGCTGTGCAGGAGGTTAACAGCACATGGGCTGCAACCTGGATCTGGGTTTCTGGAGTTTCCTCATGGGAAATGTTCGCAATGGGCAATAAGAAAAGGAGTACTTGTGGCACATTAGAGACTAACACAAGTCTTCCTTTTCTTTTTGTGGATACAGACTAACATGGCTGCTACTCTGAAACCATGGGCAATGTGTTTTCTTATTAGTAAACCGAACTGCCCTCCCCCAAGCCAACCATGTCTATAGCAGGAGAGGCTGCAGGGAATGGGGTAAGATCACTGGCTCAGAACTGCTTCTGGCCAAGGCTGTCCCACGAGGAGGCACTGTAGGGAGTGGGTAGGGACAGTTGGGTGGGAGGGATAGCTCAGTGGTTTGAGCTTTGGCCTGCTAAACCCCGGGTTGTGAGTTCAATCCTTGAGGGGGTCATTTAGGGATCTGGGGCAAAAATTGGGGATTGGTCCTGCTTTGAGCAGGGGGTGGGACTAGATGACCTCCTGAGGTCCCTTCCAACCCTGATATTCTATGATTTGCTGGACAATGAGAAAAGGAGGACTTGTGGCACCTTAGAGACTAACCAATTTATTTGAGCATGAGCTTTCGTGAGCTACAGCTCACTTCATCGAATGCTCAAATAAATGTGTTAGTCTCTAAGGTGCCACAAGTCCTCCTTTTCTTTTTGCAGATACAGCTAACACGGCTGCTCCTCTGAAACCTGCTGAACCATGTAACCTCCCTATAGCCAGGCTCTGCTCACAGCCCTGGGTAACTGGGCTCTGCTGAAGCAGCTGGAGCTCTGACTGTGGTTCACTGACTGAAGCTTTTACTAATTCCTGTCCTTCCCCCCACCCTCCCCAGTCCATCCCCTCAATCACAGTTCTTAAGAGAAGCTCTGGCCATGCACAAACCTTGCTTAGTTGGGTCCTGTCATATGGGACATGCTTTTCTTTGGTTACCATGATGATCCTGCCTGTAAAGCCTTCCTGACGAAGTGTTTCTGCACAGACCAGTGCAGCTGTACCTGTGAGAGAACATGAGTCTCACCCCTTCTGGCACGACTTACTAGCCACGCAGGAGGAACGCTCCTGGCACCCCTGGAGAAGAGCCCAGCAGACCCAGCATATGCCCGAGGGGCTGACATACAAGCTACATAACCAAAGCACAGGTGCTTGTGTTCAGACTTTGTCTTCTGATTCACTGACCTCCACCCAGGAGCAGCATTGTGTTCTCGTTGCTCTTGCATTGCTCACTCATGGCCTTCAACCTTCGGTCACTTTCAAGGTCCTGGTAGAAAGAAAAGAAGAAATTATTCAAACAATGGCAACTGGTCCCTGGACCACCTTTGCTGTGGTTACTCAGTGAGAGCAGGTGAGATCAGTACCTTTTTTTTTGCAGTAATAAATACCTTCCCGTCTTCCACTCGCACCTGCAAAGACCGAAGAAGAGTGGGATTTCAGTGCACAGCTGAGGCTGCTGGGAATTTACTGAGGAGCCTTTGCTTTGGAGTGTGTGTGTCCTGCAAGAGATGGCTGCTACCAAAGCCTGGGTTACTCTGGGGCCAAGCGGCACTGAGGAGGAGGAGGGTGGGCACTGGAGGTGGGATGGTCTTCCGTGAAGGCACAATGAGCATGTGGGACTAATAAGGCAAGCTGATGCCAAAGAAGCAACCCAGGGCTTTCAGCCTAAGGAGTCTCTCAAAGGCAAAAAGCTAGAGCAGCCCTAAGGGGAAAAGAAAGCGTGCTGGACGGTCTCATGTTTCACTCTTCTAAAGCGTGAGGAGCGCTAGTGCCCCTCTGCTGAAGGTGGGTTTGGGCAGGTCACATTTGGATGCTTCTGTCCAGCTGATCACCCAAGCCCACAGAATACCACGCTCCATCTGACAAGTTCAGAGTGACTTTTAGGCACCTTTCAATGCCAAAGCAGCTCAAACAGACCCTGCTAGCACTTACAGAAGTATTACATGATTTGTTTTCAGAGAGTTGTGAAAATCCTTCTTCCTTGCAAAAGCTCTACTCATCAATGTGGGGCAAGGGGGCTAACAAGGCTTCTGAAAAGGCATTTAGGTCCTAGAGCCATATGGTCCCGAAAACCAGTACTTCAGTAACCACTGTGGAGAGTGGTGGCCAGGGAAGAGAATTCTAACATTTCCACAGAATTGCTGGTGAGGCCAGGGCCCAAGCTGGATGTAAAGTGGCAGGTACTGGAATGGATGAGGCAAAAAGGGGAGCAAATACAGAGTAGACAGAACAAGCTGAGATGTAGAATGAAAAGTAACAAGGATAATGTCACCTTAAAGCAGGGAAGACAGTCCAGAGTTGGGTACTCCTCAATGTCTCCAGTTCTGATATTGAAGCAGGCACCATGCCAGGGACAGCGCAGTCTGTTACCCGCCAAGACTCCTGCAAGTCACACACCAAGGAAAGTGTTGTCTAGTGAGTAGAACAGAACTTGTTGTCAGGACTCCTGGAGTCTATTCCCATCTTGGACTGTAATGTGATGCACCATGGGTAAGTTGTTCACTTCTGCAAACTGGGTTCAGGATTCTTGCCCACCTCATTAGGTGTTGTGAAGCAGCACTGTGTACCTCTTCACTATCCTTGAGAAGTACTGTATGGGTGAGATCATTTGGGGAATCCTGTGTACAACTTATGAATTCTGGTTGATATTATGGACTCTTCATGTATCTAGACTGAACTGCAAACTCCATTTGGAGTGCAAGGCTGATCTAGTTCCTCTGCTGTCTTTTTACCTCCAGCTTGGGCTGAAATTTCCAGAGGTGATGACCCAGGACTAACAATGGTGGGTTGTTAAACTGTTAGGCCTTCTATTCAAGTGGAGGCCCCCTAGGTCAGTGAGCTGACTACTGCCCAGAAGAACCAGTTTGCCTGGTGGGCTGGTAACAAGGCAACTGATCATCTGGTAGAGCAGAATTCAAGCTGATTGGAGGTCAGCTGACAAAGGGGAAAGTTATAAAAAGAAGGGCCTCTCACATTTCAGGGTGTTGAAAGCTACTGCTTGTGGGGGAGAGAGAGAGAGAGGGAGGGAGGGAGCGAGAGAGAGAGAGAAACTCTATGTTCTGGAGGAGAAGCCATGTGCAGGAGGGAATGGAAAGAGGAAAGACCCTGGACTTCTTAGGAGACTACCCAGTTCCCAAAGAATGCTTGCGAGTGGTGAGGAAACTGAGGCAGGATATGGCATGCTGGTGTTACTGTTTAGCTTAGTAAAGAGTGATTGTTTTCAAAAATCCCTGTGCACAAGGTATCTGTTTGAGTCCATTGGCACATGTCTCTAAAAGGGTAAGCTGTGAACCCAAGTGCCCACAAGGTGGGAGCTCTTGAAAAAAGGGGGTCCTGGGAGGCTAGGGTAGCCAGGCATGGGGTCCCACTTCCATGAAGGGGTATCACAGTCTGTGCCCAGGAAGCAACCCCAAGAGGCCAAACAGAACCAGTGCTGCAGCCTATTCAGAAGAAGGGAGGCTTTAAAGCAGCGTTTCTCAAATGTGACCACCAGGGGCTCTTTGTGCAGCCATGGCCTCCTGCGTGGTGATGAGGGGGGCAAAGCAGTGGCCCCTCCCCCAGGGCTGCAAGCAGGGGTTGGGCCCTGTACCCCTCTGGAGCCACAAATGCTGGAGGAGCAGGCAGGCAGTGGGGCTTGGGCTTCAGATCTGAGGTGGTGGGCAACAGGCTTCAGCTATGTGGTGGCAGGCTCCATCCCCTGGCCACGGGCTTTGAGCCCTGACCCTGGCTCCAGACTCAGCCCCCCCCAACATGCAGCCTCGTCTGGCCCCGGGCTGTGGCCATGTGGCAGCGGGCTCTGACCCCCAGCTGCAGGGTTTCAGACTTCAGCCATGGGGCCACACGATCCAGCCCCCAGCCATGCGGCAGTGACTGCCAGCCCCAAGCTCACCTCCCCCCCCAACAGACCTCAGCAGCCCCCAGCCCCCACTGCATCCCCCAGCCCCAGTCCCTGGCTGCGGAACTGAAGGGCTCTGGTCCCCGGTCTCACCCCCCCTCATCGCCCCCAATCCCCAACTGCCTCTCTACCCACCTTCCCATCCAGGGCTTAATTTGTCCCTCAGCTTGCCAGGGCTGAGTAAGTCTGTTGTGAAAAGTGATATTTGTATGTTTGTTAATATCACTTTTCACTGCCACCCTGCTAGCTAGCAAGTCTCTTGATGTGAAAAGTGATATTAATAAAATACTAATCACTTTTCACAGAAACAGACATACTACCTAGCAAGTCTTAAAAAAATAAGCAACCACAAAAAGCAAAAGAAACAACAACAGAAAGGGACAAGAACGTGCAAAACACATTATTTGTTTCTGTTCTGTTTAAAGAAAATGGTACATTATTTTTATTATCAAGTCTGCAAAAAACCCTACATAAATAAATTACATTGATTTGGACATATTTATTTGTTTTTCCTAAAGTTAATCGAGTATTTTAGGAAAAATTGTCAGAGCGGCCACCAGCAATAGTCGGTGGCCGCACTCTGAGGCCACCAAAAAATTTCTTGTGCGAACCCCTGCTGTAAAGCGCCCTGGTATGTGTGGGGAGGGAGCCAAACACAACAGTCTGGTGAGAGTCCAGCAGGGGGCGCTTGGCCAGAGCAGTGACTTGAGACAAGGCCAATGGCACCATGCTGAGGCAGCCCCCTGAAAAGCAGGTGAATGAATCCTGGTTCATTTCCCACTGTGGGGCTGGGCTGTCCCTGACTTGGGGGTGACAGCATGGGCTTCCCTTGCCCTTTTGCACAGAGAGGAGAAGGCAGGTGCAGTGAGAAAGGGAATGAGAAGCTAGGCTGCTAGGCGGAAGCATTAGAAAAGCAGCAGCTCCTGGAGGGATGCTGCCCGTCCTCTGCACAGTGTCTCCTTTGACACCTTCGCCTCTACCTTGCGTTTGCCCATGGCCTGAGCTTTGCCTGGCAGCTGGAGATACCCGCCGGGTTTTACCTTTGCTGAGAGAGGCTCCTGCATGTGTGCACTTGCTCCCCACAGCACTGAACTCCATCTTACTCCTCGCCAGCAACACCTTGTGGCCTGCAACCTCCACTTCCCGCAGCCTGCAGGAGACAAGCACAAGCCTGGACCCCTGGACGGTGGGGCAACCACAGGGAGCAGTGGGATCAGAATCAGCCCACCCGGGGGCAGCTGGAGGAGAAGGCTGCCATACCTGACTCCTCGCTTGTCCCACAAGAGCCTCCAATAACCACGGCAATGGGGCTGATGTTTCTTTGGCTCCAGGCCCCCTACAGCCTCTCAGTGGGCTTTTGCGGAGCTGTCTTCTTCCTAACCTGCCTCCTCCTCCTTGGTTCACAGGAGTCCCAGCCAAGCCACCTCTTAAATGAAGCCTTGTTGCTGAGGCGCAGAACAGGAACAGAAGCCCCCAGCACACCCACCTCTTTGGCCCGCTTTGCTGAGGCAGGACCCACTCTCCCCATGTGCTAATGCAGGGTGCCAGCAGGGGATGCGGGTGGGGCTGGGGGGTTTACTGGGTGTCACACAGAGGTTGGGCTGAGTTCAGCTGGAGAGGGCCTGGGTCAGGTCTGTCAGCAAGTGCAGGTGATGGGAACTGGCTTTTCACGTTACCCCCAACCTGCCATGATCTGACACTCACTCGCCATCCTGGACCTCTGACTCCTGGCAGACCTGCTCCGTGATGCTGTCTTCAGTGTCCATGCTTGTGGGTGCCCGTCTCAGCGGCTGGCCGGCTGAAGACAGAGCATAGAGGAGTTAGGGATGGGGAATGGGGTGCTGCAGCAGAGCATTCTGGAAAGGCTGCTGCTCGGTTGTTTTGCTCTCAGAGTTGCTGATGGGACATCTGTGTTATGATCTCATCACCATGTGACAATGCACCTCAGCATGAGGACACAGGCCCCAGAGTGACCTAGGCTGCCGGGCAGATTGCAGACCTGTCTCAGCCTGATGGTGCACCGTGGGAGTGTGACACCACAACTGCGGCCCCGGGCCCTTTGGGCTGGCAGCCAGGCCCTGTTCCCCTTCCACCCTCTGTTACACTTTCCCCCCCAAAAAATGCACCAGAACCCCACAGAGGGGCTCCTAAAGCCAGTGCTCAGCAAATCACCCTGCTCACTGGCCCTGGCCCAAGGCATGACCTCCTCTGGAAACAGAGGGGCCAGAACTGCAGGCATAGCCATTCTGTGCAGGAGTAGTTCGACAGCCCGGAGCAGGTAGGCTCCCCCAGCTCTGGGCCCAGAGCAGGCAGGCCCCCAAGTCTGGAGCCCAGAAAGCTTCATGGCAGAGGCAGTTGGGATGAGAGCGTGGGTGAGAAAGGCCAGTGCCTCAGCCCTGGTGGGCGGGGCGGGGCTGGGGCCTCGCTCACAGCCTGAGGTAATGGTACCGATAGAGGTGAGGGTACCTGGGAACTGGGAGAAAGCCAGGCCTCTGTGGGCAGGGCAGGGTGGGGCCCTGCCGCTGGGTGATGGGAATGAGGGCCTAGGAGCAACAGGGCAGGGGGACTCACCCCCTCCTCTAGCCCACAAAAGGGCAGGTGATTACAGCACAATCACCACGAAACCAAGATTTCTGCAGTAGTTGGTCTAAATGGAAGTGTTGCACCTGTGACACGTATTAGTTGTTTAGTGCTAACCGTGACCTTGCCTGGGAACAATATAACCAAACAGGGCTTATAGCCTGAAAGGAATCTAGGAGTAGCGTTGGGAGAATAACTGATTTTTCAGTTGTAGCTGACCTGAAACATTGATATGAAATGTCATTTGGGTTGGTCCAAAACAAGCATTTTTCACTGAAACAAAAAAAGTTGAACATTTAATTCTGGTTCAATGACTCATTTTGTTTAGTTTCATGTTTTGTTTTTTTTACTTTTTAGAATACAATTGAAGCAAAATTCAAAACAAAAAGTCATTTTGAATAGGGGGAAAAAAGGTTTAATTTTGAAAATGTAGAATCGAGACGTTTGGACTTTTGGGGGGCCAAAACAATTTGGCACAACTTGCAGAAATTTGTAAAATGTTTCAGTCAACCCAAATATGCATTTTTCAGTTAAAAAAAAGTTTTGGTCAGAATTTTTTGCCCAGCAGTACTTAGGAGCCTTGCCTGTTTAGTTTTGATGCTGTCTTGGTAATCCGTAAACTAGAGACAGAGAGCAGATAGCAGAGACCTGTGGAATTAAATCAATTTTTTTCCTCTGGTGAGTAGTCCCTGGAGCAGGCAGTGAAGCTGCTTCAAAGTGAGGTCTGTGGTTGGTGCATCAAGGGAGATGAAACATAAACAGAAGCAGATTGATTCACCACAAAAAGGTGCAACTCATTCTTACAGGAACAACAATTTAACTCCTGAGACTTCTACCTCAAAAGCCTGGCCATGGAGCACCCACCCCACACGGATGTCATTATCATTTCCATTTACCCTGCAGAAAGGAATCATAAATACTCACATGAGCTCCGAAGTGTTTTTCCTCACCAGAATTAAGAAATTGAAACCTCCTGTATTGCACCTGGTGTGTGTCAAGAGAGACAAGTCTGTCCCTGTCTCCTGCAGCGAATGCACATCTGGATTGCTGCCCTCAACAAGTTACACAATATCCCTGTCAGTCACAAGAGGTCTGTATCCTGGCAATGAGGAGTTATGCTCCTCCCCCTTTGGGAAGGGGAGTGTGTCATTGGTTTAATGGATAATGAGGGGGAATGACTGAGCAAGAGTTCAAGTGCAATTTCTATAATTATTCTGCTTCTGTTGCTAATGAAATTCATTTACTTGAAGATGAAAAGGTCTGACTGAAGTACAAAGGCTTATCGGCTAGCTGTGCCTGGGTGTGGTATAAAATCTTGATATTTCATCATATGCAAAATAGTTCAGAAAACAAGACTGTGCAAATGCAATTTCTCTCCATCTCTTGGGGTCACATTAGCCTCTTTCTGAGCCTTTGCAAAGACCTAGCACGGTATACTGTATTACCTAGGACTTTGCTTGACAAGCTGTTGGTATCTGAGGTATTTGTATGGCACCTATAACCATGCAGTCCGATTTTCCAGAAGTGCTGAGCCTCTGCGAGCTCCCCTTGAATGCAGTGAGAGTCTCAGGTGTTCAGCACCTCTGACCAGCAAGCACTAGGTACCAAATGCTGCCTCTGACTGGATGAGACCCCTGGCTCCAGGTGACTGGTGTTCAATGAAGAGCTGAGGGAGAGTTTGGGCACCAACATACCACAGACCCCACCATGCCAGCTGCAGGCCAGGCTGTGTTCTCCTTTCACATTGGTGTAGCAGTTAGCCTCTGTGGAGGGGGAGTAGAAAACTATTTGGCTCAGAAAGAGAGGCAATGTGTCCCCAAGCCTTCCAACCTAAACCGCCCTTGCTGCAATTTAAGCCTGTTTCTTCTTGTCCTGTCCTCAGAGGTTAACGGGAACAATTTTTCTCCCTCCTCCTTGTAACAACCTTTTATGTACTTTAAAACTGTTATCATGTCCCCCTCAGTCTTCTCTTTTCCAGACTGAACAAACCCAATTTTTTCAATCTTCCCTCATAGCTCATGTTTTCTAGACCTTTAATCATTTTTGTTGCTCTTCCCTGGACTTTCTCCAATTTGTCCACATCTTTCCTGAAATGTGGTGCCCAGAACTGGACACAATACTCCAGTTGAGGCCTAATCAGAGCAGAAGAATTGCTTCTCGTGTCTTGCTTACAACACTCCTGCTAATACATCCCAGAATGTTTGTTTTTTTGCAACAGCATTACACTGTTGACTCATATTTAGCTTGTGATCCACTATGACCTCCAGCTTCCTTTCTGCAGTACTCCTTCCTAGGCAGTCATTTCCCATTTTGTATGGATGCAACTGATTGTTCCTTCCTAAGTGAAGTACTTTGCATTCATCCTATTTACTTCACACCATTTCTCTAGTTTGTCCAGATCATTTTGAATTTTAATCCTATCCTCCAAAGCACTTGCAACCCCTCCCAGTTTGGCTTTGTCCACAAACTTTATAAGTGTACTCTCTATGTCATTCTCTAAATCATTGATGAGGATATTGAACACAACCGGACCCAGAACTGATCCCTGCGGGACCCCACTCATTATGCCCTTCCAGCATACCTTCACTCTGCTCTACTTTACACCAGGGACCAAACTAGCACCCACTTTAAAGTCATTTTTGGGCCTTCCCTACTTCTATCCTAAACTGAGCTCAGCTTGGCTGGACCAGAGGATCTGCCCCCATATTTTCCATTTGTGAACAATCACTAATTTTACCATGGAGAGAGCAAGTGCACAGTCATGTGCAAAACTTTAAGTACAAATTTCTTTTGGTCTCAAGAGTTCCAAGACAAATTCCACATCTGCTCTTATGATCCTGGTCCACAGACTATATAAGCCCAGGAGATGGATATAGGTGTGAGGTTATTTCTCACAGTGCCAACAAAAACAGCTTTGGGGCTCTTCCCTTTGGCTATGATCCCAGGTGTGAAGCAATTTTACTGCAGGATGTGTCCATTTAAGTATCAATGATTATTCTGCAGCAGTGACTTCCCACAAGGAAAAAGGCATGGGCCTTCCAGACCCAAAGCTGTTATCAACCTCAGTAGAATTAGTCATTTGATACAGTTTGAGTGTAGATAGACAATGTGGCATTCCAGTGAGGAAGACGTCAGATCTGCTTGCTACCTCTCTTGGATACTGGGGAAGATGGAAGAGGAGTACTGGTTATGGTAAGGAAAGAAAAAGCGTCCTTAACTAGGTCAAGGAAGGATGGGAATTCTCCATATGGAAGCAACTTACTATTATTGCAACTCCAAGCACATGGACAGGGAGTGCACAAATCAGGAGATGCAGGGAAAAGTGCAGCCAGAACCTGAGGAGAAGGTTCTGGAGGAGACGGAAAAGGGGCTGCAACCTGGTGCACTCCAGGTAGATATGTGCCAGGGTCTTCAGTCCATACCTGGAACAGCACAAAGTTTCCCTATCTAATCACATCTTCCCACGTCTCTTTCCAGAAAAGGTGACTTACCCCCAAGTCTCACTTCAACATGTAACAGAGTTTAGCCAAACCTGGACGAATGCTTCCAGTGCCTCGTATTTCTATTAATATACTAAAAGAAGGCAGTAATATATGGAGGAAGCTGCTAGCCATGGAATGTTTCCCCTTTCCACAAGCACAAGTACGGAGATGTGACTCAGAATATACTAGGCTGCTACCCCAAGGCCTCTCTTCTAATCTACTTGTATACGTTGGTGTGGGTGTTAGAGCTGTCGTAAAGGCCAATGGAGCAGGCTGACAGATTAAATGAAAGTACTTCATTGTAACTGTACATAGCTAAAGAGCCCTTCAACATCAGATACTCTTGCTAGTTTCTCTTTCTTCCTAGCTCATAAAGCTCTTTGGGAATTGTGTCTCGGTGTTTGTAGACCACCTGCTACAATGGAATCCTGACTCTGACTGTGCCCCTGGCTGGTCCTCCCAATCCCTACGGTATTGCCAATCCTAAATGTGGGAAAAAAAAAAAGCCACGCCCCCAAACATCATAAGCTTGTCTTAAAACTTGTGAGGTTTCCTAAAATAAAAATGTTGGTTTTGTAAGTCATGTTTTCAATTTATTTCCCCATGCCTATGAGGGCTAGAACCACAGTGTCTGTATGGGAAAGTTTAAGTTCTCATTGACTCATTTGGCTGCAGGCACTGGGGCTATAAGAAAAATACTAGGGAGTAGGAGGATCATAAGAAAGTGCTGAGTTGGCAACGCTGCAAATGTCAATAAAATGTGCGTGTGTCTGTTAGAGCCCTTCTGCGCTCCCTGTGTCGAGGATGGGAGACTCCCTAAGCAATCCCCCTGGGCCAGGCGCCTTGCACCACAGGCCCCGCTTCTGGTCGGTCCCTGGGCACAGCCGGCGGACACACGAGTGTCTCGGAGTGTGGGGGAGTCCAGGCCCTGCACCCCTCTTCCTGGGATCCACTGAGACTCTCAGCCAGCCAGTAAAACAGAAGGGTTATTGGACAACAGGAACACAGTCCAAAACAGAGCTTGTGGGTACACCCAGGACCCCTCAGTCAAGTCCTTCTGCGGGAGCAGGGAGCTTAGACCCCAGCCCTGGGGTTCCCTGCGTTCCTCCACCCAGCCCCAAACTGAAAATAAACCCCCCCAGCAGGCCCCCTCCTGCAGCCTCTGTCCACATTCCCGGGCAGAGGTGTCACCTCCCCCTCCCGGCTCAGGGGACAGGCTCTCGGGTCTCCCCTCCCCAGGGCACGTTCCCCCCTCCCGGCTCAGGGGACAGGCTCTCGGGTCTCCCCTCCCCAGGGCACGTTCCCCCCTCCCGGCTCAGGGGACAGGCTCTCGGGTCTCCCCTCCCCAGGGCACGTTCCCCACTCCCGGCTCAGGGGACAGGTTCTCGGGTCTCCCCTCCCGGCTCAGGGGACAGGCTCTCGGGTCTCCCCTCCCCAGGGCACGTTCCCCCCTCCTGGCTCAGGGGACAGGCTCTCGGGTCTCCCCCCCCAGGGCACGTTCCCCCCTCCCGGCTCAGGGGACAGGCTCTCGGGTCTCCCCTCCCCAGGGCACGTTCCCCCCTCCCGGCTCAGGGGACAGGTTCTCGGGTCTCCCCTCCCGGCTCAGGGGACAGGCTCTCGGGTCTCCCCTCCCCAGGGCACGTTCCCCCCTCCCGGCTCAGGGGACAGGCTCTCGGGTCTCCCCCCCCCAGGGCACGTTCCCCCCTCCCGGCTCAGGGGACAGGCTCTCGGGTCTCCCCCCCCCCAGGGCATGTTCCCCCCTCCCGGCTCAGGGGACAGGCTCTCGGGTCTCCCCTCCCCAGGGCACGTTCCCCCCTCCCGGCTCAGGGGACAGGTTCTCGGGTCTCCCCTCCCGGCTCAGGGGACAGGCTCTCGGGTCTCCCCTCCCCAGGGCACGTTCCCCCCTCCCGGCTCAGGGGACAGGCTCTCGGGTCTCCCCCCCCCCAGGGCACGTTCCCCCCTCCCGGCTCAGGGGACAGGCTCTCGGGTCTCCCCTCCCGGCTCAGGCTCTCGGGTCTCCCCTCCCGGCTCAGGCTCTCGGGTCTCCCCCCCCCCCCCCAGGGCACGTTCCCCCCTCCCGGCTCAGGGGACAGGCTCTCGGGTCTCCCCTCCCCAGGGCACGTTCCCCCCTCCCGGCTCAGGGGACAGGCTCTCGGGTCTCCCCCCCCAGGGCACGTTCCCCCCTCCCGGCTCAGGGGACAGGCTCTCGGGTCTCCCCTCCCCAGGGCACGTTCCCCCCTCCCGGCTCAGGGGACAGGTTCTCGGGTCTCCCCTCCCGGCTCAGGGGACAGGCTCTCGGGTCTCCCCTCCCCAGGGCACGTTCCCCCCTCCCGGCTCAGGGGACAGGCTCTCGGGTCTCCCTCCCCCAGGGCACGTTCCCCCCTCCCGGCTCAGGGGACAGGCTCTCGGGTCTCCCCCCCCCCAGGGCATGTTCCCCCCTCCCGGCTCAGGGGACAGGCTCTCGGGTCTCCCCTCCCCAGGGCACGTTCCCCCCTCCCGGCTCAGGGGACAGGTTCTCGGGTCTCCCCTCCCGGCTCAGGGGACAGGCTCTCGGGTCTCCCCTCCCCAGGGCACGTTCCCCCCTCCCGGCTCAGGGGACAGGCTCTCGGGTCTCCCCCCCCCCAGGGCACGTTCCCCCCTCCCGGCTCAGGGGACAGGCTCTCGGGTCTCCCCTCCCGGCTCAGGCTCTCGGGTCTCCCCCCCCCCCAGGGCACGTTCCCCCCTCCCGGCTCAGGGGACAGGCTCTCGGGTCCCCCCTCCCGGCTCAGGGGACAGGCTCTCGGGTCTCCCCTCCCGGCTCAGGCTCTCGGGTCTCCCCCCCCCCAGGGCACGTTCCCCCCTCCCGGCTCAGGGGACAGGCTCTCGGGTCTCCCCTCCCCAGGGCACGTTCCCCCCTCCCGGCTCAGGGGACAGGCTCTCGGGTCTCCCCTCCCTGCTGCGCCACAGCCAGTAAGAATGTCAGCACTGCCCCGGGGCTGGCGGCCAGGGGGACGGCGGAGAGGCCACGCGCTTCCCTTCCCTTCCCGCGGTGCCGCCTGCACCGCAACCGCCCCAGCGCCCGGACCCCGGACCCCGCACCGGCTCGCGCTGCCCCGCCCCGCGGGCGCGGCCCGGGCACACCCTGGGGCGGGGCCTGCGTGGCGCGTGGAGGGGCGGGGCCGCTCCGGGCCAATGGGAGGCCGCGGGGCCGGGAGTTTGTTGGGTGGTTACAAGAAAGTTACACAAGGCTCGAAGCCGCCGCTTCCCGCGGCCGGGCGCGTCCCAGCGCCGGGAAGGAGACGTAGCCGCGGCGGGGATCCCGAGCCCGGGCCCGCACTAGCCTCGCCGGCTCGGGCGAGCCCGGCTGCTGCCCCCATGGGGCCGAGCCCGGGGCTCCTGCTCATCGGCGGCTCCTTCGCGGCGTTCCGGCTGCTGAACCGCGGGCTGGAGCGGCTGGTGCCCCCGCCCCGCCCCGCGCTCCGCAACCGCTGGAAGTGGCGAAACATCTGGACCTCGTTCGCGCACAGCCTGCTGAGCGGCGCCGGGGCGCTGCTGGGGTGAGGGGCCGGGGGGGCGCCGCTGGGGGGGAGGGGTCCGCGGGGGCCGGGGGGGCGCCGCTGGGGGGGAGGGGCCCGCGGGGGCCGGGGGGGCGCCGCTGGGGCCCGCGGGGCTCGGCTCGGCTCTTACCCTGCGCTCTCTTCCCCGGCAGGTTCTATCTCCACCCCCAGATGGCGGAGGACCTGATCGGAACTCACTCCCCGGCCGCGCACTGCGTGGTCTCGGTGTCCATAGGTGAGCGAGTCCCCGCAGCATCCCGCACCTGGCCTGGCTCTGGGCTAGGCTAGGGCAGCGTGTGGCAGCCCCACTCCCCCTCTGCGGTGGGTTTTGGGGGCTCTCCTTTCTACCGGCTGGGGCAATGCCCTGGCCCAGGGAGACTTTCCGGGCTTCCTGGTGCGGCGTGGGGAGTGCTGGGACCACTGTGGAGGGCGCCTGGGCTGGAGCAAGGCAAGTCTCGCCGGCTGGAGGGGAATCTGAAGACCGTTTCTGGGGGAGGGGGCTGGCCGAGTGGCCCCACAGCAAAACAGGGGTCCTGGGTACCAACCTGAAAGCTGATTCCAAGCGAGTCCCCACCCTGCGCTGGAACCTGGCCCCAGAGCCAGTTGTGTCCAGGCTGCTGCAGGAACTGGGAGTCTTGGGGAAGGCCAGCCCTGGCTGCAAGTTTGTGTACAGGCTTTAATTGTCTGGATAGACCTTTGTTCCTTGGAGGGCAAAATCCCTTGGACTGGCCCAAAGCAATTCTTGCTGGGGTGTGCAGGCAGGAGCTGCTAACAGAGCATGTCTCTTTACAGTCCTTTGTTTTCCACTGTAAGAAGGTGTGATTGTTTGGCCTGAAAGTTCCTCCTTTGTCCTCAGGTCCAGTGTTTTCTGACTTGTAACTGATCTGGTTTTCTTTTCACCGGTGAGATCCCAACAGCCCCTGAATCTCTGAGAACAAAAAAGTAAACGCGGACTTGCCTTGTACTGGGCCACCCTGGTCTGGTGATGTCTCTTTCTTGCTCTAGGCATATGATCGTCCTAAGCCAACAATTGCCCCATTCTCAGCGGGGACAGTGTGTTCCTTCTGCTGATCCATCCCTGTTGTTCCCTCCCCCATGTGGTTAGGGAGCGGCAGCACTGCTCCCTATTCCGTGCTTTGCCTGTGGAACGGATGCTAACTGCAAGACCCAGAACATTTGTCTGAATAGCTACTACCAAAGCATTGCACCTTAAAGAACTAGAGACGAAAGTTACTGATTCCAGACGGGATAGAGACCCTAGGCAGGAAGCCTCAATCCTGATTGCTGCCCTTCTTTGTATGAGGGTAGTGGCCAGGTGTGGGGAGGAGTTCAGCAGTTCCATCAGCTGTGGGCTTTCATTGAGGAAAGGGGTGCCTGTAGTAAATGTGGGGAGAGAGTGGGAGGGCAGCTTTAATGCCCTCCTAGGTTGTAAGGTCACACCAGGGCTGTTGCTGTCTGTGTTTTCAGACTGTGGGGAGCTGGGGCAGCTTTGAACTGATGTTGCATGCTCTGTGTGTGTATGGTGAAAGGGGCACTGAGCACAGAACTTGTTTCTGATCCTGGACTTTTGGACTCTCTCTTTGGCCTTGGAGTCACTTCGCCTCTCGGTCGTTTCTTCATCCACAAAGGAAGCTAACACAGACCTTGTGCGAGGGTGGAGAAAATTGAGGTTGCACCTTGCTCAGTGTTTCTGTGTCTGATGTTTTTGGAGTGGGTGAAGTGTCAAAGTGCCCTTGACTTCCAGGCCGAGGTTCCTGGGCTGCAAGCTTGGTGGCAAGGCCTGCAGGGTCTTAGTGTGTTGGGGCTCTACACTCAGATTCCACTCACACTTTCTAATGGGAGGTGGTCCTTAAAGTCGAACGCGGACCCAGCAGACTTTCAAGTGGCTTACGGGTCCCCCGTCTTCTCCTGCTACGTTAACCCTGCATTTTGTAGTAACAAACTCTTTTGCTGGGTGGGGAGGGATTGTGTATTAGGGTGTCTAGTTCTCCTCTGCCTACCCCCAAAGGTTGGCCATTCCAGATGGGCAGAATTACTTGTATGAAAAGTTATTCATTGGGACACTCCTCCCCAAAAACACCCAGGCTGGGATGGGACCCTGGGGTCTCCTCTCCCCAGCCCTTCCAGGAGGTACTACTGAAACTGACCATACTCCTTCAAGAGTGTGTGTCATATACTTGAGGATAGGGAGGGACTGTGACAGCCAGGCAATGGAAGCTATGGCCCAGGAAATAGAGAAGGATGCTAGGTGCAGCTGCTGGGTCTGGGATTTGTGTGGGGAGGAGGGTGAGGCCAATGGTTTTCCCAGGAACAATCCTGGCAGAGTGCAGACTAAGGCTAGGAAAGCCATTAAACATACGTGAATACGTCTAGTCCAGTTTTAAGAAACTAGCAGAGGTGTGTTAGGGAGCGATCATGCATTTCTAGGGAGATGAACGGGATGATCAAGTTGGAAAGGAAGAGACCTACATCTTTGAATCATGGGAGGTACCTGAAATGCAAAATAAGTTTTTCATTATCCTGGGGTCTGTGGTCCCAGCACTCCTGAAGGTAGCACAGAGCTCACGCAGGGCCCCAGAGCTCCTCAAGTGCAGAGCTTTTTGGCTCTAGTGTGGGTTTTTATACCATGCTCATCACCATGATATCTCAGCACTTAGGCCTTCTAGGACTCCTACGCTGAGCTCACACCCAGTTCTCTCCTCTGGAGTGGTAAGTGGCACTGAGTTGCTGTGGCGATTCCTGCTGATGGGAACTCTCTTCTTTCGCAGGATATTTTCTCCAAGATTTTGTGGATATGTTGTGTAATCAGAAGCTTCACCAGTCCTGGGAGCTGCTTTTCCATCACTCGGTGGTGAGTTTCCACTTGTCACTATGGGAAGGAGTTCAGGATGCAAGGCCTTACTATTCTGAAGACAAGTCAGTCAGTTGGCTGGCAGGGACTGGACATCTGACCAGTTCACTGTGGCAGAGCCTGATCACCACTGGCCTCTTGTGAACAGTCCTCGAGGCCTGGAGGGAGCTGTGTTCAGCTTCTGCTGGAATACTTTAGTTTAGTTCTATCTGGTGCAAAATGTCTGCATTTGGTTTCACTACTCCTGAAACTAGGCATGACGCTCCTGGATCCTTGTGGCTGGAGATGATCAGGGTAATTACAATTGCTGTCTCCTGGGCTAGGGCTTTTCCTCACTCTGAGTTAACAGCTAATGGCAGCCATGAGGAACAGGATGGGGGAGGAGGGGTGCCCCCATTAGTTTCTAAAATATGTACCCCTGAATTCCCTCTCCACCTCTGCATGGGGGGAAGTGAGAGAATATGCAGCGCCCGCTCACACATTCTGCTGAGTTGGGCAGGGTAGAAGGGGGGCATATAAACTTGAGAGAGAGAGACAGTAGCGAGACAGAGGAAATAGTGAGATGAAGTGAGGAGAAAAAGGGATGTGCCAGTCTCAATCCTCCAGCTATTAACTATCAAAGAGCCAATAAGCGGGGTGGAGAATGTGCCCCTCAGGTCCTTAATCAGCAGAGAGGAGAATGTCCAAGGGAAAAGGGGACAGCGAAAGTCAACTGCCAGTATGAAGTGTTCCCTTGAAAGAGAGGAGAAGGGGCAGAGAGGAGTGGAGGGAAGGGGGAAGGCAAGAGAAGGAAGAACAAAAGTGAGGGAGACAATTGACAGTAATTTTTTCTTACCATGAGTCCCTCCTGGTACTAAAGCTGATGATGCTAATTTTGATGTGCGCATGAGCCTGTGTCATCTGTGCGCATTCTGCATCACTCTCACCCAAGTCCCACTCTCTCTGGTAAAACTGGGGGTGCTCTAGTGCCAGGGGAGCAGCCCCTTCTGCTCACAGAAGGAGCCGAGGGTGATGCCATGGGGTGGAGAAAGTAGAAGGCTGGAAGCCTGTTCTCATTGCAGACTCCCAGGCTGAGGCTGTTTCATAACTAATAAATCCAGTGTTACGCAAACAGTGACCTGAGCTTTCTGCTAGGATGGGAGGCAGCCCATCCCATCTCGTATCTGCTTCACACAACTTGAATTTCTGCCAAGAGAGGTCATTGCACCAGTTCCCTCCACATACCTTTCCTGGAATCTCACTTCTTTACCTCTGAGTGAGTTCAGGTTCCCAGTGTGGGGGACTCTGCTCTTTCCATTCAGTGCACTGATCTCCCTAGGCACGGGCAACTTAGTAAAGGGGCTTGGGGTCTCTGTAAGCTGACAGACTCCAGGATGTGAACTGCAGAACAAAATCCAAACAACTTGCTTGCTCCTCATCAGCTGTCCCCCAATATCTCACCCCTACCAGTCCCTTCCTACACTGGCTATGGGCTCAGGCTGTGCCCAGAACACACAGGAGCCAATAAAACCTGCACTCGGGGCTTAAATTCAGCTGGAGCTGTCCAGAGTGGAGCTCTGGTAAATATTTTCAAACCGTGACTCCAGCTTGATGCTGTTGTGGTTCTCAACTGGGGGGTCTGTGGCCCTTTGGGGGGGGCACAAGTCAGTTTCAGGGGGGTTGTGGGGCTTTGGGGCACCCCCTGTGGAGCTGAACCCCTTAGCCCCATGGTGCCCCCTGTGGAGAATGGGGGGAGCGGGGGCATGGTGGACTCTGGGAAATACTCTGAGAATTTAAGCCCTGTCTGCACTTCTTACCCAGCAGTAGGGGAGAGAAAACAGAGGTAAATGCAGAGGGCAGTGGGGAGCTCCAGTGAGGGTGAACCAGAGCCTGGGCAGTAACTGTACCATGGTGCCTGCCTGGCTGTTTGGGGCCTCGGTCCCTGTTGACTGTAGTGGGAGGGTGCTGAGGAATGGACTGAATAACAGCTCATGAACATTTTTCATTTCCCTCTATGGGTGCAGGGTAGAAGCAGGAGTATCTGGTAGGGGGCAAGGTGTGGCAGGCAGATGTGAGAAAGGTCCTGTGCTGGAATCTATGGGAGGAGCTTGGGGGCGCTCCAGAGGGTGAGGGTGATTTGGTGCAGTGGTTAGACCTACTCCTCTCACAGGCTCCAGCATGGGCCCTGTCTGCTGTGTCATCTGGGCTTGCTGCTGGATGGGTCAAAAGGTCATTGCAATAATACATCTAATTCAGGCCAAGCCAGGGAGCTTAACCAGCAGGGAACAAATAATCTCATTAAAGAGCCCGTGCAGAGGGCAGCATTGATGGAATAAATGACAGGTAGGGGTCCTAACTCTTTCTCTCAGGCACACAGAGCTCTCTTCCCCATGACCTCTGGAGGGAGCAGGGAGCATGAAACCCTTCCTACTTCTCCACCCTTGCAGCTTCTCATCCCAGTCCCCTGGGGAAGAGGGCAGTGCTCAGTCTTGCCCTTTCTATTGGGCATCTCTCACTGTGTGTGACTTGTGCCTGGCATTTCCTTCCTTGAGTGGCTGTAACTTTTCAGTGAGGGGGCTGCAGGGCTGTCCGGAGTGCACAAAAGTTCCTTAATCCCTTGAGAGAGTGAGTCGGTCGTTGGGGGGAACTCCCTGAGCTCCTCTGTGTGCTGTTTAGTTTGATCACTGTTACCCTAGGCTATGAGTTTTCTCTTCTCATCTTGCTGCTCAGCTGTTTTTCCTGTTTGCTGAGTGCTAGGAAATTCCTGTTGGAGTGGGGCCAACTTTCCCTAATTGGGGCCCAAATGACATTCCGCAGGCCACAAATGCAGGGCTAGGTCTCTGGCTGCAATAGCTGCTCCTGGTGTTCCTTTCTCGTTTTACGTATTGAGGGCCTAGCACCTCAGTTTGCCCTTCCTCATTCATTTGTTCAGCTTACATCAGAAGAGGTTGTCTGGCGCTGTACAAAGGGATGGGATGATACCAGCAGGCTATTGACTTGATGGAAAAGTAATGGGGATCAGGGTCCTGTAGGGTTTACAGCACGAGAACAGAGCTTCTAAGCCCTGCAGGGAGGACTGTCATAGGGTCCCTTATTCAGGGGCAGTTGGTATTTTGGGTCCCTGGATGTCTCTATTTTAAAAACAAGAAACTTTCCAGGAGTCCAGGGGCTAGTTAGACCCTTGACAAATCTTGGATTTTAAGAGTTTACAAAAGTAAAATTTTGCTGCTGTTTCAGTCTTTTGCACTGATTTATACAAAGGATGAGGACTCACCAAACTGCTGCTGTTCCACTGCTTAGCAGTGGGTAACTTTGTACATGTTTTGGCCTTTCTGACAATGATTTGGGGCCCCTGGAAGACAGTTGGGAAAGGCAAATGACCCCTTTGCCCCCGGAAGCACCGGGCCTGCCAGCAGGCACGAAAGACTTTGGGGGGTGTAGTCCTGCATGGCAGCCACTGCCTCTTTCGTCCGCATCAGTGCCTCTTTGTTGACTGTGGTGGACGAGAACTAGTTTCTGACAGGTAACTTCACCGTTTCCCTGCCCTGGGGCAGGTGATCAGACGGTTGGCTAACCCCTTTTTCTCTCTCATATTCAGGTGATTATCTGCTTTAGCGTGGCAGTGGTGGTTCATCAGTATATTGGATTCGCTCTTGTGGCTTTGCTTGTAGAGATTAACTCCATCTTCCTGCATCTGCGACAGATCCTTCTAATGGCCAACCTGCTGCACACCACCTGTTACCGCCTCAACAGTATCATAAATCTGGGCACCTACGTAGTGTTTCGCATCACCACGCTGGCCTGGATGACACGCTGGCTGGTCCTAAACCGTGAAAACATACCACTGGCAACATATACTGTGGGCACAGTGGGCATGGCCATCATGACACCCATGAACATCATCCTCTTCTACCGCTTATTGCGCAGTGACTTCCTTAAGTCCAGCCGGGAGGCATGGCGGGAGAAGGAGAAATAGTCCTGTCCCCAACCCCCAGCAGGCTGTCCAGGAAATCAGCAGCCCAGGGGACAGAGAGGAGGGACTGCAGCCAACAGAGAGTAAGCACTGATGCGGACAGGAGCGTGTCACTATCTTGTTTGAAGGAATGGAGGACAATTACAGTCCTTTCTAGATGAGATTCTTGGGCTTTCCTGGGGTTGCAGTTACTTTAGAACACCACCTGACAGTTGTGGGGAGGTCGAGTGGACACTGCAGGGAAGGAAGGCCTTTCCAGGCCAGAATTCAGGGCTTTGTTTTCCCCCTGCACCCTCTGATGGGATGATTGGTTGACAGGTGGCTGCTTGAGGGAGCTCTGAAGAGGATCCTGCAGCAGCATGGGGCAGTGGCCTAGATGAGAAGAGAGAGGAGGGGGTTGTCCTTCCTATAGTAGTGATGTGTGAACTTTCAAAAAGCTATGAGGATTTTCTAGCTCCTTGTCTCTGCGCACTGGGTTGGAAATCCTATGGGCTCTCTAGGTACCTGCATGGTCTATGTCACCATAATTCATAAGAGTTAAAAGTATCAGAACAATTTCTCCCAAGCCCCACACTGTTTGTGAAATCTCAGAGGGAGGGCTAAGCTGAACGGCTACAGTTTGCATTTGGCTCTTAACCTGTGAGGCCTGTGGTCTCATCTCTTGCAGGCCTGAGGGGCACCTTCCAATTCCTGCCCTTGTGATAGTTCTCTTCTGCACTTATGAGCCTCTTAGGGGCTGACACGTTAATTGTCCCAGAGGAACATAGCTGTGATGGGAGGTCATGGTAATGGAGTGAGATGAACTCTTGGGTAGGTTCAGTCAATCCATGGGGGGGGGGGGTTGAATATCAGGACAGAAAGCTTTAATTGGATGCTTTTTGGAAGAGAGCTAGTGCAGAGCAAAGGGGTGAGGTTGAGGGAGCTCTTTCAGAATTTTCAGTTTCGTTCCTAGATGTAATAAGTTGCAGTAATTAAGTCTTGAATCACTGTGTCTAAGAGGATGGTGTGGAATCTTCTGAACAGCTGCAGAGAGGAAGTGGATGTCTTGCAGATGTGGCTCTTGGGCATCTAAAAGGAGTAAAGAGTCCAGCAGGCTCTGGAGGTTGTGAACCCAATTAACAATCTGTGGACAGACTTCTGTGCCATTCTGTGCTCCTGTCTTGGAGCAGCCTTTGCCATGAGGACAAACAGGAGGAAAGTGGGCAAAAGAAGTGACTTGGACTTCTTGAACCTCAGAGAAAAGTTGGTGTGTGGGTGGGGGTGGTGGTGATATGAAGTTGTCATGGACTCCTCCCAGCCCTAGCATCCTGCCCCATGTGCTCCTGCCACCCTTGCTTTGAGTGACTTTGAATTGTGGGGGAGGGGAGGGAGGTGGAGTCTGGCAGGACTTTAAAGTTTTTCCTGTTTAAGTTTTTAAACCCTTTTTACATCCATCCTTGTTCATCAGACTCTCAGGTGACACAGCAGCCCTCTGGTCAGCCTCCCAGATCCTGGTAAAATCTTTACAGGGCTAGATGTCCCCTGGGGCAGAACTCCACTCCCCCTGGGTCCCATGTGTGGCAGTGGTTTTTGATCTCAGTGTAGTTTTCTGACCAAACCCCTTCTCTAGATGAGCCCTCTGTATAGAAGGGAGAGCCCAGGCTCACGTGTACCAGCTCTGAGAAATCTGTTAGGTCCAGCAGCAGTCCTGAATTGAAGGGCTCACAACCATTCTCCTTTCACTTGAAATCCCTTGTTTGGTTTTGACAGTGCAGGGGGACAGTCTGAAACAACTGGCTATGAAATGCTGAGACTGAGACCCCCGTCTTCTAGGAAGGTGTGTGGAATTTCAGCAAGTTAAAAGGCAGAAAAATCTGAGGAATCCAGGTATGTTCCCCTCCATGGTGGGGAGAAAACAAACTCTGTGTGGGGGCAGCCATCAGTTGGGAACTAAGTGTGGCCAGACCTGCATTGGTTTCCATTTGTTCTGCAGGCTGGGAAGTGCAGCAAAGCCTGCAGGTGCAGGCAAGAATCTCGAGTTTAGGGTTTTGGTTTGTCACCAGTAGGAAAACTGCTCAGCAGATAATCTTACCCCACTGGGCATGTGAGCCTGTGACTCTTGGTGTCCCCATAGAAGTCATGATGTGATGAAGTGCCACCACCTATGTTATGTCTAGTTCCCACTTACAGCACCCATGGCGGAGATGGCAGCCAGCCCTTTCTCCTTGGATTCGCCCTGTCTGTGTCCAGTTCTGTGTAGCAAGTGAACTCTGCTCTAGCTGCTGAATGATTTATTTGAATTACCATAGGACCTAGGAGCCCCAGTTGTGGAGCAAGACCCCACCGCGCCTGGTGCTGTACAAACACAGAACAAAAAGATGGTGCTTGCCCCAAAAAGGTTCCAATCTAAATACCAATAAAGTCTGAGTTAGCGTTTGCCAGCGTGTGCTCAGACGCAGAGCCAGAGGTTTAGATGGGCCTACATCCTGGATTGAGTTCTGTTCTAAACTGTATTTTGTTGCCCTTCAGGGCAGCATGCTGCCTCTTCTCTCCTCCAGTCTGACTTCCCCACTTCACTGCACTGCAACTCCTCTCCCAAGTCCTTCGTGACACCTCCTCAGGCCAGTGGCCTGACACACATGATCGTTCCTTCCTGGGTGCCTGCAGGTCAGTGCTCCTTCATCATGTCCTCCCCTTCCCCTCTGGCAGAGCTGCTCAGAGGTTTTTGCTTGGCCCCATAACCTGGATTCCTGTATTTCCCAACTGTAATCACTCCAAAGACTGCCAGCAGTGGCAACTGAGAATCATTTACTATCCTGCTGTTCCAGCCACATCTTCCTTCAGTACGGATTCCTTTCTTCTACATGTAGCTCAAACTTCATCACAACTCATCTCCTGCCTACCTATCTTCTCTCCTTCCTCCCCCCCCCCGCCATGCTCTGTTTTGACTAAAAGCCTTTCCTAACCACTCCCGTTCTCTCCATCCTGTTCCTCAACCATGGGTTGAATTGGGCCAGTTCATCAAGCTGGTATGTTGTTTTTGAATGTGAACTGAATGCAGCAATGTCCAAGTCTTCAGACAGCCTGGAACAGCATGTCAGAGAAGTGTGAAGTGCCCTCTTTTTTCAGTGCTATTTTAGCTCTAAAACTGACCAATAATTTAAATACCAAAACTTAACTGTTTAATTGCTGATCAGCACATGTAAGAAAGGAGGAGGAATATCCTAGTGTGAAGATCTGTACAATCTGCTGTGAGTGATAACTTATCTTGGTTTCACATATGAGGGAGCTTGGGATGTGCCTAGAGCTGAGGAGACTGCAACCCCTTGTTTTTTGTATTTAATCCCTGGAGCCACCAAGCTGTAAGGCAGTACTGAGCCCAGCAGAGCATGCATAATCACTTTGAATGTCTGTGCAATCTGGGAGTGATCTCAGTTTGGTCCCCAAGTGGGTGATACTTGGAAGAGTTTCACTATTTCCTTCCCCAATTCAGCCCTTGCTCCTGACTCTGCCTTCCATACTATCTCATATGCCTGCCTTCAATCCTTACAATCCTGTTCTGTGATGTATTCTACCTACTGTGGCAAATTGCCAGCACTACTATGATGGGTCTCATGCTTTCTCTTCTTGGGGGAGGATTCAGGGCACCATTTCTTGCCCCTGAACTGGGGTATTAACTGCCCCACTACTCTCCTAGTGGAGAGGGAGGGACCCAGGTCTGCCCTCTACTCCAGGTCCCAGCCCAGGGACCCTAGGGATAGCAGTAAACCACTTGAACTAGTGGTTCCTTCCCCTGGGCTACTTCCCTCTCCTGCTCTTCAACTTACGGGCTTCCTGCCCTCCCTCTGCACAAACCAGGTGTCCCTTTACCTAGGGTCTTGGTCATCTTAATGCACCGCAGCACTTCTCCAAACTCTCCTCTGCTTCCCTCCAAACTGCTCTTTGCTCCAACGTCAATCCACTCTGCTTCAACTCCTCCCCTTGTCTGATTGAAGCAGGGGGTTTTTATCAGGTGACTGGCTTCAGGTGCTCTAATTGGTGTCAGGTGCTTTAATTAATCTATAGCAAACTTTCTTCCCTCTACAAGGAAGAAGGCTCCTTTCTGACACTCTCCTGCTGCCCTCTGGCCATGCTGTATCACACTACCTATTAGTCTTTCTATAGTAATTTGTTTTCTATTCTCCCAATCTCTGGAGAATGTAATTTTGTTGAGTCAGATTCTTGTTTGTTACCTCCCTTTAATCATGTGGCATTGTTTACTCACAGCATTCTATGCTCTGGCTAGATCCCTGTATAGACTAAAGGGATCTCAACATCTTCCCTGGCAGAGCACCCAGGATTTATCTAGGGTACCTCAAATGTAGGGACACTGAAATCAGGAAGTCTCTGTAGAGGGCTTGGGACCCTCTGTTGGACACTGGGGAAACCAAAGATACTGTGATATTCTGAGAGATTCATCTAATAAGTGTGTGCAGATCATCTACAATGGGAATGCTAAGGAGTGGGTGATATGATGGATTTTCAGTTTGGTATGTGGCCAGTTGCTACCTACAAGCAGACTCTGATGCTATTTGGTCCTGCTCCAAGTTGACAGTCCTGGGATGAAGAGCTACAGGGATGGGGACTCCTGGTCCCAGTGAGAAGGATAACAGTGCATTGGGACCTGTAAGAACCAGGACTGGGATCTCTGCCATGAACCCATCTTTGTGATGATTGCCAGCTCTAGAGGGAGAGCAGGGGCCAAACTTGCTTTCGCTGCCTCATACCTTCTGATTCATTCAGAAACACTGACTTCACACCTGCTTCCAAGGTTCCTCTGTTGTACTGTGTTAAGGACTAAGGTCCTGATCTGGTGAGATGCTGAATGACCTGAATTCCCGATATGACGAAGCAGGAACATTCTTAATGTTTTCTCTGAATACTGTGTGGGTGCCTCAGTTTCCCCCATGCAGTTCTTAAGTATCTAGGTGGTGGAATAAGGGCGTGTGATTGTTCCAGAGCTGTAGAGGGGCTGCACAGAGAATGGCCGACACCCTATCTCCTGGCAACTGATGGCCTGGGCCCCTCTCCTCTGCAAAGGTGCCAACTGAAGGTGTTGGAGAACAAAGAGATCAGGTGACCTCCTGGCCTGGGAAAGAGACAAAGGCTGGAAGAGGAGCTGGTGGGAGACTGTTGGAGAGGGTTTCAGTTTTGGAGCTGGCTGGGGAAATGGAGGGAGGGCCAGATTGGCCTCTGGCCTCCCTGCTCCCCGAAGATGGACCTGACTGAGGGGTCTTGGTCTCTGTACCTACAAACTCTGTTTTAGACCATGTTCCTGTCGTCTAATAAACCTTCTGTTTTACTGGCTGGCTGAGAGTCATGTCTGACTGTGGAATTGGGGGGCAGGACCCTCTGGCTTCCCCAGGAGTCCTGCATGTGCAAACTCGCTGTGGGAAGCTCATGGTGTGCAAGGGGATGCTGAATGCTCCGAGGTCAGACCCAGGAAGGTGGAAGCTATGTGAGCTTTTGGCCCTGGAGACAGTCTGCTCACAGCGAGGAGGCTCCCCCAGAGTCCTGACTGGCTTCGTAGGGAGTAGTTCCAGAGCATTGCCCGGCAAAGCCCTGACACTTTGAGCGCCTCCCTAATGTGCTCAACACCTTGTGTGCTGAGGACCTGCTCTAGAAGGTTCAGTGTTTTGTGGATTTAAGAAATACATTAATCTTATTTGCAAAAAGAACAGGAGTACTTGTGGCACCTTAGAGACTAACAAATGTATTAGAGCATAAGCTTTCGTGGGCTACAGCCCACTTCATCGGATGCATAGAATGGAACATATAGTAAGAAGAATGATATATAGATAAGTTAGAAGTTGCCATACAAACTGTGAGAGGCTAATTAAAGATGGGTTTCAGAGTAACAGCCGTGTTAGTCTGTATTCGCAAAAAGAAAAGGAGTACTTGTGGCACCTTAGAGACTAACCAATTTATTTGAGCATGAGCTTTCGTGAGCTACAGCTCACTTCATCGGATGCATACTGTGGAAACTGCAGAAGACATTATATACACAGAGACCATGAAACATATTGTCTTCTGCAGTTTCCACAGTATGCATCCGATGAAGTGAGCTGTAGCTCACGAAAGCTCATGCTCAAATAAATTGGTTAGTCTCTAGGATGCCACAAGTACTCCTTTTCTTTTTGCTAATTAAAGATGAGCTATTATCAGCAGGAGGAAAAACATTTTGTAGTGATAATCAAGATGGCCCATTTAGACAGTTGACAAGAAGGTGTGAGGATACTCAACTTAGGGAAAAAGAAAAGGAGTACTTGTGGCACCTTAGAGACTAACCAATTTATTTGCGCATAAGTTTTCGTGAGCAAATAAATTGGTTAGTCTCTAAGGTGCCACAAGTACTCCTTTTCATTTTGCGAATACAGACTAACACGGCTGTTACTCTGAAACTTAGGGAAATAGATTCAATATGTGTAATGACCCAGCCACTCCCAGTCTCTATTCAAACCCAAGTTAATGGTATCTAGTTTGCATATTAATTCAAGCTCAACAGTTTCTTGTTAGTCTGTTTTTGAAGCTTTTCTGTTGCAAAATTGCCACCCTTAAATCTTTTCCTGGGTTTGAATAGAGACTGGGAGTGGCTGGGTCATTACATATATTGAAGTTTTTTGGGGATGGGTGTGGTTCTGGCAAGTGTTTTTTTCTGCATATATTTTGTGGGATTCTGGCTCTGGTTGGTACAGTTGCACGTGGGTGTTCTGTAGTAGGGGACATTTCTGGGAGGAACTATTGTATGCATCCATCTTGTGGGATCTGCCCCAGGGTGAGTGCTGGGAGACAGATCCACCCCCTTTTGTTTATGGGGAATAATTGAGCTGAAAAGGTTTTGGTTCCCTGCAGCTCCTGCTTTGTTCACAATGCAGTATCTTCCTCCCCCAGCATCATCCTCCAGTTTCCACATGCAACATCCTTTTTACACCCTGGCCTATGGGATTCTAGCACCAGAGACAGCAGCACCACACAGGAGCATCCAGGAAACTTTCTAAGAAACCAGGCTCCTAAAGTGAGAACCCCTACCCCTCACAGCTGTACCTTGTGTGTTACCTCTAGGCTTTATTATTGTAACAGACAGGCTGCATCTAGGTCTACCTCTAAAGGTCTTGTAGTGCCCCAAAGGCTCCAGCATGCAGCCACCTGCCTGGTTACTGGGTTGGCCAGTCCTCCTTTGTTCTCTAGGCAGCTGCTGGACTGTAGAGTGAAAATAATCGGAGGGTTCATTACTGTTCAGAAAGCCCAACTTCTATTTGGGTTACTCAGTCAAGTAGGAAACTGTCTGATTCATCCTGGCTTACTGTTCCAAAGGTGAAGCTCACAACGGGAGGGGAGGTGAGGTTCAGCGGCGGGGCTGGGTTTCTTGCCTCTGGTGTTTGCATCCATAATGAATGTATCAGTGCAACCCAGTGATGATGAGGGGGCAGCTGCTCCTAGGGGCACTGTGTGCCTTTACCTACAAAATTAGGGGGTCTAAATTAGCTGTTACCACTCTAGGAAGAGATCATGGAGTCACTGTATGAGATTGTTGCGGATACTAGTTCTTGGAACGCATCTGCTCAGGGTGCAGCAGCAGTCAAAAAAGCAAACAGAACATTGGGAACCATTAAGAAAGGCACAGATAATAAGACACAAAATATCCTAATGCCCCTGTACAAATCTATTTTATGATCACATTTTGGATAGGGGGTGCAGTTCTGGTCACCCTATCTCAAAAAAGATACATTCCTTGAAACAGAGGAAAGGAAGTACTTCACACCTGCCAGTCAACTTGTCATTATGCAAGGTAGCCTATTTCCCCTTGTTTTTCCTACCCCCCCCCCACAGACGTTTGGTTAAACTTGGATTTAAACTTGGAGAGTGGTCAGTTTGGATGAGCTATTGCCAGCAGGAGAGGTGAGTGAGTGTGTGTGTGTGTGTGTCCGTCCCCAGGAAAAAGGGGGGGGGGGGATGAGAGCCATTTCCAGCACAAATCCAGGCTGACCTTGATTATCATGCACATTGTAGGGAGAGTGGTCACTTTGGATAAGCTATTACCAGCAGGACAGTGGGGTGGGAGGAGGTATTGTTTTATGATCTCTCTGTGTATATAATGTCTGCTGCAGTTTCCACGGTATGCATCCGATGAAGTGAGCTGTAGCTCACGAAAGCTCATGCTCAGATAAATTGGTTAGTCTCTAAGGTGCCACAAGTCCTCCTTTTCTTTCAGTCAACTTGTGGCGCTTTTGCCGGAGGAGTGGGGAAGGACAAAGCGACCCCCGGGTTCGAAACGGGAGGTGCTAAGCTCACGGAGAAGAGACCCATTGACGACTATTAGCCACAGGGGTCATGGGCCAGCCACAGGGGTCATGGGCCAACCGCAGGCTCCAGGTTTCACTACGCTGCTGCCGGACAGAAGCTAGGACTGGACAAGGAGCGGATCCCGCCCTGATCGCCCGGCTCTGCTCGTTCTCCCTGAAGCATCGAGCACCAGCCCGGGGGCGAGGGAGGGGCCGCGGTCTGACCCGCTGGGGCTGCTGAGTCCCAGCCCTGGGGATGGTGACAGGGGCTTGGCTGTGGGGGCGGGGCTGGCGCTGTAGGCCCCGACCTCGCTCCCTGATGAGCAGCAGCCAAGTGGCGCCGTCTGCGGCATCATCATTAGGATCCCGAGTCAACGCCCGCAGGTGGGGGGAGCGGTCAGCTACGCATGGAGGGGCGTGGCCTATAGGGGGCGTGGCTCTACGTGAGCTGTGACGGGCAGATCTCCGACCGGAAGAATATCCGCGTGCCTGACCCAGCTAGTCCTGCCCTTTCCGGTGACTGGACCCACCTCCTAGCCGGTTATCAAATTGTGATAGGCTGCGGATCCTATCCGTCCCCATCCCGAGAGCTGATTGGTCAATGTGCTCTGCTATGTCCCGCCTCCTGAGCCCATCCGGGTCCCTGGAGCGCGGCTGCGGCGATCTGGGACCGCCATTGCGGGTAGAAGCCAGAGAGGCCGCGGGGGAGCCTGAAAGGAGAGAGGTCCGCGGGGGCGGGGCGCGTGGGGAAGAAGAAGGGGGGCGCCCCGGGGGCCCGTGGGGAAGAAGAAGGGGGACGGGCGGGGTGCGCCCCGGGGGCCCCTGGGGAAGAAGAAGGGGGGCGGGCGGGGTGCGCCCCGGGGAAGAAGAAGGGGTGCGCCCCGGGGGCCCGTGGGGAAGAAGAAGGGGGGCGGGCGGGGTGCGCCCCGGGGGCCCGTGGGGAAGAAGAAGGGGGGTGGGCGGGGTGCGCCTCGGGGGCCCGTGGGGAAGAAGAAGGGGGGCGGGCGGGGGGCGCCCCGGGGGCCCGTGGGGAAGAAGAAGGGGGGCGCCCCGGGGGCCCGTGGGGAAGAAGAAGGGGGGCGCCCCGGGGGCCCGTGGGGAAGAAGAAGGGGGGCGGGGTGTAGGAGTTTTTCTCTTCTGTGGCAGACGCTGACCTGAGCCTGCCTTCCTTTCTCTGTCTGGTCCCTAGTCTGCCTCTCCATGGCTGGGGTGTTTCCTTACCGCGCGGGCTGTGCCCCAGTGCCCAGTCCCTTGGCTCCGCTGCCTGACTACATGTCTGAAGAGAAGCTGCAGGAGAAAGGTGCAAGAGCTATTGAAATTTGTCACAGAAGGGCCTTTGTGGGGTTGGGGTGTGTGTGCACGCAGTCCTGGCAGCCATGACAGAGAAGTCCCTGGTCCTTGTACCAACCATCCAAAGACCGGGGTAGCCTGTGCGCCCCAAAGAGAATTCTCCATCATTAAGTTACATTGTCAGCCATTGTATTCTGCTCACTAGTTCATTTCATTTGTGGTGAATGAGTATTTGCACTTGTCTTTGTTTTGCTAGATTTTTCCCACTATTATATTACAACTTGTGAGAGCTGCCCTAAACAGGCTACTGTCAGCTACGTATATTTTAACAGTTAATTTAACACTGTTCAGCGTAAACAACATAGCAACTAAAATCACAGTAGTCAGTCTGCGATGACCTGCACCCCTTTGCTATCAACAGTGAAGATACACCAGGGCCAATATAACATGAGGAGAATGTTAATGCGAAGGCTGTGGTTGCACTGGAACAAAGAACTGCCAGACTGGATCATGTCTGGGGTCCACCTGGGCCAGTGTCCTGTTTCCAGTACTACATAACTCAGAGGAAGGTGGAAGAACTCAACTGTAGGCAGGTGTGAGATAGCCTTTTTCTGATCCCTGGTAGTTAGACATGGTATAAACCCTGAAACATGAACCTTTTAATCCCCTACAAAACACTGTTTGCATTATCGTGCTAGTAGAGCTCTGGATATTTAGCCATATAATTTTAGGCTCATGTTGGTTTGGAGTCCCCTCTTATGTCGTAGTGCTATGGCTTGAAATGGACTGTGTGTGTTCTTGTCTGTGCAGCCCGCAAATGGCAGCAGCTGCAGGCAAAGCGGTATGCCGAGAAGAGGAAGTTTGGTTTTGTGGATGCCCAGAAGGAGGACATGCCCCCAGAACACGTGAGGAAAATTATCCGGGACCATGGTGACATGACTAACAGGAAGTTTCGGCATGACAAACGGGTTTATTTGGGGTGAGGAGAGCAATGAGAATCCTAATCCATGTCCAGGGAAAGGTGGGTGGTGGGTAGGGCACACGTGGTTGCAGGTATTCAGTTCCTGAGGGGTGGAATTGTAAGCAGTACACTACGCCAGTGCCACAGGTATCCACTCGTTGGTAGAGACCACTGAGAGATATGAGACCTTCCCTGGAGAGCTTTCAGTTTTAACTTTGTGTGCATAGAATAGAATGCTAATGTATGAGCTCTTGTAAAGCGTTTGGAAGATGGTCTATGTGAGCTAACTAAGTATTCAGTGGAACAGAAATACAATAGTGGGAGATGGGGAGGAGGTTGTGTTTTGAGTTATTGGGTAAATGCTACTGTGCAGAAGTAGCTCCTTAAAAATCTTGAAGGAGCAGAGAAGGATGCCCATTACGCAGTGGTTGGGTAATCCAAATGCAAGAGATGGGTTTCCCTGCCTTTCAGACTCAGGGCCAGTCCTAGCAGGTTGTAATCCATTGCTAACTCCTGGCGATATGCAGAGGCCCTAGTAATTCACAAGATGAATTTCTGTGGATGTGCGGTGTCCCCAAGATGTTGGTACTTGTCTCAAAGAAGGACCATCTTTTTGTTCTGTGTATGCACAAGGTCCTGGTTCCTGAATGTGCTCCTAGGTGCTACAGTAATGCAAATAAATACTTACAGCCAATGACTTTTGGTTTAAAAAAACCTTCCACGTATAACTAATGTCTGACTTCATGAGCCTGCACACAGCCTGCAGAGCTAACACCCCATTGAGATGAATCGGGTAGTTCACTCATTGTGGTGAGTGTTTCGGCCTAACTATTTTAATATTGACATAAACGCTTTCCTTGCTGATCCATAGCAGAACAGTGTTTGGATGGTCCATTAATTTTGGAAGGATGTTCACAGGAATGAAGCAGCAAGTTCTAAAGATGCAAATAGTTGTATGTTCCCTAGCACAAGCTTACTTATCACCTTAGGAATGCATAGTAATTCTTAAATATTGGATTTTCTCTTTCCCCACCTCCCCATCACTAGGTTGTTTAATATCCTAGTTTACCATGGGATTTCTGGAAGCATGCTAATGTCCTGACCATCACAATGAATATTTTGATCATCTAGCTGAATGGCTCCTCCCTCCATCCTCACCACAGCACCTCACCAACATTACAGATTTCTGGTCCCAGTTGCCCCCATGCTAAGCCTCATTGCCTTGCCCAACTATGCCCCCATGCTAAGCCTCATTGCCTTGCCCAACTAACTGCCAGTCTCCCCAGTGAATTTTGTGCATACTTGGTGTGTCTAAGCAATGATGGTGAGCCAGAGCATTCTGGGATTTAGAAAGTCCCAAACTACATTTTGCATTTTGTGCAGTAGAGGCAGGCAGGTGGTTCCCCATGGGAACTTCTCTGCTGCGAATACACTGTAAGGAAAGACAAGGAGCTGCAATTCCCTTGAAGGTGCGGTTGATCAGTTCCTCAGGTGACTTGGAAAACCGTAAGCTCTTGCCATTTGGGCTCTCATAACAGGGTTTGAAAATGGGGCAAACTGTCCCCACTGGAAGAGGAGCCAACACACATTTAAAGTCTGACTTCAGTTGCTTGTCAGTGAAACTACATAAGAAATGAGTTGTTTAATCATCTGGAGCTCTAGATATTCAGAGAGGTGAGACTGCTATGTTTGCCTATTAAGTTTAAGAAAGAGAAACCCAGGCAGCCACCCTAGAATTAAACAGTTGCTCTAAAGCCCCAGCTCAGGGTTACTGTATGCAATGAAGGCACATGAGTGTTTGCATCTCTGTGACGTAAAACAGTGATGTCTAGTGACCAGCCACCCTCAGTCATTGCTGTAATCTCATGTTAGTTGGGAGGCCTGTGAAACATCTAGTTTCAGTGCCCTCTCAGCTTGAATTTGGGTTTCAATAAGAATGGGGGAGACTGGATGCTGTCTGTTTATAAGAATACTGATTGTAGCTCAAGTGATTTTTTTTTTTTCTGCAGTGCCCTGAAGTACATGCCCCATGCTGTCCTAAAGCTCTTGGAGAACATGCCAATGCCCTGGGAACAAATCCGAGATGTCCCGGTCTTATACCATATCACTGGTGCTATCTCCTTTGTGAATGAGATTCCATGGGTCATAGAACCAGTCTACATCTCACAGTGGGGGTAAGCACTTGCAGTAATCGCGCATTGGGATCTGCAGGTTGATCTCTTGAATTTGCAGTATAGGCTATATCTAATGCTCTTGGTTCATTCCAGGTCAATGTGGATCATGATGAGACGAGAGAAGCGAGACAGACGTCACTTCAAAAGGATGAGGTTCCCTCCATTTGATGATGAAGAGCCCCCTCTTGACTATGCTGACAACATCCTGGATGTGGAGCCTCTGGAGGCAATACAGCTTGAGCTGGACCCAGAGGAAGATGCCCCTGTCCTGGATTGGTTCTATGACCACCAGCCATTGAAAGACAACAGGAAGTGGGTACCCTTTTCTGGTAGCACTTTTTCATTGTAAAGTGTTCCAGAGCATTGTATAAACTCTGTACACAGCAGCCTAGAATTGTGCAGCCTTGGGGAGAAGGATATTAGATGGCTTGTGGAATACGGGGAGATATTTTGCCAAGGAAACCTGGGGAAATTCTACTCTTATGAAAACTGGTCTGGGACCTTTAGTGTTGATGCAGAGCTTGCATTTCTCCAGCCTTTGAGGTCTCTTCTGAAAAACCTCTGCACAGTCAACTGAATGAAACATTGTTTATCTCCCTGGAAGCATGAAGGACTGAGTCAGCCATACCCGGACTATGGGTATTTCATACATGATGCTTGACTAGAGAACACCAAAAGCTCTTTAACCTGTTGACAAACTAAGTTTTCTGGGGGAAATTTCGGTGGTAATATGTGCTGCCTGGAACTGCCGTGTACGATCCCAAATATTCATATCTAAATCTTGGATATTAGGGGGAAAACTGTCTTGGGGGGAGGGAGCTGAGTTTAGCACCAGGTTAGTAGCAGGTGGAGTTGAATTGTTGTCTGCAGTGGGTTTGAATAGCCATGCAGCCTTTGCTTCTGTTCGGGAGGGACCTGTGGGAGAGCTGTTTCTTTCCTATTTCCTGTTAAGGGGATGGGGAGAGGGATGGGTTTCAGCAGCTTTGTAGCCTTCTAGCCCTGCAGTGCTGATCTGTACATTGTCCCCTTTGCAGGTATGTGAACGGTTCTACATACCAGCGGTGGCAATTCACTCTTCCCATGATGTCCACATTATACCGGCTAGCTAATCAGCTGCTGACAGATCTCGTGGATGACAACTACTTCTACCTGTTTGATCTGAAGGCCTTCTTCACTTCTAAGGCTCTGAACATGGCTATTCCTGGGGGGCCCAAGTTCGAGCCTCTGGTCCGAGATATTAACCTGCAGTAAGTGATAGGTTTTGGTGGGGAAGGGAAAAAGTACTTGCCTGGTCTGGGGGTGGGCGCTTCAGTGTGTTGTCTTCCCCAAGTGAAATGCTGGTGAGTTAGATCCCGATGAAGTGGCATTAGTGGGTCTTCATAATATGCTGCTTTAGAGTCTGAATCTGTATTGAAGGAGTTTAGAACGATGTCTGGGGACACTGCCCTGCATCTTTGATCCAAGACCTTTGCCTTCCTGCCACATTCTGCACTTTCATTTAACAATGTCTTTTCTTCTGATTTAAGGGATGAAGATTGGAATGAATTCAATGACATCAATAAAATAATCATCAGACAGCCAATCAGGACAGAGTACAAGATTGCCTTCCCATACCTGTACAACAATCTGCCGCACCATGTGCACCTGACCTGGTGAGTACAGCGTCCACTGCGGGCAGGGGTGTGGAGAAGTTGCTGTACTCAGTAAGATGCTCTAATACTTGTATCTTGCAGGTATCACACTCCTAATGTGGTCTTCATTAAAACAGAGGATCCTGACCTGCCAGCATTTTACTTCGATCCATTGATCAATCCCATCTCTCACAGGCACTCTGTCAAGGTGAGTTACTGCTTGAGCGCCCATGAGCCAGGGATGCACTGCATTGGAGTGATGGAAGAGGGTCTTTTTGATCTAGCATAGACCATATGTTGCGGGTAGGTGCTCAGCTCAGTGTGGTAACCTTGTCTGACAGTGATTGGCATGGGTACTTCGGGGAAGGCATAAACTCCTCTGTAAAAGGACCGACCCCAGCTGGTGATCAGACCTATAGTGCAGGAGGATCACTAGCTCTTGTGGCACGGCAGATGAGTCTGGAGACTAGGTCCTTCATATAAATCTCTAATCCTTTCTGCATCTTATTGTTCCTCAGTAATACCTTGCAGCTGCAAGTTCCATAACTTAACTAAAAGCATGTAAAGCATTTCCTTTCTTCCATTTAAACTTGTTGCCTTTCTTTCAAGGATCCTCTTATTGCTTCCTAGCACTTGAGAGCAGGGACACCAAATTACACTTCTTCACTAAGGCTATGTCTACACTACTGTAGTAAGTCGACCTACGCTACACAACTCCAGCTACGTGAATAACATAGCTGGAGTTGATGTACCTTAGGTCGAGTTACCGGGGGGGGGGGGGAGCTTGCATTGTCCCCTGTATTAGTCAGCACTGTCGGTTTATCTCTTGCTCTTCCTCTGCCATTGTGTAGCCGTCCCAATTCCATTGTTTGGTTAGGACTTTTGGGAGATTGAGCTGAAGCAAGTGTGGGGCTGATTATGTCTGGCATTTCCACACTCTAGAGTCAGGAACCCTTGCCTGATGATGACGAAGAGTTTGAATTACCAGAATTTGTGGAGCCTTTCCTGAAGGACACCCCACTGTACACGGACAACACGGCCAATGGCATTGCACTGCTGTGGGCCCCTCGACCCTTTAACTTAAGATCTGGCAGGACACGCAGAGCTCTAGACATCCCATTGGTCAAGAACTGGTAACATTCTTTATTGGGGGCATTGGTGGTTTAGTGCCTTTGGCATTAAGGGAGATGTCTGTGCAGCCACAGTAGTGGAACTAGTGCAGTTTCCAGCTCCTCGATGAATCTGACTTGGTTGGATTCCATGGTACTGGGGCCATACTGCTCTCCTAAGCGTGGAGGTTGTGTAGAGAGGCTCCAAATAGCACAGTTTCCGAGCCAGCCTCTTTCTGTATGGTGAAGGTGATACAGAAGAAGCCACAGGTGGTAACAGTGTTGCTGGAGACCTTGCAAAGCTTTTTTCTGGCTAGCCTGTCTGTGAGGGACATCACTTCCAATCTGGGAAATGAGAATGAGTGTTCCTTGGAGCCCTGAGGTTTCTGGTCTTTGTCCTCAGGTACCGAGAGCACTGCCCAGCAGGGCAGCCGGTAAAAGTGAGGGTCTCCTACCAGAAGCTGCTGAAGTACTATGTTCTGAATGCACTCAAACACAGACCTCCCAAGGCTCAGAAGAAGAGGTAAGTGATGCCCTGTTTCTTTGAGAGCTTCTCTCTGGTTTATTTTGGGGATGCAGCTGATTCCATTGTTCTCTCCCCATCTCCAGGTACCTATTCCGCTCCTTCAAGGCAACAAAGTTCTTCCAGTCAACAAAGCTGGACTGGGTGGAGGTTGGGCTGCAGGTGTGCCGCCAGGGTTACAATATGCTGAACTTGCTGATTCATAGGAAGAACCTCAACTATCTCCATCTGGACTACAATTTCAATCTCAAACCAGTCAAGACCCTCACCACCAAGGTACTAGTCCATGTCCTTCCCTCTGAAGTGATGTTCTCCTGCAGCACCAGACAGATTGACTTGGGACTGAAGTCTCTATAGTAAAGGTCTTGGATGGCTAGTGTAGCAGCAGCATCCGCCATCCATCCTCCTATTTCCCTATCTTTCTGCAGAACCCACCTTTTTGGTGATTAGGGGGGATTCCTGGGCCATTGCTCCTTTCTTAAGGAGGGGCTGGGGAGAACTGGCTTTCGTGGTCTTTGTGCAGCAAGAGATAGCAAACCTGTTAAGTTTACTTCAAGCTGCTTATTTGTTTAGTGCCTTGAGGTAAAATGCTATAAAGAGCTATTGTTGCTGACCCTGAGCTGTTCACTTTGCAAACTGTCTGAGTGACTGGAAGCTGCCTGGTCGCTACATAGCAATATGGCTTCTAGTCCCTGTACCCTGGTCTCTCCCTTTCCAGGAAAGAAAGAAGTCTCGTTTTGGTAATGCTTTCCATCTGTGCCGCGAGGTTCTGCGTTTGACCAAACTGGTGGTGGATAGCCATGTCCAGTACAGACTGGGAAATGTGGATGCATTTCAGGTGAGCCTAATTTGGGAATAAGTGGTTAGGAGCTGGGTGAGGGGAACCAGGTGGCTAACTTCTATGGAATGGATGATTGCCATCGACTGGTGCATTGCTCTGGAGAAGCAATTGGAGCAGTATGAGAGAGGCTTGGGAGTGGACTGAAGCTCAGTTAAGGAATAGCTCAGACTGAGACAGTTTAATCATACTTCTTCAATTCCTGATTTATTTACTGTAGTGAGGGCTGAGGACCCACAGGAGTTCTGCTCAGCACAGTCCACTCTTTACTCCTGGCAGCGTAAAGAGCGTGGCTTCCAGAGAGTGCCTCTAGGTAATGTGCATTGCCATCTCCTAATCATGCACACTGTGTTTCAGTTGGCAGATGGCTTGCAGTATATTTTTGCCCATGTGGGACAGCTGACAGGAATGTACAGGTACAAGTACAAACTGATGAGGCAGATTCGTATGTGCAAGGACCTGAAGCATCTCATCTACTACAGATTTAACACCGTAAGTACTGCTTCCCCATGGATTAGTGACTGCCCCAATGCAGCTCGGTGAGAAGGGAGGCCTCCTGGAATATCACTAAGTAACATGCAGTTATTGTGCCTCTCTTCTTCAGGGGCCTGTGGGGAAGGGGCCCGGCTGTGGCTTCTGGGCTCCAGGCTGGAGGGTATGGCTGTTCTTCATGAGAGGCATTACCCCACTGTTGGAGCGGTGGCTGGGCAACCTGCTGGCCAGGCAGTTTGAAGGTATGTGTAATAAGTGAAACTGAGATGGAGGGGCTGCTTTGGTGAAGATAAATGCTATCTCTTTGTCAGCTCTAACACCAGCCTCCTTGTCCAAGAAAAGCACTTAAAATGGAACCGGGGCATGAATTGTTAATAGTGAGAGCAGTTCACTACTTTTTTAGGAGCCCATATAGACTCCCAATGGAGCTGAGGTTTAAGAGAGTTCTCGGTGAAACCTATAGCCTAGTAATTGTCCTCCTTTCAGCACAGTGGCCTGGGGTCTTGTGGGTGTTTCACTTCTGCTGTTTGTGCAGTTCATTTCTATGCCACTTGCTTGGACTCCAGCTCTCTGTAGCACCTTTTTATGTGTGGATCTCTCAATGGGAGGCAAAGTGACATTGCCCCATTGGTCTCCAGGTTCCTGAAGTGTGTTTTCACTTCCAGGCCGACACTCAAAGGGCGTTGCAAAGACTGTAACCAAGCAGCGTGTGGAATCTCACTTTGACCTGGAGCTGAGAGCTGCAGTTATGCATGACATTCTAGACATGATGCCAGAGGGAATCAAGCAGAACAAAGCTAGGACCATCCTGCAGCACTTGAGTGAGGCCTGGAGGTGCTGGAAGGCCAACATCCCCTGGAAGGCAAGTACCTCACATGGCCTTTCTCCTCAGTTTAATTTCAGTCAGTCATGCGGAGAACTCCTGTTTTCCTAACTCTACCGCTCCTCCCCAGGTTCCTGGGCTGCCAACTCCTATTGAAAATATGATCCTGAGATACGTGAAGGCGAAAGCTGACTGGTGGACTAACACAGCTCACTACAACAGAGAGCGGATCCGCCGGGGTGCCACTGTGGACAAGACTGTATGCAAGAAGAACCTGGGTCGGCTGACCAGGCTTTACCTGAAAGCTGAGCAGGAGAGGCAGCATAATTATTTGAAGGTGGGGCTGGGATGCTGGCTAGGGGTGGCCAGAGCTTGGGACTTTCTGTAGCGGGGTTTGATGGCTGCTGCGGTTTGTTTACAGGATGGCCCCTACATCACTGCGGAGGAGGCTGTCGCAGTGTATACCACCACCGTGCACTGGCTGGAAAGCAGGAGGTTCTCGCCCATCCCCTTCCCTCCACTCTCCTACAAGCATGACACCAAGCTGCTCATATTGGCCTTGGAAAGGCTGAAGGAAGCCTACAGGTAAGGAGAAGAAAGGGTGTGGCTGGCTGCCGAGGGGCTGATACCTGTGCTGGGTAATGCACTGGAAGCTGTCAGGTTATCAGTTTATATCGGAGCTTCAACAAGATAGTAGTGTCTCTTGATAGACTAATGAAGGCTCTAGCCTATACTGTACTACTGAGGCTTTAGTGTGGCTTATTGGAATTTTCATACAGGCTCTCCTGGTGCGTGGAACAGGTATTGATAATCTCATAGGAGTCGTGTGCAGCATGGGCGTATGGGAGGAGTTGTAATCAGAGGGTGCCTTACAGTCCAGTTTGGTTGTGGAGAATCTTTCCTTGAGGGTCATGGGTAGTTGTCATTCTGTTGAAGTTTGGACATAGGAGTAATTCTCTTTTGTTTTCAGTGTGAAATCCCGTCTGAATCAGTCTCAAAGAGAGGAGTTGGGCCTTATTGAGCAGGCGTATGATAATCCCCATGAAGCTCTGTCCAGAATCAAACGACATCTTCTGACTCAGAGAGCCTTTAAAGAGGTAAATGTCTTGGCTAGAGCCAGAGTATAGACCACTAGCAGTATCTTCAGAGTGCCTAGGATTGAGTTACATCTCTGCATGCAGAGATTAATTTGTACCTAGAATCTTGTTGGATCAACCCCTTACTTTCCCTGTCCTCGGTGTAAGCCAGCTTGGTGTCTCCTCTTGATTAGGTTGGTATTGAGTTCATGGACCTCTACAGTCACTTGGTTCCTGTTTATGATGTTGAACCTTTGGAGAAGATTACCGATGCCTACCTGGATCAGTATTTGTGGTATGAGGCTGACAAGCGAAGACTCTTCCCTCCTTGGATCAAACCTGCTGACACTGAGCCACCTCCACTGCTGGTGTACAAGTGGTGCCAAGGTCAGTGCAGGCATCCGTCTTTCACGTAGGTAGGAGTTCTTTGGGGTGAAGGTGGGGGTCAGCTCTCTGTCCTAGAGTGTCCCCTGGGAAGTGCTTTAAATGTCTTTCTTTTAGTAGCTTGTAGCTTGCTTTCAGCCCAGTGGCTATATATTCTGCCAGAAACTGGATTCAGTAAATTTAAAAACACCTTTATACACAGTGAGGGCACCCTCTCTGAAGAGTCCTGACTGCTATATTCCTCCCTAGTCCCCATTTTTCTGTAGGGTTCTTCAGTAAAAAACTAGGCCGACTAAACAGAGTGACAGTGGAGAGCTTGAAAGCGTTCTGTCCCCCCGCAGGATGGTGCTAATGGCGTGAGGGAGCAGCACGGTTGCTGACGGTGCAACGGGCTTTCTTTGTGTCGCCTCAGGCATTAACAATCTGCAGGACGTCTGGGAGACGTGTGAGGGTGAATGTAATGTGATGCTGGAGTCCCGATTCGAGAAGATGTATGAGAAGATTGACTTGACATTGCTCAACAGGCTCTTGCGTCTTATCGTTGATCATAACATTGCTGACTACATGACAGCTAAGAACAACGTGGTGATCAATTACAAGGTAACAATTAGCCTGTGGGAAACGGGGGTGAGTGGGAAGGCTACAGAGTCCTCAGCTGTCTCCACATCTCCTTGGGGAAGTCGAGACTTTGCCAGGGTGAGAGGGGAGGCAGGCTGAAGGATTGGGGAGCTAAGAGCACTACCAGAGTTCTGCTTAGGAGCGACTGTTGGAGTAGCCCTTGAACTGTCATTAACTTAATTGCTTCAGGTGAGTGAGAGCCCTGCTGAAAGGTCTGCAGGGGCATAGTTGAGTCAGATTCTCACTGCTGTCTTCTGTTTCCTCAGGACATGAACCACACCAACTCCTATGGGATTATTCGGGGGTTACAGTTTGCTTCCTTCATCGTTCAGTATTATGGGCTGGTGATGGACCTGTTGGTGCTGGGCCTTCACCGAGCCAGCGAGATGGCCGGCCCACCACAGATGCCAAATGACTTCCTTAGCTTCCAAGATATTGCCACTGAGGTGGCCCATCCCATCCGCCTCTTCTGCAGATACATTGACCGCATTCACATCTTCTTCAGGTAGGAACCATTGCCTGGGTGCCTTCCCTTCTCTGCCAGCCACGTTCGTGTGCCAGTTGAGATGGTACTGATCCACAGGGCAATGGCTCTGGTTCTTCTCCAGTCCAAACATAGGAATATCCCTGTTCCCTTCCAGCAGATGGAATGAAGTGGCTAGTGCTATAGCACGTTCTGCCTCCTGGAATACTGTTCTGTGGGCTCTCCAGCTGTATTGAGACAAGGAAATCTTTTATCTAGCTCCATGGGTGCAGTGCAGTAGCAGTGTTGTCAAATGCGGGGCTACTTCTATTTTAAGCTCTTAAAAGGAGCTTATACACTTGAGAAATGACCCTTTTGGCTGAGATTGCTCTTTCTCAGCCTGTTTGGTAAAGCCAGTTTTGGCCCCATTTCAGTTCATGTTCTTGAGCTGCAGTAACTGAACTGTTTTCAGAGTAGCAGCCGTGTTAGTCTGTATTCGCAAAAAGAAAAGGAGTACTAGTGGCACCTTAAAGACTAACCAATTTATTTGAGCATAAGCTTTTGTGAGCTACAGCTCACCTCATCGGATGCATTCAGTGGAAAATACAGTGAAGAGATTTATATACACACAGAACATGAAAAAATGGGTGTTATCATACACACTGTAAGGAGAGTGATCACTTAAGATGAGCTCTTACCAGCAGGAGAGTGGGGTGGGGGAGAAAACCTTTTGTAGTGATAATCAAGGTGGGCCATTTCCAGCTTCTCAAAGCTCAGGCATGGCAGGTCCATAGTTATGTGAGAAATCACATTTTTTTAAAATTGGCTTAGCATGCCCTGGGTGTAGCTTTTCTGATTTTTGCAGTTAGCAGGCATTGACCTCTGGATGTGTAGTCACAGAAACATGCATGAAAAAACATGACATGTACTGTCTGTGCTAATGCAGTTTCTGAATGCACCTCATGCGGGAGGATGCAGGAATTGTGCGTCTGTTAGTGTGATCCACAAACACACCCTTGCTATTCACCATCTTTTCAGGGGTTCTCCTTTCCTGTCCAGGCTGAATGGGGATTTCCCTGCGAGTTCAATCCTGTAACCCACTCCTCCCTTAATGTGAATTTCCAGGTTTACAGCAGATGAGGCAAGGGACTTGATCCAGCGCTACCTGACAGAGCATCCAGATCCCAACAATGAGAACATTGTGGGCTACAACAACAAGAAGTGCTGGCCCCGAGATGCCCGGATGCGGCTCATGAAACATGATGTGAATCTGTAAGTCATCTGACATGTTGAGAGTCAAGGAGGATTTGGGTGCCTGTGCAGCTCTGCATGGGAAGAAAGGGATTGAGGAACTAACCCGTGTCTCTGTTTCACCCCACTAATTGGGTACCTTGTCACCCAGGGCTCATGCTGTGTTCTTTGCCTTTCAGTGGCCGTGCCGTATTCTGGGACATTAAGAACCGTCTGCCTCGCTCAGTCACCACAGTGCAGTGGGAGAACAGCTTTGTGTCTGTTTATAGCAAGGACAATCCCAACTTGCTGTTCAACATGTGCGGCTTTGAGTGCCGCATCCTACCCAAGTGCCGCACCAGCTATGAGGAGTTCACCCACAAGGATGGTGTGTGGAACCTGCAGAATGAGGTAGGGAAAGTGGCTGGCGGGATTGGGAACAGCAGTCTAGCCCAGATCAGAGCAGAGCTCAGAGTGGATGGTGGTCATGCCCTGCATTAATGTGGATTGAGTAGAATTGATTTGCTGGGCTCATGCTGCCCTTGGAGATGGTAATAGAGGTAGTCATCAGTGGTGCCCAACCTTATTACGCTGGAGGGCCAAATAAACTTTGTGTGGACCAAACAGATTCTGTTTTAAGTTAGTTTGTTTCGTATGTATTTAGGTTGTTTTTATGTACAGCATTGTCTATTTACACAAGTGTGTAAGCTAAAATGATGTAAACATGATGACAGACGCTAATGATTCGGCCATTAGAATACTGTGTTGAAGGAGACCTTATGAAATACTCTGGTGGGCTCTCGGTTTGGCACTGTTGGCCTAGAGCATTGGGTGCTAAGTTTAATTGTGTTCAGCGCTTATGCTAGAGCCGAGTGGCTGGCTGGATTAGCTCTTGTCCAGAAGAGATCGAGGGTCTATGAATGGATCTTGGCGCAAACTAAAAAGTGGGTGGGCATGAAGACTGAAGAGCGGAGAAGCTGTGCTGGTACCATGAAAGGTAACTTCTTAACTGCAGTATGAGTGCAGAGAAGGCTCCTAAAGTTCTCGCCCCATCTCCCTACACCCTCCGGAGAGAGGGGGGTGTGTGACACCTTTCAATGATGGTGTAGGAGGGGTGGAAATCACCTCATTACGTTTGTTGGATAGGGGACTCCCAGTTAAGTTAAATTGATTGTCCATGTGCTTCTGTTGCAGGTGACCAAGGAGCGCACAGCTCAGTGCTTTCTGCGTGTGGATGATGAGTCTATGCAGAGGTTTCACAACCGAGTGAGGCAGATACTCATGGCCTCCGGCTCCACAACCTTCACAAAGGTAACAAGGAGGGTGTCTGATGTGGCTATCCCTAGGCACTGGCTGGAGTTGCTGGGATGACAATCCTTTGCTTTTGTCTCTAGATTGTGAACAAATGGAACACAGCCCTGATTGGCCTGATGACATATTTCCGGGAGGCTGTTGTGAACACGCAGGAGCTGCTTGACCTGCTTGTGAAGTGTGAGAACAAGATTCAGACCCGAATCAAAATTGGCTTGAACTCCAAGATGCCAAGCCGCTTCCCTCCAGTGGTATTCTACACCCCCAAAGAACTGGGGGGGTTGGGCATGCTGTCCATGGGCCATGTTCTCATTCCCCAGTCTGACCTGAGGTGAGTCACGGTGCTCTGTACAAGATTTTGAGAATGGGAAGGGAAATACTTATTCCAAGAATGCCACTAGCGTTTGGGGGGCTCTGACAGGATTTGTGGGGTATTACTGGGACCTTCCGCCCTGTACATTACTGTTTAACCTTTGTGCCCTGTTATAGGGGTCTGTCATCTCCATCACGACCTTGGTGGTGAACTTAGCCACGACAGACCCACTGCCCTCCCTCACTTGTTGCCTCTGCCTCTTTGCTACAGATGGTCCAAGCAGACAGATGTCGGAATCACTCACTTCCGCTCGGGGATGAGCCATGAGGAAGACCAACTGATCCCAAATCTGTACCGCTACATCCAGCCATGGGAGAGTGAGTTCATTGACTCACAGAGAGTGTGGGCAGAATATGCCCTCAAGAGGCAGGAGGCTATTGCCCAGAACAGGTGTGTTTCCACTCTGCACTCAGATGGGTTAGTTGTCGGGGGGCGAGAATGGTATGGTGTGTAAGCAGAATCCTGGAGACCCTGCTGGTCTTCAGAACTCCGCTTAACTATGAGCATAAAGGCCCTGCTGAGCCCAAGTTTCTTACGAAGGGCCAAGCACTGCTGGGTTTCTGTAATGGCACATTCCATCTCCCAGTAGAGGTGGGGACAGTCTCTGCAGGGTAACTGGGACATGGATGATGCTTCTTAGCAGAAAGACAGTCTAGAGCACAGGTTCTCTCAGCAAATTTTTTGGTGGCCTCAGAATGTGGCCACTAAATCTTGCTGATGGCCATGCTGACAATTTTTCCTAAAATACTTAATTAACTTTAGGAAAAACAAATAAATATGCACATATACATATCCAAATCATTGTAATTTATTTAGGTAGGGTTTTTTCAGACTCAGTAATAAAAATTTACAGTTCTTTATTTTTAATGGACCTAAACACAATAGAAACACAAATAAGGCTCTTTTTGCATGTTCTTGTCTTTTTGTTGTTGTTGTTTCTTTTGCTTTTTTGGTTGAGCTTTTTTTTTTCTTCTAAGACTTGGTAGCTGGTAAGTCTTCTGCTGTGAAAAGTGATATTTGTATGTTTAATATCACTTTCCACAGCAGACTTAATCAGCCCCAGGACAAATTAAGCCCTGAATGGGGAGGTGGGCAGGGAGGCAGCGGGGCCCAGGGACGATGGTGCGGGTGGTGAGCCTGGAACCACAGCCTGCCACCATGTGGCCGAAGCAGGCCTCCCTTACCCCGGGAAAGTGGGGAATTCACCAGCTGCCTGCACCTCCAGAGTTTGCCTCTCTGGAGGCGGGCAGGGCCCAACTGCTGCTGGCGTCCCTGGGAGAGGGGCCACTGCTTTGTGCCTGCGTTGCGCCAGGCCCCCCGGCTAAGAACTCCTGAAGCCAGGACCTTATTTGGCTGGAGTCTTTGGGCTTAAATCCATTGTTATGAAATAAATCTTTCTCTCTCAAGGCGTCTGACTCTGGAGGATCTAGAGGACTCATGGGACAGAGGGATTCCTCGCATTAATACCCTCTTCCAGAAAGACCGGCACACCCTTGCTTATGATAAAGGCTGGAGGGTCAGGACAGACTTCAAACAGTACCAGGTACCAACAAGGAATTGCCCTTGGAAGCTCTGACACTTGCTGGGTGGCAGGCACCTGCCAGCCAAGGCGGAGGAGCCTATTTGTCCTCTCCTCTTTGTACTACAGCAGGTGCAGTTTCCTGGTCTCTGTGCTTCAGGAAGGAACTAGATCCATGAGCTGGGACTGCTAAAGGCCTTTTATGAAAAAAGTCAGGAAATGTAACCTACCCTATCCTTAAACAGCACTCTCCTTGCTGGGAGTGTGCAGGGGCATACAGAACCCAGCTCTGTTGGGTGCTAAGTGACCAGATCTTGAGAATTGGCATGTGGACTCAGTGGCACTCTTAGAAAGCCAATATTTTGCAAATATAAATTCTCCCTATTTATCACTTTTAAAATACTGACCCAGTAGAAAGCCATTAAATATCTTCTTTTGAATCCAGACTGATTTGTCCATTGTGAATTCACGTTCTGGGTCAGCCCTCCTTTTTCCACCAGTGCGTCATATAATTTACTTATTAACACTGGCATCTTGATTCCTAGCACTAGTGAGATCTCCAGTGTGGGTGCTGCAGGGTTAAATAGCTGGGCTGGATGCAGAACCTCTTTACCCTGACATCCTTTTCCTGTTGTATACAGGTTCTGAAACAGAACCCGTTTTGGTGGACACATCAGCGCCATGATGGGAAGCTCTGGAACTTGAACAACTACCGCACAGATATGATCCAAGCACTAGGTGGAGTGGAGGGGATCCTGGAGCACACCCTCTTCAAGGGAACCTACTTCCCAACCTGGGAGGGTCTCTTCTGGTGAGGAAAAGCCCTGTTCTGGTGGGAGTCACATGTATGTAGGATCTCACTGACACACCAGAAGAGTCCCTGGTTACATCTTGGTTTTTCGCTGGTCCTCATCTGACTGGTTTACAGCAAAGCACCTGAACCATATGTATCTGAGCTGAGTGCCTGTAGACAGCCTGTGGGTTGGGCTCTTATTCCCTGGAGACTTTCTGCAGAAACCTTACTCTCTCCTGTTTAGCGCTAATGCTGTCCCTCTCCCCCAGCACAGTCTCACTATAGCATAGCAAAGACAAACTGAGATGACAAAGCAGTGCAGTTGCAAAAAAAGGTAGTAGTATTCTGGGGTGTATTAACAGGAGTGGTGTATTTAAGACCAGGGAGGCAATTGTCCCGCTCTACTCAGTATTGGTGAGGCCTCTGATTGCCCAAAACCAGACAGAATACGGCAATGTGGACAAATTGGAGAGAGTCCACAGGAAAGCAACAAAAATAAGTCGGGTTTTCTAAACCTCTCATGGGGGGGAAAAAGTTTAAAAAGGGATGGAGTGGGGACAGGATTTTAGGTTGGAGAAAAGATTGAGGTAGGGACCTGCTAAATCTTCAGCTATTTTAAGGGCTGTGTCCACTAAAGGTAGGATGAGAAGCAATCTGCAGCAGGGGAGATTTAGGAAAAACTTTCTAACTCTTAAGGACAGTTAAGTACTGGAATAGATTCTCAAGGGACATTGTGGAATGCCCATCATTTGGAGGATTTTAAGAACCTGTCAGGGATGATCTAAGTACTCTTGATCCCACCTCATAAACTTGTAGGACTGGAAGGGCCCTCGAGAGGTCATCCAGTCCAAACCCCTGTATTCATGGCAGGACTAAGTATTATCTAGACCATCCCTGACAGGTGTTTGTCTAACCTGCTCTTAAAAATCTCCAATGATGGAGATTTCACAACCTCCCTGGGCAGTTTATTCCAGTGCTTCGCTACCGTGACAGTTGGGAAGTTTTTCCTAATGTCCAACGTAAACTGCCCTTGCTGCAGTTTAAGAACATTGCTTCTTGTCCTATCCTCTGAAGTTAAGGAGAATAATTTTTCTCTTTTCCTTGTAATAACCTTTTGTGTACTTGAAAACTATTTCCCCCCCCCCTTTCCTGAGGAGGGATGGCTTTCTTACAGAGCTGATTGCATCTGTTCCTTTCAGGGAGAAGGCCAGTGGCTTTGAGGAGTCAATGAAGTGGAAGAAGTTGACAAATGCCCAAAGATCGGGTTTGAATCAGATCCCCAACAGACGATTCACCCTCTGGTGGTCTCCTACCATTAACAGAGCCAATGTAAGTGAAGTCCTTCTCCATGGACTTGTATCTCTGTAGAAGACAATTAGATGAGTTGTGTTTTGAAGCAAGTTCTTTAATTCTCACCGTCCTTCAAAGCACATTCTAAAGAGTAACTTCAGATTCTAATACTGGTAAAAATAAATGTCTCCTTAGAGCAGCAGTTGGCTTAATCCTCTGATCTTGGGCTCACCCAGGCCTGGGGCTGGTTGTGTTGTGACATGTTCTCATGGTTGCTCTTCTCTTCTCAGGTGTATGTCGGGTTTCAGGTGCAACTGGATTTGACAGGTATCTTCATGCATGGCAAGATCCCCACATTGAAGATTTCCCTCATTCAGATCTTCCGAGCCCACTTGTGGCAAAAGATTCACGAGAGCATTGTAATGGATTTGTGTCAAGTGAGTGGGACATTGAGGAAGGGGATGCAGATATGTGTAATTCTGTTTCTGCAGTGCTGGAAGGAGGCTTTTTGTTACCAGCAGTGCCTCCAGGAAGCCCCTTTCCAGTTCTTGGGAAACAAGGGGTTAACCTACAACAGCCTGCCTCTTGCAGTGGAGATTGCCCAGGGAGATCCCATCATTTAGCATCTATTCTGCTATGGGAGTTACAGCGGGGCTGCACCCTCCCCCAGTGACCTCAGGCAGAAGGAGATGGCAAGGGGACACAGCTGGCTTTCCCTGGTGCTCTGCTTGCTGCTGTTGCTGGGGTAGGGGTTCTTTCTGCCCTCCTGCGCACTGCTCTCTGCCTCATTCAGATTGTCCTCTCCCTAGGTGTTCGATCAGGAGCTGGATGCTCTAGAGATTGAGACCGTGCAGAAGGAGACCATCCATCCCAGGAAGTCCTATAAGATGAACTCCTCCTGTGCAGATATTCTCCTCTTTGCCTCCTATAAATGGAATGTGTCACGGCCGTCGCTGCTTGCAGACTCCAAGTAAGTGCTGTCCAGTATCTCGTCCCTGTTCCTGTGGGGGTGCAGAGCCTCTCAGGCATTCAGGGGTCTCTTTGGGTTCCTAATAGATCAGAGGCCTGCCCACCAACAATGACTTGGTGACTGTTGTGGCCCTGGTTCAGGACATTCAATGTTCCTCCTCCTCTGCATCTGTACTGGCTTTTCTAGGGAGGGCACTGCCAGAAGCATCTTGTGTGCCACTTCTGCTGTTGTCCCTCCTCCCTAAAGCACTTCACTTCTAACACTCAACATTAAAGGAGCTACAGCACTAAACGTAGTGCTGCTGGTGACCCTGCTTCCCTGGGGCCTAAGATGTGAACTGGAGTCAGTCCCTTTACAGGTGCACCTCACCCCAGATTTCATGCGGCTGAGCCCCCACCTGAGACTTTCCTCAGGGGGAGGTGACCCCTTCCAGTTAAATGTAAGAACAGTAGCTCTCCTTCAGATCACTGTCCCATCAGGCACCTCTGCACCGGTGTGATAATGAAGTCTCCCTAAACTTGGGTCTTGCTGCCTCTGGATAATTAACAATTGGCTTTAGTGCTCAGACTTGGCAGTAAGTGCTATTTGCCAAAAGTGACGCTGCCCCAACTGCAGCAGGGTCTGGCTGCAGCTCCCCTTTGGGAGGCAGGAGTTGATGACTGTTTTTCTTTTCCACTCCCCAGGGATGTGATGGACAGTACCACCACTCAGAAATACTGGATTGATATCCAGCTGCGCTGGGGCGACTATGACTCCCATGACATTGAGCGCTACGCAAGAGCCAAGTTCCTGGATTACACCACAGACAACATGAGTATCTACCCCTCGCCCACTGGAGTGCTCATTGCTATTGACCTGGCCTATAACCTGCACAGGTGAGACCCCCTAGCCTTGGGACTGCAACGTCTTTATTGCCAAAACTTTCCCGGTGCCAAGGGCATGTGTCAGAACAAATAGAGCAGTCCCTGTGCCAGTAAAGGTAGCAGAGGAAGGGGGTGGAGCAGGAAGGATACACACAATGAATGGGGTGAGGGCTAGCTAACTCTTTTTTAATTTTTTAAAATTAAGTTTTTAATAATGGTGGATTGGGCCACAGCAAATCTGTTTTACTGGCCCAGTCCTGGGGTTGCTTGCATTCTTAACTGAGGGATTTCTCTGTAGGCTCACTCTGGGCCTGAAAGATGGAGCCATGTCTCGCTACAGTGTTAACTGTTTGTTCACTAAGGGGATGGGGAGCGGTTTCTGAAGGCCAGGTTGCTTCCATGGTGATCCCCAGCACCAGTGGAGTATCCGCTCTGGGGACTGTTGTGTGTATACTTACAGCTGTGGTCTTTGTGGCTTCCCCCGACATTGTGCCAAGGGAGGGGTAGCCAGATGAACAGCTCCCAAGGACATTGTGAGGAGAGCAGTGCACTGGGGCCAGAGATGGACCACGTCTCAGCTACAGGACATGCTGACTGCTGCAGCATCTGTTCCTGCCTGTGTGGGGAGGGGCAGTGCTCCAAGCTGCTTCTCCAGAAAAAGGCTGTTGTTGCCTTTCAGATCGTGAGCTGGAATTGTGGTGAAATCTGTTACTGATCCAATGCTGTGTTTGCTTCTTCCCCAGTGCTTATGGGAACTGGTTCCCTGGGAGCAAGCCTCTGATTCAGCAGGCTATGGCCAAGATTATGAAGGCAAACCCTGCACTGTACGTACTGAGGGAACGTATCCGCAAGGGGCTACAGCTTTACTCATCAGAGCCCACAGAACCCTATCTCTCCTCCCAGAACTATGGGGAGCTCTTCTCCAATCAGATCATCTGGTTTGTAGATGACACCAACGTGTACAGAGTTACCATTCATAAGGTGAGTGCGGCGAGTGGGAGGAACCTTTGATGAGTGAATAGGAAGGAGGGCTGTCTGCTAGCATACTGTGCCTAGAGGAGTCTGGGGCAGGAATGTCGTAATCTGTTGGATTCTGGTGAGCCTGGGAATTGATTTGATTTAATTGGGGATTGGTCCTGCTTTGAGCAGGGGGTTGGACTAGATGACCTCCTGAGGTCCCTTCCAACCCTGATATTCTATGATTCTAATGGACATGGAAGTTTGTGCAATGCATACATAGAAGCTGTTACGTTTATGTGGGGTTGGGAACCAGAACTCATTACACAGGTGTTTGCTGTCCTGTCACTGTTTGGTCCCAGCACATACAGCTCACATTAATGTTTTCACCTTGGTGTTTTTTACAGACCTTTGAAGGGAACTTGACCACAAAGCCCATCAATGGGGCCATTTTCATCTTCAATCCCAGGACTGGGCAGCTCTTCTTAAAGATCATCCATACATCTGTGTGGGCAGGACAGAAGCGTCTGGGCCAGGTAAGAGTCAGGGACCATGTTGGGGATAGTGGGCCAGGGAATCATGCTAGGTGCTTCTGGAGGCTTGTTTAGTAACAGTGAGCAGGAGGCTTCTCCATGTGGGACCTTGATAGGTCTCTGGAGCCCTTGTCCAGCCTGGAGCACTGGGAAGTCCCAATAAAGTGAGATCTAAGCCAAATCTCTACTGTAGGACAGGACTCCTTGGTTTCACTATTAATGGGTGCATTTTTGTCAGGGCTCTGGGCTTTTTGGAAGTGTAAAGAGTCTGCACTCCTAAGCAGGGTCCACGGGCTGGAATCCTAACTTGTCTACAGCCTTCCCTCAGCACCAAGGCTTGGCAAATAGTATACTCACTGTCACAGCAGCTGCTCTAGTGGATTGTGCCTCCGGCCCTCCCAGAGAGAGGAGAGTGCCAGTGACATGAGGCTGAGAGGGCTCATCTCAAAGTGACTGGTTGAATTGGCTCCCCTTAAGCTTTATAATCAGTTCACTTCCCCAGCCAGACTGGGAAAGTGCAGGTGGAGCACAGCAAGGTGGTGTAGTTGCCCAGCATGCTCATTAACAGGAGCCAGAGTAACAGCTGTGTTAGTCTGTATTCGCAAAAAGAAAAGGAGTACTTGTGGCATCTTAGCTAGTCTGTAAGGTGCCACAAGTACTCCTTTTCTGTTAACACGAGTGTTTCACTGTACTGACCCAAGGAGTGGTGCTTACTCAAGGGTTCCTCTCATCCCTAAAGGTCAGGCTGTTTTCTCCTGTGAAGGGGCGGGTGGTGTGTGCAATCATATTCTAACCTTCTCTTCCTTTGTAGCTGGCCAAGTGGAAGACTGCTGAGGAAGTGGCTGCCCTGATTCGCTCCCTCCCTGTGGAGGAGCAGCCCAAGCAGATCATAGTCACCAGGAAGGGCATGCTGGACCCACTTGAGGTAAAGGATCAGATACTATGGGGATGGGCACCATTATAAAATCCCTTTTACGTTGTAGAGCAGGGGGTTACCTGCTTTACTTCAGAGTGGGCAAGTGAGGGGTGAGTTTTCTGTATCAATGCACTAAATATGGTGTTGCCCAGGCATTAATCCCTTAAGCAGCTCCACGGTTGATTCTACGATCTGTAGGGGCAGGTGGAGATACTGAAGAATTTGTGTGGTTTTATTCCTGTTCGTTCTCTCTCTGAACTCCAGGTGCACTTGCTGGATTTCCCAAACATTGTGATCAAAGGATCAGAGCTGCAGCTGCCCTTCCAGGCCTGCCTGAAAGTTGAGAAGTTTGGAGATCTCATCCTGAAGGCTACTGAGCCCCAAATGGTTCTCTTCAACCTTTATGATGACTGGCTGAAAACCATCTCCTCCTACACGGTAAGGTCTGGAGTCCACCCACCCTGAATGGCTGCTTTGCAAATTATTTGTATTATAGTTGATAGTCTTAGGTGAGGGTCCCCTTTCTAACTGTTGCATATCAAAGCAGTGCAGTATGCTTTCCTAGACATAATTTGCTTTGCTGCCAGGTACATGCAGCAAAAGCCAACGCTGCAGGGATCTCCATCCTTTGTTCAGGGACTTTCTGTACCAGGAAGCCTCAGTCACAGCAGTGGCACCAGCCTGTGCTTTGGTTTTTCTCCAAGTCAATGACCGTTCACTTCAGAACTGTCTCTGTGTTGTATCTGCAACATAACTGTCCCCTGAGGCAGGAGTAAATCACCAATATCTTCCTGTATGTCAGGCTTTTCTCCTTGCTGAATGGCTGCATCTGTCTTTCCATAGGCATTCTCGCGTCTGATCCTGATTCTCCGGGCACTGCATGTAAACAATGACCGTGCCAAAGTGATCCTGAAACCAGACAAGACCACCATAACGGAGCCTCACCATATCTGGCCCACCCTGACAGATGAGGAGTGGATCAAGGTGGAGGTGCAGCTCAAGGACCTGATCCTCGCAGACTATGGAAAAAAGAACAAGTAAGCTGCAGAGATATGTCAGAATAGGACCAGCCCTTACCACCCCTTTCCCTCCCACAGTAACAACTGTCCTACCAGACTCCTCCATCTGGCAGAGAGGGAGGCTTAAAGGGGGCCCCTGCTTTCTCCCTCCACAAATAGTTGGAAGTCCTGGACCAACAGGGAAGCTAGTTATTTCTGTTAATCACTGTCAGCTAGGAAGATAGTGTCGCATCAAAACTTCCATGGCATGTGTACAGTGTGAGCATTTGTGCCTGCATCCGCTGAAGGGCTGTTGAGGTGGACGCTGCACTCAATAAGTCCCTGTGAGCCACTTTCCTCTCCCCAACTGGGTCTTGCTCCACTCTCCCCCTAGCTAGTGTTCTGTGAGCTCATGTCTCAGTGTGGGAGAGAGTTTCAGGAATACATCTTAGAACATCTAGCCACACAGGTGAGTTCTCTTTTTCAGTGTGAACGTGGCATCTCTGACGCAGTCGGAGATCCGAGATATTATCCTGGGGATGGAGATCTCTGCCCCCTCTCAGCAGAGACAACAGATTGCTGAGATTGAGAAGCAAACCAAGGAGCAGTCGCAGCTGACGGCCACGCAAACCCGCACTGTCAACAAGCATGGTGATGAAATCATCACCTCCACCACCAGCAACTATGAAACTCAGACCTTCTCCTCCAAGACGGAGTGGCGAGTCAGGTAATGGAAGGGGTCTGGGGCTTGCTGTGCTGGGTGGGAAGGACGAGTGCAGTCAGGTGAGCTCTGTTCCTGAGCTGCTGGATAATATCTCCTATTGACAGAGCAATCTCTGCTGCCAATCTCCACTTGAGAACAAACCACATCTATGTCTCGTCTGATGACATCAAGGAAACGGGCTACACCTACATCCTTCCCAAGAATGTGCTGAAGAAATTCATCTGCATCTCAGACCTCAGGGCCCAAGTGAGTCTGTGCAGCAAGCTTACATTTAAAAGCCAGCTCATCACACTGGGGCATGCCAATCCTGGAGGCTCAACCCTGCCTCTGATTCTCTAAGGCCCAGAGGTGGAGGAGAATTCCACTGAGCATCAGTGATGGGGTTACACACACTAGCTGAATTCCAGTTCAGCTCCAAAAACTCCATGTCCCCACTCTTTTGTGTAGAAATTGCTTTTACCACTGAAAAAAATGGGGCTGTTCCCTCTGCTTGTGAAAGTCCCCAAACAAAGGGTTGTTGACCTTGGAAACACAAGGTAGAGTGGGTGCACCCTGTTGTCATGGCCTTACAGGGAAAATACGCAATGATTTTACTGATGTTTGTGCGTATTTCTAGATTGCAGGGTACCTGTATGGTGTGAGCCCTCCAGATAATCCTCAAGTGAAGGAGATCCGGTGCATTGTGATGGTGCCCCAGTGGGGAACTCATCAGACGGTGCATCTTCCTGGCCAGTTGCCACAACATGAGTACCTCAAGGTGAGTCTCATTCCTGTGTCCCTCACTTGGTGTCCATTCCCCTTTTGGAAAAGGAAGGCTTTTACTCAAATGATTTATAGACAGGCTATAATATGTGTGTGAGCTCACCTACCAGTCACTACCTCTGAGTCTTCTCTCATTAGGAAATGGAGCCCCTGGGATGGATTCACACACAACCAAACGAGTCCCCTCAGCTCTCGCCGCAGGATGTCACCACACATGCCAAGGTCATGGCTGACAATCCCTCATGGGATGGGGAGAAAACCATCATCATCACCTGCAGGTGCGCAAGGCAGCCAGGCCTTCACTAAAAATATCTCCTGGGTCCTGGCTTCTGTGGGCTGCCTGAGCCAGGTAAAGGAAGAATAATCTAAATCCAGGCCTCTGAAGACTAGCTGCTGTGGTCAGATGTGGAATGTGCATGCTGTAAGCTGCCTATCTTTAGGAGTACGGGTGGATATCATAGTCTGTTTTGTGTTTGCAGGTTTAGCACATAGATTAAAGTAAGGTAAGACTGGGAGGGATGGTGTAGGAGACTGACTCAACATGTCGCACTCATTTTGTGGAAGTGATCCACTTCCACCATAAACTAGAGCAGGGATGGGAAAACTACAGCCCGGGGGACACATCTGGCTCTTCAGATGTTTTAATCCGGCCCTCGAGCTCCAGCCGGGGAGCGGAGTCCGGGGCTTGTCCTGCTCTGTGCGTACTGCAGCCAATGGGAGCTGCAGGGGCGGCGCCTGCGGACAGGGCAGTGCGCAGAGCCACCTGGCTGAGCCTCTGCATAGGAGATGGGGGGGGGGACATGCCACTGCTTCTGTGAGCTGCTTAAAGTAAGCGCTGCCTGGAGCCTGCATCCCTGCCCCACTCCTGCCCCAGCCCTGATCCCCATCCCGCCCTCCGAACCCCTCGGTCCCAGCCTGGAGCAGTCTCCTGCACCCTCAACCCCTCATCTCCAGCCCCACCCTTGAGCCCACAGCCCCAGCCGGAGTCCTCGCCCCCTTCTGCACTCTAACCCCTCAATTTTGTGAGCATTCATGGCCTGTCATACAATTTCCATCCCCAGATGTGGCCCTTGGGCCAAAAAGTTTGCCCATCCCTGAGCTAGAGGTAGAATTCTTTCAGCTGAAGAGGCGGGGAATGTTAGCACTTAGGTGAACCCTGAGATTGAAGGAAGGAAGCTGATTTGCAGTTTTGATCACTACCACTTTCCTTCTTTTCAGTTTTACCCCAGGCTCCTGTACTCTGACTGCCTACAAGCTGACTCCCAGTGGCTATGAGTGGGGCAGGCAGAACACAGACAAAGGAAACAACCCTAAGGGCTACCTGCCATCCCACTATGAGAGGGTGCAGATGTTGCTGTCAGACCGCTTCCTTGGCTTCTTCATGGTACCAGCACAGGGATCCTGGAACTACAACTTCATGGGTGAGTCCCTGCCAGCACAGATCATAGCTGACTTTCCTTGGAGAAGTGAAGGCTGTGTGCCTCCTCAGGCAGTTAGGGGAAGGGGAATGTTACTGGTGCTCTGAGCCCTGTATCACATCTGAGCAGCTTGTTGACTGAGTTTTGAAAGCCCTACACTCAATTCCATGGTGTCTGTCTGTGATATGGTAACTTTTGAATGCCCTCAGCTGATGAAGGCCAGAATTACAGGGAATGTTCTAGGCATCAGTGGGCAGAATCCTTTTTTTTTTTAAGGCAAATTAGAAAACTGGAAGGGGAGAAATGGGACACAGAGCTCCTGCTATTCTATCTGTTTAGGAGAGCCAGTTTCAAGCACATCTGTGATATTGTCTGTAGCTCAAATTGGCTGATGGTACCATTTAATGCCTTCCAGCATAACAGTATTCCTGTCTCCTCTCTGCCCACCTCCTAATAGCTTCTGACACATTGACACCTTGAATGACTTCCCACACACAGAACAATAATAGGGGTGCATACAGCCCCTGGCATGGCACAAGAATGGGGAACACAACACTTGGCATGAGGAAGGGGGCTGGGATTTGCAGGGAGTGCCTGACCAAGAGCTCAGCCTAAAGAAACTGGGTGTGTGGGAATATGCCTCCCTCCCCCGGTTTCAATTCTCTTGATACTTCCACCCAACTGCAGGTGAGATGATTCTGGGAAAGCTAAAGAGGAAGGAAGCCTGTCCAACTTATCATGTGTTAATCACAGCAGTCTTGTCCCTTAAACATGATTAGTAGCTTCCTGCAGGGAGTTGTGAAGAACTGGGTAAGCTGTGTAGGTGGAAATGGCAGAAGCCTCAGGCATGGGGACTGAAATGGGACTGCTTAATTCCAGGTGTTCGTCATGATCCCAACATGAAGTACGAGCTGCAGCTAGCGAATCCTAAGGAGTTCTACCATGAGGTCCATCGCCCATCTCACTTCCTCAACTTCGCCTTGTTGCAGGAAGGGGAAGTCTACTCTGCAGACCGAGAGGATCTCTATGCATAGACCTGGGCTCCCAGAACTCACCCAGACACAGAAAAGACTTAATACTGTTGATATTCAACAGTGTGTACCTTGCCCCAGAAGAGTTAGTGATCTGCAGGCATTCCTCTGTGTTGCTTTTGGTGTTCATTGCTTTAGATGCTTCTGTCTCTAGTCTCTGATGGCAGGATTTGTGTAAAGTGTCAGTCCAAATGTATTTTGTGATTTTGGAGAATGGCTTAATAAATTTTATATAACTGGGAAGTCTTCATTGTCCTTGTGCCTCATCAGGAAGCGGGGTTCTGGCTCTGCCACCAATTTCTGGTGACCTTGGAAGTCACTCATGCAAAGATTCTTAATTGTGCAAAGTTAAGCAATGTTAAGTATTATAGCATCTAGGAGCCCTAGTCATGGACCTAGAATCCATTGTGCTAGGCATTGTGCAAACGGGGGAAGGGGGGAGAAACTATTCCTGTCCCAAAGCGTTTACAATTAAGTAAAAGATGAGACAATAGATGGAGACAGACAGGAGTACAAGGAAACACTGAGACCATATTGATCAGCACAGTATGTGATCTCAGCACAGTAGGAACTTAGCTGTTGTCAATTTTTTTGTAAGTATCCCAGCAAAGGCGAATTTTAAAGAGGGATTTGGAGGAGGATAATGGTGAGGTAGAGTTATGGATATTTAGGGGGAGCGCCTGTGTTCGCATTATTTATGCAAGGTATTACCACAACACTAACTTAACCATAAATTCCTTTATTAAATCCAAAGGCTGAATGATATTTATACAATTACTCTAAACTTCCTAAAAAATCAGCAGTCACTACATCCAATACAGAGAAAGTATTCGTGAGCATGTGATCTGTACACTTACATTAGCCAGACTTCGGGCAAACCATCTCACCCGAGTGTGCTCCAGCATGAGTAGGTTGGGTCTGACAAAGAACCCTCAAATTCATAAATCCTTCGTACCCTTCTACAAACTAATTGTCATAGCCAATTACCACTCTTAACTAATTTGAGACAGTTTACTCTAATTTTCAATTTTAATCCAGATAAGATTTACAACCTCCTTTCTCCTAAAGTCTTTCCTCTTCCTCTTCCCCTCCTTCCTGCTGACCAATAGCTTTTGCCTTATATTGGGGTTTGCATAAGCTTTACTTTAAAGATAACTCTGGGGTGGGAAGGCCCATGTTGGCTTTTTAAGACTAGATTCTTTGTCTTATTTTAAAATTAAACCATCTGCAGTCATCCCTATTGTTTTAGAAACTTTCCCTTATCTCATTATTTTTTAAACCAGACATCCTCCCTACTCCATTCTTCGGGTCTTGTAACTCATTATTTTCAGGCCCTGACTAACAAGTAGAAGAAAGGCCTTTGCTTGAATTGGGCGTAAAGAGGATATGTGGTAAAGAAAACTCATTCTTTAATTTCACATTTATTCTCAATCCTCCCAAATGTGGGGCAGTGTGAGAGGCAAGCAGAGGCCTGATCAGAGGCAACCCGTGTCAGCGCTTTAGGGAATGAGAAGCGATGGGGTGGGATTTGCTATGAAGGGCCTTTGAAAGCGGACAGGAGCAGTTTGTTGTGGAGCCAGGCGAGGCAGGGAAAGACGTGGTCCCAGCTGGGGCTGGGAGAAGAGTCGCTGGAGCAGCTTCGGAAGGGAGCTGAGCGGGACACGATGCCCAGCGAGGAGGATGCTCCAGAAAGAAGTGGCCTACGGGGATGAGAGCACGGCGCAGCTGCCCCTGGAAAGGCCCTCCCGCCGCTGACGGCTGGCGCCCTGCCCCCCTGTGGGGTAACGGGGAGAGGGTCAGGCACGACCGCACGGGCGGGAATGGGCCGCGCTCAGCCCCGGCCTGGGAGGTAACGTCTTTCGCGGGGCCAGCGCCCGCGAGGGCCCAGCCCCTGCCGGGGGGGGACGCACGAGAGGCCGCTGCGGGCGGAGCTGGCGCGCGAAGGGCGCGAACGCCTCAGGGCCGCGCGAGGGACGCGCTGCCGCCCGGCTCCGCCCCACGCGCCCTGGGCGGAGGGAGCAAACTCCCCCTCGCCGCCGGCTCACCGCCCCGCCCCGCCCCGCCCCGCCTCTTCTCTCCTGCCGCGGGGCGCGGGCGCGGCGCCGCGGCTTGAAGGCGGCTGGAGGCCGGGGCGGCCGCGGCGCCATGGAGGAGCCGCTGCGGCGGGCGCCCGCCGGCCGCCTGGCCCCGGAGCGCGTGTACCGCATGGCCGGGGCGCTCGGGGCCGAGCTACAGCGGCTCTCGGGGCGCTTCGGGCCGGAGGCGGTGGCCGGGCTGGTGCCGCAGGTGGTGCGGCTGCTGGAGTGGCTGGAGGCGCTGGCGGGCCCGGCCGAGGCCGAGGTCGAGGCCAGCGGCCGCGACCCGGCCGAGACGCTGCCGCGGACGGTGCGGAGCCTGCGCGGGGAGCGGCGGCGCGAGGAAGCGGCGGCGCCCGGGGCCGAGGTGGGCGCCGCGGCGCGGGCCTGAGGCGGGAGCGGGCCGGGCTCTGGGGCCGGGCGGGGCGGTGTCGTGTCCGCCATAACGACGGGAGAGCGGGGCCGACCAAGGTCCATGTAGCCCAGTAACCCCGGTGATCCCCAGGCCCGGGGCTCCCTCCCTGCCCAGTCCCCAGTCCTGGTGGTTCTCCGCGAGCAGAGTCCGGCTTCTCCCCGAGTCCTCGGGCCTCCCAGCGACCGCCTGTGGGGCTTGCTTCGCCGGGCTCGGCTGGCCGCTGCGCCGCGGTGGCGGTCTGGTCGCAGAGCAAAGCGGCCGTGGGAGCAGTGTGCTCCCCATTGCTTCCCCGTCAGCTAAAGGCACTGTAGGTTTGGCGTGGCATAGGGAGGGAGCTGACCTCTCTGGGTCTGCCCTTCAGGATCTGGAGCAGAAGTTGTCTGAAGCCCAGAGGAAGGAGCATGTTCTCCAGAACCGGTTGGCCCAGCTGGAGGAAGAAAACCAAAAGCTTCTGGCACAGCTTGCAGAAAGCCAGCCCCAGGAAGGTGGGTGTGCCTGGGGAAGGAGGGTGGAGAGCTGCTGCTGAATCCCTTCCACTCCTGTCAGTGCTGCTGGGAGTCGGCCCAGTGAGTGCAGTGATGTTCCTTCTGCGCTGGTGAAGCTGTAGTTACCTGAATGCTTATCTTGCTTACAGAAATCAAGTTAGTTGCCTGGCTTACAGGCCACTGGGATTCTCTGGTTATATCTGCATAAAGGCTTAACTCTGGTTTCTGAGCAACTGCAAACTTTCAATGGGTCCACATAATGCCTCAGAGGCAGGGTGGTGTTATCCCACTTCATGGGTGGAGAACTGAGGCACAGAGTAATGCTGTCTATAATAGGGACCTTAGGAAAAATACTCCTTGTTCAGCTGTTAGCAGTGGGGAGTTCTGAACTAGGCAGGGCGGGGCAGTTTCTAGTAAGTTTAACTACAAGCCTTGTCTCTATATATTAGGGCTCCCAGAGGTGCTTGCAGTGGTGCATGGGTTGTAAGATCTCTTACTAAACACACCTTTTACCCACACTAAAGTTGTCATTGTACAGAAAGCACGCAGCAGAGCTTGAGAGCAGAACCTAAGTCTGCAGAGTCCCAACTGGTGCCTCAACCACAAGACCTTCTTCCCCTTAAGTTATTCAGGGAGCTGGTTGTGTGAATCTGGCTGTCTTTTACAAATGTAAAACTTATATTTTAAAACATGCCCCAACCTGTCCCTTTCATGTCTTGTTCCAAAACCCGTTCTGCCTGCTCTTTGGGGAAGTGGTTTCTAGTCAGAGGATGGAGCTACTTCTACCTTTTCCCTAATTGAGGTATTCATGCCAAATTCTCCTTGGGGCTTGTCTACACCACGCAGCTTTTAGCGACAAGGCTGTGTCGACACAACCTTATCGCTAAAAGTCAGCGTGTGTAAACACTCTTTGTCGGTACTTTGTCGCCACTTTTGCCGACAAATACTTTCAGCTCTGCGAGCAGCGTTCTTTGTTGTCAGGAGATCACTCCTGCTGACAAAGCTGCGTTCACACTGCCACTTGCGTCGGCAAAACTTTTGTCTTTTGTGGGGGGGGCGGCTTTTTAAAGTACCCATGAAAGACAAAAGTTTTGTCCACAAATTCGCAGTGTAGACATACCCTTAGGATTAGACATGTTAAATTCAGGATGAGTGTCCCTCTGTCATGGGTAGCTCCAGAGCACCAATCACTGTAGTAGCTATGCACTGAATGTACTCCTGGACTATTGTCCTTTGCCCAAGAAAACTTCAGCTACTGTTTGGGAATTTTACACTTGTGCATACTGGCTTGTTTGTTTCAGTTGCATCTTTCAGTGTCGGTGGTTGACTGTATTTCCTTTGGTAAAGCCACACTTTGTGTGACCAGGGAGTCTAGTAATTGATGAATAAGTCAGAATCTAAACTAACCAACTCTTAAAATTGTAAGTAAAAAGAAGAAATAGTCATAGTACAAGAGGAAGCAGCCACTAGTGTGACTTAGCAGAGGACCTGCTTCTCTACTGCAATGCACTTGAAATTAGAGTCAGAGGTGGTGGCTGTTACTATCAAATTGGAGGTTGTGGGAGTCAATTGGATTAAGACTCCACTATATCTGGATGAATAGTAAAAGATGGTTCCTGCTCCAAAGATCTTACAGCTTAAAGAAGTAATAAGTGTGTTTAAAAAAACAGGGAGGACAAGGGTAACTGTGAGGGGGAGATGTTATATGGGCTGGCGCTTACACGGTTGGGAGCCTTTAACATATAAATAAGCAGGAGGCCTCAGTGGTGTCAGTCCCTGCTGTCTACCTGCCTGGTTAGGGTCAGGAAGGAGTTGGCAATGTGACATGGCAGAAGAATGGTGAGTGTAGTGTTGCCTGGCCTGTCATGGAGGAGGGAGGCGATGGTCCTGCTCTGCATATCCAGGTGGAGTGTAGAAGGGCATGTTCTCTGCTGACTACCCCAGTGTAAGAAAGATACAGTGGGTGAGAAAGAAGTAGCTAGGAGAGGACCAACTAAGTGGCGGGGAACTAGAAGGGCCCGTTGGGAGTTAGATCCATGTAACATGGGGGTGCACCAGGGAGGAGGCATTCAGGGTGGTGTGAGGGTAGTGCAAGGAGCAATGGGAGGAAATAAAGGGGGAAACATTTGGATAATACCAAGAAGGTATATACCCTGGGAGTGCGTGATCTGAGAGTCTCTGTGATCTCTAGATTCTATAAGTTGGTTATTTAAGTGGGGGCAATGCCAGTAATGTCCGCTCCTGAAGGGGGAGAGGAAGGAGTTGCTTAGGCTGTGGTTACAGTTCAGCTGCCATCTTTCACTGGTGCCTGAGTAAATTACAAAGTGACTTCTGCCTCCACTAGGTGATGAGGCATGGTGTGGGGGCAGTCTGGCTTCTTCATAAGGAGGGGGTTTACAGTGCTTTGGCCTGTGTTATGCAGAAGGGTAAGACCAAATGACCATAATGGTCCCTTCTGGCCTTAATCTGTGAATTACTCCAGCAGCAGATACTACGGCCTCACCTTCAGTAAAGGACCTTGCAGACTCCCCTGGTAGTGAGCCCTGGCTCAGTCTCACTGGGGTTAGCCACATTGGGAGCCCCAGTGTGGATGGCTCTGGTTTCAGCAGCCATTCTCATAAATTTGTCATCTAACCCTATTGGCAGCCTGTCTAGCAGTGCTCCATAAAATGGCTGTGGGAGGCAGGAGCCCATTTACTTTGGAGCTCCCAGCATTGCAAACATCAGTTCAGCTGAGACAGTGTTAGCAATGGTGCAGGAGGGGGGTTCTGTGAAACTTTCTAGAGTAGCCATGTCTGTAAACATGGAGCTCAGCAGGAGGGCAGAGCTGCAACTGATGCCTGTTCTCTTGTTGTTGGGTTTTAGACAGTACCTTACGGAAGGAGAGAGAAGTGATGCTGCGGTTGAAGGAGGTGGTGGACAAGCAGAGGGATGAGATTCGTGCCCAAGCCCACGAGATAGTCTGCAAGAACCATGACACAGAGGCGGTAAGAGGCAGGGTGCCTTTGGCTTATTCCAGTGCTGTGAGGGTGGGGGAGCCATGCTATGTGATCTGTTCTTGCACACACCGTTGTCCCCCTGTAATATGTGCCAAAGTGTTTTACTATAAGAGCAGATTGTTTTTATATAGATTCTTATACCATCCCCAGCACTGTAGTATCTGAGCACCTATATATGCCTATACCTCTCTGCCTTTCCTGGGTGTGGCCTTGGACACACTTGTGTCCCCCTGTGTGAGAGCAGAGCCTGCAGCTGTATGCACAGCTGTCTCACACTTGCCTGTATCTGGTTTCTCAGCTGCAGGAGCAGTTAAATCGTTTCATGTCCATGAATGAGGACCTGCGTCATAAACTGGCTGTGGTCCAGGTTCAGCTCAAGAGCGCTCTGGAGAAGAAGGAGGGTTTGGAGACCATGGTGCTGGAAAATCAGAGAGAAATCGACAGACTGACCAGGGCTGCATCTGGAGCATCCCCCAGGCTCAATATGGTGAGTGAGTCAGAGCCCTGCAATATCCACTCTACAGGGACTCTCTAGTGCAGAATAAACTCTTTTAGCCACTGCATAAGGCTGCAGTAAATCACTAATGGGTCAGGATGTGTCAGAGTGATCATTGTTCTAAGTCTCTAAACTTAAGGGCTTAGCCAAAGACCGATAAGATTGTTTCATGATGTTGGTGGCAGGAAGCCTGAGAGAGAATCAGTGGGTCTGCTGCTTTAGCAGGGAGTAAAAGGAGAAGTTAAGTGCAGTGATAAAGTGACTTGTTTGCTTTAGTCCCCACCACAGAGGATGCTGGCAAGATATCTGCCCCAGACCTATTCTTTTCAGGTAATAAAGTAGAGGTGCTATCAGATCCCTATGTATCAAAAGAACTACTGGAACAAATTGATGCAGTTAAGGACAAGTCACCAGGCCCCAGATGGCTCATACCCAAGAATTCTGGAGAAACTGAAAAAGCATTAAAATCTGATAATATCCTAGGGTGCTGGAGGGAAACAAACACACCTATCTTTAAGAGGCATCAGTGATCATCTTGGGAATCGCAGACCATGTCTAAACTCTGTTGTGGAAATGGTTTCCTAGAGTTAATATTTAGCCCTCTATGAGCTAATCAATTTCCCTATTAATAGCTTCTCATTAACATTTTGCCTTGGGCTGAATTGTCACCTTTCCTGCCCCTCGGGAAAGGGAGTGGGGCCTTATTGGGACAGGCTTGTGATGCAGCAGAATAAGGTGAACTCCCCTCTGCTCTCCCCGTGCCCCCACTGGATTTCATTGTCTTCAGAAAGATGTAAACCGTAAAGGATCATGTTCAGTGTCCTTATGAGATGGCTCTCACATGAGATGGCATTGCTGTGTGGTTATGCACATCACTGCCTCTCTGTAGACTTTATCCTTGAGACCCTCCGATACAAAGAAATGAGCAAGAATCCTCCTGACCTCTGAAGAGCTGTGCTTGCCAGAGCAGCGTCTGTTGTATCTCAAGCTGTCAGTGTGTATTTGTGAAGGAGAGGGGGCAGAGAGGGTGTTTCAAGAGATCCCTGATGGCTAGGTGTGATGCACATGAGACCACTTTGCAACTAGAGTTTCTCTACATTTTAGATAGGTGCTGGAAAACCAAACAACCTTAGCTTTAAAATATCCCAGCTTTAGACTAGACCCCATTATATAGCTAGCTAATGAAGTCCAGTTATATATTAGTTATATATCTAACCAATGATCACACGGGGAAGGAGACTTCGTCTTGCATGTGCTCTCCCACCTGCACCTGACTGTCTTGTCAGCGGTGGCATCTCCCCTGAAACCTGTGGCATCTTAACCAAGCTTCCTCACCTGGCTTGTACCCTGCTCGTAGCAAGAGGGCCTGCCAGGGCCTTTACACTGACTTACCTGTCTTTCCAGGGTCTGCTCAGCTTCTCCCTCTCTTTGAATCCCTAGGATGGAGCAGCAGCATCTGGGGAGGTGCTGCAGTACCAGGACTGGGGGAGGAACTCTGCTGTGAGCTGCTTCTCTAAAGAAGAGTTGAAACAAATCCTACAGGAGCGGAATGAACTCAAGACCAGTCTGTTCTTGGTGCAGGAGGAGCTGGCCTATTACCAACGGTGAGCATTGCAGCAGGCAGGGAGCTGGCATGCCCACAGCCCTGCATCAGACTGGAGGTTGTGGGGCATGGCGCTGACTGTAGGGAAGTCTCCACAGACAGTAAGCACCTCTAGGGATGTTGTAGGACCACACAGCGTGGGAGAGGGCACCATCCAGCATACCTAGAGCAGCCTGATTACAGGGAAGGGGGAGCATGTTTCTGGGTGACCATGTCAGTTCAAAAAAGAACAAAACACCTTCTCCTCCTGCTGCAGGGGATCCTGTGGCCATGGTAAGCTGCATCTGTGCCAATCAGATCTACTAAGATTCTGATCTGCAGCACTGGCATTTGAGTGCAGGGCTGCCTTGAGATGGTTGTAACCTTGGGCAACTAGACACAGGTCCCTGGGGGAGAGGAGGGATTGATCCTTCCCTTTTGTTTCACCCAGCGGGTTGGGTACCCTTGAGGTGGATTCATATGCTTCACCCCCCACCCATGGCAGGGGTGAATTGTGTGGCTGTAGATGGTCTAGGTTAAGGTCTCTGATTGGAGTCCTTACAACCTTGCCCTGCTGCCCCTCGCTCCCCGGAGATGGGGGATGTGCTAGTCTGTCTCATCTCACCCTGCCTTGTGATCTTTTTCTGCCTGGGCTGAGAGGCCTACAGTGTGGTCTGTCTGGAATCTAATTCCTCTGTGCCAGGATTGAGGTCCTCTCAGGGGAGGGCGTCACTGTTTCCGTCTCTGTTGAAGACGGAGAGTCCTGGGGAGGTACGTTTTACTTTTGGGATGTTTCTTGCCCGCTCCCAGGAGGCTGAGGAGCTGGGTGTGTCTCAACCCTTCTGTGCACTGGCTGGTTTCTTTCCCCAGGGAGCTGCTGAATGACAACCGAATCCCAAGCTTCCTGCTGGATACCATGAAATCCACCATCAAAAAACAGCGGGGAAAAATCCGAGCCAAGATGTTGGGGACTGTGGAGGAGCCAGTGAGCAGGTGAGTCTGCAGCTGGTTGCAGGGGCCTGGGTGCTCGGGCTGGGGTAGCTCCTGCTCATTCCACAGCTGGATGGACACTGATGGCCAATGGTACAACACCTCTCCTGCTGCTCAGAAGGAAGGAGAGAACTGCCTCTGCCTGAGGAGGGCCTCCAGTGCTGCCTCGTGTGCCAGCTGGGACTCAAGGAGGAGCATTGCTGCGTAGCACAGGAGCCCCTGGTATCCCCATGCCTGGGCACCAGGGGACTCCTAATCACAGGGCACTCAGTACGTTTCATTGTCACCGGGTCATTTGCAGCCTGCAGGGCTGTTGGACACCACTCACTGCTGCAGTGGAGTCTGGTGAAGGGGGTGTAAGGCTGGGGCAGATAAAGTGCTGGGGAAGGACTGGCCAATGAGCAGGGTCCTGCCTGATGCTGTCAGAAGCTGTCCAGAGGGCTGCAATTGAAGATGGCAGCTGGGACTTTCCATGGAGGGTCTGCAGGATTCACAGGAGTAGCACCCACTCCTGCAAGTACATAGCGACTCAAGGTTACCTGTTGTAAACTGTACATAACTCGAGCTCCATGACCTGCTTTGTGGGCTGCGTCATCACCCCAGAACGGACTGGCCGGGGTATGTGTGGAATGCAGCTCAATGGTTTTTAAGCTGTCTTGAATAAAGATCTGAAATGGTCCTAGCTTTTCTACAGGGCTTTGATAACTGCTGTTCCCTTACCCTCTGCTTCAGGGGGGTGACTCTTGGCTTGGGGGAGAGATCCACAGAAGTGAAGGGAGGAGCTAACATAACTGCATGTGATGGAAGGAAGCATCATAGTGCCCATGGGGACTAGACTCCCAGTGGGTGACCAGATCTTTGGGAGCAGAGACTTACCTACCCTCTTATCTGTGCCCTGGAACAAATGTTTGTCATGGAGCACTGGAACCTACATGTTAGGCCTCTGAGGCTGTGCAGGTGAAGGTCTTCTCTTCACCAGGGAGAAAGTGTGTTCTAGCTCCAGTTAACAGGTGAAAGCCTAGCAAAGACAAAGCAGCTCATAGTGCTCATTGAATTAAGAAGTCAAGGTCAACCTCTGGCTCCCCCCTAGGCTTTAAATCAACATCTGCACTCCTGTGAAAACTACAAGCTGCCTCCTCTTTTGGTAGGATTTACCTCGTGTTCTTAATGCAAGTTAACACATTTTTCCTGCTGAAGACTCACCATGGGGTACTGTAGTGTGAGTGGGACTTTCCCTAATGCAAGTCTAGAGGGAGTCCCCTCGTGACTGAGTGCAGAGGGAGGGTTTGGCTCTGGCCAGGTCTCTGGCAAAGCAAGAAGGAAAGTTGTCCTGGCTGCATGCATACCCTTCCCCGCAGCCTGCTTAGCCACCCCTGTAGTGTTAGAATCTTATCCTTTAATAAATAGGGCAGCAGCAGCTACCTCCAGAGCCCTATGAGGGCAAACAATGGTCTAGGGTTAACACGGCTGTGTCCCTAACAGCTTCTCCAGAGCAGCGGCTGGGCTATTGACCTGCCCTAACAAACCTAGTGTAGACTCCAAAGCCTGTGTCTTGGCTGAGTATGGCAGGCTGCTGGTTCCTAATCTCTGCAGCCTCTGGGATTTGGTTAGCCCCTAGCTCTGCCTGTGGCTAGATCTGTTACTTTTTGAATGGGATTGTTACCCATCAAGTTAGCATACACGGCTGTCCCTATTGCTATGATCATTGTCATGAGCGAGCCCTGGCCCGACCCTCCCATGAGCAGGGCTGCACGATGCAGTCTGTCCCTGCCTATGCTGACCGTGAAGCTGTGCTCTGCAGTGTGTGAGCTAATCTTCCTTCTGCCAAGGCCTGGTCTTGGTGTCAGCAGCACCCCTGTCTCACTTATCTCCACTAGCAAAGAGCCCTTCCCTCTCTGTTCTGTGGCTCTGCACTGTCATGGCCAGTGGGGGAAGGGGAGCTTTCTACCCCCTGTAGACTGAACTGAGACATCCTATTTAGGTGATAGATCTGAGGAACTGTCCAAGATTGAGGTATCATTAGAGGAGGTTTTGGAATAAATTGATAAATTAAACAGCAATAAGTCACCGGGACCAGATGGTATTCACCCAAGAGTTCTGAAGAAACTCAAATCTGAAATTGCAGAACTACTAACCGTAGTCTGTAACCTATCATTTAAATCCGCTTCTGTACCAGATGACTGGAGGATAGCTAATGTGATCCAAATTTTTAAAAAGGGCTCCAGAGGTGATTCTGGCAATTACAGGCCTGCAAGCCTGACTTCAGTACCAGGCAAACTGGTTGAAACTATAATAAAGAACAATATTGTCAGACATATAGATGAACAGAATTTGTTGAGGAAGAGTCAACATGGTTTTAGTAAAGGGAAGTCATACTTCACCAATCTACTAGAATTCTTTGAGGGGGTCAACAAGCATGTGGACCAAGGGGATCCAGTGGATATAGTGCACTTAGATTTTCAGAAAGCCTTTGACAAGGTCCCTCACCAAAGGCTCTTAAGCAAAGTAAGCTGCCACAGGATAAGAGGGAAGGTGCACTCATAGATTGGTATCTGGTTAAAAGATAGGAAAGAAAAGGTAGGTATAAAATGGTCAGTTTTCAGAATGGAGAGAAGTAAATAGTGATGTCCCCCAGGGGTCTGTTCTGGGACCAGTCTTATTCAACATATTCATAAATGATCTGGAAAAAGGGGTAAACAAAATTTGCAGATAATACAAAAGTACTAAAGATAGTTAAGACCCAGGCAGACTGCGAAGAGCTACAAAAGGATCTCTCAAAACTGGATGACTGTGCAACAAAATGGCAGATTAAATTTAACGTTGATAAATGCAAAGTAATGCACGTTAGAAAGCATAATCCCAACTATACATATAAAATGATGGGGTCTAAATTAGCTTTTACCACTCAAGAAAGAGATCTTCGAGTCACTGTGGATAGTTCTCTGAAAACATCCACTCAATGTGCAGTGACAGTCAAAAAGGCTAACAGAATGCTGGGAATAATTAAGAAGAAGTTAGATTATAGGACAGAAAATATCATGTTGCCTCTGTATAAATGCGTGGTACGCCCACATCTTGCATACTGTGTGCGGATGTGGTCACCCCATCTCGGAAAAGGGCAACGAAAATTATTAGGGGTATGGAATGGCTTCCGTATGAGGAGAGAGACTGGGACTTTTCTGCTTGGAAAAGAGATGGCTGAGGGGAGATATGATTGAGGTCTATAAAATCATGACTGGTGTAGAGAAAATAAATAAGGAAGTATTGTTTACTACTTCTCATAACACGAGAACTAGGGGTCACCAAATGAAACTAATAGGCAGCAGGTTTAAAACAAACAAAAGGAAGAATTTCTTCACACAGTGCACAGTCAACTCGTGGAACTCCTTGCCAGATGTTATGAAGGCCAAGACCATAACAAGGTTCAAAAAAGAACTAGATAAATTCATGGAGGACAGGTCCATGAATGGCTATTAGCCAGGATGGGCAGGAATGGTGCCCTTAGCCTCTGTTTGCCAGAAGTTGGGAATGAGCAACGGGGATGGATCACTTGATTACCCATTCTGTTCATTCCTTCTGGGGCACCTGGCACTGGCTGCTGTTGGAAGACAGGATACTGGGCTAGATGGACCTTTGGTCTGATCCAGTGGGGCCACTCTTATGTTATCTTATGACTGTAAGAGCCTGGGGGCAGGACTTGTGTCTTGGAGTATTTACGAAGCACAGAGTTTTCCAAGTAACTAGGTGCTGACTCTGTGTCCCTCTTCCCAGCTCCCTGCAGCTGAGGTGGGTGAATAGGACTCCATTGCCATTAGTGTCATTCCTGCTGTTAAATGCAGAAGAGCCCATTCCTGACCGTGGGGAAATCCCAGCCTTGATAGAATCCTCTGCCTCATAGTTACATCCAGCAGGGTGGGGCTAGGCCAGCCCAAAGCATGAGCAGCTTTGGGTGATGATGAATGTGGAAGAGGAAGGCCCATCTGTGAAGCTTGAGCATGTGAATTCTCAGTGTCCTATAGCCAAGCCTTCACCCTTCCCCTAATTGCTTCCAGGGTCTGCGGTGCCCTGTGTAGCTGGGCAGCCCTGCAAAGGGCTAAAGTGGACTCCTCTTTTCTCTGGGGATGCCTTGGTGTGGCTGATTAACGCCTCTTGAGGTCACCAGACTCCAGTTCATCTTGTTTAAAGCAGGTTTGGGTGATACACAATAGAATGAGTAGCAGAATAAGTGGGGACAGTTGCATGAATGGATGTTGCAGTGTTCTGTCTGGCTGACTGGAAAAGCTCCCTTAATGCTTCTTTCCACTGTGTCCCTTTTGTGCCAGACACACACACAAGCAATCTCATCAATGGCTGTCTGCCATCTTGCACACTTTATGTGCTAGCTGGTGATTTCCAAGGGTTGGGAATCTGTTTGTCTGACGGTTTGCATTTTCTTGTTCTCTGCTTGCTGGCAGTAGGGAGCATAGTGTCTTTTCCCTACACTCAGCACTGGCCTTTACCGTGCCTTGTTACTTTGTCTACTTCTGGAGAAGCCAGGTGGCCCATGTTAACTAAACAAATGCCTGTGAGCCATCTGTAGCCACCCTCCTAGTGTGCCATAGGGAGAACAGCAGGATTTTCAGAAGAGCCCAAAGGCATAAGTTTCATTGGCTTTCAGTGGGACCTGAGTCAAAGTCCCACTGAAAAGCAAGGAGACTTAGCCCTTAAAGGTACCCTCATGCTGCAAGTGAGGGTGTGATTGTAACACAGATAGGCATCTTCCCCCACCCCAGCTTTGATCTAGCTAAGAGGTGTTAAAACAGTAGTGAAGATGTGATAGCGCAAGCTAGCAACCAGAGTACATACCCAGGCTCCTCACTGCACTTGTACTCTGGTGGTTAGTGAGTGCTGAAGCCAATGCTGTCCCCTCTTCACTGCCAGGGTGAGCTGTGCCAGCTAGATGTCTACCCATGCTGCATTCACACCTTTGCTGTCAGTGTAGACCTCTGAAACAGTCACTGAGAGTGGGATTTTCAAGTGTGGATGCTGCTGAGAACCCCAGTGGTGGTGCCCATCACTAGCCATCTGACAGTTATCCTTTCCTACTCCTACGGACCCCCATAATGCTGTATTGGGCCCTGCTAGTAGCAGTGCGAGACCCGGTGCAGCTGAGCTGCTGACATTTTCAGCACTGTGTGATTGAACCCTGCACAGAGCAGCACTCATTGTTGCATACAGAGGCCCATTTACAGTACGGCACCCTGCAGAGCTGACTCCAGGGAAGCAGAATTGGTGCCAACTATCATGCTGTCTGGAATGGTTCATGACTGAGAGTGCCTATATCAGGGCAGACACCCCGAACTGGTGGTGTGTTCTATAGTGCAGTTTTACCAAGCCAGTAACAAATGTGAACTGCAAAAAGAAAAGGATTATTTGTGGCACCTTAGAGACTAACAAATTTATTTGAGCATAAGCTTTCGTGAGCTACAGCTCACTTCATCGGACGCACCGATGAACTGGATCACCTTAAAAGTCTTACTGTGGAGTCATAGACAGTCCCTTTACCCTCTCCAGTCGATCTTGCCATCCAGACAAACTGGACTTAGTGGTAAATGGTCACTTACACCAAAAATCACACCATGTTTATGTTGCTTCCAATCCTGAGAGACCAGTCACTTACCAAGATCAACTGGTACTCTTGATTCTATCCCAAAGACAACGCCTATAGTGTTGTAATAAACTATCTAAAGGCTTATTAACAAGAAAAAAGGAGAGTTATTTACAGGTTAAAACAAGCAAATGTATACATGCAAATGAGTTACCATCTAAATCCTAAGAATGACAGAGTTGTAGTGATCTCTTTTCAAAGTGTCTTTCCAGGCAGACCCAGGTGGCAGCCTCTGGGGATCTCTGGCTTTAGTTTAGATCTCTGGCCCTTCAGAGTTCAAACAGCCAAAAAATGGAATTTCTTTTTGTCAGGGATTTTTGTTCCTGTCCTGCAGAGTTCAACAGGATGGGGAGAGTTTGTCTCCCCTTCATGAGTGTGGGGGAACAATCAACAAAGTCTTTTATCCTCTGATGGTCCACCATGGTTTGTCTGGTATCTATGCTATGGGCCTTCTTTTGTTGGGCTGGAGATAACACCTCATGCGGCAAACTAGTATTTCACAGTTGCTAACGTTTCTCTCCTGACTGGGGGGGGGGGTTTACAGTTTCAGAGCAAACATTTTTAGTTACGGAATTAAATATTACCTTTATAACAGGGGCTATAGATACTATAAGTGAGAATAATACATGAAGCAACATACAAGCATTTCATAGAGTCTAAACTAAATACATTCTTATAAAACTAATCCCTATTTGGAGCACAACTAACATATAGGTGACCTGATCTGGTCTCCAGGTATGAGGTTGTTGTCAGTCCTTAGCTAATGCCTGCAGCCTGGGCAAGAGATGGCATCTCACCTGCTAGTGTAACACTAACAAGGGTAAGAAATTTCTTCAGAATTTCTCCAGCTCACCAAGGAAGGAGGTACTCTGGTGCTCTACCTGCCATCATGGGGCAGTCCAAGGCCCAGTCCCTCACTACCTGGAGTCACTTACTGTTCAGCTGGCTCAGCTAGTAGAAAGCTGGGTGTGTGTGTGTGTTTGTGTGGAGTGGTTAGAAGAAAGTATTGGGGACTGGGAGGACACTGGCTTCTGCTCTGGGGTGAGCCCTGAATAGGACCCCTTTGCCATTAGTGTCACAGCGATCATGGGAAGGCCCTTTTAGTCACCCTAGAGCCAAACTGCCCAGGTGCTGAAAATGCAAAGCTGTGCCTGTGGAGGAATGTGTGTGTTGTATTCTGACCCAAAGTTGGGTGCGTATAATTGTAATGTGAGGATTAACAGGTTGTTGTCCCAAGATCAGGCCTAGTAATTATCATATAATTTGGGAACCCCGATGTGCACAGGTGCAACACTCACACGATAGGAACGCTCTCTATATATTTACAAATATATAATTTATTAAAAATTTAGCAAAGTTATACACACACTTAAACTCAACAAGGCAGAGAGAGATAATACAGAAAGTACATTTGGACAGCCATACTTACACCCTGGAATGTTAACCATTATCTTTCTCATCACTGTCATCATCCTCATCTTCCCCAGTGGCCATCATTCTGTCCCCTCCCAAGGTCTACATCTCTCCAGCCCATCTGCTGCCCCTGGGATGTTACTTTTACAGTAGGTTATGCTCACGCTGTCACGTCCAGTGCATATTCAGTAGAGGTCCTTATTTGTATTTCCTCCCTTAAGGTGTCCTTTTTTTATAGGTTAGTATATGTATGATGTTACCCTATTAGCATACACATCAGTTTGCTGTCATGGCACCTTTGTGGTTGGAGGTTCTGTTCAGAATCTTCTGGATGCTGATGTTCTGTGCTGGTGTCAGCTATGTTCTGTGGGTGGCTGGTGTCCGTATTCTGGACAAAATTCCCTCTTGCGTGCTACTTTCAGTTTCCTGTAACTTATGAGTTAGTTAAGTTTATCTATACCAAAGGTTATAGGGCTCAAGCCTCACACTATCCAGTAAAGCCAAATCTTAGAGGATAAAAGCCTGTAGGTTCCTTGCATTACTACTAAATATAATAAAGCAGGATAACAAAGCAATGAATATAATACAGGTAAGCTGGCCCACTGGGCTACAGTGTCTGGCTCATTTGCTTACATGTGTTTAAATATTTAAAAAATAAAAACATTGTGACCATCACTGTCATACATCTATACAGCAACGTGAACGCTGAAGAGTCTGAAAGTGCTTTGCTGTCGGAGGCACTCAGGAGATGAAGTTTTAACGTTTGCAAAGTGCTTTGCAGGTGAAGAGCACTGAGCGTAATTGTGCTGAGTGTAAATTGTGATTCTGTATGAAATTTTGGAAAAGAATTTCCGTATCCTACCACCATTGCTGAGAGTGGAACAATGGTGCTGCTGACTGTTCATTTTGAAAGATCACCGGGAGTAAGGAAAGAGCAGCTCCTGACTTTTCCCATCCCTGATGAACTTCTGTGGATTGTTTGGGGTGGTAGAAGATGGAGTAGCTAGGAATCAGGGGAGAAAAATAATAAAGGGGAAAAAACATAGGCTTAATGGCAAGAAGAACGTCCCGGTCAATGAGAAGCATTGGGCTCTGCCATGGTCCTCCAGGAGAGGCAGTGGAAGCTCTGTTACTAGAGACCCTAGACCAGGGGTGGGCAAACTTTTTGGCCTGAGGGTCACATCTGGGTGCGAAATGGTATGGAGGGCCGGGTAGGGAAGGCTGTGCCCTGCAAACAGCCTGGCCCCGCCCCCTATCCGCCCCCTCCCACTTCCTGCCCCCTGACTACCTCCCTCAGAGCTCCCCACCCATCCAACCCCCCCTGCTCCTTGTCCCCTGACTGCCCTGACCCCTAGCCACATCCGGGACCCTTGATCCATCCACCACCACCACCCCATTTCTTGTCCCCTGACCGCCCCCTCCGGGGACCCCTGTCCCTGGACCCCACCCCCTGTCCAACCCCCCCTGCCCCCCGGGACCTCCTGCCCCCTTACCATGCTGCTCAAAGCGGCAGGACAGGCTTGTTGGAAAACCTGGGAGGTGAGTGGGTGCAAGCAGCACTGCTCGTGTGGCTGTGGGGGAAGGGAGACAGCAGGGGAGGGGCCGGGGACTAGCCTCCCCGGCCGGGAGCTAAGGGGCCAGGCAGGACAGTCCCGCGGGCTGGATGTGGCCTGCAGGCCATAGTTTGCCCACCTCTGCCCTAGACTGTAGGAAACAATCCTGCCCTGGCTCCAAGAAATGGACTGGGTGGGACCCAGGATATCTTCTCTAGTTTTTTCAAATACTGTGACTGCAGTAGCTATTTAATAGTCACATAGCAGCCCTGCCCACCAGTTTAGGGCAGAAAATGAAGGAGAATCCTTGTCCAGCTGAACACGTGGGAGGGAGGAGGGAGAAGGTGATTGCTCTTTGGAACTTGGCCAGGATCCTGGATCACATCCAACACCTTTACTCTTGCAGAGTGCCCTGGGATCTGCACTGGGCACATGTGGTCAGGGCCTCAGTTCTGCACTGCATCCACAAGGCAGCGTCCGATGCTGGACACACTGGGGGCTTTTCTAGGGAACAGCTTCCAGAAATCAAACCCTTCTGAAGCTGAATCTGGCTTAGGGTATTCTGTGAGCTGGGCAGGATTCCCATGATGATTTGTGTGATAGGGCTATTGCCCTCCTCTCCCCCATATGCGTATCATTTGTGGTTTGGGTAGAGGGATCTGGCATTCTCCTTTCTACTGGTATGGTATGAAGCGTAAGTGAGCAGATCAGAGGGTTTCTGACTTACCAGTTCTCTTCTCTTTTGCACCCTAGTGATGAAGATGAGAGTGCAGATTGTGTGGACTCTCAGCCACGTGAATCCAAAATCAAGAGCTTGTAAGTTTGCATCCGATGTGCTGATCTGGGGAGGTATCCGTATGGTTAGAGGAATAATTAGCCCTTAGGGCAGAGGTCCCTAAAGTGTGGGGTGTCCCCCCCCAGGGACCTTCCAGGGGCACGGTGGGTCTGGGCCAGCCTCCACAGGGGGTGGGGAGGGAGTGCCATCCCCACCCTACCCCTGAGCTCTGCTATTGCCCCACCCCCAGCCTCGGCATGGCTCCACACCCAACTGGGGGCCTGGCTGCGGCTCTGCTCCTGCCCCTAGCCTTGGCCCCTGCAGTGGCTCTGTTCCTGCCCTGGACCAGGGCATGGGGTCGGGAGCAGAGCTACATCCGGCTGCCGGCCCCCACAGAAACCCAGCTGCGGCTCCGGTCCTGCCCCAGCCTCATCCCCCGGCTGCGGCTCAGTTCTTGGCTTTGCTCCTGGCCCTGGCCCCAGACCCATCCCCATCTGTGGCCCCAATCTCAGCCCCTTTCCCCTCCCCACTCCCCTCCCGCTCAGACCCATGGCCCCCAGGCTGGGGGAGGGGGAGCGGAGAGGACGGGTACAGCCCTCAAAAATTTGGGAACCACTGCCTTAGGGCATTATAAATGACTACAGTACCCGTGAGGCTTTATCTGTTGAGCACAGTGGGCTGAGCACTGTACGAGGAGGTGCAATCCCTGCCCCGAAGAGTCGGCACCTTCGTACGGAGGAGCTAGTGGCTTGCACACAAGCAGTGCATCAGGGGCTGGTGTGTGTGTCAAGTGCTCTGAGAAGCCTGCTCCAGGCTTGCTATTCTGATTCTCAAGCCCTAGTGTGATTTGTTGCCTCCTCCAGGGTCAGTGACAGTCACAAAGCAGCCCCAGCCTATATCACACAGGTTCTGGAGTGCTAGGCAGTGCTTAAAATATGTGTGTAGGTGAGGGGGAGGGAGGGGTGTCACAGACCTGGCAAAATATAAAAAAAAAAATTAAATCTAGCTGAGGGACACACTTAAGCACCGTCTTAGCAAAGCTGCTGCTCCCAGATTATGACAGGCCCCTCACTTTTTTTGGACGTTACGTACTGGCCCCAGGTGTTCACGGATGAACCTGTCCTTGGTGCTGCCAGGTGTCTCCAATGGACAGTGGTTCTGGCAGCAGCTCTGGGGATGTCGCTCTCTCTTGTGGGAAGTTCACTGCCCCTGCTCATCTACTCTCTTTCTGCTTTTCCTGCAGTTTTGGTCTGTGGTATCACAGCAGCAGCAAAGACCCCCCCAACCCAGGCTGCTCAGGAGTGTGGGAAATCATTGACTCACAGGATGTGCATTTTGAGCAGGAGGAAGAGAACAAACCCACACATGGCTCCCCTGACAAAGTGGTGCCCCCTCCCTGACCTCAGTTGAGCAGGATGCCAGCCTATGGCACATCAGCAGCACCTGCCCCTCCCAGCCCTTCTCTCAGAGACAATTTCATGGGAGGATCGGTAGCCTCAGCTCCATTAGAAACGTTGGTCCCCCATTGCAGCAGTCAGCCCTGGAGATGCAGCTGCACAAGACGCAGTGAAAGCCTGATGTGTGTAGGGTTAGACAGCTCTGCCCCCAGCCAGTGCCCGCACCTCATTTGTTTTCGCAGTTCAGATGCCCCAGTCAATGCCCAGGCCCCATTCACACTTGCAGCTTGGCCCCATCAAATGCCTGTAGCCCATCCATGCTCGTGGCTCAGCCCCCATCGAATGCCTGTGCCCCATCGGTGCTTGTGGCTCAGCCCCTGTTGAATGTCCACTCCCCATCTGCTTGTGGCTTGGCTGCCCCACCCAGTGCCTGCTTTGCACCTGTGCTCATGCCCCAGCTGCCTCAGCCAATGCCCATACTGTCTCTGTGCTCGTGGCTCGGCCACCGCAGCCGGTGCTTGGCCATGCTCTCTTTTGGCTGCCCCACCTAAAGTCTGTGCTTTCACCCCAGCTGCCCCAGCCAGTCACCCGTGCTCCACCTGTGCTCATGCCTTGGCCACTGCTGCCAGCACTTATGCTCACACCCCAGCTGGGCTGCCCTAGCCAGCACCTGCATCTGCAGCCAGGCTGCACTTGCAGCTCAGCTCCCTCATTGCTGGCTGCTGCTCTCAGGCAGGCACTAATTTTTCTACCATAAGTGTACCCAAACTATGGCTCGGTAGATGTATTTGCTTCATGATCTCACGGCAGGACACTGCAATGCACTGACCCCAGAGAAAAAGTGCAATAGAGCCTCTGGTCAGGGCTTTTCTGTGTTTCACTAGGAACATGTAACAGTGTCTAGTGCATGGCACTGGTAAGTGCTAAGGAAATGGAGGTGTTTTAGTCTCTGGGAGTTTCTCTATTATTGGGGTGATGGGGAGCTCTCTTGGATATATTACTGTCTGGCTTTAGAATTGAGATCAGCACCAGAAATAAATCCTTTGAGTGTTGCTCAAAGCACCTGGCATGGCCTGTGCTTTCTTCTTGCTCGTGTAGGGACTCCCAGCTTGACTGGACTGGCAGTGTCCAGAGGGAGGCCCCTCCCTCGGGAGACTGAAAACCATACTGCACACAGCACTAAGAAATCTCCAATAAAGAACAGTCCTCTCCTGGCTGAAGACATAGCCCGGGCAGGAGTTAATGGTTTTGCCATCTCTGCTCTCCATGGTCTTGAGCCTACCGCACTGCTCTATGCTCCTGTTTCCTTGGGAACTCTGTCAGGGATCAACTTTGGAGGCTGCAGGAGTCCAGCCAGCACTGCTTTACCTGGTCACCACTTCTGGTGCACAGCAGAGCCCCCAGACCATGTTCCAGCTCCCAGCCACCATTCTGGGATAGAACTGGTTTTGGGTGGTTTGGATTTGTTGTTCCCTCGGCTCCTGTTCTGTGAGGAGGTAAAAGTCTAGGCCAGCGCCTGGAAGTGCCCTGCCCTCCCTCCTTCCCTTGTAGCTAGGAGTCTCCCCATGGACTGAATGAACCTCCTGACCCCCTCTAGGTCACCGTGCAGGGAAAAGGTGTTTCCTGTGAAAATGCTGACAAAATGAGCCTGTGAGACAGCAGGATGGGCGATTGCCGGAAACGCTCCGGTCCCTGCTCTGTACTTTCCGCAAACTGGCTCCTGCCCAGTTAAAAGGGCAGAATTGGGGCATGCTCTGTTCTGGCAGCTCTTCGTCTTGCCAAGAATTGCAGTCCCCAGTAGAGCCCACAGGGCATTGGAGCCTGGCAACACTACTGATATTCATGTGGTACTCCAGGCCTGGTGCCAGGTGGAGGAAGGGCAGGGGGAGGGAGGCATGAAGTGGGAGAGGCGGGGTCTGCCGTTGAGTGGGGGGTGGGTGGGATGTGAGGAGATGGGGGTAGAGGACATGATACTCGGTGGAGTGGACGGGGGCAGGCTGAGGTGATGTTTGGGGGTGGAGGATGGAGGGTGGGGAGCTTGGCTTTTTCCCTCTGATTGCTCCTGTGGCAACTATTAGGCTTTGCCAGCAGCAAGTAACTTTCCTCAACATGATGCTGGCTCTAGGGGCTCCCCTGTTTCTACTGCTGCAGTGAACGGTGGGATACAGCGTTTGCCCTGCCCCCACTTCCCTTCCCACCCCTTCTGGCTCCTTGGATGTGAGGGATTTTTTCGCCTCCTGCATTTCCTCAGGAAAAAGCAAGGAGGAAATTTGAGGCCAAAGAGGGGGTGAGGCAGAAACTGAGAGGAAGACAGACAGACAGAGCCAACCGACGGACAAGAAAGCTGCATACAGCCCATGCCTTGGCTTGGAAGCCCCTTGTGGCCAGCATCACCCTGTATCCAGACCCAGATGGCGCAGCTGCTGTTGTTACTCTTTTGTCTCCATTTCTGGCCATGGATTGGGAGCTCTGCTCAAGAGCTGGACCCTAATGGGAGGAATGTGTGCAAGGCTACCAGGTAGGTGTCCAATACCTTTCTTTACCCACCTTCCCCTTTTGCTCCATACCCGTCTCAGAGCGCCCTTCCCACAACAGGGCAAGAAGAAGTAATTCTGCCGCAGAGATTAATTCACTGTCATCTTTTGACTAACATACTCAATAGAATAAGCTCCCTGAGCTGGAACTATATGGCCCAGGGATAAATGTGGCAGCACAGAGATCTCTGTGAGAGAGTGTAACCACACAAGGAAAATATTCTTGTTTAGTAGCACAGAGATAGCTGTGTGTGCGAAGACGGGATCACATGGAGACGTGTGTTTGTTGAATGACACAGTGATAGCTGTTGGGGGGGGGGGAGAGAGAGGGATCAGACAGGCAGAGTAGTATGCATCTAATAGCACAGTTGTATATTGGTGTGTGAGAGGGATGAGGCAGGCAGAGGTGTGGGTTTGTTTAATAACACAGAGATAGCTGTGTGTGTGTGTGTGTGTGTGAGAGAGAGAGAGAGGGATCACACAGGCACATGACTGTTTAATAACGGGTAGCTCTGTATGAGAGGGATCACACAAGCAGAGACCTGTTTGTTTAATAACACAGGGATAGCTCTGTGTGTGTGTGTGAGAGGGGATCACATGGGCAGAGTAGTGTGTATTTAATAGAACAGTTGTAAATCTGTTGGTGTGCGAGAGGGATGAGACAGGCAGAGGTGTGGGTTTGTTTAATAGCACAGAGAGAGCTGAATGTGTGGGTAGGTTTAGTTTTTAGTTTTATATCTCAGGTGGTGTCAACATACTTAGTGCTCCACGAGAGAGTGAGACAGTCCCTGTCCCAAGGAGTTCACTGCGCAAGATCAGGGTGAGAAGGAGAACCCCATGTGTGAGCTGCGCATCCGCAAACTCTGTCTCAACATTTGTGTTGGGGAAAGTGGTGACAGACTCACCCGGGCAGCCAAAGTGCTGGAGCAGCTCACAGGCCAGACTCCTGTCTTCTCAAAGGCTCGATATACTGTCAGATCCTTTGGAATCAGGAGAAATGAAAAGATTGCTGTTCACTGCACGGTTCGTGGGGCCAAAGCAGAGGAGATTCTGGAGAAAGGCTTGAAGGTGTAAGAATATGAGTTGAGGAAAAACAACCTTTCAGACACTGGGAACTTTGGCTTTGGAATCCAGGAGCACATTGATCTGGGAATTAAATACGATCCCAGCATTGGCATCTATGGCCTGGACTTCTATGTGGTTCTGGGCAGGCCAGGCTTCAGCATTGCTGACAAGAAACGCAAAATAGCTCCATTGGAGCCAAGCACAGAATTGGGAAGGAGGAGGCCATGTGTTGGTTCCAGCAGAAGTACAATGGGATCATCCTTCCTGGCAAATGAGCAGTTCCAGTTACGAAAAATGCGAATAAAATTTTCTAACATTTAAAAAAAAAAATAGACAGCAATTAAAGCCCAGAGAGCACCAGGCCACCATGTGGTAAGAAGGCAGAGTACTGCCATGGTTTTTACAGAGTTTTAAACTGTAACTACGTAAAACTAACCTCATGGTATCACAGTATTCATGAGTCTCTGGAACTGAGGCAAATCCGGCTCCCTAACACCACTTTCTGTTACATGCTATGAGTTAGATATTATCCATCAAACAAAAAGGGCCTAGAACTGCCTGATTTCTTTGCCTGGGATTGCTCTGTCTTGTGAACTCAGTAGGAGACTCCCTGCAGAAGCCTCCTGTAGACCCTGTCTTCTGGCCTTGGTACCCTCTTTCTCAACCATCGTGGTATTGTCTAGTAGAGTCTTTTATTACTTGGTGGCTGCTGGCTGCTATGCAGCTGGCTGCTACCAGCAGGTGAAAGAATCTAAAGACTTGCATGACTCCGAAAAATAAGCTGTAAACACTGGGTGTCTCCTTAAACACAGGGAGACAACACTGACAGAACCAGTCAGGACAGCCTTAGTACTGCAGCCTGCTCATGACTTCCTCCCGTTCCTCTGGTGTCCTTCCCAGGGCAATGCTTCCAAAGGCATGCCCATCCTTCAGCATGTTCCAGGCTGAACCTTGGGAGAGGTGCTTCTGGCTGATCCTTAGTTCCTCCTAGATTATATGGGCTTTAATGCAAACATAGGAGCGTTATCTCAACCCCAGTATATTGCCCCTTTCATGAGCCCTGCTGCCCAACACCCTGCTCCTATGCTAACAGATCTCTCCCTTCCCCAGCCTCTCTGCAGGTCTGGTATGCTGCCCAGGTTGGAAACAGGAAGGCAGGGAATGCACAGCTGGTGAGTCATCAGTGGCTTTACATCTCATGCCTTTGTCATTTTGACCAGCCGTTTCAGGCTGTTTGGTGTGTGCATTTCCTGAATCTCCGTTCTTTGTTGCTCAGAATCCAACAACATTTTGGGAAACTGCTTCTTCCCTAGAGGCTGAAGGGTGTTAATTTCAGGTGCAGAATATTCTGCTGGGGCGTGATGCAAACCAAGGCAAGGGTTGCAGAGCTATAAGGCCTCTCGTGAAGTGCAGCTTTGTGCCTTATCGCATCTGTCCAGCTGCACTCCAGGGTTAATGTAGGCTGAAGCAGGAGGGGGGCACTCAGAGCACCAGCAATGCTGGTGGGAGGGCTTCTCCCCCAAGCTGGGGAGAAGTGGTGGGAAGCTCTCGTTTGCTCTTCACAGAAAAGGGGAGCCATGCTGCTTTCCGCCCCATCCCATTAACACTTGCTCAGATGAATCTCTCCTCAGGATTTGCTACAGAGCCCACCGCCCCAATATCTAAGTGCTGCATGAGCTGTTCACTCCATAGGATGTGAGGCAGCCATTTCTCCTCAAAAAGCCTCCCAGAAGCCATCACCTGTAGGTCATTTCTAGCCTCAGTCTCAACTTCCTGGCTGAAGGCCAGGGCTGGGGCCAGTTGGAGCAGAGTGTGTCCCAGGCACCATAGGGCTTGGAGCAGAATCCCCAACCTCTCTCTCTCTGGAGCCCACACATGAGGGCACATGGGGGGTGCTGATTGGGAACTGGAGTCACTGACAGGCTAGGTCACTGGTCCAAATCCACAGGGACAAGGACCTGGAGGCCAAAGGGCCTTGGCCCCTGGCAGCTCCGGAGAAGCTGCTGGTGCCCAGCCTATCTGCACTTCCTCTCCCTGGCCACGTGCCTGCCAGCAGCCTTGTGCTGGGGGAGCCTGGCTCCTGATTAGCTTGTCCTGCTGTTGACAGCGTGGTGTGAAGGGGAGGATGCTTGCAAGATGGATGAGGTGTGTGTGAGACCCGGGATCTGCCTCTGCAAACCTGGCTTCTTTGGAGCCAACTGCAACTCCCGTGAGTATGGGCATGGAGGGGCTGGTAAAGAGGGGGCAGGGCAGACTCTCACCCTTAGACATACAGAGAATCCCCTGTGATCTCAGAAACTCTATCTGTGACACAGCGCTCACTGCACCCATCAGGACATTGGCTGGGTCCCAGGAGGTGAGCTCAGGCCAGAGGTCCCAGCATGATGGCACATGGTCACAGTTAAGTGCTCCAAGTGCCCAGCAGCCCCTTGGCCCATCCATGAGCACAAGCAGCTACATCCACATGTTACAGCATAGCAGAGACAGTGTTTGGGGCATGCTGTTCTGATGTCTCCTCCCAGTTGGGTGTGGGGTGTCTCTTTGGTAGTCCCCACTCCTTAGTCTCCCTACTGCATAGGACCTACAAGGGCCTACCAGCCTGTGCCCTTCCATGGCTTACACCACCCCATAGGGAAAGAACACCAAACCCATTGCCAGATTGCTCTCCTCCCTGTGGCACAGAGACTCCTATATTCCTGCATGTTGTGATCTGGTATCTGTCTTGTTCCCTTTGTAGGCTGCCCTGACCAGTACTGGGGCTCGGACTGCAAGAAGAGCTGTTCATGCCATCCCAATGGGAAGTGTGATCCTGTAAGCGGCCAGTGCACTTGCAATGCCAACCGCTGGGGAGTACTCTGCCAGTTCCCATGCCAGTGTGGACCTCATGGCCACTGCAGCACCCTCACTGGAGCCTGCCAGTGTGAGCCAGGCTGGTGGGCACCGAACTGCAAGAAGCAGTGTCTGTGCAGGCTGGCCAGCTCCCACTGTGACCCTGTCACAGGGCAGTGCATCTGCGCCCAGGGCTGGTGGGGTAGGAGATGCAGCTTCAGATGCACCTGCCACCTCTCACCCTGTGCCCAAGACTCAGGCAGGTGTGAGTGCAGGGCTGGGTTTTGGGGGCCATTGTGCCAACATCATTGTGACTGCCTGCATGGGAACTGCAACCCTCTTGATGGGCATTGCAGCTGCAACCCTGGCTATCAGGGCAGGAGCTGTGGGGATCCTTGTCCTGCCGGTTATTACGGATCTCAGTGCAGATACAGGTAAGAGGAATATCACTCTGCATGCTTGTGATAAGGTATAGTGCCCTAAGGTGACTGCATGAGTCTGGGGCTGCCTAGGGAGTGCCAATGCCCAGAAGCCCGTGTTCCCTGCTGGGTATGCAGGAGTTTAGGACCAGACTGGGTGGAGCTCAGGGAGTGGGCAGCTGATGCTTGTTAGACTGTAGGGCGCAGCTCTTTCATATAAAGGGACTGAGAGGAAAGGGGCAGCGAGGATTTGGATTGGCTGCCCTATTCATACTCTGGGAGAGGCGTGGGGAGATATCATTTTGTGAGCTCATCTCCTGGCTGGTGATGGAGAGGCTTTCCTGAGCCAGTGGCCAGGGAGGTCTGGCTGTGATCAGCTGAGGAATGAGGCACAGGACTGTGGCACAGGACTGTCCCCCATGGGAAAGTCTTGTAGACTTCAGTAGAAAACTATAGATAGCTCTTCTGTAGGCCGATTCAGGGCCTACAGAGGAGGATCTCTCTTTCTTCATTGCATTCAATAGGTGTTTTAGAGTAATAGCTACAAAACCCTGTTAAATTCCAATAAGATCTCATGAGATGTCATCATTCCTGTTAAACTCTGTAGCATGTTTCCACAGGGGTAACTGCAGGGACTATATCACAGCTGTACAGAGGGAAACCTCTGAGGAATGCCACCAGTGGACACCTGTCTCAGAGAAGGGGGCTGATGACTCTGCCATACTGCTGTGTGTGGAAGCACTGTGGATGGGGTTTGGGAGGGCTGTGCAGGCTGTCAGTGACCTGAGCTCTTTTGGGAGCAGATTGCTTTGTTCCCAGGGCTGTTGCTGGTGGGAGCATGCTCTGTTTGGTCTTGGCTGTGGAGCAGAGAGTACAGTTCTCTTCTCCCTATTTCTCTGCCCTATTTATTTTGGTTTGGGATGTGGGGCCGCTGTTCCCCCAGCTCTGATGCTGATTGTTCCTTACACCTCTGACTGTGCAGCTGTGGGCACTGCAAGCAGAACCAGCCCTGCTCTCCTGTGGATGGGTTCTGCCTGGCATGTGACTCTGGCTGGAATGGTACCCTCTGTAAGAAGCTGTGCACGCCTGGATACCATGGGGAGAACTGTGCACAGATGTGTCCCAGCTGCCGACAAGGGGAGGTCTGTCATCCAGAGACAGGGGCTTGCTTGAATTGTGACCCTGGCAAGACAGGACCCAGGTACGGACCCCTCTTTTTCTGTGTGATGTTTGCCCTGTGGAGCTCAATTCTCTGTTGTAGCAGACATCCTCTGTCCTCAGGTTTCCTTGAGCGTAAAGTAGAAAATATTTGTTTGAAAGCTTCATTCACAGTACGGAAGCTTAGACGCTGTGTGATGATTGTCCATGGATAGACGGACAGCTGTCAGACAGCTGAGCTAGGGATTCTCGGTGGAGACCACCCAACATGCATTCAGTGGTACAGCCTCCCTTCTCGCCAAATGTGTGCAGAGCAAGGCCGTGTTCAGACACACTAGGAGGTCTCTCTGTGTGCTGTCTGCAGAAATCCTGGCGTCAGGTGTAATACCAGAGAACAATGAAAATAAACAGCAACCAATCTCTATTCAATATTTGTCTTGTTGAGGTCAAAGAGCCCTGAGGTCAGAGACACCCAGTGCATCCCCAGCAGGACTCTACAACACAATGAGCCGCATATATTTACAGGCTTGTCTATGGTTCCCTTTCCTGTAGTATCTTCAGTATCTGAGCCTCCCACTCCATGAGTTAGGGAAGATTATCCCTATTTTGCAGATGGGGAACTGAAGCACAGAAGGGGTAAGTATCTTTCCCGCAGTCACGCATGGAGTCTGTCAGAACCAGGAACACAACTCAGAACTCCTGGGTCACACTCTAGTACCCTAACCACCAGATCACCATTCCCATCCTCAAGTAAGATTAGCAACAAGTCAGGGCCCTGTGGCACAACATTAATATCAGTGCAAATGCAAAGCAGGCTCTGCACTGTGACAGAGCTGCTAACCCTCAAACTAAGCTATAGCCCCTCTGCATTGCCAGCCTCTCTCCCATGAGCCAGCAGCTAGATTCTCCCCTCTCTCTGCAGCTGTGAAGCATCCTGCCCTGCCGGAACATTTGGAGATGGATGCAGGTTCACCTGTCCAGACTGTGTTAATGGGAGCTGTGATCCAGTGTCTGGGGAGTGTATCTGCCAGGCTGGCTATTGGGGCACCAGGTAAAAGCGAGGGAAGCTGCAGTGGGCAGAGGATGGGATGTTTCCAAACGAGCATTTTCCATTTCTTTCTGTCTCTCCCCTCAGCTGCAATGAGACCTGCCCAGAGGGTTTTTTTGGAGCGAACTGTTCTTCCCCCTGCCGATGTCCAAGGGGCCCCTGCCACCCACACTCTGGGGACTGTGTGCTCAGTAAGTGATATCGTGCACTGTACCTTTTCATTCATTCCCTATTAACCAGATCTTCTCCTTCCCAGAGCAGAGAATTGGTTCCTTCTCTCCCAATATAAAACCACATAAGACACCAAAAGGTTGCTGTGGAAGCCAAGGTGCCCTCTGGACTCGGGCTGGTTCCCAGCAAAGACGCTTTGCACAGTGTCATGCAGTACCTCTACTGCCATACAGCATGAGCCTCCAGGAAACTCCCTTCCCTCTTCTCCTCCATCTCTGTAGATCAGGGAAATGAGCTCTTTCCTATCTCATTTTTGTGGCTTTGGTTTCCTTGTTATAACCCCTCCGCACTGCCCAAGCCTGTTTAGCTGAGTGCAGCTATCATGCCAGATTCAAGTACCACAACAGTTTGGATTGGGATTCAAAGTTAGTCCAAAAACCAGAGCCCACGTTGTTTGAAGCTCATTGTGCCTCACAAGACCTTAATCTTGCTCTAGGCCTTTGATATTTCTGTCCCTGTGTCTTTGTTCCCATCCTGTAGCACAGGGTGATATTTTCATCCATAACATTCATCAGCAGTATGTCAGAGTGTAACTAAAATGATTAACTGTGTTTAGAGTTAAGGTGTTTCTCTGAGTCTGTCACATGAAATTACAGCAGAAAAATGGATCCAGCCTTGATTGTAAAGTCACTTGTTTGTGGGTAGATGAAGAATTGCTTGGTTTGTAAAAGTTGATTGAAGGACATAATTGCACTATGGAGAAGCACTCTCACTCGGTTTATCATCCCCGTGTGGACCCAGGTTCTAAAAAATGTGGAAATGCATCTGAATAAAATACTGCAGGGGAAAGTTTGAAATTGAATAGGAGATTTAGGAAGGGTGATTCTGACCACATTGGTTAGTGCCAGTCAGAGGACTTTCACTTTCATCTGAAGCATCTGGCACTGGCCTCTTCTGAAGGCAAACAACTGGAATAGATGGCCCAAAAGGTCTGATCTTTGAGAGCAAGTCATTATGTTCCTGAATGTGCCACAGTAAGTCAAAGACTCTTTAGCATAGAAAATGTGTCTGGAGTAGAGTCCACTTGACTTTAATGTACAGATACATTCTTGGTTGGGAATGGTGAGATCAGCACCTCGTCTTGCTTATGGCTTTGCTAACTGGGCTGTGCCTGGTGGAAATACACTCTCCTGTAATGTGGTATCATCAGTGTTATGCTGAAAGAGTGTACCGGAGCAAACAGCACTGAGAAAATCTTAGCCTGTCCTGAGCTCCTGCCTCTTCCTGGGTGAGGAGTTGGAACCCTGGGGCTCACTCAGAGAGACTGTCACTCTGCAGATACCAAAAGATGTGCTGGTTCTGTGAGCTGGGTGCTGGGTCTGGGCTGAGTTCCCCAACTGTCCTTATGATATGGAGCGGTATGAATGGGACGAGATTCGAACAGGACTGGATCTGTTTAGTACATTCTGAGACCACTGAGGCAGGTCCCCAGATCTGAGATCCTTCCTCCAGGATGGCTTTCCCAGTGCTCTGAACTTGCCAGCCAAGTAAGAATTTCACCTTGTTCTACACTGTTTCTCCATGCAGGATCAAAGCACCAGGGAGCCCTGATAGCTGGCATTCTCATCCCATTACTCCTCCTATTACTCTGTGTCACCTGCTGTTGCTGTTGCTGTGGAACCAGCAAGTTGGATGCCAGAGACAGGTATTACTAAAATGTGTCAGGTGCTGTAGAAATGTAGCTGCAAAGAGAAGAGCCACCTGCCGCGGGCCATTGCTGCTGAACGGCCCTAGAACCGAGAGGAACCTTTTCTGGCCAATTAAAATTAGCCTCAAGGCAAATAAAGAGTCCTTAGCATCTTCATTGGGTTCTGTTGCCTGACAGGGAATTACTTCAAAATTTCATGTTACTTCATTTTACTTATTTGACTCATGTAGCCCATAAATCAGCCCATGAGTCAAACTGCATTAGCGGATAGGTTGCAGGACTTGGTCAGAAATGGGGCTGCCACATGTGCAGGCTTCTCCCAAACTGATTCCAACTCCATTTCCCAGCAAGATAGGAGTGAACTTTGTTTAATTGGAAAGCCAGTCATCTCTGCCACACATCTCTGTTCTTTCTTTCCAAGGACGACTGTTGCTGATGGTGATGCGATCTCCAGAATGAAACATCACGTGCAGGGGGTGCTGGCAAATCTCAGCTCCACGTTACCTTGCCTCTCACTGAGTGGCTACAGACTCCCCCGAGTCACAGGTAAGATCAGGATTATTAGCACGGATCCCTGATTGATGCACTCTTTATTATGCCCTGCTTTGTCTGTGTCTTTAGAGTTCCTGAGGGTAGGAACTGTATCTCCTTACATTCATACTGTAATTGCAAACGAGCAAGCTGTGCCAGCCAGTTACCAGGTGACTGCCCCATGGAACATGCAGTCTAGGGCATCCCTGGTACAGTTCAGACTAGAACACGTAGACCAGCATGTGGTCCTGAGAGCTGGATTGCTTCTTCCTCATAGTCTTGCTTCCCTTCCAGTCTCGCACCATGACACAGAGATTCCCTTCAATCCCAGCTTCATTGAACCGCCTTCGGCTGCCTGGGCCTCAGACAGCTCCTTCTCCTCCTCCTTTGACACTGACGATGGGGGCCCAGCTTACTGTGTCCCTGCCAGAGAAGGTAACGCTGCCCAGTTGCTTCACCATCTCCTTAGGACTCATTTTGAACTCTCCTTCCCTGTTTCCTTTGCTCTGTGGGGGCGAAAGTCATCCCTGTGCAGAGGGCCCAGTGGGACAGAGGCCCTTTGCTTAGGGTGAATTTCATTCCATGTGTACTTGTGGGGAGGGATTTGCAAAGGACTTGTGTTACACACAGGCACCAATTATTTTTAGTTCCTTATTTTCCTTTCCATACAGGGAGGCTGAGCTCTGTTTCTGGCCTTCCGATCAGTTTAGTGTGAAATGGAAATATGCTGTGATATGTGCCAGAGCTACATGTCCTCAGAAAACTGCTGATTTCACAACTCCCTCCCTCAAATAAGTTCAGAGCTCATTGCCGCTGTTTGTGCTTCCATAGCTGCTGCAGTTAAGACAGCTCCCACCCTGGGCTCCCTGTGGCATCAGTGCGTAAAACCTAACTCAGTACCTTACCCCACCATCCACTCTCATAAATCTAGAATCAAGTCTGGGAGTAAAGAAGTGCAGTGCAACCCCAAATGGTGCCAGTTCTGGATACTCTAGTCCCTAGAAGCCCCCAGTCATGGCGAAGAGGATAAAGGCCACATGCTCTAACCTTGAGCCCTGAGCTAAGGAGAAGCCTGTTGGTATGCTGGTGACTTAGTTCTTGGAAGCCTCTGTAGCCAAGGGAGAAGCAGCCTAACCCCCCTTCCCTTCCTTATTCTCCAGATGTTCCTGCAGTGGCAGGCTTTGAGCCTCAGGAAGGCAGCTCCAAGTGTCATGAATTTCCTGATGCATCAGCATTTAACTCTGAGGACGTCTCCCAGCCTTTCACCATCCCCCGCACATCCAGCATCGCCAGAGCCAAGAGGCCCTCGGTGTCTTTTGCAGAAGGAACTAAATTTGGCCCTCAGTGTCAAAGAGGCTCCATGGAGACACCAAATACCACTCGGAAGCCCAAAGCCCCCTGGGGTCTCACCAAAGTTCCCTCTCACCAGCACCATGCTGACCCAGAGGAGCAGCCCCAGCAGGGTGGGTTGCCAGGTGACTGTTACGAAAACCCAGAGCCCATCTCTGAGGCTGAGGATAGCCACCAGCCCTCCCCCAGGGGTACCTCAGGAGGCCACAGGATGCCAGTGTCAAGTGGCAGACATGTGGCCCAGAGAGTCGAGGCCCTTGAGGCAGCTTTGCATCCAAACACTTTGGATGTTAGAGGAAAGGAGCAGAATGTCACAACCATTTACGTGACTGTGGGGACAGCAGGGAAATCGTCCAAGTCCAATGAGAGTGCTGATGGAAGCAGAGAGGGGACAGTTCAGGCTGTACTGAAACGTTTGGGTAGTTTCCAGAGAGTAAAAAGGGCTTTCAGGGAGGAGCCCATGGTGAGGAAAAGTACTGAAAGCATCCAGAAACCTCCCCGCAGGGCCCTGAGCCCAGAGAGGGACTCCAGAGACATGTTCTCCCAGCCATCCCCTCCACACAAGGAGAGCTCCAAGACAACAGATCTGGAGCCCTGTGAGTCACCTGAGCTCCTCACACATAGACACCAGATAGATGTTCCTGTTAAGCGAGAACCTCTCATCCACACATCTCCTATATTTAAAAGACTAGTGGCTCAGGAAGGAGAAGATGAGGTCACAGGGGACCCCAAGAAGAGTGAAAGTCTTGAAGAGGCCAGAAGCCTAGAAACAAATGAACAGGCTGTTGTTGAGGAGGAACCCAAATACGAAAATGTGTCTCCAAATCGCTGTCCTTCAGGCGAGTCTCCTGCCACCTCCCCTGACTATGAGGCCAACACTTGAAAACCCACCCAGGACCTAAATCCTGCCTCTGTTTTAGAACTGTGACAGTCATCACAATGGAGCTGTGGCCAGAGTGGGCAGTGCACCTTGCAGGGCAGGCCACGAGCTATTGAAGAGTGCTAGGTCTGCAACATGCCTGGTATTAGAGGGAACCCAGAATTTCACCTCCCAGACATGTTATGTGAACTAGATCATTGTCTAGCGTTACCATTAAATCTCTGTGTGACCCACAGGGTCAGGTTCTGCATTGCATGTTAATGTTCAAATGAGGCAACTTGCTTTGAGTAGCAATGTTACCTAATGGAGCCACAGAGATGCCCTCCTGAGTTCCATATTAGTCTTGCCATGAATCATTACCAAGGAGGGACGGTGCTGCGGGCAAGTCAGTTCAGGCACCTCCAATACAAGTAGATTAATCAGAAGAAGTGATTGTACCTGATGGCATGTTTATTTGATGACTGTGCTTTTAGCTTGCTGGGCTGACCAACCCAGGGATCTTAGGAAAATACCATCTATGTGAGGTTCAGGAGTCTGAATTACAGCAGAATAACACAGACAGCCAATGCATGTGAGTTGTCACGCTCCTTGACAGGTTATCTCTCCTTCGAGACAGGTACCTATATGGGCCTGTCATGGGGGGGACACGACTCACCGCTAGTGGTGCCTCCTTCTGGCCATCCTGGGGATTAGCTCTGGCCAGGCATTATGCCGTCCTCTGGCAGTGTCTCTCCCATTGTCCTCTTGCTGCCTGCAACTCAAGGAGCTCCTTCTTTGTGACTTGGCCCTCCAGTCGAGTCACCATGTGTTTCCCCTTCCAGGGGGGCGTATCAAAGTTCCTCCATATGAAATGGCAGTCTTCCCTTTACTGCTGAAACCGTGCCACTCTTCCAGTGGCTGGAAGGGGGACCTGGGGCCTCCCTCTACTATGGTTCCCGGCTCCGGGGCCCTCTCATTAGCAGCCAGTCTGAGCAACCTCATACCTTGCAGCTTTTTCCCTGAGCCTTGCCTACCGCTCTGAATTTGCCAGCCCAAACTCCCCCCTCCTATGAGTAACTGTAGGGTACTTGCCTCTAGCTCCAGACACACCTCCCTTCTCCCAGGGAGTGACTGCAAACTCCTTCCCTGCAGTCCCCTTTCTGCTGCCAATTTCCTGCCTGTATAGCTCCAACCCAGCTCCTTCCTCCTCAGCTGGCCTTCCTCATTCATTCAGGGGATTGCTTAGCCACCGAGACCTCAGCTGTGGCTTTTTGGATTAATTAGCCCCCTTCTCAATCTGCATTAACCCTTTCAGGGCAAGTGTGGGTGAACACCCCCGCACAGGGCCCCATCACTATTGTATCTCAACCCTCACAATCACTAATGAATGTTTCCCTCTCATCCCCTGCCTTAGGGACCTGCTGTCTCCCCAGGCTACAGCTCGCCTACTGTACAGGGCCCTGTGGTGCTGCTTATGGTGATGTATGGGGATTTTCCATCGCTGGAGGACCTCCATCTCCCCGAGCCACAGTAGCTAAGGTGATGGAGGCATTTTTCCACTGACCTAGTTGCCTCTATGCTGGGAATTAGGTCACCATAGGTACAGTGCTCATGGCTGTGGATTTTTCACATCCCTGGCCACTGTAGCTTTGTTGATGTAACTTTTAAGTGTAGAGCAGGCCTCAGAGAGACTAAGGGACTTGCCCAAGGTCACACAGGGAATCTGTGGCAGAGCCAGGGCTTGAACCCAGGTCTTAAAACCAGCCTTCCTACCCTTACTGGTTAGAGGGGTCTCTTCAAATCCTTGCCAGGCTCCAGAACCAGATCTGCAAAGACAGTCTTGCCTGCAGCCTCCCACTGCTCTTGGTAGAAAACAGAGGGATCAGTGCTCCCTGCTCCACTCCCGACTCTCCTCATCTGGCAACACACTGAGCAGAGCAGACTTTATGCACAAGCAAAGAAAGTGTCTGCTTGGGGCTTGAGTCCTCTAGCCCCACATGCTAAGGGCACTTGGCAGCTCCCAGGCGAGCCCTATCTCTATCCCTTGCAGGAGGAAATAACACACTGCTAGCCCCTGCCATCAATATGCTTGCAAGGGCAGGGAGCAGTGGCTTGGCTCCCCATTCAGGGAGCTCACAGACAGAGACTGACTGGTGCTGAGAGTGCTGTGGTCATCACTGCCCTATAGCCCATGGGTGCTGCAGAGAGCAGCACCCACACCTCCCTCCCTGACTACTGTCAGTTGCTCCCCAAAGATGTGTCTTGGTTTTTTGTCAGTTTCTCTTTCTGACTCAGCAGCACTGATAGGACCAGCCAAAAATCCTAAAATTAGAAGCCGGGCCAGTGGGGAAGTGGGACAGAAAGACAGCCCTGCAACCAGTTTCTGCTGCTGAGCCCAGACTGCCATGTCACAAAGGAGCTGAGACTGGACTCCTGAAAATCCCCAGATGGAGAGCATGACTGGGGCTATGAGGACAAAAGCTGTCTCCAGGAACTTGGGAGAGTGTTTCCAAAGAGCATTCTTCTGAGTTGCGCTTGAGTCACATATGAATGATTCTGGGACCCCAGGAAGTGTTTTCCCCTCACCTCATGGTGTTTTCTGTCTTGCCAATGCTGTCTTGCTGAGCAATGCATTTCAGCCTGTAGGTGCAACAACACTACCTTTGTGCTAAGAAGTGGTGGGAAGGCAGCTGTCTGTTTCCCCCAAGATCTCACAATGTAGCCATTATACCAGCTGTGCAGTAAAAAATGCTCCATTCCCCTGCTCCCCTCTAAGGTATTATTGCCACTGTGGGCATCAATCAAGTGGGCTGTGTGTGCATGAAGTCAAGAGGCTTATGTGTGCTTCTCCTGCCAAGGAAGCAGGCCCCTCACTGCCATCAGCACTGGGGAGAACTCCTGCAGGGCATACTGGCTCATAGAGTAGCTCTGTCTCACAGTCTGGGGATTGTGCACAAGTTCTTTTGCGTTAATGCAGTGAAGGAACCCTCAGATGACACCTGCTGCTGAGTTGTCAGGAACAGTGCAGAGAGCACATGCACTAAAATGTTTTCTAATAAACAGAAAACAGGGGTGATGGTGACTCTGCTTCTGCATCCATTTCTTAGCAGTAATCTAAAACAGCTCTTCGTGGCTTGTGAGTCCTGAAGTCACCTCTCCCCCAGAACTCACCCCACACAGGTATCAGAGTAGCAGCCGTATTAGTCTGTGTCTGCAAAAAAACAGGAGTACTTGTGGCACCTTAGAGACTAACACATTTATTAGAGCATAAGCTTTCATGGGCTACAGCCCACTTCATTGGATGCATTGAATGGAACATATAGTAAGAAGATATATATATATATATATATATACACACACACACACACACACACACAGAGAAAAGGTGGAATTTGCCATACAAACTGTAAGAGGCTAATTAATTAAGATGAGCTATTATCAGCAGGAGAAAAAAAAAGCTTTTGTAGTGATAATTTAGACAGTGGACAAGATCTTAATTAGCCTCTTACAGTTTGTATGAAATTCCACCTTCTCTGTATGTGTATATATATCTTCTTACTATATGTTCCATTCAATGCATCCGATGAAGTGGGCTGTAGCCCACGGAAGCTTATGCTCTAATAAATTTGTTGGTCTTTAAGGCGCCACAAGTACTCCTGTTTTTTCCCCCACACAGGTAGCAGCCTTCTCAGAAGTTGGAGAATGCTGAATGGCATCCCTCTACGTGCAGGGAGATTTCCCTAAAGTGGATTTCTCTTCTCAGTCACACCGCATGTAGATGACATGGACTATCAAAAGCAGCCTTAGTGGAATTCGTTTTAGCATCTTATCTACAGAGAATATCTGGGTTTGTAAAAGTTTATCAAACTTCTTTGGCTTACGTGGAAGGATCTAAACATATTAATTTCTACAGCTGCACTCAATGTATTACAAGGTCCAAGCTATAATGTAGAGTTTATTTGCAGGTTTCTAATATAGCAGGAAACCTGCACTGACCTGCAAGTGTGAGGGAACCTTAGAGCAAATGTAATTGTAGTGGCCTCTGTATGACAGGATTTGTAAATTTAGTGCTGAAGGAAAATATTTTATTTTTCCTGACTAGCATGAAGAGTTCACGTAGAAAGCAGCATTGCCAAATTTTCTCCAAATCATAAATTTATATCCAATGGGGAAATTGTAATTCCAATTCCCTTAATTACAGCTTTAAACCATACATTGTCAACAAATACCTCAAACATGACACCATTTCACATGGGCCAGTTTTGTTCAATATCTTCACAAATGATCTGGAGGATGGGTGTGGATTGCACCCTCAGCAAGTTTGCAGATGACACTAAACTGGGAGGAGAGGTAGATACGCTAGAGGGTAGGGATAGGATACAGAGGGCCCTAGACAAATTAGAGGATTGGGCCAAAAGAAATCTGATGAGGTTCAACAAGGACAAGTGCAGAGTCCTGCACTTAGAACGGAAGAATCCCATGCACTGCTACAGACTAGGGATCGAATGGCTCGGCAGCAGTTCTGCAGAAAAGGACCTATGGGTTACAGTGGACGAGAAGCTGGATATGAGTCAACAGTGTGCCCTTGTTGCCAAGAAGGCCAATGGCATTTTGGGATGTATACGTAGGGGCATTGCCAGCAGATCGAGGGACGTGATCGTTCCCCTCTATTCAACGTTGGTGAGGCCTCATCTGGAGTACTGTGTCCAGTTTTGGGCCCCACACTACAAGAAGGATGTGGAAAAATTGGAAAGGATCCAGCGGAGGGCAACAAAAATGATTAGGGGGCTGGAACACAGGACTTATGAGGAGAGGCTGAGGGAACTGGGATTGTTTAGTCTGCGGAAGAGAAGAATGAGGGGGGATTTGATAGCTGCTTTCAACTACCTGAAAGGGGATTCCAAAGAGGATGGCTCTAGACTGTTCTCAGTGGTAGCAGATGACAGAACAAGGAGTAATGGTCTCAAGTTGCAGTGGGGGAGATTTAGGTTGGATATTGGGAAAAACTTTTTCACTAGGAGGGTGGTGAAACACTGGAATGCATTTCCTAGGGAGGTGGTGGAATCTCCTTCCCTAGGTTTCAGAGTAACAGCCGTGTTAGTCTGTGTTCGCAAAAAGAAAAGGAGTACTTTTGGCACCTTAGAGACTAACCAATTTATTTGAGCATAAGCTTTCGTGAGCTACAGCTCACTTCCGATTGAAGTGAGCTGTAGCTCACGAAAGCTTATGCTCAAATAAATTGGTTAGTCTCTAAGGTGCCACAAGTACTCCTTTTCTTTCTCTTTCCCTAGAAGTTTTTAAGGTCAGGCTTGACAAAGCCCTGGCTGGGATGATTTAGTCGGGGATCGGTCCTGCTTTGAGCAGGGGGTTGGACTAGATGACCTCTTGAGGTCCCTTCCAACCCTGATATTCTATGATTCTATGGGCAACGAGGTAGTCCTGCTTGGGTGGACAGGACCAGCCCTGTACATTGACAAGATGAGATGGGATGAGACAATCCTCAGTGCTAAGGGAGCTAAAAGTGGCTCAGAAAACAGTTTATTTGATTCCCTGAGTAAGAAGAGATTTGGTGTTAGGCACCTTAGGAATACTTGAAACTGGTGGTAATTCAAGAAGCCAAGTCCAAAGAGCATTTATAGCACTGAACTGGTTTTGGGTTGATTTGTCTAATGTGGTTCTTGTATGTTTTCTTGTGTTAATCTGAGTGATGCGGAGGCCTCTGAATGTAAACAGTTCTTAATTAAGCCTAAAATGAGTTCAGGTCGACAAAAACAAAGACATCACCAAAAATAGTCTCAGAGATTTAGGGTGACTCAGCTCTGCTGTCCTGTGCATTGTTTCAGCTTCTGGTTTGTTTAATTTTTAAATTTCATTTATAAATCTGAACATGCAGAGACAACAATAGCAGTAAACAACAGAGCTGTGAGAGAGGGACAGGTTGGGAATGTCTCAGCATGAGTAAATTACCAGCTGTACCTCCTTTATTAATCCTTATGCTGATCTCAGTGATCTGAAGGTCACTGATTTTGTCTTCAGACTTTCAAGGTTAAAGTGCTTTCAAATAGTCAAAGTTTGCGGAACAGATTTGGTCAGAGATTTGAGTTCTTTTTCTTTCTCGTAGAACATCTCCAAACAGGAGAATACTTGTGTGCCTTGGATCCATTATTTCCTTATTGGTGGTTGAAGAGAATCCAGATCAGGGTGTTTCATTTTTGAAACTAAATGGTTGTATTTGTTTAAAGTGCCTTTGCCATATGCCCTGTAGTCTGCTTGACAAGAATTGTAGCCACATCATCTAGGGTTTGTGGAGATAGAATGTAATGCTGTAATGTTATTCCAGTAGAATCCTAGCTTTGCGCATGCCCCATGTGAACAAGTCCCTTTTTGGTACATTATTGGCTTCTGTTTTTAAGGTATTTTATTACAATGGCAGAAATGCATCAGAATAAGCTCTATATGCAGACATTTTTCTAATCAGAATGAGATATTTACATCCCGTGAGCGGAGTTATGTTTTTACTCTGATGCCAGAAATTAATCTCATGTGACCTAATTCACTGCAGGTACTGTGTGTACAAAGTAGCTGCCAGCAGTTAGACTGTCTTTCCTGTCAAACAGACAACTATCAAGCTTAAAAGATCTTCACCATGATAAGAACGTGTTCTGTGTTCAAGGATCTAATTTGCTAAGCCTGGTGTTTCCCAGATAAGACAGAAGGACACAGAGGTATTGTGTCTCCTCTTGCTCATGTCTCAACAGCACATGGTGGAGAGGAGAGAGGTAGATTTTCAGTGCACACTTTCCATATTCTTTCTAAAGATAGTTCTAATGTCATTTTGCCAGTGCTTGTATGCTGCATGTAGGAGACCTATGGCCCAGAATCTGTGGATGGGCAGTACTAGTTCCTTATGTGGCTCCTTTTTGTTGTTCTGGCTCTGATCCTCCAAATTCCATCAACACTTTTTTTTTTAATGATAGTCAGTGACAAGTAGCTACGCAGATAAACAAAGCTGTGTTGGTGTTCTCTGCTATTGGAGCAATTGAAAGGTTTTTATTTGGTTGGCATTACTGTGATAACTTTAACAGAGTGAGGGACTCAGAGGCACAAAAGGAGCAAAGATGAGTTGCAGCTTGGGCCTAACCTTTCTTAGAATAACCCTCCAGCGGACTCATCTCCTTTTGTGCAGGCTCTCAGATACTATGGTGATGAGCGTGGTAGGAAAACATACTAGACAGAATGATTTTTCTGTGTTCACACTGGTTACAAAACATCAGGGATTTTGATTTCAGTGCATTATCCTCCTGCTTTCTTCTTTCCATCAGTGACAGCAGCCTCTGAGCAATAGACATCACAGCCACCAGCACTGTCCACCTCATAACCACCACCACCAGGCAAAGTCATGCAGGCCCTTCTCTGGCAAAATACTCACTGATGAGGAAAGGTTTATCCATGATTCAAAGACGTCCAGATAGTTGCCTGCAAAAATGCACCTGCTAACAGGGCCTGGCAGATGATCTTGCCAAGAAAACCTGGTCGGCACCAGAACTATCTCCTGCAGCAGAGAGCCACCTGGCCTGTTTGCCTTAATTGAGAATATAATGCCAGCCTGCTTGTCCGAAGTACAGAAACAATCCTGACATGTATGGAGCACTGACTTCCTCATAGACAAATGCTAATGACAAGCAATGGGGGACACTGGGCTGCTATCAAATATTCCAAATCAATACATGATTTGGGTAGAAGGCCCTAGAAAAGTAACCAGAAGGTGGGGGGATCCTCCCTGGTGATTCTTCCAGGGTCCTGAGCCTGACTGCACAAAGGAGAAGAATCCACTTAATAATATTAAACAGGTCACTGATGAAAATATGTCTGAAGCAGTATATGGACAAGGGTGGCTAGGAGATGGAATTGGGAGAGGACATGGTTGTTTGGATATAAACACTGCAAAATTTTATATAATTAAAAAGACAATATAAAAAATAGCAATGTTCTGGTGAGTCAACATTGCTGCTGTTCCTGCAAGGGTGGATGTGTATAGGGGTTTGTCTCCCCCTTCATTAGATTGTCTAAAGATATTACCCACTTGTTTGTTCCTGAGCATATCTCAGAGAATCACTACAACGTGCTCATCTTCAGAATGACTGAAAATGAGGCTGGTATGAGACTAGAGCCAGCTGAGCTTTGTGTGTATGTGAGGGAGAGTTGATCAAAGGATTATGGTTTTTGTCTAAGTTTTATCCTGGAATTGCTGATACTTCAGGTGATAATATCTTTATAAAAATGATAAATCCACAAGGCAGTGCATCATATCATTGGTCCCACTGCTTTCTCACCCACTAGATGGCAGGTGGATGAGGGAAAGTTGGACAGTTGTTATGTGCAGAGATTTATGGGACTCTTGCGGTGGATTGTGAGTGAATCACAGCAGAATTAAGGTGGGCCCTGTTACTGTTAATTCAGTTTATAGTTTGGTCTCTTACTGCACGTTCACTGGAAAAAATAAGCCCTTTACTTCACCACGGGTGCAATTCCACTGATAACAGCGAGATTGGAAGCTGTAGTGTAGACAGGGCTTTGGCGTCTTTACCACTGCCTTACCTAGGTTTGCTTTGAGCCATGGCTAGGCGACACAGTGGACAAAGGCATGTACCTCGTTTGCCATAGTACTTTTGCTGTTACTAGTGCTGGTGGAACTGCATGGTGTTGAATGTTGGGTCCCCTTCGCAGAATACATGTATCTGTGATTTACTACCTATATATCTTGGGAAGCAGATTCTCACAATATGATAGAATATATTTTTTGTATATTACTTGCATACACATGCTGATACACAGACTCATTCAATCCAGCCACAGCTACCCTGGAAGGAAATTCCATTTTATCTTGTTAGTCTGGACTTTCTCCAGCAGGTGGAGTAAGCGCAGCAGTAACTCAGAGGTAGGTGCCGGGTAGCTGCTACTGTATTCCATTTATACTGCTGTAAAAGAAGCTTCCCTGGTTGGTAAGTCTGATCATCTTACAAACGTACCTTCAATTTTTTTCTTTTGTTACAATTAAACCATCATAATGTGACAGATTAAAAGTTTGAAACTTTAAATTAAAATCTGGTTTCTTAATGGGTTCAGGATTGGGCCTTGCGTGTATAAACAGTACAGGGGGAACAGTTCTTTAAAGTCAGTAGGACTTTTGCTATTGATTGTGTTCAGAGCTGGCCTACTGGCTTGCCACTATAGATTTAATTACACAGAGCTGTGATGCAATACTGAAATTTTCTTTATAAAAGCATTATGTTTGAAACCTACCCTCTACCCCTCCATATGTATAAAGGATTCCAACTTTGCAAACAGAGATATAAAGAAAACGATAGGCCAAATTTTAGTTCTCCCAACATGAAATGCAACTCAGCACTTACAAGGCTGCCTGGCTGTGACAGTTTGAATGAACATTTTAGATTTGAATTTTATGTATTCAAGATAAATGAAAATAGTTACATGGGACTCAGAAAGCACTGTATGTTATATCAGAAAACAGGAGTTACATTTTGTTAGCTAATGTGCTCACTGTACATAAATGTTTAGTTTTATTTTTACAATTTAATAATATTTAAAAGTAATTACAAATTCTACATAATAAACTTTCCCTTAAAGTCAAGGAAAGTGTGGGCTCCTTACTGAATGAGGGAGGCAACCTAGTGACAGAGGATGTGGAAAAAGCTAATGTACACTATGCTTTTTTTGCCTCTGTCTTCACGAACAAGGTCAGCTCCCAGACTACTGCACTGGGCAACACAGCATGGGGAGGAAGTGACCAGCCCTCTGTGGAGAAAGAAGTGGTTCGGGACTATTTAGAAAAACTGGACGAGCACAAGTCCACAGGGCCGGATGCGCTGCATCTGAGAGTGCTAAAGGAGTTGGCGGGTGTGATTGCAGAGCCATTGGCCATTATCTTTGAAAACTCATGGTGATCGGGGGAAGTCCCGGACGACTGGAAAAAGGCTAATGTAGTGCCCATCTTTAAAAAAGGGAAGAAGGAGGATCCTGGGAACTACAGGCCAGTCAGCCTCACTTCAGTCCCTGGAAAAATCATGGAGCAGGTCCTCAAGGAATCAATTCTGAAGCACTTAGAGGAGAGGAAAGTGATCAGGAACAATCAGCATGGATTCACCAAGGGCAAGTCATGCCTGACTAATCTAATTGCCTTCTATGATGAGATAACTGGCTCTGTGGATGAGGGGAAAGCGGTGGATGTGTTGTTCCTTGACTTTAGCAAAGCTTTTGACACGGTCTCCCACAGTATTCTTGCCAGCAAGTTAAAGAAGTATGGGCTGGACGAATGGACTATAAGATGCATAGAAAGTTGGCTAGATTGTCGGGCTCAACGGGTAGTGATCAATGGCTCCATGTCTAGTTGGCAGCCGATATCAAGTGGAGTGCCCCAAGGGTCGGTCCTGGGGCCGGTTTTGTTCAATATCTTCATAAACGATCTGGAGGATGGTGTGGATTGCACCCTCAGCAAGTTTGCAGATGACACTAAACTGGGAGGAGAGGTAGATACACTGGAGGGTAGGGATAGGATACAGAAGGACCTAGACAAATTGGAGGATTGGGCCAAAAGAAATCTGATGAGGTTCAACAAGGACAAATGCAGAGTCCTGCACTTAGGACGGAAGAATCCCATGCACCGCTACAAACTAGGAACCGAATGGCTCAGCAGCAGTTCTACGGAAAAGGACCTAGGGGTTACAGTGGACGAGAAACTGGATATGAGTCAACAGTGTGCCCTTGTTGCCAAGAAGGCCAATGGCATTTTGAGATGTATACGTAGGGGCATAGCCAGCAGATCGAGGGACGTGATCGTTTCCCTTCATTCAACATTGGTGAGGCCTCATCTGGAGTACTGTGTCCAGTTTTGGGCCCCACACTACAAGAAGGATGTGGAAAAATTGGAAAGAGTCCAGCGGAGGGCAACAAAAATGATTAGGGGACTGGAACACATGACTTATGAGGAGAGGCTGAGGGAACTGGGATTGTTTAGTCTGCGGAAGAGAAGAATGAGGGGGGCTTTGATAGCTGCTTTCAACTACCTGAAAGGGGATTCCAAAGAGGATGGCTCTAGACTGTTCTCAGTGGTAGCAGATGACAGAACAAGGAGTAATGGTCTCAAGTTGCAGTGGGGGAGATTTAGGTTGGATATTGGGAAAATCTTTTTCACTAGGAGGGTGGTGAAACACTGGAATGCATTACCTAGGGAGGTGGTGGAATCTCCTTTCTTAGCTATTTTTAAGGTCAGACTTGACAAAGCCCTGGCTGGGATGATTTAGTTGGGGATTGGTCCTGCTTTGAGCAGGGGGTTGGACTAGATGACCTCCTGAGGTCCCTTCCAACCCTGGTATTCTATGATTCTATGACATCTGTTATTTTGTATAAATCTGCATACTAGATATGAATAACATCTGGGGTAACAGATTTACATGAACATTAGAAGGGTAATCACTTGATTGTTTGGTAAAGTCCCAGGATATTTATGTATTTCCCTGTTTATAGAGGCTTTCTCCTTGGTGTTGTTGAACAGGTGTTTTCTCAGTAGAATGGTAGATATGGCAATAAACCTACCTTAATATGGACTTTGATGGTACAGTCAGCAGATGTAAGTTTTTTGTCCTTGATAGGTATCATGTTCTGAACTCTTAACTCAGTGCCAGAAAGCTGGTCCCAGGGTGCATAATAAAGGGTTAAGCACCTCCCAAGTGTGAGGGGCAGCATGAGAGAAAGCACAAAGGTGCTTGTTTGAAATTTTAACTGGGCAATCGAAATTGGCATCATGGACTGATTGGAGGCAAACACTGACAGCTCTACAACATATAAAAGACGCTAGGTGGATAGCTTATGTTTGATGCAATAGAGAAGGGGAAGCCGGTGAAGGGTTGCAAAGAGAGGGGAGATATGGTCAAAGCCATGGTCTAGGAAAATTATCTTTGTAGCAGGACCCTGAATGGATATCAGTGGGGCAAGATTGCATTTGTCAAGGCCAGAGAAAAGGATGTTGCAGTATTTGAGACATGAGACGATGAGAGCATGGACAAGAATTTTAGCTGTGCAGATGGACTGCAGAGACTCTATCTTAGAAAAGTTATGCAGAAAGAATCTGCAAGATTTAGACATAATCTGGATGTGAGGACCTAGAAGAGAGGTTATGGGCTGAGTGACAGGCAGGATGATGGTACTGTCCGCAGTGATCAAGAAATGAGGTAGCAAGGAGGACTTGGAGGGAGGAGGAGATTAGGAGAAGTGTTTTAGCCATGTTGAATGGATGAGTGGACATCCATGAGAATTTCAGAGAGAGAGGCTGAAGTTTTAGATTGGATAGGAGACAAGTCTGCTGTAGAGAGGTCTGTGAGCCATCAGTTTGTGTTTATAAGTGAGATTATCCAGAGGTAAGCTGTAAAGGGAGAAGAGAAGGGGACCAATTACTTGAGAGATAGAGACTTGTGGAATCCCACAGAACACTGGTGGCGGGGCCGGGGGGGTGTTTGAAAAGAATCTCCAAAGGACACACTGAAGGAGTGATCAGAGAGGAGAAAAACCAGGAGAGGACAGAGTCATGGAAGCTAAGATTTCAAGAAGAAGAGCATGATCAATGGTGTTGAAGGCAGCTGACGGGTCAGGGAGGATGAGGATGCTGTACTGGTTTTAACTTTAACTAGGAAGAGGTCATTAGAGACTTTGTCAAGAGCAGTTTCAGCAGAGTGCAAGAGGCAGAAGCCAGATTTGGAGAGGGTCTAGGATGGAATTGAAGGAGAGGAACTCTGGACGGTGATTGTAGACTGCGTATTCAATGAGCTTTTAGAGACGACAGGGAGAAGGAGTGGTAGTTGGAGAGGCAAGCAGGAACAAGATGATTTTTTTAAGATAGGAGAAACTAAAGCACACTTGCGTTGTGAAGGGAAAGAACCAGAAGAGAGTGAGAAGTTAAGAAGAGTAAGGGGAGATGAGAGTGAGCACGAAGTAGACCAGGAAATGGTTTGGAATGGAGTCACTGGGGCAAGTACAGGGGTTAGAGGAGGAGAGCAGACAAGAAACTTTGTGCCTGTGATGGGAGAAGGGAGGTAAAAGTTGTAAGAAGGGGAGGGCAGTGTGAAGGACATGTCATCTTTTGCCAGTTTTTCCTGGAAGAAATTGGTGAGATCCTGTGTGGAGAGAAGGCAAGAGAAGGGGAGGGCTTGAGGAGTGAGTCAAAGGTGGTGGAAAGGTGTCTGGGATTGTTAATGTGGGATCCATTTAAGTTGGAGAAGTAGAGTTGTTTAACAAGTAAGACGCCAGAGAATTAATTTGTAAGGGAGGAAGTCAGCCTGATCACAGAGTTTCTTCTAGTGATACCCCACAGTGTGAGAGCAGGAGCAGAGGAAGCCAATGTCATGGTGAGTGAGTTCTGGGGACTGGCAGGGTGGACCTCAAAATGGAAGAGAGGGGCAAAAGTGATGTGGGTGGAGGAGAATGAAGGCCTGAGAAAATCAACAACCATGTCATTGGAAGAAAAGGAAGAGAGGAGAGGGCTGTGAGCAGAGAAGTCCTTAGTGCTGATGGATTGGAAGTCACAGAAAAGCTGGATCAGGATGAGCACTGCTCAAAGAGACCAGGTGACCAGACAGGGAGAACTCAGCAACAGAGAGAAAGAGTCCTTGGTGAAGACCAAGTCAAGAGAATGACTCATTTCTGAGTTGGAGGGTTGATCAAGGCTACAGTCAAATGTTGAGGGAAGGGAAGGGCAAGGCATGGTGGACTAAGGGATTGGATAGATCAGGGGTGAGCAAACTTTTTGGCCCGAGGGCCACATCTGGGTATGGAAATTGTATGGCGGGCCATGAATGCTCACAAAATTGGGGGTTGGGGTGCGGGAGGGTGTGAGGGCTCTGGCTGGGGGTGCGGGCTCTGGGGTGGGGCCATAAATGAGGAGTTCAGGGTGCGGGACGGGGCTCTGGGCTGGGGCAGAGTGTTAGGGTGCAGGGGGGTGAGGGCTCCGGCTGGGGATATGGGCTCTGGGGTAGGGCTGGAGATGAGGGGTTGGGGGTGCAGGAGGGTGCTCCGGGCTGGGACCAAGGGGTTCAGAGGGCGGGAGGGGGATCAGGGCTGGGGCAGGGGGTTGGGGCACAGGAGGGGGTCAGGGGTGCAAACTCCAGGTGGCACTTACCTCAAGCAGCTCCCAGAAGCAGCGGTATGTCCCCTCTCCAGCTCCTATGCAGAGGTGCGGCCAGGCGGCTCAGCATGCTACCTCGTCCACAGGCGCCTCCCCTGCAGCTCTCATTGGCCGTGGTTTGAATTGGAGCTGCTGGGGTGGCGCTTGGGGCGGGGGCAGCGTACTGAGTTGCCTGGCTGCCACTGTGTGTAGAAGCTGGAGGAGGGAAATGCCACTGCTTCTGGGAGCCGTGTGGAGCCACAGCATGCATGGAGTGGGGCAAGCCCCCAGCTGGAGCACCAGAGCAGGGCAAGCCCCAGACTCTGCTCCCTAGCAGGAGCTGGAGGGCCAGATTAAAAATATCTGAAGGGCCGGATGTGGCCCCCAGGCTATAGTTTGACCACCCCTGTGATAGATATGGAAGTTGAAATGAGGATGTTGAAAAAGGGGGAAAAAAAACCTCCTAAGAGTAATTAGCGTTATTCACTATTCCTGCTAACAGTGTTTGTGTACGCAAAAAGAAAAGGAGTACTTGTGGCACCTTAGAGACTAACCAATTTATTTGAGCATGAGCTTTCGTGAGCCACAGCTCACTTCATCAGATGTGTACCGTGGAAACTGCAGCAGACTTTATATACACACAGAGAATATGAAACAATACCTCCTCCCAGTTTGTATAAACTGCCTTAAAACCAATCCCCATTGAGAGAGTTTCTTACACTGAGTGAGGCTTTGGAAGTTTGCAATTACTCTGTGTAATGTTTCTAAGTGTTTGATCTGTGTGGACAATTAACTGTCCTGGCGTTCAGGAAGATGACCTGGAGATGGTGCAAGAAACTGGAATGTTCTGTGGAAATCCTTATGGAACGATATGAGTATTTACACCTGCCTGTCACACACACAGCTGCAGAAATGCAATCTCTGCCAGTCCCTGGGTAATGTTTCTGTGAGCAGGATGCCAGGCTGTGCTGGCCAGATCCCGCAAGTGGAGCAGCTGAGCCTCCTACGTCAGCGCACACAAGACGAGTTCCCCAAACCAGTTCTAGAAGGGCTCTGCCCCTCCCCACAAGCGTTACTTCCACGCTACATCTGCTGCAACTGACACTTTTCTATCTCTTGTTTTCAGCTTGTTTGGTATCTACAAAGGCTTAGTCAGTGGATTCAGACGGCAACCAGTCTAATGCTGCTGCCTCTCTCCCACCACTGTCAGGGTCCTTCCTCTCTCTGCGCTGTGCCATCTCCCTGGTTCCATACCCAAAACTGTATCACAAATACACCGGAAGGCAGGTCTGAAATACTGAATATATATGGTACAAGACAGAAATGGCCCCAAAATCAGTAAACTAAGAACTAATAACGACAATTATAGCCTGCTTTACATAGGAAGGGTATCAGGGTTCAGGGTGGTAGCCGTGTTAGTCTGTATCAGCAAAAAGAACGAGGAGTATGTAATCTCTCACACACATACAGAATAGGGAAAATGGGACCATTGAGGAGGGTGTAAGGGTTATTGCCAATGATAAATTTAATGAGAGACAATGAGGTGAAGCTGCCACAAAGGTGACGTGAAGGCTGTATGTGACTTTAGCAATGGGAGTCTCCTGAGCAAAACAAAGGCTGTCAGACTGGCTCACTTGGCAGCCCTGAAGATGAATAATGACTTCCACTTGGACACCACAATTTAAAAAGATCAAAAGACATTTAGGAGAGTTCAGAGGGGAGTATTGCCAAATCCATTGATTATGTTTTAATTATACTGATTACTTTGAATCCCTAATTAACACTGAAATCTGGTGGGTTCTTGCCCCAAGATCAGGCTCACTAGTATCAGAATTAATGCTCAATTGGAAGCTCTGATGTGCATGACAATCACAACAGTACTCACATGAAAGAAGACTTTGGAGTTGTAAAATCTTTATTTTCATGACGATTAGTCCTATAAGTAAACCAGCCCAAGTAAGGTGAAGTTGTACAGCTATGTCCAGCACCATTACATATGTATACTCCCTCTATCCTTGGGGAGGACTCAAAAGGTTGAGGCAGATCCTAGTCTGACTCCAGCATGCCAGTGGAGGACTCCAACGGCTTAACCCATGACCAGATATTTTATAGGCCTCATATATATGTATAAGCCAATTCTCCTCATGCATACGTATAAGCATCTCCTCCCTCCTTTACCACATCTCAACTTCTTCACCCTCATAATATTGGGGTGTTCTTATTCTATAGGTTATTATATTAATTAGTTTAGGCTCATTAGCATATATGTCAATTGGTTACTATGTCTATGTGCAGTTGGACATCTGCTAATGTTGTCTTCCAAAAATATCCTAAACTGGTACCAACTGGACTTCTTGCCATTAGCTTTCAACAGTTTTATGCTTAATCTCAGCATTTTGAATATTGCAAAATATAACGAAGTTTTATGCCATTTTATGACTTAAGGTCACTGCTATTTTACTTACTTGTGCTAACTCTGTTAAACCACTTACTTCTGTTGGGTCTTGCCCTAATATAAGTGCTTAAACTGATCTGTATAGCCCTGGGCCTATAAGTCTCTTGTATTTCTCCAGTATCTTTCTAGCCTGTATCTTATCATTGTTACGTGGACTACAGGGGCAAGGGAAATGCCCAAAAGTTTGGAAAATAATACCAGTCATAAATGACCATGAATATGGACCAAGGTCAGTCCATCAAAACGTAGAGTACTGGGAAAAGTGGGAGACCTACAGGTAGGGGAAAGGATGTGACAGAAAGGAAAGGGAGTGATAGTTCTCATTAGTGACTCAGGAGGGATGGAGAAGGAGACAGCAGTGAAATAGTAGTGACATTTTTGTGACTATAAGAACAATAAAGCGATGGGGTGAGCTTTCAAGGGGGCCCAGATACATCACAGTGTTGGGTGCCTAGATCCTGTAGTAACAGGAAATTAGCTACATCCTGGCAAGGAATGCTTGGATAGTCCATGGCAATAAAATATACCCTGGTGATGGGTGCATAAAAGGGCCCAGGTGATGGGAATGCTGGGATGGGTCCAGGCAGTGGGTGGCACTGGGCGACAGGCCCGGGTGATGGGTGCACGGATGGGCCCAGATATTGGGGGTGATGGACTCAGGAGATGGCGCACCGTGCAGTGGGGGCAGGAGGCCCAGGAGATGCCGGCAATGGGGGCGAGTAGCCTGGGCGATGGTGCACTGGACAATGGGTGCGAGCAGCCCAGGCGACGGCACAATGGGGGCAAGGGACCCTGGCGATGGGAGCAGTGTGTGGTGGGGGTAAGAGGCCCGGGTGATGAGTGCACTGGGTGATGGGTGTAGTGGGTGATGGGTGCACCGGGCGATGGTGCGGTGGGTGATGGGTGCAGTGAGTGATGGGTGCATTGGGTGGTGGAGGCGAAGGGCCTGGGCGCACTGGGTGATGGGAGCGAAGGACCAGGCGATGGTGCTGTGGGTGATGGTGCACTGGGTGGTGAGGGTGAAGGGCCCAGGTGATAGGTGCACTGGGCGATGGTGCGGTGTGTGATGGGTGCAGCGGGCGATGGTGCAGTGGCTGAAGGGTGCATTGGGTGATGGGGGCAAAGGGCCTGGGCGATGGTGCAGTGGGGGCGATGGGTGCACTGTGTGATCGGGATGAGGGGCCCGGGCAATGGGTGCACTGGGTGATGGAGGGCGAGGGGCCTGGGCGGTGGGTGCAGCGGGGGCAGTGGGTGCAGCGGGCGGTGGGTGCAGCAGGCGGTGGGTGCAGCGGGCGGTGGGTCTAGCGGGCGGTGGGTGCAGCGGGCGATGGGTGCACAGGGCAGTGGGTCTAGCTGGCGGTGGGTCTAGCGGGCGGTGGGTGCATGGGGCGATGGGTCTAGCTGGCAGTGGGTGCACGGGGCGGTGGGTGCAGCGGGAGGTGGGTGCACGGGGCAGTGGGTGCAGCGGGCGGTGGGTGCACGGGGCGGTGGGTGCAGCAGGCAATGGGTACACGGGGCGGTGGGTCTAGCTGGCGGTGGGCGCACGGGGCGGTGGGTGCAGCGGGCGGTGGGTCTAGCTGGCGGTGGGTGCACGGGGCGGTGGGTGCAGCAGGCGATGGGTGCACAGGGCGGTGGGTGCTGCGGGCGGTGGGTGCACGGGGCGGTGGGTGCAGCAGGCAGTGGGCGCACGGGGCAGTGGGCGCACGGGGCGGTGGGCACAGCAGGCAATGGGTGCAGCGGGCGGTGGGTGCACGGGGCGGTGGGTGCAGCAGGCAATGGGTGCATGGGGCGGTGGGTGCAGCGGGAGGTGGGTGCACGGGACGGTGGGTGCACGGGGCGGTGGGTGCAGCGGGCGGTGGGTGCACGGGGCGGTGGGTGCAGCGGGCGGTGGGTGCACGGGGCGATGGGTGCTGCGGGAGGTGGGCGCACGGGGCGATGGGTGCAGCGGGAGGTGGGTGCAGCAGGCAATGGGTGCACGGGGCGGTGGGTGCACAGGGCGGTGGGTGCAGCGGGAGGTGGGTGCACGGGGCGGTGGGTGCAGCGGGCGGTGGGTCTAGCTGGCGGTGGGTGCACGGGGCGGTGGGTACAGCGGGCAATGGGTGCACGGGGCGGTGGGTGCAGCGGGCAATGGGTGCACGGGGTGGTGGGTGCAGCGGGCGGTGGGAGCATGGGGCGGTGGGTGCAACAGGCAATGGGTGCACGGGGCGGTGGGTGCAGCGGGCGGTGGGTGCAGCGGGCAATGGGTGCACGGGGCGGTGGGTGCAGCGGGAGGTGGGTGCACGGGGCGGTGGGTGCAGCGGGCAGTGGGTCTAGCTGGCGGTGGGTGCACGGGGCGGTGGGTGCAGCGGCCAATGGGTGCACGGGGCGGTGGGTGCAGCGGGCGGTGGGAGCACGGGGCGGTGGGTGCAGCAGGCAATGGGTGCACGGGGCGGTGGGTGCAGCGGGCGGTGGGAGCACGGGGCGGTGGGTGCAGCAGGCAATGGGTGCACGGGGCGGTGGGTGCAGCAGGCAATGGGTGCACGGGGCGGTGGGTCTAGCTGGCGGTGGGCGCACGGGGCGGTGGGTGCAGCGGGCGGTGGGTCTAGCTGGCGGTGGGTGCACGGGGCGGTGGGTGCAGCAGGCAATGGGTGCACGGGGCGGTGGGTGCAGCGGGTGGTGGGAGCACGGGGCAGTGGGTGCAGCAGGCAATGGGTGCACGGGGCGGTGGGTGCAGCGGGCGGTGGGTGCAGCGGGAGGTGGGTGCACGGGGCGGTGGGTGCAGCGGGCAGTGGGTCTAGCTGGCGGTGGGTGCACGGGGCGGTGGGTGCAGCAGGCAATGGGTGCACGGGGCGGTGGGAGCACGGGGCGGTGGGTGCAGCGGGCAATGGGTGCACGGGGCGGTGGGTGCAGCGGGCGGTGGGAGTACGGGGCGGTGGGTGCAGCGGGCAATGGGTGCACGGGGCGGTGGGTGCAGCGGGCGGTGGGAGCACGGGGCGGTGGGTGCAGCAGGCAATGGGTGCACGGGGCGGTGGGTGCAGCGGGCCCACTGGCTCCTCCCGCTGCACCCACCACCCCGTGCACCCACCGCCAGCTAGACCCACTGCCCGCTGCACCCACCTCCCGCTGCACCCACCGCCCGCTGCACCCACCTCCCCGTGCACCCATTGCCTGCTGCACCCACCGCCCCGTGCACCCACCGCCCCGTGCACCCATTGCCTGCTGCACCCACCGCCCCGTGCGCCCACCTCCCGCTGCACCCACCGCCCCATTCACCCACCGCCCCGTTCACCCATCGCCCCGTGCAATGGGTGCACGGGTGGGTGCAGCGGGCGGTGGGTGCACGGGGCGGTGGGTGCAGCAGGCAATGGGTGCACGGGGTGGTGGGTGCAGCGGGCGGTGGGTGCAGCGGGAGGTGGGTGCAGCGGGCAGTGGGTCTAGCTGGCGGTGGGTGCACGGGGGCGGTGGGTGCAGCAGGCAATGGGTGCACGGGGCGGTGGGTGCAGCGGGCGGTGGGAGCACGGGGCGGTGGGTGCAGCGGGCAATGGGTGCACGGGGCGGTGGGTGCAGCGGGCGGTGGGAGCACGGGGCGGTGGGTGCAGCGGGCAATGGGTGCACGGGGCGGTGGGAGCACGGGGCGGTGGGTGCAGCAGGCAATGGGTGCAGCGGGCGGTGGGTGCAGCGGGCGGTGGGAGCACGGGGCGGTGGGTGCAGCAGGCAATGGGTGCACGGGGCGGTGGGTGCAGCGGGCCCACTGGCTCCTCCCGCTGCACCCACCACCCCGTGCACCCACCGCCAGCTAGACCCACCTCCCCGTGCACCCACCGCCCCGTGCACCCACCGCCCGCTGCACCCACCGCCCCGTGCACCCATTGCCTGCTGCACCCACCGCCCCGTGCGCCCACCTCCCGCTGCACCCACCGCCCCGTGCGCCCACCGCCCCGTTCACCCACCGCCCCGTTCACCCATCACCCCGTGCACCCATCGCCCCGTTCACCCATCGCCCCGTGCAATGGGTGCACGGGGCGGTGGGAGCACGGGGCGGTGGGTGCAGCGGGCAATGGGTGCACGGGGCGGTGGGAGCACGGGGCGGTGGGTGCAGCAGGCAATGGGTGCACGGGGCGGTGGGTGCAGCGGGCAATGGGTGCAGCAGGCAATGGGTGCAGCGGGCGGTGGGTGCAGCGGGAGGTGGGTGCAGCGGGCTGTGGGTCTAGCTGGCGGTGGGTGCACGGGGCGGTGGGTGCAGCAGGCAATGGGTGCACGGGGCGGTGGGAGCACGGGGCGTTGGGTGCAGCGGGCAATGGGTGCACGGGGCGGTGGGTGCAGCGGGCGGTGGGAGCACGGGGCGGTGGGTGCAGCGGGCAATGGGTGCACGGGGCGGTGGGTGCAGCAGGCGGTGGGAGCACGGGGCGGTGGGTGCAGCGGGTAATGGGTGCACGGGGCGGTGGGAGCACGGGGTGGTGGGTGCAGCGGGCAATGGGTGCACGGGGCGGTGGGTGCAGCGGGCGGTGGGAGCACGGGGCGGTGGGTGCAGCGGGCAATGGGTGCACGGGGCGGTGGGAGCACGGGGCGGTGGGTGCAGCAGGCAATGGGTGCAGCGGGCGGTGGGTGCAGCGGGCGGTGGGAGCACGGGGCGGTGGGTGCAGCAGGCAATGGGTGCACGGGGCGGTGGGTGCAGCGGGCCCACTGGCTCCTCCCGCTGCACCCACCACCCCGTGCACCCACCGCCAGCTAGACCCACCTCCCCGTGCACCCACCGCCCCGTGCACCCACCGCCCGCTGCACCCACCGCCCCGTGCACCCATTGCCTGCTGCACCCACCGCCCCGTGCGCCCACCTCCCGCTGCACCCACCGCCCCGTGCGCCCACCGCCCCGTTCACCCACCGCCCCGTTCACCCATCACCCCGTGCACCCATCGCCCCGTTCACCCATCGCCCCGTGCAATGGGTGCACGGGGCGGTGGGAGCACGGGGCGGTGGGTGCAGCGGGCAATGGGTGCACGGGGCGGTGGGAGCACGGGGCGGTGGGTGCAGCAGGCAATGGGTGCACGGGGCGGTGGGTGCAGCGGGCAATGGGTGCAGCAGGCAATGGGTGCAGCGGGCGGTGGGTGCAGCGGGAGGTGGGTGCAGCGGGCTGTGGGTCTAGCTGGCGGTGGGTGCACGGGGCGGTGGGTGCAGCAGGCAATGGGTGCACGGGGCGGTGGGAGCACGGGGCGTTGGGTGCAGCGGGCAATGGGTGCACGGGGCGGTGGGTGCAGCGGGCGGTGGGAGCACGGGGCGGTGGGTGCAGCGGGCAATGGGTGCACGGGGCGGTGGGTGCAGCAGGCGGTGGGAGCACGGGGCGGTGGGTGCAGCGGGTAATGGGTGCACGGGGCGGTGGGAGCACGGGGTGGTGGGTGCAGCGGGCAATGGGTGCACGGGGCGGTGGGTGCACGGGGCAGTGGGAGCATGGGGCGGTGGGTGCAGCGGGCAATGGGTGCACGGGGCGGTGGGTGCAGCGGGCGGTGGGAGCACGGGGCGGTGGGTGCAGCGGGCAATGGGTGCAGCAGGCAATGGGTGCAGCGGGCGGTGGGTGCAGCAGGCAATGGGTGCACGGGGTGGTGGGTGCAGCAGGCAATGGGTGCAGCGGGCGGTGGGTGCACGGGGCGGTGGGTGCAGCAGGCAATGGGTGCAGCGGGCGGTGGGAGCACGGGGCGGTGGGTGCAGCGGGCAATGGGTGCACGGGGCGGTGGGTGCAGCGGGCGGTGGGAGCACGGGGCGGTGGGTGCAGCGGGCAATGGGTGCACGGGGCGGTGGGTGCAGCAGGCAATGGGTGCACGGGGCGGTGGGTGCACGGGGCGGTGGGTGCAGCGGGCAGTGGGTGCAGCGGGAGGTGGGTGCACGGGGCGGTGGGTGCAGCGGGCAGTGGGTCTAGCTGGCGGTGGGTGCAGCGGGCAATGGGTGCACGGGGCGGTGGGTGCAGCGGGCAATGGGTGCAGCAGGCAATGGGTGCAGCGGGCGGTGGGTGCAGCAGGCAATGGGTGCACGGGGCGGTGGGTGCACGGGGTGGTGGGTGCAGCAGGCAATGGGTGCAGCGGGCGGTGGGTGCAGTGGGCGGTGGGAGCAGGGGGCGGTGGGTGCAGCGGGCAATGGGTGCACGGGGCGGTGGGTGCAGCGGGCGGTGGGAGCACGGGGCGGTGGGTGCAGCGGGCAATGGGTGCACGGGGCGGTGGGTGCAGCAGGCAATGGGTGCACGGGGCGGTGGGTGCACGGGGCGGTGGGTGCAGCGGGCGGTGGGTGCAGCGGGAGGTGGGTGCACGGGGCGGTGGGTGCAGCGGGCAGTGGGTCTAGCTGGCGGTGGGTGCAGCGGGCAATGGGTGCACGGGGCGGTGGGTGCAGCGGGCGGTGGGAGCACGGGGCTGTGGGTGCAGCGGGCGGTGGGTGCACGGGGCGGTGAGTGCAGCGGGCAATGGGTGCACGGGGCGGTGGGTGCAGCGGGCGGTGGGTCTAGCTGGCGGTGGGTGCACGGGGCGGTGGGTGCAGCAGGCAATGGGTGCAGCTGGCGGTGGGTGCACGGGGCGGTGGGTGCAGCGGGCGGTGGGAGCACGGGGCGGTGGGTGCAGCGGGCAATGGGTGCACGGGGCTGTGGGTGCAGCAGGCAATGGGTGCACGGGGCGGTGGGTGCAGCAGGCAATGGGTGCAGCGGGCGGTGGGTGCACGGGGCGGTGGGTGCAGCGGGCGGTGGGTGCAGCAGGCAATGGGTGCACGGGGCGGTGGGTGCAGCGGGCGGTGGGTCTAGCTGGCGGTGGGTGCACGGGGCGGTGGGTGCACGGGGCGGTGGGTGCAGCAGGCAATGGGTGCACGGGGCGGTGGGTGCAGCAGACAATGGGTGCAGCGGGCGGTGGGTGCACGGGGCGGTGGGTGCACGGGGCGGTGGGTGCAGCGGGCAATGGGTGCATGGGGCGGTGGGTGCAGCGGGCGGTGGGTCTAGCTGGCGGTGGGTGCAGCAGGCAATGGGTGCACGGGGCGGTGGGTGCACGGGGCGGTGGGTGCAGCAGGCAATGGGTGCACGGGGCGGTGGGTGCAGCAGACAATGGGTGCACGGGGCGGTGGGTGCAGCGGGAGGTGGGTGCACGGGGCGGTGGGTGCACGGGGCGGTGGGTCTAGCTGGCGGTGGGTGCACGGGGCAGTGGGTGCAGCAGGCAATGGGTGCAGCGGGCGGTGGGTGCACGGGGCGGTGGGTGCAGCGGGCGGTGGGTGCACGGGGCGGTGGGTGCAGCAGGCAATGGGTGCACGGGGCGGTGGGTGCACGGGGCGGTGGGTGCAGCAGGCAATGGGTGCAGCGGGCGGTGGGTGCACGGGGCGGTGGGTGCAGCGGGCGGTGGGTGCACGGGGTGGTGGGTGCACGGGGCGGTGGGTGCAGCAGGCAATGGGTGCAGCGGGCGGTGGGTGCACGGGGCGGTGGGTGCAGCAGGCAATGGGTGCACGGGGCGGTGGGTGCAGCGGGCGGTGGGTCTAGCTGGTGGTGGGTGCACGGGGCGGTGGGTGCACGGGGCGGTGGGTGCAGCAGGCAATGGGTGCACGGGGCGGTGGGTGCAGCGGGCGGTGGGTGCTCGGGGCGGTGGGTGCAGCGGGCAATGGGTGCACGGGGCGGTGGGTGCAGCGGGCAATGGGTGCACGGGGCGGTGGGTGCAGCGGGTGGTGGGTCTAGGTGGCGGTGGGTGCAGCAGGCAATGGGTGCATGGGGCGGTGGGTGCAGCAGGCAATGGGTGCACGGGGCGGTGGGTGCAGCAGACAATGGGTGCACGGGGCGGTGGGTGCAGCAGACAATGGGTGCACGGGGCGGTGGGTGCAGCGGGCGGTGGGTGCTCGGGGCGGTGGGTGCAGCGGGCAATGGGTGCACGGGGCGGTGGGTGCAGCAGGCAATGGGTGCACGGGGCGGTGGGTCTAGCTGGCGGTGGGTGCACGGGGCGGTGGGTGCAGCAGGCAATGGGTGCAGCGGGCGGTGGGTGCACGGGGCGGTGGGTGCAGCGGGCGGTGGGTCTAGCTGGCGGTGGGTGCACGGGGCGGTGGGTGCACGGGGCGGTGGGTGCAGCAGGCAATGGGTGCACGGGGCGGTGGGTGCAGCAGACAATGGGTGCACGGGGCGGTGGGTGCAGCGGGCGGTGGGTGCTCGGGGCGGTGGGTGCAGCGGGCAATGGGTGCACGGGGCGGTGGGTGCAGCGGGTGGTGGGTCTAGCTGGCGGTGGGTGCAGCAGGCAATGGGTGCATGGGGCGGTGGGTGCAGCAGGCAATGGGTGCACGGGGCGGTGGGTGCAGCAGACAATGGGTGCACGGGGCGGTGGGTGCAGCGGGCGGTGGGTGCACGGGGCGGTGGGTGCAGCAGGCAATGGGTGCACGGGGCGGTGGGTCTAGCTGGCGGTGGGTGCACGGGGCGGTGGGTGCAGCAGGCAATGGGTGCAGCGGGCGGTGGGTGCACGGGGCGGTGGGTGCAGCGGGCGGTGGGTCTAGCTGGCGGTGGGTGCACGGGGCGGTGGGTGCACGGGGCGGTGGGTGCAGCAGGCAATGGGTGCACGGGGCGGTGGGTGCAGCAGACAATGGGTGCACGGGGCGGTGGGTGCAGCGGGCGGTGGGTGCTCGGGGCGGTGGGTGCAGCGGGCAATGGGTGCACGGGGCGGTGGGTGCAGCGGGTGGTGGGTCTAGCTGGCGGTGGGTGCAGCAGGCAATGGGTGCACGGGGCGGTGGGTGCACGGGGCGGTGGGTGCAGCAGGCAATGGGTGCACGGGGCGGTGGGTGCAGCAGACAATGGGTGCACGGGGCGGTGGGTGCACGGGGCGGTGGGTGCAGCAGGCAATGGGTGCACGGGGCGGTGGGTCTAGCTGGCGGTGGGTGCACGGGGCGGTGGGTGCAGCGGGCCCACTGGCCCGGAGCCGCCCCCGGAGCCGCAGCAGCACCTCGCGCTCGGCTTCGGGACCTCAGGGGCGGAGCGTCCGCCCCCTCCCATGCCGGGTGGGCGCTGATTGGTCACCGCCTGTTTCCAGCCCCTTCGCCACCAATCACCGTCCGCCGCTGTTTTGTCTGAGGAGCCGAATAAAAAACACCGGGTGGAACCGGAGCGAGCGAGACCCGGAGAGCGCGCGCCGGGCAGCCGGGCGGGGTGAGCCGGGGCCGGGGCCGGGGCCGGGCGAGGTGCTGAGGGGTGGGGGCACCCTGAGTGGGGGACTGATGGAGAAGGGGGCAAAGGGGGTACCGAGGGGGTGGGGGTACCGGGAGGGGGGAGTTGGGGGCACCCTGAGGGGACAGATGGAGCAGGGGGTACCGAGGGGCTGGGGGTACTCTGAGTGGGGAGGGGACAGATGGAGCAGGGGGTACCGAGGTGGTGGTGGGGGTACTGGGAGGGGGGAGTTGGGGGCCCTCTGAGGGGGGAGGGGAGTGATGGAGCAGGGGGTACCGAGGGGGTGGGGGTACCGGGAGGAGGGAGTTGGGGGCTCTCTGAGGGGGGAGGGGACAGATGGAGCAGGGGGTACCGAGGGGCTGGGGGTACCCTGAGTGGGGAGGGGACAGATGGAGCAGGGGGTACCGAGGTGGTGGGGGTACTGGGAGGGGGGAGTTGGGGGCCCTCTGAGGGGGGAGGGGAGTGATGGAGCAGGGGGTACCGAGGGGGTGGGGGTATCCAGAGTGGGAAGAGGGGCAGTTGGGGGCTCTCTGAGGGAGGAGGGGACAGATGGAGCAGGGGGGTACCGAGGGGGTGGGGGTACTGGGAGGGGGGAGTTGGGGGCACCCTGAGGGGATTGATGGAGCAGGGGGTACCGAGGGGGTTGGGGGCCCTCTGAGGGGGGAGGGGACTGATGGAGCAGGGGGGTACCGAGGGGGTGGGGGTACCCAGAGTGGGAAGAGGGGCAGTTGGGGGCTCTCTGAGGGGGGAGGGGACAGATGGAGCAGGGGGGTACCGAGGGGGTGGGGGTACTGGGAGGGGGGAGTTGGGGTCACCCTGAGGGGATTGATGGAGCAGGGGGTACCGAGGGGGTTGGGGGCCCTCTGAGGGGGGAGGGGAGTGATGGAGCAGGGGGTACCGAGGGGGTGGGGGTACCCAGAGTGGGAAGAGGGGGAGTTGGGGGTACTCTCAGGAGGGAGGGGACAGATGGAAAGGGGGAGCTGAGGGGAGAGCTGAGCGTTGGGGGCACATTTTGGAGCCAGCTGCGGGGGCTCAGTGTCTGGCTGGGATGATTTAGTTGGGGTTGGCCCTGCTTTGAGCAGGGGGTGGGACTAGATGACCTCCTGAGGTCCCTTTCAACCCCGCTAGTCTGTGATTCTGTGATCCCCAATGTGGGGGTCAGTCCCTGCATATTCTGGAGCTGGCATGGTTGTCCCAGAGCCTGTTCTTCCCTCTCTTTTCAGTGCTCTGGCCAGTTCAGACTGGTTTTGGCTGTTGCAGAGGCGGGGGGCGGGGAGTGGGGGGGTCTGTGTGGGGTGAAGAAGGGTCATGGTAGCTCATGTGGACAGGGCAGGGCTGCACCTTGTGCCAGGTGACATGCGGGTTCTGTGAGTGGGGGAAGTGCATGAGGGGGCCAGGGGTTCAGGGTTCTGCCCGTCACTGCAGCATTAGGCTCAAGCTTCCTGTTAGTAAATTGGGTCAGACCCTCCATGCTGGGTGTGAGCCAGGAGGAAGAGACCTTATAAGTTTGGACTTGCTCTAGATCCAGTAATCACAGGCAGCCCTGGCGTTCCTGACTTTTCCTCATGACCTTCTTTTCCTCATCATAATTAAAGTGAGTTCTTCTCTGAAAAGTGACTATAGAAATGGCTTCTTCAAATAGGGCTATGAGTCTCATCTAGAGCAGTGGCTCTCAATCAGAGGTATGTGTACCCCCTGGAGGTATGCAGAGGTCTTCCAGGGTGTAGGTCAATTCATCTTCTTTGCCAAGTTTACAACTGGCTCTAGAGCCCTGCAGCAGGACTGGGGTCTAGTGGGTCTTGCAGGACCCACTGCCATAACAGTGGGAGAGGGATAACAATTCAACAATGTGGGAGTGGATGTTGCAGGGTGGGACAGGAGCAGGATTTTAAAAATAGTCCTCCCGTTCTGCAAACAACACGAACACCCTGGCCAAAATCTGCTGCTCTCCAGCTGTTCAGCTCTGAAGGCAGCGCTCCTGCCAGCAGCAGCATAGAAGTAAGGGTGGCTGCTATTGCCACCCTTACTTCTGTCCTGCTGCTGGTGGTGGCACTGCCTTCTGAGCTGGGCAGCCGGAGAGGTTTTTATGTGAGATGGAACTTGTGATATGAAAGACAGATCAGACTCCTGAAAGAGGTACAGTAGTCTGGAAATGTTGAGAACCACTGATCTAGCCTGACCAACAAATCTTCCAAGAGGTATTTGAGGTAGAGACCCTGAGCTTAGGAACTGAAATAAATGGCCACTGATTTTGGAGTTCAAAGTTCTTGAAGACTAAGCCCAGGCTGTCTCAAATAGGGCAGCCAAAATCAGTGGCTGCTTCTAAAACACCACTTTCACAGTTGCTCTTCAGAGCAGATCTGCACTCCAGTGTAGGGTGAATCCATCATTTGCTCAAGCTTGATGGACTCAAAATGATCAGGAATGGCTGAGACTCAACAGGCATAGATAACCATATCAGCACCCTTGCAGGGCCCAAACCTCTCCTGCCATCAGTGCTGCAGATAGACTGATATGTTGGATGATTCTCCATTCTGCAAGCTGCTGTATTTCTTAAAAAGGAGGTTTCAGAGTAGCAGCCGAGTTAGTTTGTATTCGCAAAAAGAAAAGGAGGACTTGTGGCACCTTAGAGACTAACACATTTATTTGAGCATAAGCTTTTGTGAGCTACAGCATCAGATGTATCCGATGAAAGGTGCCACAAGTACTCCTTTTCTTAAAAAGGAGGTCTGCCTTGTCCTCTCTCTCCATCTCTCTACAGGTGGCAGGCAGGGCACTGCGGTTGCCATAAAAATGGACTCTGAGCAGGCAGTAGGAGAGCTCTCCTGCTATGGTTTCACCCAGGGTGTGCTTTCATACCTGCTGTTCAGCAGGTAGAACGGAAGTGCTGAACACTCCCGTGGAGTGCAATATATGCAGCAGAGGGACCATAATAAGGCCAGGTCCAAGTGCACCTGTGTTCCCTTCCCTTCTGAGCAGCATGCTTGACATTGACTCTTTGAATTTCATTCTGCAGAGGTTAGTTTTACGCCCCAATGGCTTCTATTTAGTGCAGGGGTAGGCAACCTGCGGCACACGAGCTGATTTTCAGTGGCACTCACACTGCCCAGGTTCTGACCACTGGTCCGGGGGCTCTGCATTTTAATTTAATTTTAAATGAAGCTTCTTAAACACTTTAAAAACCTTATTTACTTTACATACAACAATAGTTTAGTTATATATTATAGACTTCTAGAAAGAGACCTTCTACAAACGTTAAAATGTATTACTGGCACACAAAACTTTCAATTAGAGTAAATAAATGAAGACTCAGCACACCACTTCTGAAAGGTTGCCTACCCCTGATTTAGTGTGTAGTTTTGCACATCTGTCAGAGAAGATATCTGTATTTAAATTATGTTCCATGTAGCCTCTACCTGCAAGTAGGAGCCATGAATATCTAATTCTATAAATATTGACACATGGGGATAAACTTAAGAGTCCTGTTTTCAATTTGTTACAGGTTTAGATACTAGAGAAATAAGTCCTCACGTGTTGCAATGGCTCCCACACTTGCTACTGCGCATCGGCGACGCTGGTGGATGGCATGCACAGCTGTTGTAGAGAATCTTCTCTTCTCTGCTGTTCTTCTGGGCTGGGCATCACTGCTCATCATGCTGAAATCTGAAGGATTTTACTCCTACCTATGTCATGAACCAGGTAAGGAAGAAGTCTGGGGGCTGTTCACATGAATTCAGATGAGTCTGTTGTTCTGGAGATTTGACTGTGGACATATGTCAGGGCTGGGGCACGGCAAAGCAGCTTGCAGTCTGTATGTGCTGGTGTGAAGAGTGCCTACATGATTCGGGTTGATGCACTGATCAGACTTGGAAGAATGCATTCTCCCTCCCTAGATTCCCTTGGAGACTTGCTGACATAACATTTGTATATAACATCCTAGGTATGTCCTGTGCTTTGCAGAGGGAGTGAAGATTGGGCCTTGTCCTGAGGATCTTACAGTCTAGGGAGACACAAGACTCCTAAGCCTTTCTGTACTGTCTTTCCTCTACCTTGCCTCTCTAGCTGAGGTCTTGCTGATCTTTCAAAGAGAAGGTTCTGGTATGCTGTTGATTAGAGTTTATGGAAAGAGGTGGGCGTGGGGAAAGTGTGACAAAACAGGGAAGATGCTCAATGTATATGGGAGAAGCTCAGGGCTGCTTGTGGTAGGAGACAAAAGGGAATGGAGGAAAGCAGAACCAGTGGGGTGCAACACGTAAGCAGGAAAGTTTGGGGAAAAGTCATTGGGCCCACCTTTAGCGCCACCCTCTCTTGCCCACACATCCAGGCTTTGGCCAAATCCTGCTACTTCTCCCTCCACAATGTTTCTGAGATCTGTCTTATTTCTTTCTGTCCAGCTAGTAGGAATGTTCATCCAGATGTCCTTTGCCTCTCTCCCCCAGTTACTGTAACCTCTCACCACTGGTCTCCCTGCATGCATCTACACAGCCCATGGCAGTGAGTCTTGGAGCCCTGGTCATGCCAAAAATAGCTGTGTAGACATTTTGGCTTGGCTCTTAAGATGACCCCACTCCCTAGGCTTCAGAGCCTGAGCTCCAGCCCGAGCTGTAACCTCTACACATCTATTTTTAGCGTGTCAGCCCCAGCCTCACAAGCTTGAGTCTGTCAACCTGGTCTGTGAGACTTTCCACTATGGGCTGCCACTCACTATGTAAATGTATCCCAAAATGCTGATGCCACCCGCTACAGTCCATTCAGAATGCTGCTGCTGAGGTAATCTTCCTTGCCCATCGCTCTGATCATGATGCGCACACACACCTTTGATCCTTCTACTAGCTCCCCCTGCTTCACTCCATCAAGTTCATGTCTGTTATCCTCACCTCCGAGTACCTTCACAATTCTGCTCCCTACTACTTCTCTCTTGTCTTGTAGTGCATCACCTGCTCCTCCAGGCGTGCCAATCTCTGGTGAAGGGAAGTGATGAGCCAAGAATTACACGGTGGCTGCCCCTGTTATATGGGGAGGATGCTAGCTGGATTATCACTTGTGATGGAGGGAGATGGGATTGGGAGTGGAGAGGAGAGGTGCCCCTAGACTGAGCAAGGAGGGGTGTGTGAGCTGAGGATCAGCAGCGGGAATGGGAGGATGGCCTTCACCTTGGAGAGTTGTTCACCTTCTGAGAAACTTGACAAGATCTTGGGCTGAAAGAGAAATGGGTGAAGGAGGTGGCGCAAGTTTGAGGAGCAGCAGTGCTGTGATGGGGGTTTTAGATGTGTGGAGCCAGTCAGGGAGGGGAGGAAACTGGTTGATGAGGCAAAAGGAAAGAACGAACTTTTAATGCAGCAAGTTGAGCAGAATCCTTGGAGTCTCTCTAGACGCGATTGGCCAAGCATGAATCAGGGAAGCAGATTGGGGCTGAGAGCAGCAGAGCAGTCTGAGCTGATTGACTGGTGGTTGTGGAAGGAATACGGTCTGGGGGGAGTGAACAAAACTTAGGGAAGAGGTGACTATGAGAGTGGATGGCTGAAGGATCCTCCTGTCCTAAACTAACAACATACAGCAATGCTACACCCTAAACATCTGCCTCTTTCACCCTAGCTTGGCTGCACTACAATGCTGGTTAAAGTTTCATTTCATGTACTGTATACATGATGACTGTAGAATGCTGCAAGATGTCCTAGTCTTAAAGTTTTGTATATTGCATTTTTCCTGCCTTCTAGTCTAAAACTTATAACCATTAATAACCTCTGTAACCATGCAGATAAAGAGAACAAAGGTAGTAAAATACCATCCTTCATGACAATCTGATTACCTGTGGTGGGTGGAAAGGAATTGGCATACACAGTTGGTTAGGTTAATTAAGGGTAGCTTGACTGACTTCTTTTGGAGTATCTAGCATTTGCCAGTTCAAGAGGCAGGGTACTGAACTAGCCCATGGTCTGATCCATCACATCCGATACTTACACCTTATGTCCCTGACTGAAACAGTTTATCTCCCTCCTTCATGTGCTGTTAAGTGGTTATCACAGCTGTGTGAATAAAGCTCTGTTTATTCATGCTTCTCATCCCAGCTGTTGCTTATCTGGGATATTTATGTTCTTACCTCCATTTGTTAGGTGACACCACTAAGGGTGTGTCTACACTAAAATTAGTGACTAAAATTAGCTGACACAGGCTGGGCTGGCCTGTGTCAGCTCAAGTCCTGCAAATCTGAGTCAGCTGTGGGGCTGTTTAATTGCATTTAGGCTCAGACTGGAGGGTCCTTCAGCTGACATGGGCCAGCCATTGGTGTTCAGTTGTGGTGTAGACATGAGCCCTTTCATTATTTACATGTTTTCCATGGTACTTCCCTGTGCACAAGGTATAAAGAGTTGATTGCCAATTAGATAGCTGTTCACATTTTTTATCCACCATCAAGTTCTTCTAAGCTTCCTGGGTTGAGTTAACTATTCTAGAAAATTCCATTTTGTATGATAGTGAAAGACAGCAGGCGGTATTGCAAGTTTTCTCTCAGCTGTGTGCTGGTGAGTTGAGGCTCAGCAGATCTACATGGAATAACCTAGTTAACTTATCCAGAGTTCCACCTCTTTAAGCAGAAACATTGGATTTTTATACTCTCCCCTGCATCAGGCTCCCAAATTAGCCAGGACCCAACTTTATTGTGAGCCCCAAGTAATCCTTCTTGATTTTTTTTTTTTTTTTGCCATATTCTGCCCATCCTGCCCCTCCTCCCGCAAAATTCTTCCCAACTCAGTGATATTCTAACATACTTTCTGTCCTGACAGTTTTCCATATCATAGAAATTGCCAGACTAGTTTAAAACAATGGTCTACCTAGTCTTGTCTCCAAGAGTGGCCAATGCCAGATGTTTCAGAGGAAGGTGTTAAACCTCCATCATGGAAAATGATGAGATAGCTTGCTCACAAGGGAAGTTTTTTCCTCACTTTGTCAGTAGCTAACTCATGCCTCAGTGCATAAGCCATATCTTTTATATAACTACTATCTAATATAACTAATGTTCTCTTTATCTGTATAAATGTCTGATCCTTTTAGAATTCTGCTAAATTCTTGGCCTCGATATCTTGTGGCAGTGAGTTCCATAGATCAATTATGATCAGTGCTCTTTCTTTCTCTCTCCCTCTTTCCACCCTTTCCTATCCTAGGAATTATTTATTCTGATGCCTATAATCACAACTACTAAATGGGGAAAAGATGTATAAGCTCAAAGGCAATTAGGTTTCCCAAAGATCTCATTTAGTTTTTGGCCACTTCCAGACTCCCCTATCATTTTCCTTCAGTTTCCCTGTGTGATGGGAACTATGCTACTGTGATGGATACTGTTATAAGAGCCTCAGTAGATCGGCTTGAATTCAACCAACTTCTCTCATCTGCCTAAGCCCATTGATTTAACTGGAATTAAGTGCTGTAGGTGACCCCTTTTCCCAGCATAACCCAGTAATATTTACAACCAGTAGCCCTTGCCAGGATAGTTAGATATAAACAGGAGAGGGATTTCTAGCTAAAGATTGGCAGGGGAATAAAATTTATAACTTTTAACCTTTGAACATTTGTCATTCAGACTCTGCTGCTCACACGTGACTATTGCATAGAAAATTTCCTAATTAGCTAAAGATTACTAGCAGGGCTTTCCCTCTCATCAGCAAAAACTCTGTTCCTTGTGATCCCTCCAGACTAAAGGCAGAGAGTTAGACCTTGTCCCCTTTGCAGACTTGTTTCTGGAGATTTCAACATCAGTCCTGAAAGGGGCTGTAATTCAGAAAAAGCCTGGCTTTTTTCATAGCAGAAATCCTTCCAGGCATGATATGGATCTCCATCCAGATGCTCTGCCAAGGGGGAGACTATGGATTCCTTGGTAGCCTTATTTAAAAAAGGAAAATGGGGATCATAGAATATCAGGGTTGGAAGGGACCTCGGAGGTCATCTAGTCCAACCCACTGCTGAAAGGAGGACCGATCCCCAATTAAATCATCCCAGCCAGGGCTTTGTCAAGCCTGACCTTAAAAACTTCTAAGGAAGGAGAGTCCACCACCTCCCTAGGTAATGCATTCCAGTGTTTCACCACCCTCCTAGTAAAAAAGTTTTTCCTAATATCCAGCCTAAATCTCCCCCACTGCAACCTGAGACCATTACTCCTTGTTCTGTCATCTGCTACCACTGAGAACAGTCTAGAGCCATCCTCTTTGGATCCACCTTTCAGGTAGTTTAAAAGCAGCTATCAAATCCCCCTCTTATTCTTCTCTTCCGCAGACTAAACATGCCCAGTTCCCTCAGCTTCTCCTCATAAGTCATGTGTTCCAGTCCCCTAATAATTTTTTGTTGCCCTCCGCTGGACTCTTTCCAATTTTTCCACATCCTTCTTGCAGTGTGGGGCCCAAAACTGGACACAGTACTCCAGATGAGGCCTCACCAGTGTCGAATAGAGGGGAATGATCACGTCCCTCGATCTGCTGGCAATGCCCCTACGTATACATCTCAAAATGCCATTGGCCTTCTTGGCAACAAGGGCACACTGTTGACTCATGTCCAGTTTCTCGTCCACTGTAACCCTTAGGTCCTTTTCCGCAGAGCTGCTGCGGAGCCATTCGGTCCCTAGTCTGTAGCGGTGCATGGGATTCTTCCGTCCTAAGTGCAGGACTCTGCACTTGTCCTTGTTGAACATCATCAGACTTCTTTTGGCCCAATCCTTCAATTTGTCTAGGTCCCTCTGTATCCTATCCCTACCCTCCAGTGTATCTACCTCTCCTCCCATTTTAGTGTCATCTGCAAACTTGCTGAGGGTGCAATCCACACCATCCTCCAGATCATTTATGAAGATATTGAACAAAACCGGCCACAGGACTGACCCTCGGGGCACTCCACTTGATACCGGCTGCCAACTAGACATGGAGCCATTGATCACTACCCGTTGAGCCCGACATCTGGCCAGCTTTCTATCCACCTTATAGTCCATTCATCCAGCCCATAGTTCTTTAACTTGCTGGCAAGAATACTGTGGGAGACCGTGTCAGAAGCTTTGCTAAAGTCAAGGAACAACATGTCCACTGCTTTCCCTTCATCCACAGAGCCAATTATCGTGTCATAGAAGGCAATTAGATTAGTCAAGCATGACTTGCCCTTGGTGAATCCATGCTGACTGAGGAATTCCTGAAAAAGTAAGAGAATCAAAGTAACAAACTATTTAGGCCAGGTCTATGTTATAGACTTGCGTCAGTATAACTGTTACTCAGGGCTGTGAAAAATCCACACCCCTGAGCAACACAGTTTATACCAGACCAGTGTAGACAGCGCTATGTCTACAGGAAGGCTTCTCCCATTGACACAGCTGCCGCCTCTTGTGGAGGTGGATTAACTATGCTGATGGGAGAAACTCTCCTGTTGGAGTAGTAGCATCTTCACTGAAGCACTACAGTGATGCAGCCGTGTTGCTGCAGCATTTTAAGTGTAGAACTGCCTTAGGAAAGAGTGAGTTCTGTGATGAGGTTGGTGAGTGGAGGACTCCTGTCCTGGGCTAGATGCCATCCTTGGGCACTTTCTGGTAGGTGCATTTGGACTAAACTGGCTAGGAATCTAATAGTGACACTTTGCTCCACTTTTAATTTTACTATTAATTGCCCTTCAAAACTATTTGAACTTGCACTTTTCCCATTGAGTGACTGCTGATTCTGCACACTTTATCTGGATGTGCAGCCTTTACTGGCAGTTACTGGGGACTCTGAAGCCTGATGTGTTCAGGGCCATAAATTGCTGCATTTTTTCTGATATGAGTTGGGAGGCTGATGATCAAGGTCTTTTCAAGGTATATTATAATCTGCTCACAAGGAGCAGAGATAAAGAGCTAGTTAGGTTTGCAGGATACCAAAAAGGTGATTTAAAAAGTAGTAATTGAATTACAACTTGATGGGTCTGTAATGCAAAAAAGTAGAAGGAAAATGTTGCCTTTTAACTCATGTTTGGAATTTAGCACTAAACTAAAGCTGTGGAGCCCGTCAGAGTGAGGGTGTGTCTACACCGCAAAGGAAAACCTGTGACAGCCGACTTGGGCTCCTGCTGCAGGGTTCTTTTATTGCTGTGTAGGCTTCCAGGCTCAGGCTGGAGCTTTGGCTATAGGACCTGCAAGATGGGAGGGTGCCTGAGCTCAGGCTTCAGCCCGAGCTTGGATGTCTACACAACAATGAAACAGCCCCACAGTCCAACCCCCATGAGCCGGCACAGGTCAGCCTCATGTCTCTAGTTGCTGTGTACACATATCCACAGTCTGCAGCCATGAGTGGCTCTTACAAATCAAGCAGTTTGAAGTGACCTATTTGTGGAAAGGCCAGACATGTGACTCTGCGATGATTAATCTAATAAACATGGTAAATGTTTGATTTGTATGGCAATGTTCTGTTTTTACTGAATTGCAAAGCACTTGTTACTGAAATCACAGTAAAAGGAGAAAGATGTTGGTACCATGTAACTGTCTCAGCAACACAAGATCATACTGTGCGGGGGAGTTTTTAAAATTAACATTGAAAGTCTGAATATCCAGGTGGAGGGAAATTCTATCAACTGGAAGCTCATCATAATGGTATAAGTGGACAGAGTGCATGTTATGGGTTGGAGAACAAACTAAATTTAGGGTTTCAGAGTAGCAGCCGTGTTAGTCTGTATTCCCAAAAAGAAAAGGAGGACTTGTGGCACCTTAGAGACTAACCAATGTATTTGAGCATAAGCTTTCGTGAGCTACAGCTCACTTCATCGGATGCAGTTCACTGAATGCATCCGATGAAGTGAGCTATAGCTCACGAAAGCTTATGCTCAAATAAATTTGTTAGTCTCTAAGGTGCCACAAGTCCTCCTTTTCTTTTTGTAAATTTAGAGTGTAAAGCATAAAGTACTAAAAAGATAAGCCAAATTCTTATGGACACAGGAAACCTGTGTATTGCAAGTCAGTTGTTCACCCATACACAGCCCCTTCACTCTAGTTTTCTACATGCGTTGTCTGAGAAATCAAAGAAAATATGGGAAGCAAAAACAGGAATGAGAGACAGTTGGGCACCTGACCTGTTTTTATAAGTATGTGTTGCAAAAGAAATCTCAGATTAGAAAGTCTGCATGTGTTGGAACCCTCCATCTCCCAGCTGTTGTCTTTCTCCCCGCTTTCCCCCCCACCCCCCCACCATGGATTCTAGACTAAGTTGCTTAAATCTTTCTGACCCAAAAGATTTGAGATGGCAGTTACCATTGTTAGGAGGGCCAAGTTCATCCCTGGTGTGACTGTTTGCTTAGGGTGCATAGAGAAGTTAGCAAAGGGGAGTTACTGAACGACCTTCTTATGGAATACTTAACTTTTGGTCTAGGGAACTACATGCTAGTTTTTTTGCAGTGGGGAGGGGAATGCAGGTCCAGAAATGACCAAATTCTGATGGGCACTGCAGGGCTTTTGTTGCACCTGAGTTCCCTCATCCTTGAAGAGTTTAAATAATTTGAGCTGGTTCTTAGGCTGTGAGGCTGCTGTTGTTCTGCAGCTGGTATTGGAGGTTCTGTAAATGGAATAACTGTTGGCTGCAATGAGTCATCTTATTACTGCTGATACTAGCTGGTTGTTTCTCTTAATAAGGATCTGAAACTGCTCTAGTGTGTAACAGAGTTCAGGCTACATCTCTGTTCTGATATATTCAAATTGTAGCTTCCTGAACTTCATGCTCAGGAACACCCTAAAATGTTGTTTGGTGCAAATGGGCGCTGGCTGAAGAGTTCAGAAAGGGTGGTGCTGTCAGACTCTGCAGAGTCACGAGAGATCGAGACTGGCACTGTGATATTGCCACGCAATGGTCCACATCAGGGTGTGAGCTGTGTGTGAGTGAGAATTGGAGTATTTGCTGTAGCCAGGCACCTAAAAGTAGATATCCAGTTTCTATTCAGGGTAATCTCATCCTAGCTCCTTGTCATGTGATGGTGCTAATTCCTATCTGTTGATTGATAGTGTGAGACCTCTCAGGGGTACAGTGCATCTGGACCTCTCATTATTCAATTCAATTATTCAATTTACTCTCCCAAATGGAACAGGTTCAGATTGATCTTCTGACATGCATATCCTGTATACACTGGTCTATTTTTTGTGTAGAAACCATTGAAAGGGTCATTGAATAACAAAATGCAGAGCCCCTAGTTAAACAACTTTGATTTTACTTTGTTGTGTTTTCTTTAATTGCTCTGGGCAATTCCTATTTTTCTGCAATAAGGTGGTGTCTTAGTTTCTACCTGGTACTATTAGCTGGGTCTTCCTCTGAGGCAGACACAAAACCAGATGATTTACAGAGGCACAAATTGAAGTGCAGCACCCCTGCTCCCAAACATTTCTGGCTGAGTGACCTGTACAGAGTCCGTTTAATCTCAACGGGAATCCGGCCACTGTTCCCAAGACTGTGCCCCACATTACTGCCCTCTTTGTCTGCCCTTCACGCTTGTGTGTCCCTCTCATTGGAGTACATGATGAGTGTCTGTGTTGCAAGGATAAACACTAATAACATTAATGGTGGTTCATTCATTGTTGTTGTTAAGTTATTGCCTGTTCTGTTTTCTTTTTCTCCTGCGGAGAGCTCCCAGACTGTTTGACATGCATAATCAAAAGTTATAAGGTCACTGCATTGCCTATGTTTCTCCCACCCTCCCTCCTAGCCCACAACTAAGCGCTGCAGCTATCTTAATAGAGTGCTGACACAGGGAATTCATTTCTGTTTTGTCTAATTCTTGTTTGTCTGAGTTTAACCTTTCACCCACATCTGTTTCCTATGACCTTATCTCTGCAGATAGCCCAAAGCATTGAGGATCTGGGTGAAGTGACCCCTTTGTATCCCTTGCCTCTCTCACAGGAGAGTTGTAAAGCTTACAGTTTATAAAGTACTGTGAGATGCAGGAGATGGGAGTCTGGTAGGGCTTGGATCCGGTCTTCAGTATTTGCACTAAATGTGAAATTCTTTTGTGAAGAACATCTCAAATGAGGGGGTGATTTCTCTGTGCCAGCTGTGGTGAGATTGCTGCTGGGGCACTGTGATTCCGTCTCCAGTCTGCACTTGTAGAATGGGTGCTGATAGGGCCAAAAACAAAAAATGGGTCACATGGACAAAGGAACTGGACATGAAGACATGGAAAACAGGCAACAGAGAGGGGACAGGATAAAGGTTTATAAATATTGGTGCGAATAACAAAGAGGAAGAATAGGTCAAAACTTGTTGTTCCTTGCCAGGGGAAGCCTGAGACCCCATTAGTAAAAGTGCTAATGAGAGAACCTAGATGAAATAAGGTAGAGACACTCCAGTACTTCTGTGGGGGGTCTGTGGAGCACCTGTGCTTGTATATTAGGTATGTGCATGTAGAAGGCACCTTCCCAGTCACCAAATATGTGTAGGTATTTGAAACCTGGAGGGTGGAGCAGAGTTTATTTCCAGTTGATACAAAGCTGGGAGTAATCAGTTTGGCAGATAGAACTAAAACCACAGCACAACCTTGTAGAACTAGTTTGAACTCAATAACTAAATTCTGCAAAGGTATAGAGGTTCTGGTAAGAGGGAAATATACTAAAGCCTGACTTGCAGGGTGGCTGGGCAGTGGGACCACTAGGATTAGAGAGCATGATGAAAGGCATAGTTTTGGTAATGCTGTAGCAAAAGGCAAATGTCATATTCAGCAGTCTCTCTCACAAGATGATTCCTTTTTTTCTTGGCGGATTAGATCTCACTAAGGAATGAGTTCAATTTTGGGCACCATTCTCCTCCTATATATTCATGCATTTAAAAAAATTTCTAAACTTCGAATGTTAAACTTTGTCAGCTTTGGCAATATTTACTATCATGAAGGCAGTTTCAGTTATTAAATACAATAGAAAAGTTCTATATGACATTGATTTTCTCCAGCTGGGGAAAGACCAAATCCCTTGTCATGCTAACAAAGCTTACTTGACTTGAAAATTGATCCTGCCAGAAAATAGAAATATGTAGGAGTGCATCAGCAATTTATATTAATGAAAATATCATGCAGCATGCTTTCTTTTTAGAACTTTAAAACCTTTCTGGGATGTTGTTGCAAGAGAATGAAAGAGGCAGCGAAAGCACTCATGTAAACAGAGATGGGTTTATGTTGAACTCCTTTTCGAACTGCCCTGATTCCATAGTTGCCATTTTGTGTAAGATAAATAACAAACTTCATTCTATAGGGGAGTTCACAGCTGGCGTTCTTCACCTGAAGGCAAGAGAGAGGGGGGAAAAAAAAGCGAGAGAGAAAAACGATCAATGTTTTGTACAATACAATTTGGGAGTTAAGAGAATTGAAAATTTTAAGTCTGGGGAAAGGAGAACTGTCTACAAGTATATAGAGAACCCAGATGAGCCATCCTTCCCTGTCATCCAGGGAGCTTGGAAGGTTCATAACTAGAAGAACAATTGGGGCAATGGAATAAGTGGCCTGGGAGGCTATTGAATCACCCTCTTGGAGAGTCAGGCCTAAAACTGGAGATTCATCTATTAAGACTGGCTGTTCTTAAACTGCTCCTATCACAGTGCAGGGAGTTGAGGTGACATAGCTCATCTGAATGTCAGGCTTTCAAATGATTGTTTTAGACTAAGGGCTTGTCTACCCAGTGACTAGAACAGAAATAATTGTATGGGTTGTAATTCACACGTCTGGTAATCTTGGTGAAAATCTGTGTGCATACCTTTATTCTGGATTAAGATGGGTAAATTGACTGTGTATCTAGGCAATTGTGATCTGTGCCTTTTGTTGCAACAGCCTATGTGCAGGGCTGTTCTACTTGCCCCTCTTTTTGTAACTGGGTTTAGTGCTCTGTCTTCCTCGCTACACTATAACAATGTTTCTCTTTTATCCCATCTAGATAATTTTACCACCAGCTCTGCACATGGAAACAGGACAGAGCAGGAAGCTGTGATTCGGATCAATGGGTGGCTCATCTGCCAGGAGCAGGACGAAATGCTGAACCTGGCTTTTACTATTGGATCCTTCTTGCTGAGTGCAATCACTCTGCCTCTTGGGATTGTCATGGACAAATATGGTCCTCGCAAACTGCGTCTGCTTGGCAGGTTGGTGTCATGAAGCCTGTTCCAACTGTTTCAAAACTAGAAGTTAATTTTGAGCCAGAGGTTCTGCTTAGTCCACAGTTCAGTGGTTTCTAGCAAGCAGCTCATTCTACTCAGGTTCTTGTCCCATGCCTGTCAGCAGGGCTCTCATCATCTCTATGGTCTCTGACCACTATTGTTGTCTTTGTAAAATGGACATCAGGAAAATAGAGCCTGTTTGCTGTTGGACTGGCCTGGAAATCTCCCAGAGCTCCATCAGCCATGAACAGGATAGGACTGAGGCTGACAGGTGAACTCATTTAGCATGTTGAATCTCCCTATAAGGAGAAGAGGAGGGGACTTACATCCATGTTCCTAGAGTTTCTGAATTCCCTAGGAAATGAGGTCCTGGGGGGAGAGAAGAACTCTTCCACTGTGTCAGTAGGGGTGGGAGTCAAGCTGATACTAAGTCAATGCCCCAGCATGGTGCTATATCACACAAGAAAACAAGATCTGTCTTGCTTGTGGTTACTAAATTATCCCATCCCACATGACTTGCAAGAACTGGATGTTACCCCATTTGGTCCAGAGTTAATTGCATATTGCCTGTCTAAAGCTTCCCTTGTGCTTTCAAGTGGCAAAGGAACAATATGCATCACTTCCTGTCTCAAATGATCATGTGGAGTTGGTATTAACAGTTGCTGTGACAGAGTGCAGGGGAGAAGTGCTTTCTTGGGTAACTGGGTTCCAGACAGTTAGAATACTTACAGACCTAGACAATGTGAATTGCACCTGGAACTGAGCCAGTACCTTGTGCAAAGCACTGAGGGCAGGTATTTGTGCTCATTGACCTGCCTCACTTGGGAGGTGGGCAGGTGAAGGCTCTGAATGCTCTTCAGACAAGCTGCTGCTTTACAGTAAACCAACCTGGAGGGGACTGAAGTCTGGATAGATGTGAGTAGAGCCATGTCTTAGGGGAAAGGTGGTTGCAGTCTCCTTGTCGCATGCAGGTGAAGTTTGGGAAGACCCTATGGGACACTGCCTGAAAATTCAGAACCTGTTAGGACCTCAAGTCTGAGTTTTTTGCATTGGGAAAGGTTGACCCTTCAATACCCATAGAAGGTGCATGAACAACTTTCACCCATTACTCTAGATTTTTGTCTCCAAACCATCTGCAACCCTTCCATCTTATCCAGATTCTGCTTCAGCCAATTAACTCTCAAAGTCTCAGCCTTAGCCAGGCACTGAGACAGTGCAGCTTGTCTACAGCAGGCTTCCTTTCGTGCGGCTAACGGCTTTGGTTCTGTTTCAGTACCTGCTTTGCTGTGTCCTGTGTGATGACTGCGTATGGAGCTAGTAACCCAAACTGTAAGTACTGAGCTCTGTGGACTCTACTGAAAGGGTCTTGGGGTTGCTGCACTTCTGAAAGGTTCAGCTAGTAACTGGGGGCTGTAGTGTGCAGAGAACACTAAAATAAGGGCACATACTCTGATTATAGTGTCCTCAGTGAGCTAAAGAGATCACCCCAAAGAAGTACAGAACAAACTTTGCTTATTGCCTTGTGGGAGGGTGCAGGGTCTCAAAGGCAGGCCCAGCTCCTCTTGTAAGCACTGATGGGAATGCAGCCAGAGTCCCATATCCCAAGAACCCTGTGAGCAAAAAGTTTTAAAAAAAAAAGAAACCCAAAACCTGCCAGTGTTCTTACCCGCCTGCTTTGTATCACGTATAAAGTCTAATAACCTTGCACTGCAGACCAGGCCTGCCATTGACAAGTGAGATACAGAGCCCTGTGGTGTGTTGAGGGGGCATTAAGCCTGGTCTCCAGAGGGAAGATTCTGGGCTGTGCTGCTTGTACGGTCCCCTGCTTAGCAGTATCAAAGGTGGCTCTGAGGCAGCTGTGTCTTTCCCAGCTTCACTCTTTTTTGCCAGGGTAAGATGCCTCAGCAGTGGTGAGCTCACAGTGAGAAGTTTAAGAAAAAACGTTGAAAGGTTCCTCCAGAATTAAGAGATGGGCAGTAACCAATGCTGAATGTTCAAGGCTTCCCCAGCCCCAGGGTAAATATAGCCATATCCTCTAGCTGAGATAGTGAGGTAGTCCCTGGAGCCCAGTTCTAAAAAGTAAATTTTCCTTTTGAGACCAATGCTGACCAGTGAGACAGTTCAACAGGGGGAAGAGAAGAGACCTTGGGCTCCCACACATCCCAGAGAAAAACGAGTGTCCACGGCTCTGCAAAGTGGTGCTCACACTGAATTCTGATTCTCCTAGTACCTGAAGTTCTTTCCCTGTGACCTTAGCTTAGAATGAACAGTGTGCATCTAGAATGAGCCAGTTTGGATGGAGCCTTTCACTCTGTGCAGGACGTTGGCTCAGTCCTGCCAAAATTCTACTTGTTGGAACCAGGATTTTGGGGACACTGTGATTCCATCCAGTAAATGCTCTTGTTTTTTCCACTGCAGCACTGTCGGTGCTGATCTTCATCTCACTGGCTCTGAATGGCTTTGGTGGAATGTGCATGACCTTTACCTCACTTACGGTAAGTGAAGAGAGTTATGTGAGCAATTGTGAATCTGCCCTCCCTTCATTTATCCTCTTTGGCTTCCACCCCACAGTTCTTTGCAAGGCCCCACCTATAGGGAATAGGGAGATATTATTTTCCCATTATCTAGGTCTGTGGTTCTCAAACTTTTGTATTGGTGACCGCTTTCACACACAGCCTCTGAGTGTGGGCCCCCCCCCCTTATAAATTAAAAACACATTTAACAACTGTTATAAATGCTGGAGGCAAAATGGGGTTTGGGGGTAGAGAGTGACTGCTCATGACCCCCATGTAATAACCTTGTGACCCCCAGTTTGAGAACCCCTTATCTATCTGGTGAACTGAACTGGCAGGAAGGTGCCGAGTGGATCCTTCATTGTTTGCTGAGTTGAATAGATTCATGCTCACCTGTATTTTTTTATATGAATGGGGTAGTTGGCCTATGACTCTTCTATTTGAAAAGCTTGCTATTGGATGGTTAGCCCAGGGCTCAGCTGTCCCTTACCAGTGGGGATAGTTGGTGAGAGGGAAGAGAAGGCTCTTTTCTGTCTTTTGAACCAGATTCTGCATTCACTTACACATGTGCAATGCAGCTGACTGAAGCAGGGTCCACATGTAATGCACTGAATTTAGCTTTAGCTTCTTCTTAGGAGAAGGTGGAGGAGCACAAGGCTCTTGAAAGTTGAAGGATGTAAGGAAATCTTGGGCAGGAAGGCGGGGAAGTACTGTTCTTTTGTAAATGGCAGATACTATTGTTTGTAGTACTGCATTGACCAGCAACAAAGCAATTAACAGCATAGGGAGTTGTTCTGAGGTGCGGGACAAGTACTAGTACAGACCAGTTCCTTTTGAGCGTGGCTGTGTGATTGATTTTTTTTTTCCCCCCCTACCCCACCCCTCCCTAGACAGGGAAGGAGAGTTCCTTGGCACAACGGGCTTTTCCCTTTTATATGAATGAGAATTACTCCAAGGTGCTGACAGACTTTTTCTTGGAAGTGCTGAGCTGTTGAAATATGCCCAGCCCAGCTCCATCTGTGCAGCATACTTATGTCTGTTTACTCAGTCCATTGAGTGGAGCACAAACATCAGCCAGTGGCTAAGTCTGCTGCCTCTCTGCATTTTGGGGCTCTTGTTGCTTAGAGATGGGAGCAGATGCAGCAACCAATTTGAGAATGAATTTTTCACCTCATTACTCTTACCCTTGTTAGTGTGGCTGGAACTAGGTGTTCTGACCTGAAAATCTCTCAGAAAATTGCTTGAGAAGCAGTTATATTACCTGTTTTGATCAAAAATGTCTCAAAGGTTTGGACCCAGATCACTTTCACCTTGTTTTTAATTTTCTCTCTAACCTATGGGTTACACACAGACTGAGTTCCTGTGAATTGTCATGGGCAGAGGCTGGGTATGGATGCTGTTGTATGTATTGTAATGTCAGAATTGTGGCAGCTGCTTTAGATAGCAAGTAAAGTCATAGTCCAAAAGTTTCAAAAATGTGTATAAAGCCTGGCTTCTAAATTAATATGAAACACCCACTTCTGAAAACCCTGGCTGTAGTCCTGGACCCAAAGAGTGTACAGGGTAAATGGAGTATGACACAGGCAGAACATAAGGAGACAAACACCAGCAAGGAGGGGCCCATGAATAAGCCTGTGGGGCTGCTAAGGTGACTCATATCATGTTAGTGTCAAGGGTGGTGGTTTGGTAACTTTGTGTTTATCTGGGTCACTATTGGAGAGATGGAGGTTGCATGCTATATGAGAGAGGCTGTGTGTAGGCATCCTTAACTGTCTCTTTAGTGAGCTGTAGCTCACGAAAGCTTATGCTCAAATAAATTTGTTAGTCTCTAAGGTGCCACAAGTACTCCTTTTCGTTTTGCAAATACAGACTAATACGGCTGCTACTCTGAAACCTGTCTCTTTCCTGATATTCTGTCTGACTAGCAATGAAAATGCCACGCATGGCCCCTCTTATACTGAAATAATTGTAACTGGGTGAGGCCTGGGGAGAACTGCAGGAGCTGTGGTCCTCTCTGGCAGCTCAAACTTATTGCAGTGCACATTGGTAATAATAAACCAGGCTGACAGCAGGCCTCCCTTATGCACTCCTCTGCTTCTTTCAAATTCCTCCCCATATGACCAAATTCAAAGTACTCTTAGAGGGTGTGTGAGAGAGGCTTGCAGCTCTGAGTCTGATCTAGAGCAGAATCCACTTTCACTCATAAGTGGGGCTAGGTCTGTGATGCAATGTCAGAGCACTGGGGAATGCTATGGGGGCTTAGATATGAGTGTCATTGGTTGCAAGTGGATGTGCTCTGACACTTATGAATTGCAGGTAATAGGATATTTTTCTGCTTGGTGTTGCCACTCTATAATACAGCAAGTGAGTATTTCATGTGTCTATAGCTTTTCATAGAAAGAGAAATCCAGCAGCCTATTAATACCTTCATCACCGCAAATGAGAACAGAAGCAATAAGGAAACTGGTCTTCAGAGGTGAAGGTAAAGCCTTATAAGAATAAAGGTTAGAATCTGAAACCATTCTAAAAGTAACCATTAGTAAACCTTTGTGATTGCCAGTGCTCATCTGGACTGAGTTTGCACCCAGAGTTGTGACTTGGGCTGTGGGGAAGTGGTCTTCAGAGTTCTTTTGTATGACAGTTTATCTCAGCAGGAGCCCTATCTTGTGGCCAGAGACCCAGCATTTCAAAACTTGTCTCTAACTTTGGACCTGTGTCTTTATACCCCCAAACTTGCATTTCCATGCATAGATCGGGAAGTTAGACATTAGGCTGATTTGCCTGCATAAATTCTCTTTGGGGCGTGTAATAGCTATACATGTAAATGTGGGAACTAGTGTGAGGGCCCTTTCCCATGAGCTGTATGTAGAAAGGTGTGAGAAGGGGGGGGAAAATCAGAGAATGAATGCTGTGCATATAGGTATTGCCATTACCAGGGGATGCCTCCTGCTCTGGGGCAGTGTGGATGTTACATACACAGTGTGATCATAATGAGAAGGGAATTTAGAGGTGAGCTGGGAACAATGAGACTGAGATGAGCTTTAGGTAAGGAGATCTGAAGAGCTTGATATTCATTGCCCAAAGTCCAGATGCTTCTGCACTAATGTCTCCAGTCCTAATGAGTTGAATGTGGTGTGAGGAGCCCATTCTGGCTGGTACAGGAACTGACTGGTGAGTGCGTAGATGTTTGTGTATGTAAGTCCTGAGAAAAAACAAAGTGACTTCACCACCCCTCCAATTGCAATGACCTATAGTGCTGCTTAGGTTGGGAATGCAAATCCTAGGGGCCTCACCCTCTGCTGCAAGAGCTAATTCTGTGCAGCCATAGTTCTGGTGAAGGTTGCTACTTCATATGTTTTTTTGTTTTTTAAAGGCAGTGGATGAAAACTTGTCAAGATGAATTTTTATTCAGACTAACTGCTCAAAGGAGTGGATCCTTTGTAGCTGATGGTGATGAGGTTTCCAACCCTTACAAGATGGGTCACAGGTATTGAGCTATGAGTTGCTTGTTTCCTGGGCTGTGGCTCCACCCTTATCAACTCCAGCCAATGGGTGGAACCCCACCTGGGTGCATAAAGATACTATCTGACCTCAAATGTGTGTGAGTCAGGCACCCTCCTTGCTGCCCTTAGTCCTGGAGAAGTGTGAGTTGGTCCTACCTGTCAGCTGTGGTAGAGGGTGAAGTCTGCCCATGATGCCTGAGGAAGAATGCTTCATATGAACAGCTGTGTCAGGGCAAAGGGGGATAAGATGTGGGACCCTGTGTATGAAATTTGCCTCCTAATTCTGAAACCTTCTCTGTAACAAATCCTTGGGATATAATAAAAAACAAATGGCAGGCTGTATAGTATCTTTGATAAGCTAATGTCTGAGCCTGCTCAATCTGTGTTTCCTGGATGTCCTGAGCTGCAGGGCTGACAGATTGGGGAGGAGAGTGGGAGGGCAACAATGGCTGGTGATGGTGTTCCCAGTTCTGGGAAGCTGGTCAGACAGACTCTGCCTGTTACAGTGCAATGCAGAGATCTCTAGGGAGTGACTTAGATTTAGCCATTGTAAGCAGGCGTTTGTAAATGGACACAGAGCAATCCATGCTGGTGGCTGACTGCAACACAGGAATCTAAGAGCACAGGGAGCTCAAGCCAAACTATTCTGCACAGGGAGATAAACATATGTGATAAATTACCACAGAGGGCCTTTTATAGATTGTAGCAGGGAGCATCAAGAAGAAAAACAGCTGTATTTTAAAATGAGAATAGGATAGAAAACAAGCTTGTGTCCTTTGCTGCTGTTCTGTAATGGGGAAGGGCAGCCTTGTGAGTGTCTTTATTACTAAGCAGTATTCGGAATATCAAGTTGTTTTTTTTTCCTGGAGAAGGGGAACTGGAACTTCCCCTGGCCTTGATGGAATGATACTTTCATAGTGAACATTTCTCTAGGGCTTGGAAGGAGTTCAAATTAAATAGCTATTAACAGAAAAACAAGTTTTAGACATTGACTAAAAATGCCTCTCCCAGATGCTCAATTTCAGTCTCTTGGGATTTCCCATGAATTCTCTCCAGTCCTCCCAGCAAAAACCACGAAGTCAGAACTTTTATTTCTAATGTTAAAAAAATAAAAGAAAAAACAACCCAAAAACCCAAGCATACACAGCCCTTTCCTGCCCCATTCATATACTATGGGGAAGCAAGAAGACCCAAACATGCTTTTCTTTGTTTTTACTTTGTAGCTCCTCTTTACATGGAGAAGTCTCAGTACTGCAACCCCAAGCATTCAAAACACTTGTTAGGCCTTTAATCATAAAGTCACATGTGCAGGATTGGGACTATATCTTGAAAAGTGATTACTCTTAAAGGGACATAGAGGTCATGGTGGTGACTGGCTGAACATGGGCTCTCAGTGCTAAGAGGCTAACATAATCCTTGGTTGCATAAGCAGAGGAATGTAGTGTAGGAGTAGGTAGGTGTTTTTTGTCACTGCATACAGCATCAGTGAGACCATTATTGGAATACTGTGCCCAGTTTTGGAATCCACACATCAAGATTGGAAAGAGTTTAGAAATGAGGTACAAGAATTATTCTGGATCTGGAAAATCTCTTACATGATGGAAGAAGCTCCAATATATTTAGTTTATCCAAGAGAAGGTAAAGAGGTGACATGATCACTGTCATTAGTATCTATGTGAGGAAAGAATTTCTGATAGTGGAAGGCCCTTCAATCTTGCAGAAAAATGCATTACAAAATCCAGTGGCTGGAAGCTGAGAAGTTGCACAAATTCAGATTAGAAATAAAGTGCAAAATTTTAATGGTGAGGGTGATCAGCCACTGGAACAGTTTACCTTGTGATGTGGTGGATTCTCTGTCACTTGGAACCTTTAAATCAAGATTGCCTTTCTTTCTAAAAGATGTGCTGTAGCTCAGCTACAATTTAGGGCTTGATGCAGAAAGTGCTGGATGAAATTCTCTGGCCTGTTATGCAAGAAATCAGACTAGATGAAATGGTCCCTTATAGCCTTGAAAATATATGAAAAATAATAAAATTTTGGGTCTCTCTGCCTTTTTATGGTTCACTTTTTCAAGTCTCCTCTTCTGCAACCATGAGAGCTAGAAAATATATTTTTTTTTAAATAATGAAAGCTGCTGATTGTGTAACTGCCGGTCCCTAGTAGCTGGAGCTTTAAGAAAAACACCGAACATCAAGAGTTGGCAACACTGATGGGGAAACAGGATATGGAAGGAGGATAGCACCAGTGCCCTTTTCCTGGTCTATTTTGAAGGTTTTCCTTTTAGGACCAGCTCTTTCTTCCCTTCTCCACCCCGCTCCCCCACAAAAATCTCAGGTTCAGATAATCAAGTGGTCAGGGCCAACAATTGGGGCCAGGTTTTCTAGAGAGTTCATCCAAATATGCTGAACTCTCTTGAAAATCCAGCTATTTGTTTTAGTACTTAAATGGGAGCTATGTTCTTTGGAAAGTGAGCCTTTCTCAAAATTCTGCCCTAATGCAGAGAGGAGCACAGGTTCTGCCTTCCCTCCTTGCCATAAAAAGACTTGGATATAATGGCAAAGACTGTTTTGCTTCTTCAAGCACATTACTAAAAATTGCCACCAACCACTATGGTTGAAGTGTCACCTAGGCTTGAGTCTTGCTTCTGTGCTGTGTAGAAAAAGCTCTTTGTGTGATCTCTGTTGCTTTGAAAGAAAACCAAGCCATGAAGCAGCTGTGTTTGTGGAGTACTTGCCCTGCTTGAAGCCCTTCCCGCAGCAGCTGTTGTAATTCTGTAGGCTTATTTAGGTTTAGGGTATTATTGAATTTAAATAAACAGGAGCTGAATTCCCTGCCTGGTGACAAGGACCAGCTTCTTTCTAGAGTAAGACAGAGAGGTTACAGTGTGACAGGTGTTGTGTTGTGGTGCAGATTTAGGCTACCACACCCAGAGCTGCAATTTCATGCCTGGGAAGAGATCGCTTTATATGTTTCCAATGCACACCTCCCTAGGACAGTCAGTTGACAGCTGTTCTGGATGTAGGTATCTGGGTGTGGGCATGTCCTACTGCAGAACATTGCAGCATGCCCTGCTGCCACCAAGTTGTTTTCTCACGTTTCCCCAAAAGTAGAGTAAGGGCTAGTCTGTGCTATATGGTGCAGCTGCAGCATGTCTGGTGAAGATGCTCTTTGCCAGCGGTCACCAACCCATAGATCACGATCAACTGGTCAATCCTGGAGCCTCCAGCAGTCAATTGCGATCTCCAGTCACTAAAAGTCGGGCGGTGAAGTGGGGCTAAGGCAGGCTCCCTGCCTGCCGCGGCCTCCCACTGCTCCCAGAAGCGGCCAGCATGCCTCTGCAGCCCCTGGGGGGCGGCAGGAGTCTCCATGCACTGCTCCTGCCTTCAAGAACCACCCCCGCAGCTCCCATTGGCTGGGAACAGGGAACTGTGGTCAATGGGGGCTGTAGGGGTGGTGCTGCCAGGGCAGGCAGGGAGCCTGCCTTAGCCCCGCTGCGCTGGCGACCAGGAGCTGCCCAAGGTAAGTGCTGCCTGGTGGGAGCCCACACCCCAGCCCTGAGCCTCCTCCTGGAGCCACCACCTCAAATCCCTCCTGCACCCCAAACCTTCAGCCCTGAGCCCTCTCCCGGAGCCAGCACCCCATACCCCCTCCTGCACCCCAACCCCCTTCCCCAGCCTTTAGCCCCCTGCTGGAGCCTCCATCCCAAACCCCCTCCTCCACCTCAGCCCCCTCCCAGAGTTTGCACCCCTCACCCCCTCCTGTACCCCAAATCTCCAGCCCGGAGCCCTCTCCCAGAGCCAGCACCCCAACCCCCTGCCCCAGGCTCCACCTAAAACCCCCTCCCACACTCCGAACCCCTCAGCCCAGAGCCTGCACCCCCTCCCAAACCCCTGCTCCAGCCCAGTGAAAGTGAGTGAGAGCGAGCGACGGAGGGTAGGGGGGATAGAGTGAGCAGGGTGGGGCCTCGGGAAAGGGGTGGGGGAGATCATGGGTTGGACTTAAATTCAAAAAGTGATCTTGTGCATAAAAAGGTTGGAGACTACTGCTCTGTGCTGATGGGAGAGAGATCTCCCATCAACATAATAAATCCACCTCCGTGAGCGGTGGTAGCTTCTCCACTCTTCACAAAGGTGCTTAGGTCGGTGTAATTTACGTCACTCAGGGAGATGGCTTATTCACACCCCTGAGCGATGTAAGTGGTAATGTAGACCTGGCCTAAATCTCTAAACATCATAACTGCTGCTCCTGCTCTGAGATGATTCAAGGCCCTGGAGATGCATTCCATACGAAAGTTTGTAACGAGAAATAACCATGATACATAACTGAGCCAGATGGCACTTACAGGAGGACTTCAAAATATAAACATGCAGGAGATCCCACCTTGGCACTGACTGGCATGCCTGCCTTATTACTGGGAAAAATGGATTTGTTTTCCTATTGCAACGCACGTATGTGAGAGCTCGTTTCTTCAGGTTTGGTCTAATTTTTTGCAGCTCAGCAAGGTCCCTAAACAGCAAATAAAATAATATTGCTTTATTTATCAGTCTTAGAAGTAGACCCCTTCTGGCTTTATGATCTATGAACAATTGTGGCATTGTACAAAGTGCTGGGAATAACTCCCCTAGAGTTTGAGGGACTGTGATGCAGTTAGGATGCTGAAGAATGAGAAATAATATGGAAGTGAGTGGAGATCAGTATCCTGTGGGTTGTGTGTGTTAGAGGTTGGGGGCATTATTAATCTATATTAATCTCCCCTTTTCTAGCTAGTAGACGGGACCGAGGTGTATACAATTCAGAGGTGTAGAGAAAGGTGGTGAACACAAAGTTTGACATGGAAACTCGTTGGAAAATACGATCGTGAAAGAGTGGGCAGTGGGGGAGTTAAAGACAGACACCTTTATGCAAAGGATAATTAATGTGTAGAGAAGACCTGCTCCCAAAGGCAGCAAGAAAAGCTGCAGCAATGGCCATGTTTCTTTTGGTTTAAAAGCTAGTTATTAAGGGCTTTTCTACATGGGGAAATTTACTGGCATAACTATAGTGATATACTTATAACTACCTGTATGGGCACTCTTATTCTGGAATTAAAGTGCTTTTTCCAGTGTGTGACATACTGGTATAAATATACTGGTAAACTTCCCTGTGTAGGCAAGCCTTGATGGGGTAACACTAAAGGCAGCAGAGCAGATGAGCACTTTCACAGCCTCATTGCATCCCAGTGTACTGTTGTGGAAAGCCAAATAAATTATTGAATAATTAACATTTTCTTCCATTTCCTAGATCCAGAGGCCAAAATATTTGGTGCCAGGGGCTTCTCAAAGCAATGTTCTTCTCTTCCTTCCTTCTTCCCCTAGTCCAGTTTCAACAAGATGTTTTGTTTGTTTTTTCTTCCCTCCTCCCCCCCCCCCCCTTTTCAGCTGCCCAACATGTTTGGTGATCTTCGTTCCACGTTCATTGCTCTGATGATTGGCTCCTACGCGTCTTCGGCTGTCACTTTTCCTGGAATCAAGGTGAGGATGTGGAATCCTGAGCTCTGACAAATTTGGCTCCTCAATTCTGAGGTTGCTGTCTTAGACTCCATGCTGCATGATGGTAATTAGAAAGGGTGGTGCTAACCTGGGATATATGAGACCTATGTTCATTTCCCTGCTGTGCCACAGACTTCCTGTGTGACCTTGGGCAAGACATTTGAAATGGGGATAATAGACCTTTCCTACCTGACCTGAGTGTTGGGAGGATAAATACATTAAAGATTTTGAGATGCTCAGATAGTACCTCAGATAGGTCTATAAACTGGCCAGGATGGTTTTTAGAAGTTCTGAGATGTTTTCAGTGAAAAGTGTACAAGTCATAGGATTATAGTGGTGTTAAAGAAACAAAAGCATTTTCCATCTTTAGTGATATAAGTAATCTCTGGAGTTGAAAAATATAAATTTTAAATCCTGGAATCCATGGGACCGACTGTAATAAAATATCAACTTTTGATTATTATCTGGAGGTGGCTGTCCACCTTCAGATAGTGATAAGACTAATTAGAGAGTTTCGTGGAGAGCTCTGAAAGGGAAGGACAGCCAGTAAGTCTGTGCTATTTAATACATTGGTACTGGTGCTCACTGACAAAGATTCATCCGCAGAGGCAAAATTAATACGGTTTAGCTTCTATAAATCCAAGACTCTTATGGGTCCAGACAGTCGGTCAGACCAAGTTATACCAACCATGCAGCAAAGTTCCTAATGGGTTTCCTAAGAAGATCTAGATGTAACTTCTCAAATGACTGCACATTAACTCCTCGCTTAACGTTGTAGTTATGTTCCTGAAAAATGCTACTTTAAGCAAAACAATGTTAAGCGAATCCAATTTCCCCACAAGAATTAATGTAAATAGGGGGAGTTAGGTTCCAGGGAAATTTTTTTTGCCAGACAAAAGACAGACAGACAGACACACACACACAGAGTATAAGTTTTAAACAAACAATTTAATACTGTACACAGCAATGATGATTGCTGAAGCTTGGTTGAGGTGGTGAAGTCGGAGGGTGAGATATTTTCCAGGGAATGCCTTGCTGCTAAATGATAAATTGGCACTTGGCTGAGCCCTCAAGGGTTAACGTGTTGTTGTTAATGTAACCTCACGCTCTACAAGGCAGCATGAATGGAGGGAGAGGAGACAGCATGGCAGAGAGAGACAGAGACACACTGTGTGTGTGTGTGTGTGTGAGAGAGAGATGCGCATTGCCCCTCTAAGTACATTGCCTATTTAAGTAGATCAGCAAGTTGAAATAGCAACTGCTGCCAGCCAGCTCCCTCCGTCCTGAGCCCTGTCATGTCCCCCCCACTTCTCTGTGGAGATAAGGTACAGGAGTGGGGAGGAAGGGGATACCCTGACATTAGCACACCACTTCTCTCTCCTCTCCCCTCTCCGCCCCTCGCACACAGCAAGCAGGAGGCTCCCAGGGGAGCAGCTCCAAGGCAGAGGAAAGGAGCAGCACAGGGCAGTGGGGGAGGGACAGCTGCACTGCCTGGCAATTGCTAGCCTGCTGGGCGGTTGCCACACAGGGAACTTAGAGGGCTGCCGGTCCACCCTGGTTCTAAGCCCCCACCATCCAACTCCAACGGGCTGCTCTTTCTGCAAGCAGTGGACAAAGGAGGTGGCTGCCAAACAATGTTATAAGGGAGCATTGCGCAACTTTAAATGAGTATGTTCTCTAATTGATCAGCAACATACAACAAAACAACCTTAACCGGGACGACTTCAAGTGAGGAGTTATTGTATTGTTTCTGACAGAGCTGGGTATCAATTTCAGCAGCAGCTCCTTTTTTTTCTTGTAACTGATGTCTTGTATACATAAATTTGTGCAAAAAGAAAAGGAGTACTTGTGGCACCTTAGAGACTAACCAATTTATTTGAGCATGAGCTTTCGTGAGCTACAGCTCACTTCATCGGATGCATACCGTGGAAACTGCAGAAGACATTATATACACACAGAGACACATATATACACATTACATACACACATGGTCTCTGTGTGTATATAATGTCTTCTGCAGTTTCCACGGTATGCATCCGATGAAGTGAGCTGTAGCTCACGAAAGCTCATGCTCAAATAAATTGGTTAGTCTCTAAGGTGCCACAAGTACTCCTTTTCTTTTTGCGAAGACAGACTAACACGGCTGTTACTCTGAAACCTGTCATAAATTTGTGCAAAACTTTTGTTGTGCTTACATGATGTCACAGAATTCCTTCCTTCATTAGATGTCACCTTGCAACCCTGTTTTTAAATGCCACATGCTTTCCCCTCCACCTTCTTCCTGAATCCACTTCAGCAAACATTAGAGTGTAGGATATTTTATGTGCTAATGATATTATTCTGTTGTGAATTCCAGGTTATATATGATTTTGGTGTCTCTTTCATCCTCATTCTGATTGTCTGGGCATCCTGTGCAGGGCTAGTTTTCTTCAACTGTTTCTTCAACTGGCCACTGGAGCCATTCCCAGGACCAGAAGACATGGACTACACGTAAGTGTCTCCTTCTGCTCTTAGGAATGTAGAAATTGCTGGATTGGATCAGTCATGGAGTCCAATCTCCGAGAAAGGCTAGCATCAGCTGCTTCAGAGGAAGATACATTGTATTCCTAATCTTAAATATTTATGGTTGACTTCTAGCTAGTGAGACTCTGGATATTCAGGGAGGACGGTGTGTTCCAGCCTCTCGGACTCACTACAGCAAACACCCTTCTAGCAGCAACTTCGTTTCTCTACTGAGGCGGTTCCAGCTCTGGCACCTTTGATGTGGCAATAAAGCAGAGAGAGAGAGAGGTTTCTCTTTGGTAATTGGATCTCAGGCTCTTTGGGATTTTATAGGTTCAAATCAATGTCTGGAAATCCATAGTCAACCTTCCTGCATCCTGTGACTCTAATATCCTTAGATCAGTCCATGTATCTCAGCCCTGCTTTGCAGCTCTTACTCTCTTTTTTTTTCTTTTTTTTCCCCCTCCTCTCTTCTGCCACACAGAGTGAAGATCAAGTTCAGCTGGCTGGGATTTGACCACAAAATTACAGGGAAACAGTTTTACAAGCAGGTGACCACAGTGGGACGTCGTCTGAGTGTGGGGAGCTCCATGAAGAACTCCAAGGAGCTGGCAGCTCAAGAGGGAAACAAACTCTGTCTATCAACAGTGGACCTGGAAGTGAAGTGTCAAGCAGACGATGCAGGTATTGTCTCTGGATTTGTACATGTGTCATTCACCCTAGTGCAAAGGGCCAGGACAAGGTCAGTGCACCACTTAACTCCTCAAAATAGGAGCTAAGCAATACTTAGGCCTTGTGCAGGCCCTTACATGTGGTGAATTTAACCCGTGTGTGCAACACATCATTGTCCAGATAAGTATATATTGAGACCACATAAACCCCCCCAGATGCATGCACGGACCTTGATGGCATATGTTGCTGCCCTGGCAGATGTCTGGGTGCTGGTGAACATTACATAGACAGTACATAAAGTATGAACTGCTATAGCTAAAGACTGACGTGCTAAATTCTTACAGCTATTCGTCGTTGTCCTCCCCACATCATCCCTTTTTTAGGGAGTCCCTTCTGTAGAAGTTAGTCACTGGTGCTGAACTCCCCACTGGACTGTCCCTAGAGTATTGTGTTTATGTAATGTAGCCAGTAGAAGACTATGGATCTAAACAATCCAAAGTCTGTTCTGATGTCCTATATGTTTAATAGCCATTACCAGAGGCTGCCTCATTCAGAGACTCTCCTGTTTCCTCTGCAGCATCTCCGTCCTTTATGCACAGTGTCTTCAGCCCCATTTTGCTACTCAGCCTCATCACCATGTGCGTCACTCAGCTGAGGCTCATTTTCTACATGGGGGCCATGAACAACATCCTGGGATTCCTTGTGGAGGGAGACCTGGAGACAGGTAGATTAATACCAAGAATTCTCACCTCTTCCCTTGAAACAGGGAAATGACCCTGACCGTTCACCTACCAGGGATGTTGGTTTCTTATTAGTCACCAGATGCCATTCTGTTTATCTGCCTGTCACCAGCTCAGTGGTCAGAGTGTAACCGACAGCTGCTGTCATGGTCTGATGGGTGGCTGGAAAATGCTAAAAGCAGAGGGGCAACAAGATGTCAAATAAGAAGGTGCACGCTCAAATATCAAGTTATTTTCAGCCAAGCTTTTATTAAATACTTTCCATGTCGTGTCCTTAAACAGGGGTTACCAAGTTTGGCAGGACAGGGAGGGCCATAACAAAAACCTGTTTCACTGGGTATTTTTTATCATGAGCAAGCACAAAATACAGAGCAGCTGAGTTCAACTGCAGATAGTTTTAAAAGTAGATTGGATTTTTTTTTTTCCCTTTCTGTAACTCATTCCAAAGCACTGAGGGGAAATGATGTCATGATAGCCTTGTGCATACTGTTGTGTGTCTGGGAGGCTGACTGGCAGCTTCTGTTCTGGGATTTGTTTGTGCCTGATTCAGTGAAGGAAGCCAACAGGAAAGAGTACATTTAGTTTACAGTTTACTTATAAAAGTACTCTGAATTGCAAAACAAAATATAGCTCAATTTTGTCTTGTGCAGTAAGATCTGGTTTGGACTTGTTAAATCTGGAATTTTGTGAAGCTGATAAATCAAGAGGCACTCTTTCAAAAACAATCATGAGGCACTAGGGGAGGAGAGGAGAATAAATTCAAGAATTTCCAAATGCCCCGGCATTCCATGAATTGCTTTGTTTCTTCAGTCCAGTGCTTGACAGACTGTAGCATTTGGCTCTCTCTCTCTCTTCTGGCTCAAGAGGCAACATAGACATTAAACTCTAAATAGTACAAATCCCAGGGTTGGATGCCTTTCCCAAAATGGGTTCCATGCTTCTCACTCACTTAACACTTCTTCTTTCACTTCACTGCATCCGATGAAGTGAGCTGTAGCTCACGAAAGCTTATGCTCAAATAAATTTGTTAGTCTCTAAGGTGCCACAAGTACTCCTTTTTCTTTTTGCGAATACAGACTAACACGGCTGTTACTCTGAAACCTTCTTTCACTGTTACTCTCCTCCATTTTGCTTGTTTTACTGCTTGAGGTTAGTTCTAGTTTTATTTAGTCCCAACTTTTTTTTTTTTTTAAAAGCACAAGTGTTAAGTTTTGTGACAATTTCTAATTTATTCTCTTGGTACAACTCTTACTTGGACCCCATAATAGTTCAAGTGAACAGATAAAACTCTAAAATGCTGAGAAATGGGTTGTGTCCCATAGACCTGGTATCTGTTTATGTGCCACCGTCTGGATTTCTCCTGTGGTGCAGCCTGGACCCAGTGTGCTAGCTGCTGTCTTAGAGTTTCCATAGTATCTGGAAAACAGTAGGGTTGTCCAAAGTCTTAGTATTGTCTGGGTTGTGTCTGCTTGGCTCACATGAAGAGCTCTGAGAAGGATGCAGAGGTGTAGAAATGTGCTTTAGGGCAGTGGTTCTCAAAGCCGGTCCGCTGCTTGTTCAGGGAAAGCCCCTGGCGGGCCGGACCGGTTTGTTTACCTGCTGCATCCGCAGGTTCGGCCAATTGCGGCTCCCGCTGGCCGCAGTTCACCGCTCCAGACCAATGGGGGCTGTGGGAAGCAGCGTGGGCCAAGGGACGTGCTGGCCGCCCTTCCTGCAGCCCCCATTGGCCTGGAGCGGCGAACCGCGGCCAGCGGGAGCCGCGATTGGCCAAACCTGCGGACGCGGCAGGTAAAGAAACTGGTCCGGCCCGCCAGGGGCTTTCCCTGAACAAGCAGCAGACCCGCTTTGAGAACCAGTGCTTTAGGGCATGGCTACACTTGCAGATGTAGAGCGCTTTCAGTTAAACCCACCTTCGGAGAGCGCAGTAGGGAAAGCGCTGCAGTCTGTCCACACTGACAGCTGCAAGCGCACTGGTGTGGCCACATCTGTGGCACTTGCAGCGGCTTTGGGAGTGGGGCTTATGGGCAGCTATCCCACAGATCACCCCTTCCCTTCTGGCTTGTGGGAAGGGTGCGGGGGATGCGGGGCATTCTGGCTCCTGTCCCGATGGGCCATGATGCATTGGTTCGCATCCCAGGAATCCCTGTGCTTCCGTCCACATTTGGCGCCATCTTTCAACGTTTTTTGTACTGCGTGCCCTGTCTTCCCTTTTGGTCTGCGGGAATGGAGCCCGAACTGCTGAGGAGTATGCTGACGACTCTCGCCGGCATGTTGTGTTTGGCAGTCGAGTTATTCCTTATGATCCAAAATGACAGTGAGGTCTCCGACGATGATATTGACTCAAGTAACACATATGACACGAGTTTGATTCTGGCATTCACGGACATGCTCACCACCGTGGAACCCCGCTTTTGGGCTCGGGAACAAGCACTGAGGGGTGGGATCACATCGTCATGCAAGTCTGGGATGGCGAGCAGTGGCTGCAGAACTTTCGGATGAGAAAAGCCACTTTCATGGGACTGTGTGAGGAGCTCGCCCGCACCCTGTGGCGCAAGGACACGAGATTGAGAGCTGCCCTGAAAGTGGAGAAGCGGGTGGCTATTGCAATCTGGGAGCTGGCAACTCCAGACAGCTACCGATCGGTCGCTAACCAGTTTGGAGTGGGAAAGTTGATTGTTGGAATCGTGTTGATATAAGTTTGCAGGGCCATTAATTGCATCCTGCTCAGAAGAACTGTGACTCTGGGTAATGTGCATGACATTGTGGATGGCTTTGCACAAATGGGTTTCCCTAACTGCGGAGGGGCGATAGATGAGACACATATTCCAGTTCTGGCACCAGCCCACCTAGCCTCCGAGTATGTTAAATGGAAGGGCTATTTCTCTGTGGTTCTCCAGGTGCTTGTGGATCACCGTGGGCGTTACATTGACATTAACGGAGGCTGGCCAGGAAAGGTGCATGACGCACGCATCTTTTGGAACACTGGCCTGTTCAGGAAGCTGAAAGCCGGGACTTTTTTCCCAGACCAGAAGATCACTGTAGGGGATGTCGAAATGCCCATTGTGATCCTTGGAGACCCCGCTTACCCCTTAATGCCGTGGCCCATGAAACCCTACTCAGGGAGCCTTGACAGCAGCAAGGCGCAGTTCAACAACAGGCTGAGCTGGTGCAGAATGACTGTGGAGTGTGCTGTTGGCCGTTTAAACGGCTGCTGGCACTCTCTGTATGGGAAGCTGGACCTGGCCGATGACACATCCCTGCGGTTATATCCGCGTGCTATACCCTCCATAACATTTTTGAAGGGAAGGGTGAACGATTCACTCAGGCATGAAACTTGGAGGTTCAACATCTGGAGACTGAATTTGAACAGCCAGAGAGCAAAGCTATTAGAGGGGCCCAACGCTGGGCTGCAAGGATTAGGGATGCCTTGAGGGAGCAATTTGTGGCTGAAAGCCACCAGTAATGTCTGGTGCCCTGCATGGGAGTGAAGTGCAGTGGTTCCAATGTTAGTAGGAATCTGTGTTTGCTACGTTGACTTGCAGTGTCTGTTTGTTTCTTTCCTGGGCTAAGGTATCTTTTACCTTATGCAATAATGTTTTCAAAGCCAACAAATCCATTTATTGAAAAGAAACACAACTGCTTGGGAAACAGAGAGGGCAAGGGGGTGGGGTGGGGAACGGTACGATCACAGGTTTGCGTATGTCCTGTTATCGTACTCGGCCTTCCTGTCTGGAGTGCTGCGCAATGAGTGCTGTACTACATGGTGACGGGTTGAGCGCAGAGGGTCAGGGTTGTAGTTTTCAGGGCTGGGTGGTGAAGCTACAGGTGTTGGAGGCAGCTGGTGGCGGTAAGAACCCGGATGTTGGGGAAAGTGGGTTGGAGGTGACATGGGGGCACAAGGGAAAGAGTTCTGGGACAAGGGCTGTGGGGGAGGGGGCAGGCGCGGTAGGGCTCCACCTGCAGTGCTACGAGCGCCTGGATCGAGTCCGCTTGGCGCTGCATGATGCTCATCAGCCAATCCGTGCTTTGCTGCCAGAGCACAGCGCTTTTCTGTCGGCGCTCCTTATTCTGCTGGCGGATCCTCTTTTCACTGTCCCACCACTCCTGCACTTTTTGATTTTTGTTACTTGAATGCTGCATCACTTCATGCAACATGTCTTCCTTGCTTCTACGTGGCCTCTTTCTGATTCTTTGGAGTCTCTTGGCCAGTGATAACACGGACGGCTGAGATCTCAAGGTTGCATCTGTAAAGGCAAAATGCAACACTTAACAGAGGCAGCATTGTTCACACCAGACAGAGCAATGATTCCCCCGTACTTAAGGGCAAGCACAGTCTACATAATAGCATAATTTGCCCGTCCCAAAGTAAGCGCACATAACCCATGGGAGCCCCAAAATGGTGAGTAAGCACAGGGTCAAACATGACTGATTGTTTCACAGCTGTACTGTCCTCTGGGTTTCTGTGCCTTGGGGAGAGCCAACAGTGGGAGGGGGCCCCTATACCGAACACTATCCCCACATTTTCCACAGGAGTTCGTCCTGGAAGATATCTTGCTGCTGAGAGTGACCTGGGAAGCAAGGGAGGGTCTCCACTGCAATGTGGCTTCTGCCCTGGCCCATATGCAGCTTGCCTGTGTGCAGCAATGGTCTCCCCACCCCGCACAGCACAGTGGCAGGGACACCTTAGCCTTACTGGGACAAGGACCACAGTGGCTCTCCTGAGAAACCTGTGCAAGCACATTGCCCAAGTTCTGGATGAGACCTTTGAAGAGATCACTGGGGCCGATTACCACGATGTGAGAGAGCACATCAACGCCCTATTCCACATCGAGGCATGCATGCAGCCCTAACCTTCCTCACCCCAAGAGTCCGCACCGAATAACTTCCTTCCCAAAATAAAAGCCGCTTACCGGGAACCTCCTTTGGTATTTGTCCTTCCCCAAGCACCGGCCGCCACAACTGGCTACCTTCCTCCTGGCTTGAGAACAGCTCCTGGTTACATGCATCTAGGGATGCCAGGGTGTCTTCCTTTGCCTCAGCACCCTTGCTCCTGCTTTGCTCCTCCTTCTCCTCCTGCCTTGTTGAACTGGGCTCTGAAGTGTCCATGGTGGTACTTGGAGTGGAGATGGTGTTGCCCCCAAGTATCACATCCAGCTCTTTGTAGAAATGGCAGGTTGCAGGGGCAGCACCGGAGTGGCTGTTTGCCTCGTGGGCTTTGCGGTAGGCATTCCGCAGCTCCTTCACTTTAATCCTGCACTGCAGTGCGTCCCAGTCATGGCCCCCTTCCATCATATCCCTTGATATCTGCCCAAAGGTATCGTAATTCCTACGGCTGGAGCTCAGCTGGGACTGGACAGCTTCCTCCCCCCCAACGCTGATGAGGTCCAGCACCTCGCAATTCCTCCATACTGGGGATTGCTTGGCGTGTGGAGGCATGGTCACCTGGAAAGATTCGCTGAGAGCACTCCATGCCTGGCTGAGCAAACAGGAAGGGGATTTTCAAAATTCCTAGAGAATTTAAAGGGCGAGTCTGATGGTTGGTCACTTGAGGGCAGGGCAGTAGAGTTCAAAGTGATGACCAGAATGGCTAGAACAGGCATTGTGGGACACTTCTGGAGGCCAATCAGAGCGCACTAACAGACCAGGGAGTCCACAGTGGTGCCGCGGTGCTCCAGTGGGGCGCACCAAACATTATTCCACTCGCTGAGGTGGAGTACCCAGAGTGCTCTAGCCGCGGAGTCAGAGCGCTCTACGTGCTTTGCCAGTGTGGATGGGTAGTGAGCTAGTGCGCCCAGGGCTCCTTTAATGCGCTCTAACTTGCAAGTGTAGCCAAGCCCTTAAAATCAGAAATATAGGGCTGGCAGGGATCAGGTGAAATCATCAAGTCCAACCCCTTGCGTAGTGGCAAGACCAAGCAAATCTAGACCATCCCTGACAGGAGTTTGTCCAACCTGTTCTTAAAAACTTCCAGTGATGGGGATTCTACAACTTCCCTTGGAAGCCTGTTCCAGAGCTTTACTACCCTTAGAGTTAGAAACCTTTACCTCATAGCTAACCTAAATCTGTCTTGCTGCAGATTAAGTCCATTACTTCCTGTCCTACCTTCCTTGGACATGGAGAACAATGTATCGCAGTCCTCTTTATAACAGCCCTTAACAGTTTTCAAATATGTTATCAGGTCCCCCTCCATCTTCTTTTCTCAAGACAAAACAGGAACAATTTTTAAAAATCTTTTCCTCATAGGTCAGGTTTTCTAAACCTTTTATCATTTGAGTTCCTCTCCCGGAATTGGACACAGTACTCAGTTGAGACCCCATCAGTGCTGAGTAGAGTGGAACAGTTACCTCTGTGTCTTACATACGATACTCCTGTTAATACACCGAGAATATTAACCTTTTTTTCACAGCTGCATCGCATTGTTGATTCATATTCAATTTGTGATCCACTCTGACCCTCAGATCCTCTTCAGCAGTACTACCACCTAGCTCGTTATTCCCCATTTTGTAATTGTGCATTTGATTTTTTTTTTTCCCCTTCCTAAGTGGAGTATTTTGCACTTGTTTCTATTGAATTCCATCTTGTTGAATTCAGACCAATTCTCCAATTTGTCAAGATCATTTTGAATTCTAATCCTGTCCTCCAAAGTGTTTACAACCCCTCCCAGCTTGGTGTCCTTTGCAGATGTTTTAAGCACATCCTCCACTCCATTATTCCAAGTGATTGAATGAAAATATTGAATACTACTGGACCCAGGACTGACCTCTGCAGGACTCCCCTAGATATGCCCTCCCAGTTTGACACTGAACCACTGATAAGTAGTGAACCACTACTCTTTCAGTATGGTCTTTCAACAAGTTGTGCACTCACCTTAATTTCATCTAGACCACATTTCCCTAGTTTTTTTGTCATGTGGGTTAGGGGAAGGGCTGGACAAATACATTTATTACTTACCCTTTCCTGCTGCTTTTACATACTGTGGTTTGTTCACAGAACAGACCCTGTAATTGCTCTCAGCTGCACTGAATAATGCAAGGAGAGAGCTGAGTGGCTCAATCGTTGTTCCAAATGTTTTCAGAGTCAAGAGGATGGCATGAACAGGACTGAGTGTAGGGTAGGCAATGGGAGTAAAATCAGTAAGCTACAATCTGACACTGATACTTCCTGAAAATCCTGCTTCCTGCATAGATTATGCTGATTCAGACCTCACTGTGAAACCTCCCTGCAGCTGGACAGAGCAGTGGGTTCAAAGCTTCTTATGTTCTAAGAGATAAGAGAGCAAAGATGGGTGCAGTGACCTCTTAAGTGACTTGCATGGTCCTCTTGTCCACACCTGTGGTGTCTAAGGCAGGAAATTTGCCTGTCTGTATCATAAAGTGCCATCTTTTCCATGGTGGTATAGAAGTAATTTTAACTATATTGAGGTAGGTTTCAGAGTAGCAGCCATGTTAGTCTCTCTAAGATGCCACAAGTCCTTTTCTTTTTGCGGACACAGACTAACAAATTTATTTGAACATAAGCTTTCGTGAGCTACAGCTCACTTCATCGGATGCCCCTTACTGAATGTGTGGGCCCCTTACTGAATGAGGGAGGCAACCTAGTGACGGAGGATGTGGAAAAAGCTAATGTGCTCAATGCTTTTTTTGCCTCTGTCTTCACTAACAAGGACAGCTCCCAGACTGCTGCGCTGGGCATCACAACATGGGGAGTAGATGGCCAGCCCTCTGTGGAGAAAGAGGTGGTTAGGGACTATTTAGAAAAGCTGGACGTGCACAAATCCTTGGGGCCGGACAAGTTGCATCCGAGAGTGCTGAAGGAATTGGCGGCTGTGATTGCAGAGCCATTGGCCATTATCTTTGAAAACTCGTGGCGAACGGGGGAAGTCCCGGATGACTGGAAAAAGGCTAATGTAGAGCCAATCTTTAAAAAAGGGAAGAAGGAGGATCCTGGGAACTACAGGCCAGTCAGCCTCACCTCAGTCCCCGGAAAAATCATGGAGCAGGTCCTCAAGAATCAATCCTGAAGCACTTACATGAGAGGAAAGTGATCAGGAACAGCCAGCATGGATTCACCAAGGGAAGGTCATGCCTGACTAATCTAATCGCCTTCTATGATGAGATTACTGGTTCTGTGGATGAAGGGAAAGCAGTGGATGTATTGTTTCTTGACTTTAGCAAAGCTTTTGACACGGTCTCCCACAGTATTCTTGTCAGCAAGTTAAAGAAGTACGGGCTGGATGAATGCACTATAAGGTGGGTAGAAAGTTGGCTAGATTGTCAGGCTCAACGGGTAGTGATCAATGGCTCCATGTCTAGTTGGCAGCCGGTGTCAAGTGGAGTGCCCCAGGGGTCGGTCCTGGGGCCGGTTTTGTTCAATATCTTCATAAATGATCTGGAGGATGGTGTGGATTGTACTCTCAGCAAATTTGCGGATGATACTAAACTGGGAGGAGTGGTTGATACGCTGGAGGGCAGGGATAGGATACAGAGGAACCTAGACAAATTGGAGGATTGGGCCAAAAGAAATCTGATGAGGTTCAATAAGGATAACTGCAGGGTCCTGCACTTAGGACGGAAGAACCCAATGCACAGCTACAGACTAGGGACCGAATGGCTAGGCAGCTGTTCTGCGGAAAAGGACCTAGGGGTGACAGTGGACGAGAAGCTGGATATGAGTCAGCAGTGTGCCCTTGTTGCCAAGAAGGCCAGTGGCATTTTGGGATGTATAAGTAGGGGCATAGCGAGCAGATCAAGGGACGTGATCGTTCCCCTCTATTCGACATTGGTGAGGCCTCATCTGGAGTACTGTGTCCAGTTTTGGGCCCCATACTACAAGAAGGATGTGGAAAAATTGGAGAGAGTCCAGCGAAGGGCAACAAAAATGATTAGGGGACTGGAACACATGACTTATGAGGAGAGGCTGAGGGAACTGGGATTGTTTAGTCTGCAGAAGAGAAGAATGAGAGGGGATTTGATAGCTGCTTTCAACTACCTGAGAGGTGGTTCTAGAGAGGATGGTTCTAGACTATTCTCAGTGGTAGAAGAGGACAGGACAAGGAGTAATGGTCTCAAGTTGCAGTGGGGGAGGTTTAGGTTGGATATTAGGAAAAACTTCTTTACTAGGAGGGTGGTGAAACACTGGAATGCATTACCTAGGGAGGTGGTAGAATCTCCTTCCTTAGAAGTTTTTAAGGTCAGGCTTGACAAAGCCCTGGCTGGGATGATTTAATTGGGGATTGGTCCTGCTTTGAGCAGGGGGTTGGACTAGATGACCTCCGAGGTCCCTTCCAACCCTGATATTCTATTCTATGATTACTGATACCTGGAGACAGTGTGCCAGGTTCTGATCCCACCTACAAACATTCCTGACCATGGCAGGGATGAGGGGCAGCTGGAGTTCCGCTCTTACTACACGGGGTAGAATAAGGGTTTAAGTTCTCTGCTCAAATGCCTCCAGCATGCCTCATGGGCATTGCACGTGTTTGTATTTCTTTGTGATGGAGACATATAGGGAGGAGGGGACTGAACTTAGTCCTGTTTTGCTTGCAGTTGTGGGCACTTAGTGCTGAAGTGGGCAGTTTCAGATTCTTGATCCTTATTCCAGAACTGCACTGGCTCTGATTAATCAGTCCCTCTGTGTCATGCACAAGTCCACAATCACATGAGATGTGGCGAAGTGGCAGGGGGGGAAGCATTGGGGAGAAATATTCCCCAGTGACTCACCAGAACTGGGGGCAGCAGAGTTTCCTCCTGTGCCTACGCTCGCTGTTGCACAATGCTGCTTGTAAACTCTTCTTCGTTAGTTGAGGAGTTTTTTATATCTTAGGTTCTGATGTGGAATGAAGCAATTGCTCTGTGAGCTCATATCCTATCTGTGCCTCCCTATCTGTCCTGGTTGGATACAGATTTCAGAGTAGCAGCCGTGTTAGTCTGTATTCGCAAAAGGAAAAGGAGGACTTGTGGCACCTCAGAGACAAACCAATTTATTTGAGTGTAAGCTTTCGTGAGCTACAGCTCACTTCATCGGATGCATAAAAGTGGAAAATGCAGTGAGGATGTTTTTATACACACAGACCATGAAAAAATGGGTGTTTATCACTTCAAAAGGTTTTCTCCCCCCACCCCACTCTCCTGCTGGTAATAGTTTATCTAAAGTGATCACTCTCCTTACAATGTGTCTGATAATCAAGGTGGGCCATTTCCAGCACAAATCCAGGGTTTAACAAGAACGTCTGAGGAACGGGAGGGGGGGAGGGGGTAGGAAAAAACAAGGGGAAATAGGTTACCTTGTATAATGACTTAGCCACTCCCAGTCTCTATTCAAGCCTAAATTAATCGTATCCAATTTGCAAATGAATTCCAATTCAGCAGTCTCTCTCTGGACTCTGGTTTTGAAGTTTTTCTGTTGTAATATTGCAACTTTCATGTCTGTAATCGCGTGACCAGAGAGATTGAAGTGTTCTCCGACTGGTTTTTGAATGTTATAATTCTTGACATCTGATTTGTGTCCATTTATTCTTTTGCGTAGAGACTGTCCAGTTTGACCAATGTACATGGCAGAGGGGCATTGCTGGCACATGACGGCATATATCACATTGGTGGATGTGCAGGTGAATGAGCCTCTGATAGTGTGGCTGATGTTATTAGGCCCTGTGATGGTGTCCCCTGAATACATATGTGGGCACGGTTGGCAACGGGCTTTGTTGCAAGGATAGGTTCCTGGGTTAGTGGTTCTGCTGTGTGGTATGTGGTTGCTGGTGAGTATTTGCTTCAGGTTGGGGGGCTGTCTATAGGCAAGGACTGGCCTGTCTCCCAAGATTTGTGAGGGTGATGGGTCGTGATCCTTGATAATGCGTTGGAGAGGTTTTAGTTGGGGGCTGAAGGTGACGGCTAGTGGTGTTCTGTTATTTTTTTTGTTAGGCCTGTCCTGTAGTAGGTGACTTCTGGGTACTCTTCTGGCTCTGTCAATCTGTATCTTCACTTCAGCAGGTTGGTATTGTAGTTGTAAGAATGCTTGATAGAGATCTTGTAGGTGTTCGTCTCTGTCTGAGGGGTTGGAGCAAATGCGGTTGTATCGCAGAGCTTGGCTGTAGACAGTGGACTGTGTGGTGTGGTCTGGGTGAAAGCTGGAGGCAAGTTTGCAGATGACACTAAACTGGGATGAGAGGTAGATACCCTGGAGGGTAGGGATAGGATACAGAAACACCTAGACAAATTGGAGGATTGGGCCAAAAGAAATCTGATGAGGTTCAACAAGGACAAGTGCAGAGTCCTGCACTTAGGACGGAAGAATCCAATGCACTGCTACAGACTAGGGACCGAATGGCTCGGCAGCAGTTCTGCAGAGAAGGACCTAGGGGTTACAGTGGACGAGAAGCTGGATATGAGTCAACAGTGTGCCCATGTTGCCAAGAAGTCCAGTGGCATTTTGGGGTGTATAAGTAGGGGCATTGCCAGCAGATCGAGGGACGTGATCGTTCCCCTCTATTCGACATTGGTGAGGCCTCATCTGGAGTACTGTGTCCAGTTTTGGGCCTGTCAAGGTTCCTCCTCCACTCTGAACTCTAGGGTACAGATGTGGGGACCTGCATGAAAAACCTCCTAAGCTTATCTTTACCAGCTTAGGTCAAAACTTCCCCAAGGTACAAAATATTACACCCGTTATCCTTGGAATGGCCGCTACCACCACCAACTAATACTGGTTACTGGGGAAGAGCTGTTTGGACGCGTCTTTCCCCCCAAAATACTTCCCAAAACCTTGCACCCCACTTCCTGGACAAGGTTTGGTAAAAAGCCTCACCAATTTGTCTAGGTGACTACAGACCCAGACCCTTGGATCTTAAGAACAATGAACAATCCTCCCAACACTTGCACCCCCCCTCTCCTGGGAAATGTTGGATAAAAAGCCTCACCAATTTGCATAGGTGACCACAGACCCAAACCCTTGGATCTGAGAACAATGAAAAAGCATTCAGTTTTTTACAAGAAGACTTTTAATAAAAAATAGAAGTAAATAGAAATAAAGAAATCCCCCCTGTAAAATCAGGATGGTAGATATCTTACAGGGTAATTAGATTCCAAAACATAGAGAACCCCTCTAGGCAAAACCTTAAGTTACAAAAAAGATACACAGACAGAAATAGTTATTCTATTCAGCACAATGCTTTTCTCAGCCATTTAAAGAAATCATAATCTAACACATACCTAGCTAGATTACTTACTAAAAGTTCTAAGACTCCATTCCTGTTCTGTCCCTGGCAAGAAGCAGCATACAGACAGACACAGACCCTTTGTTTCTCTCCCTCCTCCCAGCTTTTGAAAGTATCTTGTCTCCTCATTGGTCATTTTGGTCAGGTGCCAGCGAGGTTACCTTTAGCTTCTTAACCCTTTACAGGTGAGAGGAGCTTTCCCCTGGCCAGGAGGGATTTCAAAGGGGTTTACCCTTCCCTTTATATTTATGACAGGGCCCCACACTACAAGAAGGATGTAGATAAATTGGAGAGAGTCCAGTGAAGGGCAACAAAAATGATTAGGGGTCTGGAACACATGACTTATGAGGAGAGGCTGAGGGAAATGGGATTGTTTAGTCTACGGAAGAGAAGAATGAGGGGGGATTTGATAGCTGCTTTTAACTACCTGAAAGGTGGATCCAAAAGGGTGGATCTAGACTCTTCTCGGTGATAGCAGATGACAGGACAAGGAGTAATGGTCTCAAGTTGCAGTGGGGGAGATTTAGGTTGGATATTAGGAAAATCTTTTTCGCTAGGAGGGTGGTGAAACAGTGGAATCCCCTTTCTTAGAGGTTTTTAAGGTCAGGCTTGACAAAGCCCTGGCTGGGATGATTAGTTGGGGATGGGGATTGGTCCTGCTCTGGGCAGGGGGTTGGACTAGATGACCTCCTGAGGTCCCTTCCAACTCTGATATTCTATGATCCTGTGTAGGTAGGAATAGCGGTCAGTAGGTTTCCGGTATAGGGTGGTGTTTATGTGACCATTGCTTATTAGCACCATAGTGTCCAGTAATTAGATAAGCTGTTACCAGCAGGAGAGTGGGGTGGGGGGAGAAAACCTTTTGAAGTGATAAACACCCATTTTTTTCATGGTCTGTGTATAAAAACATCCTCACTGCATTTTCCACTTTTATGCATCCGATGAAGTGAGCTGTAGCTCACAAAAGCTTATGCTCAAATAAATTGGTTAGTCTCTAAGTTGCCACAAGTCCTCCTTTTCTTTCTGGTGGGTATAGTAGGCTTCTGGGGTTTCTGCTGCTAATCTTTTTGCTTTTCCATATTTGCTCTCTTGTTGCTGCTGCTTTGTTGCTTTGCTGATGCAGTGATGGATACAGGTAAGCTGGGTGTTTTTTAGCACATTTCTAACATTCCCTTCCTTCCTGTATTTCAGTGATGCTTGGCTGCACGGTGTGTCTAACAAACATGTAGATACAGTGCAGTTAAGTGTTTCTTTGGGGAACCCTGCAGTAACAGCACTGAGGGTCCAGACTCCCATGAGTGACTGCTGACCACTGGCTGTTAAAACTCTTCCTTTCTCTAAACCCATCCCTGATCCTAGTCTGTGTGTGGCTAACAAACAGTGATAGGTAGGGAGGAAATTACCAGTCTCTGCTGATTACTCTTCTGACAGTTAGCCCTTAGTGAGAAGATACCCTTGGGCCCTTCCCTTGCTAGGAATCCTACTTCCTCCCCTGCTCCTCCCACCACCTTCCTCTCCCTCAGCAAAACAAGCCCCCTCCCTAAGCACGCAGCAGGCAGCTAGCTTTTTCATTCTGGCCTGTCTTCCAAAAAACATGATTACCTTCCCACACTGGGTCCTCCCTGCCCTGATGACTTCCCCTACTAGTTCTTAGCACAAGGGCAGAATTGGAAACCAGCAGCAGAGGGAGGCACAGCTAGAACCCCAGGGCAAGGGAGGGGAGAAGATTCCTAGCTGGAGGTTAACAGGCAGGGGAAGACTTACTCCTCCTCAGAGCAGGGTCAGCAGATTCTTAGCAGTCAGAAGCCTCTCTGCACTCTGCTGGATATAGTGCCACTCTTTGGCCACTGCTCTATCCTGTAAATTAGCCAGTTTCCAGGTACCATCCTCTTGGGAACTAGCTACTGTTAGTTGTTACTGTTTCTTGGAAATTATGAAAAATATCATCCTGGCTAGAGTGGACAAGTGTGGCATATCCATTGTAACACACTTTTTTGCCTTTTGGGCTACTGTTGATCTGGGACTCTGAGCAGTAAATAGGACAACACCATCATCCCCTTAGTCTGAGGCTAGCAATGACTGGCCTTGGTGGATAAAATGACCAGTCGTTATGAAACGGGACCTGCTGCTGTTTTCTCTTACTGCTGAGTCCCATTGGGGGACTTTGACATGTCATCTCTTTTCTCTGCAGTGAGTCTCTATACCTCCGTTTTTGGGGTGTTGCAGCTGCTCTGCTTGATGACTGCCCCCATGATTGGATACATCATGGACTGGAAGCTGAAGGAGTGTGATGATGGCTCAAAAGAGGCTGACGAGAGTGATGTTAATCAGTAGGTAGCACATATTGCAGGGTCCAATCTGATATCTTTAATTGACCCAATTAAACTAAACCGATCTAATTCTGTTGTAAACTGATGAATATGAGTCCATATAGGGATTTGCACCAATTAAACTAAACTGATTGCCATAAATTATTTTAGTTAAATGATGCAACTTCTGTTTGTAGATGAGGCTGGAGTCTCAGGTACAGGCCAAGACTCGGGTACGCCAATGTGGGGATTTTGGTTTCTTGTGTCCTCTAACGTCTCAGGTCCCTAGCTGAGCGTTCTAGTTACTGCTGCACTGCCTGTGTGATCTGTTCCTTGCTTTCCCTCCAGAGATGGTAAAAAAAGGAAAAAACGTGATCGCCAGATTCAGAAGATTTCCAATGCCACAAGAGCTTTTGTGTTCACCAACATACTACTAGTTGGATTTGGAATTACCTGTCTCATTCCTAACCTGCCCTTGCAGGTGGGTATTTCAGAAAAGGAGTTTTGTACTGGAGGATTCCTAGCATAGGCGCCGACTCTGTAGGTGCTTCAGGGCTGGAGTACCCATGGAGAAAAATTAGTGAGTGCTTAGCACCCACTGGCAGCCAAGCTCCTCTGTCTTCCCCACCGCCAGCCCTCCCAGTGTCTCCTGCCCACCACAAACAGCTGTTTTTGCAGCAAGCAGGTCAGCTGGGGTGGGGGGGAGAGCGGGGTCAGGACACATGAGGGGGAGGGGAAGAGGTGGAGTAGGGGCTTGGGGGAAGGGGTGGAGTCGGGGTGAGGCCTGGGGTGGAGGGAGGGTAGAGGGGAAGTCAGTGCCTATGGTTCCTGGGCTAAATGTGCAATGAAACAATAGAGACAGGCTAAGACAAACTGGGTCCCCCTTGGCTCTGCCTAGTGCTGTGGCCAGACTCCCCATGCCATGGCTACACTATGGCTCTACCTCTATGTGGTGGGTTGGTTGGCTCTTCCAGTAGAGCCATGATGCAGCATTGGCCACCACATTCAAAAATCCTGAGTCAGAGACTCAAAAACTAGAAGGCAAATAAACAGACCCCCAATGTTTACTACTTGTAACTCTGTTTTAAACCAGTCTACTAGCTTTTCTTATTAACCACAAAAACTAGAAACTTACTTTTATATTTAAATGAAATTTGAGACTCTCCATAATCATCTGAGTCCAGAAGCTGGAGCTTTAGGAAAACTCATGACTAAAATCGCTAGAGTTGGCAACACTGGGGAAGGGGTTGGTAATGGTAGAGATGCATCTCCAAGCAGAGTCCTCTGCTGGGCTAGTCTTGGCAGGGTCCCCCAGAGCAGTGAGATTCAGAGATAATCCAGTTAAAGGTATTGGGGCAGTTAACACCTTTTAGAATTGTTGCTTTAGGTGCTCTGCAGGCTCAGGCAGATGTCACTGAGTTGGTCTGTACTGTGTTCATGTTTTCAGGCCTTTATAGTCCTCATACTTGCAAATAAACACACACTTTCATGTAAAATAAATAAATAAACCCTGAGATTTAGGCCTAGAGCACCAGCTCTTGTCAGTAGTGCCTTTTACTAATCCAAGTCTGAGCTACAGATAAGCAGGAGGTTCCTGGAAAATCTGTAAAGCAGAACAGTATGATACCTGCACAGACTCCACAGTTCAAGTCGTGGGCCAAATGTTGTCCTCAGTTACACCCTTTAGTGTCAGTGGGGTTATACATATGTAAATATTTGGCCTGTGGTATGCACCTGGAAGAGGCATGAGACATCAGGAGACAGGACTTTGATGACCTCTCGAGTTTCCATCCAACCCTACGTTTCTATAGCACAAAATGCACTGGGAGGATGCCAGCTGCTCCTCTCCTTCCCCCCCCCCCCCCCCCCGCACATACTGAATGCTTTTTTATTTTTCTCTCAAAGCTGTTAGAGAGGATCAAACTGGAAGTGAGTGAATAAAGCTAAGGAGAGAGCAGGCATGCAGATCTGTCTGCTCTGTTGAAATTTGGCATTTCCAGTAATGGAAGAACCTGAACCATTGTAAAACCTGAGGATACACTTTCAGAACAGCAACCTCCCTTCTGCAGACAGACTGAAGTGTGGGATATACTCATTGGCAGAAAGGGGAACTGTAACTGGGAACAAATTCCAGGCAGAGTTAGGAACTTGAGGTGAAAGCATTCTAGAGTACAAACATGATAATGTTAACAAGATTAGGGCGTGGTGTCCTGTTTCTTAGTGTTGGGGAGAGGGTACTGATTTGTTGGACCACAGTTCTGACTAAAGAGAAGAGGAAGAAAGATCTTAATTGTAAGTGGCATTCAGCCATGAGGAGTACCAGAAGGCTGATCTAAAGCCCATTGAAGTAGATAGGATCAGGCCATGTTAGCCAGTTAGATCCGAGAGTGTAATCCATATGCTTCTATTATATGGAACCTTTAAACCAGATTGCTCTTCTGCTGCAATTGTCAACATCTCAGCTGACATGTAACAATTTTCAAGAGAAAAAGATAAGTCAGGTTCAGAAAGCGCAATGTGCCATCATCTCAGACGAACTGTCTGTCTCTCCTTGCGCTGACCCTAGTGTGTGAGGGAGCTTCGTTTCTGGAGCTGCTTAGGCCTGTCCAGGAACTGGAGGAGCAGCAGTTGCAGAGGTGGAGTGGTGGTTTTGGACTGCTATTCAGCATTTTTTCTGCTTCTTTCAGATCCTTTCCTTCATTTTGCACACAATTGTGAGAGGATTCATCCACTCAGCAGTGGGAGGCCTCTATGCAGCTGTGTAAGTCTAACCTTGCTCATATACAGCACGTGACTGGCCTGAGGGTTTGCTTACTCAAAGAGCCAGGGTGGAAGGGACACATGATGGTGAGATCCTGCTGTCAGAGGGAACAACCGAGTCTACTTATGGCTTACTCTGGGTCACCACAGGACTTGGCAGCAGGACTGCTGTGTCCATTACTTTCCTTGCTTGTGCCTAATGCTGACCTGTAGTTACTTATTGCAGTGAAACAAGCACAGATATGCTTAATGTGGACCTCAGGTGCAATTCGTCCTAAACTGGCTTCACCATCATATGGGTTAAAAAGCTTGGAAACTTTAGCTAACTCGCCCTAATTATGAGTAGATACAGGTACATGTCTTGATGAAATATTGGTCAGGGCACTCTGACTTCTGGAGCACATAGCTCTGGTCTCAGAGCAGACTAGCTGTTTCTAGACATTTATCAGCTTGTCAGAGCATTGCTCAAAATAAATACATAGTTAATGAGACCTACACACCTTTACCCGGTAGCGTGGATCATCCATTCTGTATCCAACATATACAAGTTCTCAATATATATACATCAGTGTTCTCTTCCAAAACTAAAAAAAACTTATGTAACAATGGGAAGATCCATTTCCTCTGACCTGAACTCTTGGACTGAGAGACAAAAAGATCAATAACTTTTGCTATAACTTTTTTTTTTTTAAAAAAAACCTAACTGCCTGGACTCAAAAATCCATTAGTAAATCTATCTGGGGCTTTGCTTGCAGAGGTCTTCCTCTTTAAGTTCCATGGTAGCTTTTAACAAAGATGTGGAGTCCTCTGCTGTGTTGATACCTGTCAGTGTAGACAGTAGTCCACTTGTCCATTGCAACTTCTGAAACATCCTGGTTTAAACAGTTTTCTCAAACCTGATTTAAAAAAAAAAAAAAAAAAAAAAAGTTGAAGTTTTGTCCAACCCCACCTCTTTTTCTAAGAGTCAAATTAAAAAATTGCACAACCGTGGAAAAACAAAGACATTAACCTGTCCCAAGACTTGCTTTTTGTAAGTAATATCTACTACTCAACAACTTTCCAGTCAACAATATAGTTGAATTTGACAGAGGATCAGACTTTGTTTCTAAATAAGAAAACATGTCTGGCACATACTAACCTGTTGTACAGGGTTTTGGTGATTTCCAGAGTGAGTTAGTTGTTGTGCCCAGATGAGCTGTGGGAATGAAACTGATGGCCCAGCCCCAGATGTTGGCTCAGATGGATGTACAATTTGAAGAAGCCCCTATGAAAACCTATTGTTTTCACCCTTTTTTGTTTCCTTTGCGTACTGAGAAGCGCTCCAAACGGGCCTGTGCTGACCATGGCACTATGTTTAATCTGCAATTTTGTGTGTTTAAAAAAAACAAACAAAAAAACCCCCCAACCCTATATTCGAAAATTCAGGTGGAGAATAATCCAGAGAAGAGACACTTGGACCCTGAATTGCACTGCCTTAAATGCCAATCTTAATACACATAATATTCAAACACAAGGAGACATTCCTGAGTTCTGTACAGCTGAGCTGTGAGCTAGGAACCTGCTGCTGGGAGAGATGCCCAGTCTGGTCCCCTGAGTAGCACAAAAGATTCAAGGTGGTGTGTGGTAATTATGTTGCTTTCTACGTTGACAGATACCCCTCAACGCAGTTTGGCAGCTTGACGGGACTGCAGTCTTTGGTCAGTGCCCTCTTTGCTCTTCTGCAGCAGCCCTTGTTCCTGGCTTTGATGGGACCATTGAAAGGAGACCCTCTTTGGGTAAGAGAGGGAAGAGTAAATATAGTCTGCCCCAAACTTAGCATGAGGGGTTGGTGGTGAGGTCCAGTTTCATTTTGTTGAAAAGGAATCCCTTCCTCACAAATCAACCAAAATGAAAGGGATTCTACGCACAGACCTATGGTCATCAAATACACTGCTCTCCTCAGACTGTGACCAATAACTGCTCTAGAGGAAGGCAACTTGCCCACCCAAGCGCAATGCTGTTTATTTCTGGGGTATGTTTTTTTTTTTTTAATAGTCCTTCCTAATTAATGCCTGCACAGACCAGACTGTCTTATTAAACTTCTCTTAACTCACATTACCTTTAATAAGATGTGTGGTTAAAGTTAATGAGCCCTCTGTTAAATCAAGCCATAGTTTTGGCTGATGCCCTGTGCCTGGGCATTCCAGGGTAGATGATTCTTTATACAAGTAGCAGTGAGAGTGCTGGAATCTGACCAGTGATTATATTGGAAATGGGGATGAGGAGAACCCTGTTCACACTTCCAGCAGCATGAGACTGGTGTGGATTGCTGACCCAGGTCTGAAACCTGGTTGTAGGGTCATAGGACTCATGTTCTCCTTGAGAGGTCAGGAGTAAGCATCCATAAAAATGAGGAATCAGATGTCTTTCCTTTGGGAGTGCTGGCAGTGATGCTGGGCCCCTCTAGGAGATGTTCCTTTCCTGTGCAGATGGCGGTATTCAGAGGCTATTCAGCAGCTCTCAAATGTGTTAGGAATTCTGTATGTTCTTGGACCTGTCCGTTTTGTCTTTGTCTGCCCTAAATGCCTTCAAGAAGACAGGCTGGATTTTTTTCTTTTTAGAAGCTCATTATTTATACAGTGAAACACCACAACCACCAGTATAAATGGAAAGGATCTAAGGAGGGGAAGGGAAGGAAAGCTGCAGCATTAATTTCTGTTGCCAGTTCATGTGCAGTAGGTGTAGTGAGATCATTTTTTAGGTGGGAGTCTCGCTCTCTCCCCTTGACAGTGAATGCAGCAGAACTACGCACCAGTGAGCTGCAAGCCTCAGGATTCCCAACGAGCACTGTGTTTTGGTTGCTGCTTGCACTAATCTTAAATTGTGAAGGTCAGGTATCTGTCCGGGATGGGGGCTATGTGGGGTTTCTCACTCCAACCCTGCCTCAGGCAACTTGCCTTAAAGCCCTGAAACAGAGCCGCTTAGAGGGGGCAAGAATAGATTGCATCAGAAGGATTACATGGCTCTGTTGGAGGTGCAGGAGGAAGAGGAAGCCTGCAAGCAGTCTCATGAGTGAGTGGAGTCAAGCTAGACAGGAAGAAGCTTAATTCCTGGGTATGATAGCCAGCTCTTAGGAAAGCCACCACTACAGATGCTGGGTGTACTCCCACTAGTACTTAGCTCAACTGCAGGGCCAGCAGTGTTGGCATGGAACAGCCCCAATCCCCTTCTCCTTCCCATGAGCATAAGAGATTGAGAAAATGTCAGTGCTATTGACTGGCTGAAGTCTGTAATAGGGCAAGGCAGAGCAGTCACAGCCGTGGCTTTCTGTATAGCAAAGAAATTCTTCAAACATGGCACTGACTGACCTGCTTTTGCAGCATTTACTAGCAGAATCTGCATAGAGAGCTATGGGCAACGTTGTATAACTAAAATCCCCCTGTAGGCTGTTGCAGATGTATTGAGCAGGGCATCTCTCACGTCCAGCATGGGTGGGTGAAATAATGAGGCCCTGGGGCTGGCTTTTAGGTGTGTGTCACTGGATTGTCTCTTTCCTACCTATCTAATGCTGCTTGTCTCTGTCCTTGTAGGTGAATGTGGGGCTTCTTGGAGTGAGTATGCTGGGCTTCTGCCTGCCGGTCTATCTGATCTGCTATAAACGCAGACTAGAAAGAGAGAAACAGCAGAGAAGTGACGATGCCAAACTCTTCCTCAAAATCAATGGCACTCCCAATGAGGAAGCCTTTGTTTAAGCCAGTGCTTCAAACACTGCCTCCTCTTCATGAGTTCCCCTACCACTTCAATGGGTCTACCTCTGGCCCAGGTCATGATCCTTCTCTCCATGCTCTGCCAGCTTCACACAGCATGATCAGCTGCCTTAGAGTGAAGACGGAGTATGTTTCTAAGATGTATATGCCAGGAGGAGGCCTCCCTCTTCTTCTTTCCTTTTCTAAAAGCTACACAGATCACAAATTGAATGAGCTGAAGCCTGCCCTAACTGGCACTGTCTTGGCTGCAGGAGAATGACATTTTACTCACCATTACCAAGCTTGGCTACAGGACTGTAGTCCCTTGCTTGAAAACCCTGTGCTGTGAACATTGGAAAGGGGAATTCGTGCTGTGTCTTCAGAAGTAGATTTTCAGTTCATTGCTAAACACTAATCTCTGATGCTGAAACTTTTTCTCCATATAATGTAAAGAGATGGTTAGTGAGCAATGGATTCTGCCACATGTGCCAAAATGAAGGGTCCAGTTGACTGCTCTTCCCCCTCACCACCCTCCAGCAGCCTGGGAGTCCTCTACCCCAGCCTGTAAGCTTTGTCTACATGGTAAGATGTCTGCTGTCTTGAACCATTCAGCTGGAAATTGGACCTTGTCTTAAGTGCTTTAGGAAGTGTTGCCTTTCTTCTTCTCCTCTCCCTGCAGTGGCCCTAAGAGAGGAGCAGCAGCTGGTAGTTTGGAGATAATCTTTGATTAGAGCTGAAAGGCTTTTTCAAAACTGGGTCCTATGGTTCAAAACAACTTTCTGTTTCTAGGTGCTGGTTTTGTTGATTTGTCTTACTGTTGAAAAGAACCAACAGTGCAGAACTGGACTTGCATGTAGTAACTGGATCCTGTGACCACATGGAAGATTGACATGGTTAGACAATTTCACGAAGTCTCAGCAGGACCTCACAGCAGTAGCCTCTTAACCTCCTGTGCTCAGATAACAGCCCCCTTTGAGAGAATCCAACACTCTGAACTGCTGAACACCAACTTACCTGTAGCTGACCAAAAGCTTCTGGTTGGCAGTGCAAGAGGAGCCTCCTAGGATGTCTGTGCTCTTTCTGGACAAGACAGATAGAGATCACTGACTGTGTGGTTGGGTAGACTTCACAGAAAAATAAGTGGACTTGGGGGTACCCGAGGAGGTCTCTGCTCAGACATGGAGGGGAATACAAAGGGAATTCTTGACCTGCTTATCTCTTCTAGCCATGCCTTTCCTGGGCCTTGTCTACACTGGACTTTTGTTTTTCCATAACCTTCCTGCTATTGCTATCAGTGACTCAGCTCTACAATAGGAGCACTAGTGCACACAGGCTGCCTATGTTCCATCTCGACCTGCTCTGAACAGGGTTACACAACCCTGGGTAAAGGCCAGTGGGTGGTATGCTTAATACTCCTATTGGCTGGGCTGAGCTGAGCTAGTACTTGTGATAGTGGGGAGATTATGGAAAACCCTGAGTCTGGTGTTCTATAGCAAATGTAGTAGTGGTGCTTTCTCAGTCTTACAGTATCTCCAATGCCTGGCACAGGGGAGAGTTTCTTGAACGTCCCCTCTGAACCAGGCAGGAAAAGCACAAGACTCTGCTGTCACTGTCCAGTAACTCCAAACTGGGATTAAGAGACAATGGTGCATCTGTATGCTCTGTCGGAAGTGACCTTGGATCTGGGGGGGAAGAGGGAAAGTTTGTCAGAATGGAAAGCTAACAGCTTTGCTATACAGGATTAAAACATTCAGGTGAGCAGACTACCCGAACCCTTTCCATTTAAAGAGTAAGCTCTGAAGGTATTTTGAATGGCACCATGGAAAAGAATCACTTTGTTAGAATCCTTAACAGACTCATCGGGTTAGTTAGGTTGCCAGTGCATAATGATTGAGCAGCAGCGCCCTCTGGTGTTACTGTATTGTAAAATCCCATATGCTATTTACAAAACAATGACAAAACATTTATTTCAGATCTGCTTGCCTGTTTTGAATAGATTCCTGCCACTTAACGAGTATATTTTAAACACTTGTGGGTTTTTACATGTTGCCTTCATCAGTTGTCACACTTCAAAAGTAACCATGTCTTATGTTTTAATACTACATCAATGCAAAAGTACTTTATTCTATTCTGGTGGCTTCTTATAAGTTTGAGGAGCTTTGGAGATGTTACTGCCCTTTTCAGCTTTTTTTTTTTTTTTCGTGTCAAGCAACAATTAGGGAGCACAGCTCAACTTGGCAATTTAGGTCTTAAACAGTAGAGAAAAATTTGCATATGTGCTTGGAAGACATACCAGCAGTAATTTAATTTCCTTGTAATAAGAGTATTTCTGGATGGTTTTCTGTAGATTTCTGCATCCTGTACTGCCAAGTGTTGCTACACCTAAATGCTCTGATATTGCACACCTGCTCACTCCAGGACTGTTTACTCAACAAGGAAAGATCAGCTCACATATTGCATCAGATTTTTAGTAAAATCTTTGAGTTGGAATTGTGGCATGAACTGCAGTCAGCTCATCCCATCAGCTTTGGAGAATAATGTGGTAAAGACAGAGACCTAATTTTCAAAACTGGCTACTGATTTTAGATGCCCAATATGAGAGAGTTTAAAGGGGCCCAATTTTCAGAAAGTGTTGAACGCCCACCCTCCCTAAAGCAGGCCCCTTTAAACTGTCTCTGAGCATCCAGTTAGTGGGTGCTTTTGAAAATTGCAGCCAGAATCCTTAGTTCCACGCCTTACAAATGCAGACAGTCTGAGAATCGCAGTCTGCCAGCTGCATGACCTTATTGCATGGAAACCTTAACAGGGGTCTCAAATTCATTAGAGGAGAGCCCAAGATTCCATGTTTAATCATGGTAAGGGGACTAGGATATAAATTTGGGGGGGGGCATATTCCTCTTGATCCACAGCAGAGACCACACTAATGTTTCTGGGAGGCTTACACAGAAATCGGGTCAATACAGCCTTTATGGAGTAACTAAACCATTTATTCTTGCATTTACATCCCCACTGCAATGACTAATTCCCTCCTGTGGAGGGCTTCTCTCCAACCCTATTCCATTTGCTGAAATGATCAGCAATGCAATCATTAACATACAGTATGTTGACATTGATGTGTGATCTCTAGGCTTTAGAACTGGTACCCTATTCACTTGAATAGAAGGCAGAGGAATTCTGCACTCATTTAGGCTAGAAACATCATTTACCAAAAAATTAAACTGAGATTGTGGGGAATCTAGTTACGGTGCTCTCATGAATTAAAGTTACCTGGACCAGATCTGTCCACAACTGTTTGATACCCTAGCTTTATAAGATGCTTTAAAATATTTAATATTGTAAAGGGCTCAGATACCATGGTGATGAGTGTGGTATAAATGCTGAGAAACAAGAGACTTTCATGTCTATATGTAAAGGTCTAACAGGACAACCAAAATACTCTCATCCCTACAGTGGTCAATATGGTCCTTACCTGTGTATCATGGAACTGTATTCTGCCAGGACGCTCATACTTAACATGTCTTGCTATCCTAAATTAAGCTGCCCATGAACATGTTTCCTTAACAGCAGAGTGAGTTTAATGAGGTATTTGTCCTCAGTCTGTCCAGCAGCATGATCCAGAGAAGAAACCCTAATACGCGTGCACAGCCCCTTTAAATGCAATAATGTTGAATTCTGAGCAAATGAGTTGCATTAATTTCATAATCTCCAATTGCTAGAAAAAAAACGTTTTCTAGCGTTCAGATGCTTCCTGTGCATCACTCACAACTCCATGCATTTCCAATCCAAAAAGACACAGCTCATCTCATCAGTGTATGTCCCCTGAATGTCTGAAAACAGAACACCACCCTGGTCTGCAAATGCTTGTTGCTATGATGTGGATGTGTCTCCAAGTCTGTTTAAGTGGTGCCTGTATAGAAGGTGTGCCTGCATTTTGGGGTGACTCCTGGCATTGATAGGGGTACTTTTTTGGATATGATTGGTCTTTTTATTTAGGATTCTGAAAATCAAAAGCTGTATTGAAAACAGGCTTTAATGTATAACTGATTGGCCAGTGGATATTTGCAGAAAACAAAGGCAAACTTTGCTGAGAGTTTCATTCTGACCTAAACACTTTTGCAGTAATTAATATAACAGCCCCTAACATAGTGAGAGTGGCCTCTACTCCACAGGTCTTTTAGAGGAAAACTGCAAAATAATGAGATTATAATTAAAACATCACTAAAGTATGGGTAAAGTAGAAAGCTTCCATTTTGACAAGCTGACTAGTTTAGGAGACAAAATACAGAGACAAACATTGGAATGCAGGACAAAGCAGATACTTACAATATTTTTGTAGCTACACCTTTCAATTATACTTTCCTGGCTGCCTGTATCCACATGAATATGTATTGTTATGAATTTATTAATCTACATCACTAGATAAGTGCTTCTGCTGGGAAGTGGCAGTAAAACAGCACCTTTCAATTAAAACTTCACAACATTCACTTCTGTGGAACTAACTGAAACAGTGACTGCTTTTATAGATACATATTCTTATCTACCCCATTTCTGTGCTTACTTCAGCACCCACTGTCCTGCACTGTACCCAATCCTTTTCTTTCTGTTGTCCTCTTTTTTTCACATTCTTGGAACAACTTCCCATGCGCCAAGCAAACCTCCCTTTACTTCCTCTAAAATCATTTCTTCTCTTCACCCTTGAAGCATTAATCCCCTCCCAGTGCTGTGTGCATTCCTCTTATGCCTTTTGTATTTGTCTGAGTTATACTGTATGTTCCTTGGGGCAGGGTCTGTGTCATCTTATGTGTTTGTAAAGTGATGTGTATTCTTACAGTAATCTAAATAATAAATATGGTATTAAACTAATCAGTATAGTCTTTTTGAGGCTGAGAATCGTAAAGGTACCACCTTGATCTCTTGGGGGGGGGGGGGAGGGCAGGAGATGTAAGCATAGGCATTACACAACACCTTCTGCCAAATGGCTTGTACTGCAGTTTAACCAAAGAGGTACTTGCCCATCCTGTCTTTCAAGCTAATGAAAAAAAGCCAGACTTCAAATAAAATTAAGGTCAAAACCATTGAGGTCAGAATTAGGACACCCCCCCCCCCCCGCCCCGAGAAACATGAGCGGATCTTGTTTAGCAATAATTTGTCAAGTTTGCATCAGACCCAGCATGGTGCTGTTGGGTGCATTGCTGCTCAAGGTACCATTTTTCAATCAGACATAGACTTGGTCCTGACCTCCATGTAAGTGAGATGACAACTTTTGCAAGAGTATGCATTGTTAACCCCAGTACTTTTGCAAAATTCTAGCTCTGGCAATTTTTTCTGTCTGTAGTCCCCTATGCTGAAATAGGGTACAGGTTAAATACAAGACAATTGGGGGTGTATATGTGTGTTCTCTCATTGAATGCCAAATCCTTATTGGGACTTCTTGAAGGAAATGGGAAATGTAGTTCATACCTTTACTGCTAAATGTTCTTAAAAAATAAGTATTTGGGTACTTTTTATTTAAAATCAAAATAAACTGTTACTATGTGGGACAATTTTCTGTGTAGCTGACTTAACAGAGCCCTGTACTTTAGAAGGCTGGTACCTTCATAAATAAAAAGTGCATGCATTTTTTTTTAAATTTAACATAATAAATGTGGCTTCTATAGAAGATATTCTAAATCATAGCTTTATTTCACTGGGCCTGGCTGCAGGATGGGGTCATGGTTTTGGCATAAACAGATGGACTTTGAGAATAGTTACTGATAGCCAGTTATATGCCCTAGCTTGCAGTCTTTTTAACACAACAACGCTTTCTTACTTTAGTGAGAAGACTGGGATTGGGTTCAAAACTAGAATAATCTGAGGGATGTGTAAGTATCTACACTTTTTTAAAAAATGGGATCCTGGCCCTTCTACCATTTGTGATTGTGTCATATAGGAGGTTGCTGTTATCAAGATAATTCCTGAGCTAATGGCTGAGTGTTGGGTTAAAGTGTTGTGTGCTAGATTTGGAGGGTGTGAGGATATCTCACGCAGACTAATCTGCAGCAATATCTCTTGAGTTTGTAGGAACTCAAGTCTCAACTGCCAAGTAGTAGAATCCATCTGGGCTTTAGTGTGGCCAGAACTTTGTTTGTCTCACCCCATGCTCTGACTTTGCTCTAGTATTGCTTTCCCCAAGTTCTTGTAAAAAGGGATTTCTTAGCACTGCTTTGATCCCAGCTTTAACTGCCAAAATCCCCACACAGACAAAAGCTTCAAGTAAACATAACGAATGTAAGTCTATATCACTATTTTGGAAGGCTAACGTGGTTAGGTAAATTAGTGTAAGCTGTGTGTGGTTCTTGTAGTCTTTATAGTACATATAAATTTTGAGCACACAGAAGGCTGGTTTTATGCTAAGTTTCTTCTAGGTAACTTCCAACTAAGACTACGGTAGGTAATAGATTTCCCCACCGGTCTGAAATAAGATGACCCTATTGTAGCTGCAGGGAGAGGAAAGCATGATCTGTTTTGGAAGAAAGGTGTGGCTTGTTACCATACTCTTCCCCCCCCACCCTTCAAACTAGACTCTAGATATTTACCAGTTCATTTTAATGTAGCAGCTGTGTGGTGACTGTGTGAAAGGAATGCCATGATCTTCCATATAGTATTTGAAGTTTGCTTCACAGTTTGAAGGTGTCATTGCTGTTACAGGCCCTTTGAAAGGTGCATGAAGTGTAGTGCTTTTGTGCTGTCTGTAGAGACTTAGATAAGAACAATATACCAAACTGATTAAAGGTCCAATTTGCTAACCTTAAAACAACACCCCTGCCTATAAGACTCTAACATGGGGCTTTTGCTTCACTGTAACCCAGATGTCTGAAGTAATAAGTACTTCTGCTATACCCCTAACTTCCATACAAGGTTAGCCCCTGCAAGAGGGCTTTGATGCCTCAACAATGATCCCTCTGGCCACTTGAGGAGTGATAGGGGCTAGGACTCCCTTTTTAAGGCCAAACTTCACCCTGAAAGACTGTGGTTCTAATCATAGAACTGGAAGGGACCTTGAGAGGTCATCTAGTCCAGTCCCCTGCACTCAAGCAGGATTAAGTATTATCTAGACCATCCCTGACAGGTGTTTGTCCAACCTGCTCTTAAAAATCCCTAATGAGGGAGATTCCACAACCTCCCTAGGCAATTTATTCCAGTGCTAACCACTCTGACAGGAAGCTTTTCCTAATGTCCAACCTAAACCTCACTTGCTGCAATTTAAGCCCGTTGTTTCTTGTCCTATCCTCGGAGGTTAAGAACAATAATTTTTCTCCCCCCTCCTTGTAACAACCTTTTATGTACTTGAAAACTTATGTCTCCTCTCAGTCTTCTCTTCTCCAAACTAAACAAACCCAATTTTTTTTTTTCAATCTTCCCTCATAGGTCATGTTTTTCTAGACCTTTAATCATTTTGTTGCTCTGTACTTTCTCCAATTTGTCCACATCTTTCCTGAAATGTGGCACCCAGAACAATACTCCAGTTGAGGCCTAATCAGCACAGAGTAGAGTGGAAGAATTACTTCTTGTCTTGCTTAGAATCATAGAATATCAGGGTTGGAAGGGACCTCAGGTAATCATCTAGTCCAACCCCCTGCTCAAAGCAGGACCAATTCCCAACTAAATCATCCCAGCCAGGGCTTTGTCAAGCCTGACCTTAAAAATATCTAAGGAAGGAGATTCCACCACCTCCCTAGGTAACGCTTTCCAGTGTTTCACACCCTTTATAAGTGTACTCTCTATGCCATTATCTAAATCTTTGATGAAGATATTGAACAGAACCAGACCCAGAACCGATCCCTGCGGGACCCCACTCATTATGCCCTTCCAGCATGACTGTGAACCACTGAAAACTACTCTCTGGGAACAACTTTCCCACCAGTTATGCACCCACCTTATAGTAGCTCCACCTAAGTTGTATTTCCCTAGTTGAGTTAGGAGAAGGTCATGTGAGACCGTATCAAAAGCCTTACTAAAGTCAAGATATACCACGTCTACCGCTTCCCCCCTATCCACAAGGCTTGTTACCCTGTCAAAGAAAGCTATCCGGTTGGTTTGACATGATTTGTTCTTGACAAATCCATGCTGACTGTTACTTATTCACCTCATTATCTTCTACGTGTTTGCAAATTGATTTCTTATTTGCTCCATTATCTTTTTGGGTACAGAAGTTAAGCTGACAAGTCTGTAATTCCCAGGGTTGTCTTTATTTCCCTTTTTATAGATGGGCACTATATTTGCCCTTTTCCGGTCTTCTGGAATGTCTCCCATCTTCCATGACTTTTCAAAGATAATTGCTAATGGCTCAGATATCTCCTCAGTCGGCTCCTTGAGTATTCTAGGATGCATTTCATCAGGCCCTGGTGATCTGAAGACCTCAACTTGTCTAATTTTTGACTTGTTCTTTCCCTATTTTAGACTCTGATCCTACCTCATTTTCACTGGCATTCACTATGTTAGACTTCCAATCACCACCAACCTTCTTGGTGAAAACTGAAACAAAAGTCATTAAGCACCTCTGCCATTTCCACATTTTCTGTTATTGTCTTTCCCCTCCTCATTGAGTAATGGGCCTACTCTGTCCTTGATCTTCCTCTTGGTTCTAATGTATTTGTAGAATGTTTTCTTGTTACCCTTTATGTCCCTAGCTAGTCTGATCTCATTTTGTGCCTTGGCCTTTCTAATTTTGTCCCTACATACTTGTGTTGTTTGTTTATATTCATCCTTTGTAATTTGACAGAGTTTCCACTTTTTGTAGGACTTCTGAGTTTTAGATCATTGAAGATATCCTGGTTAAGCCAGGGTGGTCTCTTGCCATACTTCCTATCTTTCCTACGCAGTGAAATAGTTTGCTCTTGTGCCCTTAATAACATCTCTTTGAAAAACGGCCAACTGTCTTCAATTGTTTTTCCCCTTACACTTGCTTCCCATGGGATTTTACCTACCAACTCTGCGTTTGCTAAAGTCTTGAAATCCATTGTCTTTATTGTGCTGTTCTCCCTCCTACCATTCCTTAAAATCATGAACTCTACCATTTCATGATCACTTTTAGCCCAGTTGCCTTCCACTTTCAAATTCTCAACCAGTTCCTCCAATTGTCAAAATCAAATCTAGAACAGCCTCCCCACAGTAGCTTTCTCCACCTTCTGAAATAAAAAATTGTCTCCAATACATTCCAAGAATTTGTTGGGAAAAATAACACATCAGGACACAGATTATCCAATAGATGTCTGGGTAGTTGAAGTCCCACATCACCACTAAGTCCTCTGCTTTGGATAATACTGGGTGATTATAAAAAGCAGGGGAAATGGAAAGGCTCTCCAGGCTCAGGCTGCAAACACACATGCCTTCTTAATACTTTTGTCTCCCCTACCGTCAGTCCTACCCCCCAGGGTTGGCTTCCTTCTTTTGTTTTTGCATGTCCCCTTTCAGAGGTACTGTGAGATATCAGAGCATGAGTGGTAGCCTTGTGCCTCAAGGCATCAGATGGTGCCGCTGAAGTAACTGTTCTTGCAGCAGGCATATTCAAGCAGAGCGTCTTCCTTGGACCTTGAGTGATTGGAATTGGACCTTCATCGATGAGAGGTCTCTTGAAATTAGGATTTATGCGGTGATCAATGCTCTTCTTCAATTCCTTGATGGGAGATGTGTTTACTCTTTTTTGAAGTCTTATTATCCAGGGTTGCACATGAAGCAGCAAAAGTGACTGAGGATGTCTGTGACATAGAGGCTGATGTATAGGGTGGTGGGGAGAGCAAATCCCTTGTGAGCTAGGATATACTCCATTACTATCATCTTAAATCTACCTTCCTGTCCTTCTTGGATCTGGCCTGAAAATCCCAACAGACCTTGCGTTTGGCAGGGTTGTAGGAGTGCCTCAAATCTCGCAGGCAGCTGGAATGCCCATCGTTGTGGGGAAAGGACGTGTGGCAAGTCTCACAACCTTAAACCCTGTGTCTTGGTCATAATTATACTCCTAACACAGAAAATCGGGGAAGAGGAAGGAACCCTGCTTCTTCCCAACTAACAGAAACTGAAACAAAGGTAAAATATAAATAAAGTAACTACTCACACACACACAATTTACATGTTAAGATAGGGAGCTGAATACAGCAGGCAGCAGAACTCTCTATGAACTGCAGGTGGTTGAGAAGGAACTGATTGGTGGTGGGCTCATATGTTTCCTTGTTCACAGCATGATGCACTGTTCTGTGCAGCCATTAGCCTGAAAACGCTACTTTGCAGTCACTGGTTGAGAATGCACATGTGTATGCAGAGCTGTCCCTAGCCTATGCAGCCGCCCTTGGGGGGGCTGTGTGGGGCCCCAAGCCTCCATGGGGGGGGCAGGAGCAGGCTTGGGGGGCCAGGGGAAACCCACCCCCTAGCACAAGCCAGCGGAGCGGGTTGGAGACAGGTCACTCCACTTCCTGCTGCCTGGTGAGTGCACGGTGGGCCTGACTGTGAGGACTGCAGCAGGGGTCGGAAGGGGCGGAGCAAGGGCTACGGGGAAGAGGCAGCGCAGGGGCTGGAACAGCACACAGCTGTGTAGGGCACCAGGAAATTTATGCAGCTATGTACTTTGTGTACGGGTAGGGACGGCCCTGGGTGTATGCATCCTACGGTAGAACACCCACAGGGACACTATACTCAAAAGAAGCACATTCCAATAACTACACCAGTGTGGGGAAAACTTGCTCAGTGACTCCCTTTCTTCCAGGTTAACATCATGACCATTCTAGTCATTACACCCAAGTAACTGCACAACCAGACCCCCACACTGACAACGCTTCTCAGTGCCCGCACACCAAAGTACCCACTAACCCTATTACAGAACAGAAACTCATGGACAGGCTCAGGGACAGTTCTCCTAAGGAATAACATTACAGATTGATGAGAAACATTTTATTTCCCAGAGTCAGTTTACACTAAATAACCAAGGTCAAGCTTTTGTTTCAAAAAGGGTTTTAATGAGTCAAACATAACTATTATTGATAATGATAGCTGCGTCATTGCAGAAACAGCCTCTAACCTAACATTTTTTATGAGATTAAAATGATTCTCTGTGCTAGTGGTCAGGTTGTGACTACCCTGATCATGTCAGGGAACTGGCCAATGGGAGTGCAGAGTTGGTGCTCGGGGCCGGAGCCCCGCTGCCTAGAAGCCAGACCTGCTGCTGGCTGCTTCTGGGGTGAAGCACAATGTGGAAAAAGGTAGGCACTAGCCTGCCTTAGCTGGACAGCACCGCCGACAGGACTTTTTAACATCCTGGTCGGCAGTGCTGACCAGAGTGACCCAATGCCTTCCTTTGAAAAACACTGCACTGGGCTACTGGGTATAAAGGGAGCACTACCTCCACTTCCTCTGTGTTTGTGCAAGTTAGCCACGCTCTGACATCACATACCAGATTGGACCCTAGGCACTGAGGGGACTTTACTGGTGAAAACGTAGGCACCTGGGGAATTCAGGCACCTATAGGGTTGGGCAAGATGAGTGGATGGTTCGGAGGTGCAAACTTTTGGTCTCAGGTGCCTAAAGTGGCAGTTAGGCACCTAACCCCTTTTGTGGATCTGGCAGTTGGTATGTGGTTGCTTAACATGGGGTTTTCACAGTGATTCTTAGAGTGTTGACAATCTGATGAGGTTCAATAAGGATAAGTGCAGGGTCCTGCACTTAGGACGGAAGAACCCAATGCACAGCTACAGACTAGGGACCGAATGGCTAGGCAGCAGTTCTGCGGACAAGGACCTAGGGGTGACAGTGGACGAGAACCTGGATATGAGTCAGCAGTGTGCCCTTCTTGCCAAGAAGGCCAATGGCATTTTGGGATGTATAAGTAGGGGCATAGCGAGCAGATCGAGGGACGTGATCGTTCCCCTCTATTCGACATTGGTGAGGCCTCATCTGGAGTACTGTGTCCAGTTTTGGGCCCCACACTTCAAGAAGGAGGTGGATAAATTGGAGAGAGTCCAGCAAAGGGCAACAAAAATGATTAGGGGTCTGGAACACATGAGTTATGAGGAGAGGCTGAGGGAGCTGGGATTGTTTAGCCTGCAGAAGAGAAGAATGAGGGGGGCTTTGATAGCTGCTTTCAACTACCTGAAAGGGGGTTCCAAAGAGGATGGCTCTAGACTGTTCTCAATGGTAGCAGATGACAGAACGAGGAGTAATGGTCTCAAGTTGCAGTGGGGGAGGTTTAGATTGGATATTAGGAAAAACTTTTTCACTAAGAGGGTGGTGAAACACTGGAATGCGTTACCTAGGGAGGTGGTAGAATCTCCTTCCTTAGAGGTTTTTAAGGTCAGGCTTGACAAAGCCCTGGCTGGGATGATTTAACTGGGATTTGGTCCTGCTTCGAGCAGGGGGTTGGACTAGATGACCTTCTGGGGTCCCTTCCAACCCTTATATTCTATGATTCTATGACAACTCTTAGGATATTTGCTCTTTTTCTTAATACACCAGCTATTGGGAACGTGAGAATCTCAGCATTCATTTAAATAAAAAAAAGTTTATAGCCCTCTTGGTTGTGAAGAAATGCTGGAAAAACATGACCCCAATTGTAACCTAAAAGCTCAAAACCCAGCAGGCAAATAATACTCAGAGTTTGGCTTAAATGCCCCCACAAAGTGTGAAGATTTCTGGGGCCTTTTTTTGGTTGAGTGCTTGGGGTTACTGATACTGCAGCTAACATGAAGCTAAAAGATTAACTACAGAAGTAAGTTACTCTTTCCAAAGTTATCCTAATTGCTATTTTTACAATACTTAATGACCAGGCACCCAGGAACCAGCCTGTGCGCCAGCTGAGTTGGGAGGGGGAGACAGGAGAGGGAAGGGCCATACTTGTTGTGGAAGTAAAAAAGGGATAAAGGGGATTTGGACACAGATATCTTAGTTTTCTTAGGAATAGAGCAAGAGTCAGGCTAACTCTAATAACACAAGACTTTAAGGCAGGGCCTGGGCGAGTGGGAAGCGAGTGGGAAAACTGTAAGAGATACTGTTAGATAAGAATGGAACACAGACTGTAGTAGGAACTGCTGAGAAAAAGTAAGATATCAGGAAGGAATATGAATAAACAAGACGCAGCAGTTGATAGTTATTGTATGTAACAAAAGGTATAAATGCTTGCCCTAATTGTTTATCAGGCAGAGACCTGCCTAGGAAGGGGGGATCCCTGGCCATGTGCACTCTCCCCCTTGCAATTGCTTGAGAATAAATTGTCTCTGACTTGTTGCAGAGTGAGTTTGTGTGTGTGGTTTTTGGAGGGGGGTGAGGGAGTGAGAGAACCTGGATTTATGCAGGAAATGGCCCACCTTGATTATCATACACATTGTGAAGAGAGTGGTCACTTTGGATGGGCTATTACCAGCAGGAGAGTGAGTTTGTGGGGGTGGGGGGGTGAGAAAACCTGGATTTGTGCTGGAAATGGCCCAACTTGATGATCACTTTAGATAAGCTATTACCAGCAGGACAGTGGGGTGGGAGGAGGTATTGTTTCATGGTCTCTGTGTGTATATAATGTCTTCTGCAGTTTCCACGGTATACATCCGCTGAAGTGAGCTGTAGCTCACAAAAGCTCATGCTCAAATAAATTGGTTAGTCTCTAAGGTGCCACAAGTACTCCTTTTCTTTTTGCGAATACAGACTAACACGGCTGTTACTCTGAAACCTAAGAGTGAAGACTGCATTTTTCTTCCACAATTTGGTGCCGTGACTTGGATGGTAATGCCTGGTTGAGACAGCGGTAGCTACTGCAGACCGTTCCCCTTCGAACCCCATGGCATCACAACAGAGGTAAGAGACCCTTTGAAATCTTTATTGGGGTATTAGAGGAGGACTGCCTGTGGGGCCGTCTGTCCCTTTGGAGCTTACGCCATGCAAACTTATTGATTAAGCAACAAGATCAGATGCAAAGTGGTACTGAGGAACTGTTGCTGCCCTTAATAAGGTTAGTTTGAAGTGGTACTGAGGATTTAGTCTTGCCACCCTCAATAAGGTTAATGTATCGGTGCTGAGGGGTTTTTGCCGCCTCAAATAAGGGAAAGGTTATATTAAGTCCGGACATAACCGCTAATCAGGTCCAGGACTTAAGCCGACTCCAGCTGCCCCAGGGCTACCCCATGTGGGAGTTCTGAAAGCAAGGGGGGTTAGCCAAACTTTGTGACCCAGCAGAGAATTTTCCTTACTTATGAGCCACTGACCAGGTCCAGACTTAAGCCGCTAGTTGGTGGAAACTGTGACCCAGTGGACCCTTTCCTGGGGTGTGAGTGAAAATCTTCCCTAATTTATGAGCTGCCAAATGGACAGGGGTCCCCTATGAGCCATTGAGCGGACAGGATATTCCCCTGTGTGACTGCAAAATGCATTGGGGACAGTCTAAGAATTCTCCTACACTACCGAAGGGCACCCCTGCGTACTATATGCATGTGCATTATGGTCCTAGGACCTGCAGGTATTTAGAAAACTGGAATTTTTACACACGATAGTCCATCTAAACAATTCTCACTAGAAGGTACCTTCAATCTAGATAAAATCATATACCTCAGAGGAACCCTTACATCACCAAAAGCCTCTGACATACAGTGGGAGAAATTTGTTTATTGGTGGGAGGAAGCCACAAAGAGACTCACGAGTCTCGTGTGCGGAGTCTGAAGGACTCCCAGGAAAAATTTAAAAACAAGTACAGGATTTGAAAACTAAATGCAAAGCATCCGGATGCCTCCCTACCTGAGCAACTCTCTCTGCTCCTTTATATCCCCAATTAGTTAAGGCTGAAAGCAAGGAGGGAAAGGAATGGGTTAATTTGAAAGTCAGCTTGGCCTAGAGATAAAGAGAGAGCTGCTCTGCGTTCAAGGTCAAAAATCAACACAGACCATGCCAAGCGCATGCACACACACGCCTTTCAACCCCAGCTGGATGTGAAAAATATAGACAAGAGGCAAAACAAATTGCAGGACTGAGATTACATTTGCAAAGGTTGGCTGCCCAGTGAGACCCAACAGTCTGCCTTTGCAACCTTGGAGCCGGTGTGGTTTGCAGACACTGAAGAAGCCACTGGCAGCCAGCCTGGACTGGAATACCGAGCAAAGGTCTCTGAAAGGGAAGACCCAAGAGACCCCAGGGCATAAAAAAAAAAACAAAACACAAACCCACAACACAACCAACCCTCCCAAGAGCGGAAGTAAGTTGGAGATTTTTGCAGCGTATCTCTGGACAACCTGTGCACAGGATAACCTCCCGTCCACCCCTCTCTCTCTCTCTGTCTCTCCTACCCCCGGGCCTGGCCAGCCTGGGCAGCATGTTTGTGAGTATGAAAGTGGGTCAGGGTTTGAGCACTTACGCTTCTTCCTTCCTTTGAGTGACGTGAAAGCAGTTCCCGCACTCATCACTGTTTATTTTATTAATGAAGCTTTAAAATTTAGTCACATGGTGTGTTCTCTTCATCTCCGCCCCTACGATCCTGCAGTCTTAGCCTGATCAACTGAGGCACAGGTAGATTGTCACAGTTTTGGTGAAGAACTGTGGAGGGGGGAGCTCTGCAGAGTGCACATCATCTCTCTGTTTTGCCCTTGACATTTCACGTTGGTTTGCCTAGCACTGGTGGTATTTTACGTTGAGGACTGCATAATTAAAGGTGAGCCCCACTCTCAGTCACAGTATGCCTGAGAACCGGAGAGAGGTTTAGCATTCCTCCTCTCCCCAGTCTACGGGGAAAAGGTGCAGGTGAGTCTACCCCCGGTCATAGCAGGACTGGGCAATAAGAAGAGATGTGTACCTGGCAGCTAGAGAAAACTGAACAGTTAAAACACCAATTGTCTGTGTGTTCTGTCCAGGTGGCAAGCCTCATGGGGGAGGACTCAGGTAGCCCTTGTGAATGAGAATGTTTAAGGAAAGAGACCAGTAGGGGTGGGGGCTGGTTGAGGAGCCCACACACCTTGCTAAGTTGGTAGTGAAACAAAGCCTGTGCCCAGGGAAAGGGACAGTGCAGCAAGGAAAAAAGGATCGGAGCCAGGCAGGCAGAGAAAAAAAAATGGAAAACCCGGTTGGAAGCCCTGAGGGGCATGGTGGCAGGACTAAGGGAAAGCAGTAAGTATAGGCATGGGGAATTTAACCCCCTGGAACAATCATTTGAATGGTAAAAATCTAAGTTGACTGGGGTGTCGTTTTGGGAGAATAAGCAAGTGATTTAAGGAAAGAGAGTGAAAGGTTAACTCTGTAGTTGTTGGAGGGAATCATCAATTGGATTTTGTAAAAACGCTAAAAAGAAAAAATTCTTGGTTTCTTTGCAGCCATTCTGAAGGAAAAATGGGCCCTTTTCCAAAGAAATGTCTGAAATAAATCCAGGCAAAGACACTATTTGATTGAAATCATTTGGCTATGAATATTTTAGTCAGATTAGCAAAAAGAATATAAGGGGTGTCTATTGGAATTTAACCACCCAAAATGTATAAAGGGGTTAAGGATGTTAAGGAAAAGAACATGTGCAGTGTATATTGTAGAAGGGGTGAAAGGAATGTAAGTACACAATGCTACTTAATTAAAAGCCTATTAGGCTCCAAGGGGCTGCAATACGAGGTGTTTTCCTTTTTACATCACTGTGTGTTTTGAAAGCAGGAGGTACAAGTAAAAGGCAATCAGAACTCCTGGTAAAAGTTACTTGTGTCCCTTTAAGTAAAAATTTTTAATCTGTGAATGGCTCTGGATCCAAAAGCAAGCCAGAAAACATCTGAGATAATGCAAAGTACCCAACTGATAAAGGTAAAAGCCACTGAAAGCTGGCCTGCCTATGAAACAAACACCAGAAAAATATGGGGGTAATTCCTCTGTTTTGCCTGCAATCTGCAAGGGTATTTGTATAAGAAAGTAATATTTTAAGCAATGACTGATCGCCCCAGAAGGGGTAGAAATATTTTCTTTCGTCTTTCAGAAAATCAGAGAAAGCTAATGCCAGCTAAAGAGCAATCCAACATACCAAGCATTTACCGGCACAATAGAAATTGTGTTTTGTGTTCTATGTCCTTGTGGTGTTTTGTCTTGTGGCTTTGTCTTTTCTCTTGTGTTGTGTTTAATTCTTCTACAGGACAGCCTAGTTCAAAACCAAATGGAAGGGTTAAACCAAACTGCAGATACTTGTTTTAACTTGGAATACAAAGTATTTTAGATACTGTCAGGGAATACTAAGGTTTTAATTACGTGACAGAGGCTGCGCCAAAAGCTGAGAAACGTTCTTGGAGTATTGCTGGGTGCATTTTACATCCTGATTGCCTTTCTGCTTCCCAGACGGCTGCCTGGCTGTGCCCAGGGTGCTCTTACCCTATTTTGCTCACGTGCACCAGAGTGCATGTGAGCAAAGGGGGGATGATTGCTGTAGTTAAACGAGACTGGTTTGCACCCGATTTTTCCTCTGTGGCCCAGCACTGTTGCCAACAATGTACAATCTGCCAGCAGCACAATGTTGGTAAAGCTGTTAAAGTTAGGCAGGCAGCGCATCCCCCTCCCTGGGAACCTTTTGTAAATATTCAGATTGATTTTATTCAATGTTGTAATTATGAGTATGTGTTAGTTTTAGTTGATGTATTTTCAAACTGGGTTGAGGCCTTCCCTTGTAGAAGGGCAGATGCCAAGACTGTTGTGAAAATTTTGCTTAAGGATTTTATACCAAGGTTTGACACACCTGTTGGTATCAGCAGTGATCGGGGTACTCATTTTACTGGACATATAAAAGAATTATGTGCAGCCTTGCAGATCCAACACAATCCCATTGTTCCCACCACCTGCAATTTGTTGGGACAGTGGAATGTTAGAATGGGATCCTGAAAAATAAACTGGCTAAGATCTGTGCGGAGACAAACTTAAATTGTCCAGATGCCCTTCCATTAGCCTTGATGAGCATGAGGGCCACTCCCAATCGAAAGACTGGACTCAGCCCTCATGAGATCCTGACAGGGCACCCGATGCGACATCCGGCAGTGCCTCCACGGACCCTTGGCCAGATGGACACTCATTTAATGGATGACACAGTGCTTAATTATTGTCAGGCACTAATGAAATGTGTTAGGTCTCTTTATACACAGGTGAAAGACGCACTACCCAAGGATCCTGAGCACCCCTGCCACTCGCTGGAACCAGGAGACTGGGTCTACATACAGGTCCATCAGCGAAAGACGGCCCTGACCCCACGCTGGAAAGGCCCTTACCAAATCCTGTTAACTACCAACACCGCTATGAAGTGCTAAGGACTGACTGCCTGGACCCATGCTTCTCACTGCAAAAAGGCCCCTCCATCTCGAGATGACTCTCCGACTGATGATCGGCCTCTCTCTCCTTCTGGTGCTGCTGTTCCTTCTGGATTGCAAGAGAAAAGGACAAGGTGAAGTGCTAGTAACCTCTCCCTTGTCATTGACAGAACTACCATGCATTTGGATTTCGCTACAAGAAGCAAATCATTACAGAGTGATGTGCTAGTAACCTCTCCCCTGTATAATGCTAAACCACGACTGTTCCAAGAGAGAAGGAACACTCGCTCTGCTGAAACCACCGAGGTCCAGGAATTCCTGATGACAAAGGACATTAAAAATTGGCCCAGGTGGAAGAAACTGAGTATTGTATATTGGCAGGGAGGGAACTGCAGGGACCGTTCTTGGGAATGTGGAGTGGAGTGGTGGTTTGGATTTCTTCCAGGATCTGGGCTTTGTGCTTACCGACAAGTACCATCAGAATGTACTGCACTCCCTAATTGGCTTCCTGATGACGAATACCAAAGACGCCTTGCTGCCACGAACATTACCCCCACCATCCACTGCACCTTTGCAACCACCCCTGTAATTTACCCAAATACAGACAATACTGTATATTCTAATGAAACCCAATGGCCAAGGCCTTCACATCTTAGTGATTTACTTTTGTTCAGAAAAGTTATTTTTTAAGGTTCAGAATAGTTCATATGAGTGAACAATTGAGTGGAAAACAAACGGGTCGGTGGAAATAGAAATATGTGATATCACTACAAATGAGCACTAAGAATTGAAAATTGAGATTAATGGGTTCTATAGCGAGGTAGATATGATGGCCGTTCCTAGAGTCTGCAGTATGTTAGATGAAAGAGGCCCTTATTGTTATTTGGTCACCTAATTAGTGAATAATCAAATGTATACCCAAAGAGTCTGTTCTGCCACCGGAAATTTTATCTGTACTGAAATAATCCCAGTAACTAATAATTTAACCTGCACTATATTACAATATACCCCTTCCTATGCTATTAATGCTAATGCCTCTTGGAAGTACATGAAAGTGTTTGGCCAACAGATGTGGTATGGTACTTCACCAAAGAGAGATGTGTTAGGATATCGATGGACTGTGATTAATACTACTCTCGGGACTATAAAATTCATGCTGCCCTTATCCAGTTTTCAGGTCACCTCTACATATCCTAATTGCTCAAAAGGGGCTGCCATTAGGTTAGCACAGCAAAGGGCCTGGGTTTCCTCTAGAAAGAAGAGGGACTTGGCTGGACACCTATGGGATGGTGCCAATAGCGCAGCTGCAATTTGGAATATTTATAAAGGCCAACAACAGAAAGAAAAAATTAGGACAGTTGGAAAAAGCCACAGGTCTTATTACTGGAGCACAGTTAACCCAGATACAGGCTGGAGTTGGTGAATTACGTGTTATCTCCGCCCTTAGTTCAATGACCCAGAAACTTCTGACGATGATGGTGCTAAATATGACTGAGGCTGGGAAGGCACTGCAGTGGGATCTGGCTTGTTCAGAAATTTAGGATTTCCTGAATGACTAGCTCATGGCCATTCGGAGTGATCTGGAGCATCAGGCTTGGCCCACTGCCCTTACAGATACTTCAGGAGTATTATCTGATCTGTGGCCATGGAGACGTACTTGGAGATTTTCTGGGAGGAAGTGCAGATGTTCAGAGTGCTCCTTCCAAGCTTACAGACCGACTGAAGGGATGTGGGCCCCCACATACCGAATCCTGCCGGATCTGTGGGGAGGATGCATGTGGGATTGGATAATTCACAGAGACATTTGGGAAATTAAACTACCTGGTATGCCTAACCGATTTGTAGTCAGTGCTCCTGGAGTAACACCCAACGTTTGGATAGGGAGTCAATGGACACTCTGGCCTTTAGAACCCCCACAGCTTCAGTGTGTATGAACACTGAAGCCAGGAGAAGTTGTCACTGTTCATGACATTTGTTGGGAAGGTATGGGACAAGGAACTACCCTGACAAGACACCTGCTCTTCCAAGCTAATGACAGTTGTGTGTATGTTAAGGCCACCACTTTGCAAGACATACATTTTAAATCTCACCACTGCTGAGGGCAATCGTATTATGTATTGGCCTGCGGCTAGAATCCTACAATCAGCCCTTAGGTTTCAGATACCCTTTAATTGGACAGCCTTAGTACCAGACCGGTTCCAAAATTTGCTTTCATTCCTACCAGAGATCCGGGAAATCTCTGAATTACAAGGTCAAATTCATATGCTTCAAAATATATATCAAATTGAAAAATATGCCTTTCATACAGCCTATAGAGTGTCTACATTATGTACTAATTATGATGCATTGTGCTATGTAACTAAGGCTATAAAACAACCCCATCATATTACACTAGGAATGTTAATGCTTTTATTGTTCAGTTTAGGATTATGTTGTTGTTGTAGTAGTAGTAAAGGACGTAATAATAACAACACCTTCCTCGTTCATACTAACCGCGCGTTGTCATTGCATCCAACCAAAGCCCATGAGGCTGAACCATTTGATCTAAAATCAGAAATACAAGGTGTCAAGGTTCCCTCCCCACTCTGAACTCTAGGGTACAGATGTGGGGACCTGCATGAAAACCTCCTAAACTTAGTTTTACCAGCTTAGGTTAAAACTTCCCCAAGGTACAAACTATTTTACCTTTTGCCCTTGGACTTTCGCTGCCACCACCCAACGTCTAACCGGGTTTATTTTATTAGGAAAGAGCCTGTTTGGAAACATCTTTCCCCGCAAAATCCTCCCAACCCTTGCACCCCACTTCCTGGGGAAGGCTTGACAAAAATCCTCACCAATTTGTATAGGTGACAACAGACCCAAACCCTTGGATCTTAAGAACAAGGAAAAAACAATCAGTTTCTTAAAAGAAGAATTTTAATAGAAGTAAAAAGAATCACCTCTGTAAAATCAGGATGGTACATACTTTACAGGGTAATTAGATTCAAAACATAGAAAAATCCCTCTAGGCAAAACCTTAAGTTACAAAAAGATACAAAGACAGGAATATCCATTCTATTCAGCACAGCTTATTTCCTCAGCCATTTATAGAAATCATAATCTAACACATATCTAGCTAGATTACTTACTAAGTTCTAAGACTCTATTCCTGTTCTGTCCCCAGCGAAAGCCTCACCAGACAGACCCAGACCCTTTGTTTCTCTCACCCTCCAGCTTTGAAAGTATCTTGTCTCCTCATTGGTCATTTTAGTCAGGTGCCAGCGAGGTTATCTTAGCTTCTTAACCCTTTACAGGTGGAAGAGTTCTTCCTCTGGCCAGGAGGGATTTTAAAGGTGTTTACCCTTCCCTTTATATTTATGGCACAAGGTTTGATGAAAATGGAGGTTTAAGACCGATAGTTGTGCTAGAAGCACAAAAGGGAGGAGTGGGGAAGTGAAAAAGGGATAAAGGGGATTTGGACGCAGATATCTTATAGAGCAAGAATCAGGCTAACTCTAATAACGCAAGACTAAGGCAGGGCCTGGGCGAGTGGGAAAACTGTAAGAGATGCTGTTTGAGCTTGTGTTAGGTAAGAATGGAACACAGACTGTAGCATGAACTGCTGAAAAAAAGTAAGATATCAGGAAGGAATATGTATAAACAAGACGCAGCAGTTGATCATTATTGTATGTAACAAAAGGTATAAATGCTGACCCTACCTGTTTATCAGGCGGAGACCTGCCTAGGAAGGGGTAATCCCTGTCCATGCGCCCTCCCCCGCTTGCAATTGCTTGAGAATAAATGGTCTCCAACTTGTTGTAAACAACCTAAGAGTGAAGACTGCGTTTTTCTTCCACATGGTCAACAGGGCTGCCCCTCGGAGGAGCAGAAAACGGGACTACCCAGCCTCCGAGGGAGCATCCCGGCACACCTCCCAGCAGAGCCGCCTCGCCCCAGGGAACTTGGGCGGGGCCAGCCCTGGCCCTGAGGGGAACAGCCTGTCCCTGGTTTACCTAGAGGCGATCCTGACCTTGGACTCCGGCTTCCTGTGCTGGGCGTGCCTCCTGCCCCCATCTCTGTCGGTAGCTTCCGGGCTGAGCGGCGCGGCTGCGAGGGGCGAGGCCAGCTCTCCTCAGGCCCGGCCCGACCAAGCCCTGTGGCAGGCCACGGGCCTATCAGGGCAAGGTGACGCCCCGGGGTGCTGCTAGCGCTCGAGCTTCGACTCCCGCGGCCAGAACCCAGGCGCGAGACGGCTGCTCGGCAGCCCTCGACTGCCAGCCTTCCTTCCCGCCTAGCCAGGCGCCGCCCGCGCACATGCGCGTTGGACACCACCCACCCGCGACGGTCCCCTTAAGGTTGGCTGTGAGTGGGCGGGGCACTGCGGAGGATCGCGCCTCCACGCGATGATGAGGGCGGTACGTTTGCGTGACGCATGGTTGCCGCAGAAACGCTCCGCTCCCCCCCCCCCCGCGCGCGGTGCGGCTCGCAGTGGAGCGGCCGGGAGGCGCCTGTCACCTTCAGCGCGAGCCGGAGCGGGCGGGAGACGCTGCGGCGGCGGGGCCGCCATGGTGCTAATCAAGGAGTAGTGAGTGCGGCCGCGGAGCCGGCGGCGCTGCGCTGCGCTGCACAGGCGTCCCTCGCGCGGGCTGTCGGGAGGCCGGGAGGGAGGGGAGCTTTCTGCCCGCCGAGCCGGGCCCCCTGCCCGGGGAAGCCTGCGGGCCGCGGTCAGGTCCCGGCCCCGTGGCCGGGGGTCTAGGTGCCGGTTAGCGGCGAGGCCGGGGCAGGGGTCGGCCAGCGCGGCTAGCTTGGGGCAGGCTGCGGGGCGCTGGGTCCCTCCTGGCTGGCCCGGCGGCGCAGCGCGTCGGGGTCCCTGCCGCGGGCAGTGCCCGGCCTCTCTGCCGGCGCTGGGGGATCGCTCCGGCAACCCGGGGAGGCTCCGTTTCTCCCCCCAGCCCCCGCCTGGGCCCTTTCTCGCGCGCTGGGGGGCGGTGGCGCCCGGAGCGAAGGGTGGCCTCGGAGGAGCAGGGCCCTGTGGGCGGAGGCGAAAGGGGGCTGAGGGGGACTTGCCTGTGGACCCCGCTCAGCGCTTTGCTGCGCTCCTGACACTGGCAGGGACGCTGCAGGGAGCCCCCGTGATGTAACAGTGACACTGACCCCTCAGACGCATCCGCGCGCGCGTGTGTGTGAGTGTGAGTGTGAATGAAGCTGGGGACGGTTCACTATAACTGCGTGAGTGCTGCAGCTCTTTGGGGGCGGAGTAAGGTGAAGGTCACTAAATTAGTGCAGATTTTGTTTTCTGGCTGTGTGGATATTTGAGTCTATAACACTGTAGGTCCTTTGAGAGAGATGCTGTAGAGCTGAGGGTAGCTTAAATTCATGAGTCTGTTGAGGACAATAGACAGGTCCTGCAGGTGTAATATAAGCAGCAGAATGAGCGATCCAGCATTGGCCTGCTGAGAGAGCCCTTCTCCTACAGTGACTCTGATTTGACCATTTCTCTCTCATCAGGAGAGCTCCTACCTTTCCAATACTTTTAATAGTTTTTTTTCCCTCTTGGTCTTGAATATTTCAAGCTAATTGTTTCTACTGAATGCATCTGATGAAGTGAGCTGTAGCTCACGAAAGCTTATGCTCAAATAAACTTGTTAGTCTCTAAGAAAAAAGAAAAGGAGTACTTGTGGCACCTTAGAAAGCTTATGCTCAAATAAATGGGTTAGTCTCTAAGGTGCCACAAGTACTCCTTTTCTTTTTGTGAATACAGACTAACATGGCTGTTACTCTGAAATTAGTCTCTAAGGTGCCACGAGTCCTCTTTTTCTTTCTATTAAAACGTTATTAGTGAACTCTGTTCTGTCCAAGATGCAAAGGAAGATTTACGGTCAGGCCAGTGTACTATCTTGTCCTCTATCCCGTCTCTGACAGTGGTTGTAACTAGATTCTTCAGTGGAAGTGTAAGAAAAAGAATCCATGTACTGGACTCAAAGAATAAACTGCTTTATAGGGACAGTTTTTTTTTACCCACTATCAAAGGTTGGTTTATATCTGAAGTATGAGGGTTTACAAGCCTTCTTTTTTTTAATCTTGTAACGTGTGCATATTCTCATTAGTCCAGATCCTCAGAAATCAATGGGAGTTTGGTACTTAAATATCTTTGAGGATCTGGGCCGTTATCCATATAAATAACTAATCTGTTTTAGAGTCCAGCTAAGGTCTTCGCTTCCGTCTTGTGGCAATGAATTCAGCAGACTACTTATACTTTGCTGTCTTTTTTAAAATCCTGCCTTTCAGTTTAATTGAATGGCCCTTCTTTTTGTATTGTTAGAGAGGGGAAATGGAGCACCCAGTTTACCTTCTTTAGTCCTTTCATTGTTTTGTATACCTGTTCTTATTTGTTTGCTCTATAAACCAAACAGTCAATCTTTTCAATCTCTCATAATGTGGAACTTTCCCTGGCCCCTCTAACTTTTGTTGCCCATCGGTACAGGTATTTTCTGTGACACCCTTTTTGAGATCTGGTGACTTGGACCAAACATAGCATTTTTCCGTCCCATTCCTTATGCATCCTAAAATTTTGAGTACTCTTTTGACTACTGCTACACGTTGAGCTGTTCACTGTAATGCTCACATCTCTTCCCTGAGTAGTTACAGTTAACTTAGAAGCTAGTAATGTGACTGAATTGTTCAAATTATTCTTTTCAATATACATTACTTATACATATACAATACATTTTCAACACTAAATTCAGTCTGTCACTGTACTGCCCATTCAATTATCTTTAAGTTCCTCTGATGGTCCTTGCAGTCGTTTTTAGTCTTGACTAAGCTTAATTTGTGTCACTGCAAATTTTTGCCTCCTCACCACTTTCTCCCCCCTCCCCCATATCTGGATAATAAATATATGTGTAACACTTGTCTTGTTATGGAACGTCGGGATACTCTGGTATCAGCTCTTTGCAATATTTAAAACTGACCACTTACTCTAATTTGTTTTTTTATCACTTAGCCAGTTTCTAAGTTATCATAGTACTTTAACTCATGCGTCGTACTAGTTTCCTTAATAGCTCTCACGATGGACTTCTATCAAAGATTTTTTTGGAAGGCCGGATAATCAGTTTTTCTTTAGACCCTATTTTGTTGACATACTCAGAGAATTTTAGTTGGTTTGAAAGATCAGTTTTCCTCTTACAGAAGCTGCACTGGCTTATCCCTATTTATGTGCATCTCTCTATATGTTTCATAATTCTGCTTAATTATTTCAGGCAATTTACCTTGTACTGAAGTAAAGATCATCTGTTTGATCTTCCCATCATTACCCCTAGTAGGTATTTTAAAGATAAGTACAACATTGGCTACTCTCCACTCTCCATTACTCTCTGATGTAATAAGTGATTTTAAAGAGATTGCACTGCTAATAAAAATATTTAGTCGTTTAATTCTTAACATTTTCCTGACCTCTTGGGTAGGTACCATCTGGGTCTGGTGCCTTGTTTAGTTGGTCAGTTTGTTGCAGTAGTTCTTTTTTTGATACCTCAGTGTTTGACAGCACTTCTCTATTACCTGAAAAGAGTAGGTTGGAACAGATAGCTCCTCAGCATCCTTTGTGGTGAGGAGTAATGCCAAGAAATCACTTTACTTCTCTACAATGTCCTCTTCTCTTTAACTATTCCCTTTTCTCCCTGATAAAGCAGTAGATCCACAGACTCTCACAAGCTTTCTGCTATAGCTATAAAATAATTTCTTGTTGGTCCTTCTTGTGTCTTTGGCTACAAGCTCTTCAAATGTCCTCTTACCACTTCAAATTTCCTCTCTTTTACCTGCCATAGTGTGTTCCTTTCTGTTGGTTTCACTCAGGTTGGATTTCTGTTTAGTAAAGAATACCCATTTGGCTTGAAAAACCTCTTGAACCTTGCTATTCAATCATGGCGTGGTGGGTTTCTTCCTTTCTGATTCCTTTTTTAGAGGGGGGGAATGTATGTTCTTTGACTGTTATGGTTGATCAATCTAAGGATTTTAGCTTCATTTGTTTTGACCTTTTTGGATCTTTTTGACTAGCATCATCACTTTTTAGAACCCCTCTTTGAGTTTTGTCACTGTACTAATTTTTGGTATAATGCCTCCCCCAGCGATGTTGCACTTAATAGTAACCACAGTATAATTACTTAGTGGCTAAACTGTGGTTAAAACTTGAATCAACTCCTGCATGTGATTTAAGACTTAGTCAAGGATAGTCTGTTATGTTCCAAAAAGCAAACTTTTAAGGTAATAAGAAATTGCTTCTCTATATGGATAGCTGGAATCATACACTATTCCTACTTTATTGGATTTAGTTGCCTCTTTGGTGTCCTTCAACATTGTGCGCTCAATATTCTTTTCCTGATCCAGAGGCTGGTGGTATTACCTTGTTAGTATATGTGACGAAGTGGGACTGTTCTTAATGTTTCCTCTGAATAGTGTGGGGGTGCCTCAGTTTCCCCTAGGCAGTTCTTAAGTATCTAGGGGGTGGAGTAAGGGTGTATGATCATTGCAGAGCCCTAGAGGGCATGTGTGTGCAGGAGTCTGGACACAGAGAATGGCCAACACCCTGTTTCCTGGCAACTGATGGCCTGGGCCCTTCCCCCCCTGCAAGGTGAGAGCTGAAGGGTTGGAGAACAAAGGACTCAGGTGACCACCTGGCCCGGGAAAGGAACAAAGCCCAGGGGAGGAGGGGCTGGAGGGGGTTTTCAGTTTGGGGCTGGCTGGGACATGGAGTGAAGTGCAGACGTGGTTGTCTGGCTCACTGCCCCCCAAAATGGACCCAGCTGAGGGGTCCCGTTCTCTGTACCTGCAAGCTCTGTTTTAGACCATGTTCCTGTCGTCTAATAAACCTTCTGTTTTACTGGCTGGCCGAGAGTCACGTCTGACTGCGAAGTTGGGGTGCAGGACCCTCTGGCTTCCCCAGGAGCCCCGCCTGAGCGGACTCGCTGCGGGGAAGCGCACGGAGGGGCAGAGGAGGCTGAATGCTCCGAGGTCAGACCCAGGAAGGTGGAAGCTGTGTGAGCTGTGTGTCCTGGAGACAGGCTGCTCACAGAAAGGCGACTGCCCCAGAGTCCTGACTGGCTTCATGGGGAGCAGTTCCAGACCATCGCCCAGGGACTCCGTGACAGTATATTTATGACTTTTGATTTTTATACATTACATTTTTTACTGTACAGGTCTTCTCCACTCAGATTACTGGATTCTTTGGAATATTTTAGGTATAAAGCTATTCCTCCACCTCTGACCTAATCTGGCTTCCTGTATAGTTTATACTCAGGTATTTGTGTCCCAGGTCATAATTAAGGATGGTGGTGGTGGTTTTTTGTGGTCATCTCATCGTTCTTCAGTAATGCTTATTATGTCAAGCTCCTACGCCATTACCAGGCAATTGTAGTTCATCTATCTTTGTTTTGAAGCTTCTTTCATTGCTATATAGACATCTGTAGTTTCTATTTTTGACCATATCCCTATTTGTATTTAACTCCTTCATTTGGTGCTCTGTTATATTCTGGAAAATATCTCTGTGATCTTAACCTGTCCATGCTTCAGGTCAGCTGTAATTTCTGTTTTATCCTTTACTGAATGCAGAGTTACCTTTACATTAGTCACTACCCAAAAGAACTTACAATCTGAATAGAAAGACCACTCAGACGAGAGAGAGTGTGCATTGGGAGATCCAGAGGATGGTCTGAATTTAGAGCACAGCCCTTTTTCTTTAAGCATATAATGCACAGGTGACCTGTGCCTTTACTGAAGCGAGCTGGTATTGGTGGGCATCCTGGAAGGAGGAATTAGAATGAAGAGTGGGTGGGCAAGGGAGGGAATTCCAGGTGTAGTCAGCAGTTCTGTGGAAATTGTGAGCACAGCAGGAAACCTCAGACCCCCTTCAGATTTCCCATAGTTACTGGTCTCTTCCTGCTTTTTGAAGGTTATTCTATTCTTTGCTATAGATCCCTTAAGTGTTATTCCCACCAGCCAGACCACCGTTGGGGAGCTGGCAAATGTTGAGCTGAATATTTATTGGTATAGAGGGAACAGAAGAACTAATGTGAAGTCTAGTGGTTAGAGCACTGGATTGGGACTCAGAAGACCTGGGTTCTAGTCTTAACTGTGCCACCGGACTGCTGGGTGACCTTGGGCAAGTCTCTTTAAGCTCAACTTGCCTCAGTTTCCCCATCTGTAAAATGAGGATGAAGACACTGACCTCTTTTGTAAAGCTGTTTGAGATCTACTGATGAAAAGTGTTATACAAGAGCTTATTCTGATTATTTTATTTGTTAGTTATTATTGTGATACTTGCTCATGACCCATGAAGACAGGGACTATGGGGGAGGAATTGGGAAGCTGGCCCTCTCAGTGAGTCTTGTTCACTTATTATGCTTTTATTACCACATTTATCAGATCTCACAACTCAATTAGAGTTGAGCCTGATCAGTTTTTCCATAGGAGACCTCTAAGGAAGCCAGAGGGTACAACAGGAAGTGGTGTTTGTGATAGTAATGGTCACTCTTCCTCCAGCATTGAAACAGTGCTCTAGCAGTGGCACATGGTGTGCTGTGCTGGATGGAGACATAAAACCGTGGTCCTTGCTGCTTTATTAGAAAGCCTGTGAAATGTCTTGCAAGGATAAGGGGCTGGAATGTACTTAGATAATTATACTGTCTCTCTAAATACCTCTCCCCAATATAGTCTGCTATCTCTAGGAACTTTTTTTATTTCTTGGCAAACTATTGTCACTGTACACTGTTAAACAGCTGCTGGAATTCAGTGGTGGGTGAAGTGATTTGTGTGATTTATAAAGTACTCTGAGAAGATAGCCCTTATGTTTATACAAAGATTGCTATTAGGTTATTTCACTTATGCTTACGGATTTGGTATTAAGCCATTTTGTGAGTTACCTGACCAATGGAAGGCAGCAAACACTGGGAAAGACACTGTGGTAGGTTAGAAGGAAACTGGTATATCACGCAGATAAACCCAAGCTAGCAGAGTTCTGGAGGCAGCAACACTTGTTCCTGGCTATGTCTGCAGTGTGAAACGTTTGTGTGTTCTAAGTGGTGCAAGTTATAAGGGCTGTAGTTCATTTCCTGTTTTGTGTTCTCTTGCAGTCGTGTCATTCTGCCTGTGTCTGTGGAGGAGGTAAGTCCTTTTCCTGCCACTTCCTCTTCAGGACTTTTGATTAAACAAAACAATGTTTAAGCTTATGATTGACCAGCCGACAAAAGTGAGGAAATGCAAGAAAGAAATGCATGTGAAACAGTATGATCCAATGATTAAGACCGAGGACTAGGAGTTGGGTTTGTGTACCTAGCTCTTCTGCTGACTCAGTTTGTGATTTTAGGCAAATCATTTAACTTATCTGTACCTTGGTTTTCCCATCTCTAAAATGAGGCTAATGATATTGTCCCTCCTCCTGTAAAGTGCTTTCAGATCCATGAATTACAACTCCTAGAGAAGTTAATAATAAACTTGAATTTGCCAGATTGTTCCAAAGCACAGCTTCCTTCTTTGTCTAATATAATTGTTTTTTCTTTTAAGGTGAGGAAGCTTTAATGAATCTCTGAGGTTCCTTTTAATCTGGGTTTTTCTACAGTAGAAAATGTAATTGTGTTAAAAACGTGTTACCTAACAACGTTAAACATTCAGTGTAGATGAGGACTGTTAAAATTGTCAGTTTGTTATGGTCAATCCTGTTGTCCACCATATGGTTAACCATGACCAGCTGTTATGATTTTTAAACATCACAGTACAAGAAATGTTCAGTCAAGTAAATTTAACTTGATTGAAAACATACTTAACATCTTTGTAGACACAGTGTAACACATTTCAGATTAAGGGTGTGTCTACATGGGAAAATTTTCCCAGTTAAAGCTATGTAAGATCAGATGAGAATTTAAACTAATAGGGGGGTTATACTGGTATAACTCCCTGGGTGGACATTTTTATTCTGGAATAACAGTAGCTTGCTTGCTTGCTGATTTAGCTTATATCACTTTGGAAGGAGTTTAAGTTACCCCCAAAAAAGTTTGGTTAATTTAGTCTGAAATAATAGTGTATATCGGTTTAAATTCACACCTTAGTTTATACCAGTATAACTTTCCTGTGTAGACAATCCCTAAGTTTTCTACACTGACACTGCATCGACTTAACTACATCGATTTAAGTGCTACGCCTCTCACTGAGGTGGGTGAGTTACATCAGTGGGAGCTACATTTGAGTGTAGATGCTTAGAGTTAGGTCAATATAAGCTACTTTACATTGACCTAACTTTGTAGTGTAGACCAGGCCCTAGACTATAACTTGCTGAGTTCAAATGAGATTAAACTGTGTTTGTGTAGGTGTTAAGAGGATTTTCAATCATGTTACTCTAAATCAATTGAGTTAATTTAGGAAAAATCCACCCCCCTAAGAGATGTAGCTATATCACCTAACCTCCAGTGTAGACAGTGCTAGGTTGACACAAGAATTTTAGGGAGGTGGATTAACTACAGTAATGAGAGAATCCCTCTCATTGCTGTAGTGAGTGTCTACACTGAAGCGCCACAGTGGCGCAGCTGTGTGTCCGTAGAGTTTTAAATGTAGAAATATCCTTAATTGAAAAACACACCTTTTTTGCCCAGGTAGACAAAGCCTCAGGCCTTGTCTAGTTTAGGATTTTAGGTGTGATGTTAGCATAAATGTGTGCTACTACAACTTAAATCCTAGTCTAAACAGGGCATCGGCTTTTAACATCATGTTAGTAGACAAGCACTGAGTGGCAGCTCATGAGTTATTGTCGCTCAGGTAAATGCTGAAGCTGTGAACTGGCTCTCAGTTATACAGCAGCACAGTATTATGGCTCTATTCACACTGTGAAAAATGGCCTTTTGATGACCATGATTGTCTGAGTGGGTCCTTCTGTTTTTCATTCCCTTCGCCTGCCCTCACAACCCCACAGTAATGTTGAAAATGGCTTAATTGTAGTTGAGACAAATCTCTTCTCCAAGAACATGATTACTGGAACAGTGCTGAATGCAGTTTTGTCCTATCTGTTCTAGCAGTTAAATCACTCTCAGCACTAGCTAAAGTGACCCACTAAGACATCCATTGTCAAAAGCATCTACATTGGGAGCTGTGTGCATGGTGAAATGCAGAGAAGGTATGTGGTTGATACATGTCTACCTAAGAGTAGTAATATGTTTGTCCTGACATTGTGCTCACACAGTTAGACTGTCTCTACTCCAAAAACATTCATAGTCTAATTGACCTAGAGAAGACACTCCACATTAGGAAGGAATAACTTGCATTTTAAACAATTAATTATTTCTAGGAACTTGTAATATCTAGGTACCATGGAAGGAGAGAACTCAAGGGGGTTAAATGAATTAAGGGTGAATAAAAAAAGCAAGCCTTCTTGGTTTTGAAAATTCTTATCTAATTATTTTCAAATGTATTTCTTGGGCCATACATGTACTTTGCTTTTTCTTGGAAGACTGCAAGTCTGCATAGTGAACTCCCTTTGGATGTAAACCATATTTCTAAACAAAATAGCTAGGTTTCATTTAAAAAACAAAACCTAAAATTCCTAAAGCACTGAATCCATGTTCGATAGACCAACAGCAGTGAAAATTTTAAGAAGGCCCCCCACAATCATTTAATCCAACTCCATAGTGTGAACACTGTATCTACACTTTTTAGAACTTGCAGCTGAGCAGGTCTTTTCCAGATCTTGTAAAAATTACTTTCCACTTTTTGGCTTTGTTTATATTAAGTTTTAACGGGTGTAGGAGATGGAATTCTGAGAATGGGTGTTAATAATGGAGAAGCTGATCTGATTATTTCTTCACTGGCCAATAGACAGCTGTGGAGAAATAACTGGTTCTGCTCCCTGGACTTCCAACTTCGGAGACTGCACCCCTCTTTTATCTTCCCTCCCTCCTTGTGCTCTCAGCACCACTCCTCTGCAGAGAGATTCTGCCAGGGAATAAATACTTTTCCAGAGACCTACCTTCACATTCACAAAGTGGCCAAGGAGTTGGAGTGAAAATGACTCCAGTCCCAAAGCGTGTCAGTAGCAGATGCTTCACCAGGCCTGGGCTCCTTTCGGGATATATTTCTCTGTTGCTGCCTCACTATAAACCTTTCATTTGAAATGTCAAGGTCCAGGGTTAACTTTAATTTTCTAATGCTTTTTGGTGAGAGAGCTGTGAGTACCATGCTCTTCGTTTGTATGTTTCCTTTCTCTGAATGGAACAGCTACAGACTTGAAGAGGCACATGCTCTGAGTTTTGCTTGCATAACCAATGATTGATTGATTGGCTCACTGCAGCAACCCCATCCATTTGGTCACTACTATAATAAATCCAACCCTTTCGGTGCCCTTGTACTCCTCTCTGATCTTGACCTTAACTCTGGGGCTGAATGTAGCACATTCCTTTGAAAATATAGCTGGTAGTAAAAGAACATAATTGTTGCCCTCTAGTAGCTTTTTCGCTCCCTAGAGGCTAAAACAGCATCATGTTAGTCCCTTTCCCTAAAGACCATCCCAAGAGGGCACACATTTCTCTTCCCTCCCCCATATGCACATTTTGGCCATATGGTCAAATGAGGTGATGCTGTGCATGCACAGTGTGTTCTGGTCCTGCAGTTGAGAGCTGATCACAGCAGGCAAAAGTATTTCAAACAGTTCACAAAAGAAAGAAAAATAAGTCTGTTTGTCTGAACTAATAAAGGGTGAGCAGAATCGTCCTCTATTGTTCTCCTTCCTGGGTGACATCTATGCAAGGTAAAGCTGTTGAAGTCTTTGAAATCCTGCCTCTGTGAAAGGCAGTTGGCATCTGACTGCACCTAGAATGTTGCCTCAACATTTGGCATCTCAGTCCCAAACTGAAGAGCACTCAGAAACGCAACAGAAGTGGTCAGGGGAAGAGAGAATGAGTTATAGGGAAGATGGAAAGAGTTAATTATGCAATATATCTTGAATCAGCAATGACTGGCAGGAAATAGGATTCTCCAGGTATCCAAAACATGTAAACATCCAGATGGACGGGGAGTCATTTAAGAGCATCCAAGGGGCTATAACTAGGAGCAAAGGAATTTAATCAATTAAAGGAAAATGTAGTCTGAATGTGAGGAAACCCTTCCTGACAGTGAGGTCACTCCAGCCCTGGAATTGTCTGCGGGGAGCCAGATCATCCCAAAGTAGATGAGCCAAAGCACTAGAACATGCTTTCTGACCCTTGCCCCCGGGAGACTGGACTGGATGGAACCTAACAGGCTTCTGCTTCTCTAAGTTCTCTGATACTGGGATTCAGCTTCATCAGGGTAAAGTGAATGTTATTGGAGTTTTATTCCTCCCCTTGCTGATTTATTCAGTGCTATGAATATTTAGAAATGTAGGTTGTGTATGTGTAGAAAGTGGAGGCCCCAGGCAATGTAAGGACTTGTATCTTTCGGGCACCCTTTGCGTTTGAGAAGGTTGTCTTCTGAGCTTGAGGATGCCCTGCAGTCAACTCTTAAGTGAACTTGTTGATCTGGAGTGAAGGAATCCAGAATTCCAAAGAGTTCAGTTATAAATCTGTTCAGAAGCCTGTAATGTGAGGAGCAGAAGGGGTGCTTTCCCCATTGGCTCCTTGCTGCCCTAAAGGAGAATAGGATGTAACTGCTAGGAAGTCTCAGAAGCAATATCAAGTTGGTGAGTCTTTGGATTGCCCAGTTAAATGCTGGTCTGGGATAGACCTTCGCTATCCTATCCCTCGGCTGGGAGTCCCTTCACGATGAGTGGTGGCATTCTGACACAATTGGGAGGAACGGTTTCCTGTAATTTAGCCCAGCTGATAAGGCATGGGATCTGGGCCCATGTTGCGCTTGTTGTTTACAAGAACTTGATGATGTTCAAAGCCACAGAAGAGTGAACATGATTGTCATGCCTCTCAAAATCCCAGGTGAAGGAATTCATAGAATCATAGAATATCAGGGTTGGAAGGGACCCCAGAAGGTCATCTAGTCCAACCCCCTGCTCGAAGCAGGACCAATTCCCAGTTAAATCATCCCAGCCAGGGCTTTGTCAAGCCTGACCTTAAAAACCTCTAAGGAAGGAGATTCTACCACCTCCCTAGGTAACGCATTCCAGTGTTTCACCACCCTCTTAGTGAAAAAGTTTTTCCTAATATCCAATCTAAACCTCCCCCACTGCAACTTAGACCATTACTCCTCGTTCTGTCATCTGCTACCATTGAGAACAGTCTAGAGCCATCCTCTTTGGAACCCCCTTTCAGGTAGTTGAAAGCAGCTATCAAATCCCCCCTCATTCTTCTCTTCTGCAGGCTAAACAATCCCAGCTCCCTCAGCCTCTCCTCATAACTCATGTGTTCCAGACCCCTAATCATTTTTGTTGCCCTTCGCTGGACTCTCTCCAATTTATCCACCTCCTTCTTGAAGTGTGGGGCCCAAAACTGGACACAGTACTCCAGATGAGGCCTCACCAATGTCGAATAGAGGGGAACGATCACGTCCCTCGATCTGCTCGCTATGCCCCTACGTATACATCCCAAAATGCCATTGGCCTTCTTGGCAACAAGGGCACACTGCTGACTCATATCCAGCTTCTTGTCCACTGTCACCCCTAGGTCCTTTTCCGCAGAACTGCTGCCTAGCCATTCGGTCCCTAGTCTGTAGCTGTGCATTGGGTTCTTCCGTCCTAAGTGCAGGACCCTGCACTTATCCTTATTGAACCTCATCAGATTTCTTTTGGCCCAATCCTCCAATTTGTCTAGGTCCTTCTGTATCCTATCCCTCCCCTCCAGCGTATCTACCACTCCTCCCAGTTGAGTATCATCCGCAAATTTGCTGAGAGTGCAATCCACACCATCCTCCAGATCATTTATGAAGATATTGAACAAAACCGGCCCCAGGACCGACCCTTGGGGCACTCCACTTGATACCGGCTGCCAACTAGACATGGAGCCATTGATAACTACCCGTTGAGCCCGACAATCTAGCCAGCTTTCTACCCACCTTATAGTGCATTCTTCCAGCCCATACTTCCTTAACTTGCTGACAAGAATACTGTGGGAGACCGTGTCAAAAGCTTTGCTAAAGTCAAGAAACAATACATCCACTGCTTTCCCTTCATCCACAGAACCAGTAATCTCATCATAGAAGGCGATTAGATTAGTCAGGCATGACCTTCCCTTGGTGAATCCATGCTGGCTGTTCCTGATCACTTTCCTCTCATGCAAGTGCTTCAGGATTGATTCTTTGAGGACCTGCTCCATGATTTTTCCAGGGACTGAGGTGAGGCTGACTGGCCTGTAGTTCCCAGGATCCTCCTCCTTCCCTTTTTTAAAGATTGGCACTACATTAGCCTTTTTCCAGTCATCCGGGACTTCCCCCGTTTGCCACGAGTTTTCAAAGATAATGGCCAATGGCTCTGCAATCACAGCCGCCAATTCCTTCAGCACTCTCGGGTGCAACTCGTCCGGCCCCATGGACTTGTGCACGTCCAGCTTTTCTAAATAGTCCCTAACCACCTCTATCTCCACAGAGGGCTGGCCATCTCTTCCCCATTTTGCGATGCCCAGCGCAGCAGTCTGGGAGCTGACCTTGTTCACACTGTGTTTCATGCCTGACGAGGTCGGTGGACTACGCACTCCCAATCCTGGGGGAGAGGATGCTGGCTGGGCTGTTTTCTGCTCTTAGGGTTCAGTTTCCAGGCTACAGAAAGTAAGGTATATTAACTACTACACCTTTATTGCCATTATAGGTTCACTCTTATGCACAAAACTCTCACTAGACACATGTGATACTGTTTATGGGTTTTGTGATTCTGGCAGATATGAAGCACAAATGGACTAACGAGACGAGAACCTAATTCCAACTTCGGTTTAATAGATGGAAACCTATCCTGGAAGACCTGGCAGCTGGACATCCAGTGCATGAACTGCTGCTTGAGGGCCAGTGCCAGTGTGTGTGATATGGCAGTGTAAAAACTGATGTGATTTTTGAGGCGTGGTGGCTTGGAGTAGGGAAGAGAGTTTCTGTCTGTTTGGTTCTGATGTGATATACTTGGGATATTGTGTACCTCTGGGCACCTCATTATTAGGAAGAACTTGACAAACTTGAGGGAGTTGAGAGAAAACAACAAATGATCAGGAAGGTGAGAGGAATTGTGACTTCTGAGGAAAGAATAATGGCTGAATATCAAATAACTTGGCCAGGTGACACTAAGGTGAGAATGAGACAACCTACGAATACTGAAGTTATGGAAGTCCCAATTGTGGTGAAGAAAGTAGGATGATTCAAGGACTATAAGTATGAATAAGGTGCGAGAATTTAGGCTGAATATCAGGAAAAGCTTCCAGATTGTGGATCTATTGGACCATGAGCCTGCTGAATGTAGACTGGGAAAAAAAAAATCTGGATTGTAGGAACAATATTTCATTGTCAGGGAGCAGACAAGCTATCTATTACGTCTTTCTATGAATCCTTCCCTTTGGTGTGGGCACCTCGGACCAGCATCCATCTAGCTGTTTGAGCTCTTTCCATTTCTGAGATTTGCAATACTGGGTGCACGGACTTGGCCAGCTGTGTGTGGGTGTCTGACCAGCTGCTGTTTTGAAAGCGTTGTTATGGATTAGAGCTGTGTGTGTACAAGTTCTCTGCCGCCTCCTTGTCCTCTCACATGGGAAGGAGCTTGCCAAACACAAAGGATTCTTTTATTTCCATATTGAGTTCTAAGCTGCTTCTAGGGAACAGCTTTTTTCCCCAAAAGGGCCGGCTGTGTTGAATTCCGACCTCGTCCATGAAATTCTGCTAATACAGTGAACTCTGATCTCTGTATGAGAGGCCTTTCACAGACCCTGCTGTGGGTTGGCTGTGGAAGTCAAGAGCTCTCAGGAGTTCCGAAAGCAAGTTTGTGTGTCGTGCCTACTCTTCCCAGCAGTTCTAAGATTCAGACTTTCGGAGGACACAGCCTGTTTTTCTATTAACATTTCCCAGCAGAATCTGTGGGATCTGCTCTTATTTAATGGACAAATTTATCTGGATGTCGTACCCTTGTATTAATGGAATTAAAGGATCAGGAATATCGGGGAAGATTAAAGGGTAAAGATGCTAGCCCAGTGGGCTGATCCTCTTAGGGCTTGAACTTTGACTTGTATACCTAAGGTGGAATGAATGAATGAGAGACTGTTACTAAAAGGGATTAGTTTGTACCTCCCGGAGACCTGACCCCGAGACACGCTGCAGAACGGGCAAAGCTATTCTATCTGCTCTTTCTAGGGCTGGGGTCACTGAGTTGATGACACTTTCTCTTGCAAAGGAAATACAATATATTCTTCTCTGAAATAAACTCCTGTTTCATAACTCCACTGAGTTCTCTGTCAGAGAGAACTATGTGTTCTGCTTTTATGGGTCAGCCACAGGAAACCACAAAGAATGCAGTGTGTGAAAAGTCAAGAGATGGAGCATTTTGATATGGGATGAGACCCAGTTTGTTGGTGGCAGTGAGGGAGCTGCCCAGAATTACTTCAGAAGTAAAGGGTTTGCACAACTCAGTGCAACAGTATGAGCATATGCAGCAGTGCCCTGACTGAACTTTCCATTTCACTGAGCGCGGGGAGAAATCATTACAGAAATAAATGTTTTTATTCTGGGGCACTTCTATGCAGAGGCCTTCTAAAAAGTCAATGATTCTGCTAAATGTGCTGCTGAAAGGGATTGGGAAGTGAGCCTGAACTTGAGCAAATCTTCTCTGGTGTGCTCTCTGACTTGTCCCTGGCTACCCAAGGGAAGGAGACCTAGACATACCCTTGGCACACCATCACCTTTCACTTACTGGTGATCTTTGCTGTTACTTTCTAAATTTGTTCTTGTTCTGTTAATACTCGATGGAAAAAGCCTGCAATGCATACGGGCTGCATTTATGTCAGATGCCGTGATAAAGAACTTAGCAGGTATGGAAATACTTCTTTTCAAACAGCTGTTGCTGGGCCTGGAATTGAGAGTGCTGCCCTGTCACTACTGGTTTTGTTTTGTAGGCTTTTTGATCACCACCCTGCTTATTTTGTCTGAGGGAATGTATACCCACAGCAGCACAGCTCTGGCGCTGCAGCGCCATGGTGTAGATTCTTCCTGCATTGACAGAAGGGATACCTAAGTCAATAGAAGATACCTTCCGTTGACATAGCTGTGTCTACACCAGAGGTTAAGTTGACCTAACTACAGTGCTCAGGGTACAAGTAGACCAGGCCTTAGTTTAGGCATACAGAGCGATGACTAATCCCTATTCCTTTTTGTTCAGAATTTAGTTTTTCCTTACTTGCTACGCTGTGCTCTCTGCCTAGGTAAGGGAAGAGTGGGTATTGGGTAGTGTGGATCCCTCTGTTTCACTTCATTTAGATTTCTTTTTTTTATGCGCACATCAGCTATGATGCTAATGTTTTTTGGTCTACCTAGCATTTTGCCGACTGCCTTTTGTTCTTTCAAATAGGCTCTCTACATTTACTGCCTTGGTCAACCACTCCTTTGCTTCTGATACTTTCCCCTCTCTGAACTGTCACTTTCCATCCACATCTTGAACATCCCCTTTCAGACTAATACTCCAATGTCCTAATACTCAGACCTCTCCACTGGCTCCCAGATCCACTTCAGGATCAAGTTCAGAAAATCCTTCATGGATTTGCTTCACCTGATCACATCTCTCTTGACAAGTCTGATCACTCCCTCTTCTCCATTCCTGTGTATAGTCATGCCACTGATGTTGAGAGAGCATATCCCTTTATGGCTTCTGCCACCCAGAACATCCTCCCTCTTATGACTCCATCCCATTTAACCTCTTTTCTACCTCCCCTATCCTTCTGAATTTCCTTTTGGTATTCTTTTTAAAGCATTTGGGAGATACTTTATATGCAAGAGGCCGTACAGTGTAAAGTAGTGTTGAATTTAGTGGCCAGTACTGATGGAGAAAGAGGGCTAAGGCTGTCAGATTTTGAGTGTTTGCGAGAGGCTCAAAGATCTGGGCAGGAATGTTACTGGATGTTTAAGGCTCTGTGTCCTACATGATAGTGTAATGCCAAAGGCCAGGAGGAGGGTGCAGTGCAGAAAGAGCCTGCCTATAGAAGGTGTAGTAAGGAATGGGCCTGTGTAATTAGGGCAAATTCAACCATTTTGAACTATAACCCTCTAGCCAAAAGATAATGGCACATGTGGTGGGGAAGAGAACAAGGGTAATATGAATCATATGGTCATTTGGGAAGCTAAAACTTGTTCAATTATGACTTTTAAACATGAATGAGGCTTTTTGTAGGGCTCTTCGAAGTGAGTTTTGGGAAAGGACTTAGGTGGACTGAAGGAGAAAATGTGGGTGGGAGTAAAGTGAGCAGAGGAGGGGAGGAGCTAGGTTGTGGAGAACCTGGAAGGTGAAAGCAGGGAGCTTGGGTTGGGTTCAGGAGGCAAATAGAGATTCAGTGAAGGGATTTTAAGAGTAGCCTGAAAATGGCTATGATGCCAGCAGGAGAGAAGGTTTGGATACATTGGGAGGAGTGAACTATATAGAGACTGCAATAGTGAAGCCACCCACAGATGGCTGTCTTTAATTGGTAAACACATAATGAAAATTCCTTTGTAGGATGCCTTGGGATCCTTCACGACAAAGTGCTGTATACATGTCAGAGCCTGTTGAGAACTAGTGGAGTGTGTGTTATGCATGTCACCTGAACAGCAGATGCATCTTATCTGGTTTTATACACAGTGAATAGAAATGAGTGGGTTTGACTACTGCAGAGCTGTTGTTTTTCTGACACTTTCTAAATGGCAGCCAAACACCCATTCATCTCCCACTTCTGGTTTCCTCTGTAAATTTCTCCACATATTGGATTTCTTTGAGGTTGAGGCAGAGGTTGGAGGATAATATCACTGTTGTCTCCATTCTCCTTCTTGTACACTTGAGAGCTATCTGTTGAGTTCCTAAGGGAAGTCATTAGTGAAATGATACTTAGATGGAAATGGATATAAAAGTGGTATCCATCTTCCAATGCTTATATTTTGGCTGATATCTGACATGGTTGTATGTTAGGAGTGGGACACATCTCATTTATTTTTGTCCCCAGCTTCTTGCAGTTTAATTATGTTGACACCATCTAAATTATGACTATTGCAATAATGTGTCTTTAACTTCTTCAGTATCAAGTGGGACAGCTGTATTCTGTGGCAGAAGCCAGTAAAAATGAAACTGGTGGAGGTGAAGGAGTGGAGGTTCTGATGAATGAACCCTACGAGAGAGATGGAGAACGTGGTCAGTACACACACAAGATCTACCATTTACAGAGGTATGTGGGATGGAGAAATGGCCTATTTCCAGCTGTGAGTGGGATCAAAGAATAAGGGGAACTGTATAAATAGGATACAATTTAGGAAACCACTACACAGGTTAGAGATCATGCAAGTTTTCATAGATTCACAGCAACTGGAAACAGAGTCATCTTACCTGCCCCTGCTAGGGCTTGCTGTTGCAGTGAAAGAGAAGAACCTAGGAACTGCTTCCTGGACTGGAACAGTACTAGTGGGACTAAAACTGTCACCCACCATCACCAGCGAAGTTCAGAACTATCACTGGGTCTTGGGCTCTTGAGCAGGGGAGTAATGCCAGGGGGAGAAAAAGAAAACGGGCAGTCATGTAGCATGAGTCAGGAGAGAGGAGGACTCGGTGATGGAGCAACATATCCCAGGGTATCAGCATAAGATAGACAAACACTTGCAGAGGACCAAGGTGGTGGAAAGGAACAGAAGAGATTGAGCTACAGGTGTCACACTCAGGACTGCAATCCGGACCAGTGAGGAGTTGTGACACTGCCTTCCCTGTAACCCCAAGTGCATCAGTCCGCTTTCCTCATGTGGTTCTCTTGTCAGAATGCTTCCAGACAGCATACAAGCATGTAGTACCGTGACTGTACGCTATGCAGCCCTGGTTCACTGCTCTGGCCCCAGCAGCCTGCCTACAACACAGTAGCCTCACTCCTTGGTTACTTCTTGCAGAGGTGACCCCAACACACTCCCAGTCCCAAATTTTCCCAAAACCTTGTGCTCTGCTATGATCAGCTGTCTCCTGAAGCATTCAGAGAGATATTAGTTTATTTGCTCCTTTAAAGAGATGAAGATACATTAGCTTACTAATTTAACTGGGGATAAGTACATCCTTCCCTTCAAGCACAGCATGGAGTTGGTTTATTGTTGATAAACTTGTTTTCTGTTTACAAGAGGACTGTAGGTTAAATGATACCAAGTACTGTAGAAGAAATAAAGCTAGCGTTACAAACAAACAAAAGTAGAAATACGCTTTCTAATGGCTAAGACCTAACTTAACAAGTTACAGTCTTTGTTGAAGGTCCTTACCAATTTGCAATTCTTTCAATTGGGCCATTTGGTTGAAGGACCCATCTTTCTCAGCTTGCTACAGCTGTGGCCTCAGTGTCTGTCCAGAGATGGATGCCAAGATGGCTTCTCCTAAATCCTTATAGCTTCCTAAACTTACTGTTTTGTTCCCAGATTCAAGATGACCTCATGTTACTCTTTCCTTCCTGTAGATTTTGGATCCCCTTGCTGATTTGTATGGAAATGGGGCATCCATTGTTTTTGGTCACACCTTGCTTAGTTTCATTGGAGGTAGACAGCTAAATTCCTTTCTGTCTGGGAGGGAACCTGTTAAGAATTCATATTTCCTCGTATCGTGTTAATACATACATTTCACAATAATATTAATCACCAGTGTGACATTAGCTTTGAGAAAAGACCTTACTTAATATACTTTTTAAAAATATAGTGATATTGTTTACAATCAGTTGATTCCATTACTTATTTGAGGTTCAGACCACCTGTCTTTATAGCCCAGATAAAATTTCTCTTGCCTACTGGGGTGTAGATGCAGTGCTGTCTTCTCCCCTGCTTGATAGCTTTGTTCACCTTATATGTAGATAAAATCTACCTTATATGTAGAGGTCATCTAGTCCAGTTCCGCACTAAGTATTATCCCTGACAGATGTGTGTCTAACTTGCTCTTAAAAGTCTCCGAGTATGGAGATTCCACAATGTGTCTGAGCAATTTATTTCAGTGCTTAACCACCCTGACAGGAATTTTTGCCTAAAGTCCAACCTAAACCGGCCTTTCTGCAATTTAAGGCCACTGCTTCTTGTCCTGTCCTCAGAGGTTAAGGAGAATAATTTTTCTCCTCCTCCTTGTAATAAGCTTTTATGTACTTGAAAACTATTCTCATGTCCCCAGTCTTCTCTTGTCCAGACTAAACAAACCTAATTTTTTCAATCTTCCCTCATTTTTGTTGCTCTTCTCTGGACTTTCTCCAGTTTGTCCACATCTTTCTTGAAATGTGGCACCCAGAAGTGGACACAATACTCCAGTTGAGGCCTAATCAGTGTGGGGTGAAGAAGTAGTTCTCGTGTCTTGCTTACAACACTCATGCTAATACATCCCAGAATCATGTTTGTTCTTTTTGCAACAGTGTTACCCTGTTGACTCATATTTAGCTTGTGATCCCATCACCCCCAGATCTTTTTCTGCAGTACTCCTTCGTAGGCAGTCATTTCCCGTTTTGTATGTGTGCAACTGATTGTTCCTTCTTAAGTGGAGTACTTTGCATTTGTCCTTAGTGAATTTCATCCTATTTTCTTCAGACCATTTCTTCAGTTTATCCAGATCATTTTAAATTTTAATCCTATCCTCCAAAGCACTTGCAACTTCTCCCAGTTTGGTATTGTCCGCAAACTTTATAAGTGTACTCTCTAGATAGATCTTCATTGTCTCTGTCTGCTGACCAGGCTGGACGGACAAACAAATATATTTATCTTTGTCTAGGGCACACTGGGCTTATGCATGGCTTGCCAAACATATTTTAAGAATATAGTTCTAGCACATATTCACAGCTTTTTGTACACACCATGTGCATACCTCAAACAAGAATATTAAGCAAGTTGTTAGTTTTCCAATGATATTTTACATGTCACCTTTTTTTCATTTACAGATTATGACAACAATGTGTTGTGTACTGAGTATGTCTGGCCTGAGAGAGTAGTGAACCACAAATGGGCCTCTGTGTCACAAGCGGATAGGAAGAGGGCTTTGAAATTAAATTACATAATGCTGTTTTTTGTTCTTTTCAAAACAGGCAAAACAGTGAAGAGCTAAAAACTGATGAAACACTTTACTATCCTTAGTTTTCCATATAAGCAATGACTGTTTGTCACTGGGATGTCTCCTTATAGAAAATGAAATTGTGACGGAGATGTTATGAGGAGAGGCGTCCACAGGACTCTTTATTAGGATGTGGTCTATACTGTGTGAAACTTTGAGACTCTCAGGTGTTCCTACAGCAGCCTGTAGATCCTGCTGTGACCAAAGTGTGGTGGACAGACTTAGACATTTTCTGTACCCTGGTAGGTTGGGGTGTGGAATAGATGGAAATCACAGCCGTTAGTGGAATAACAATAGTAAGTAGCTCCAGTTGTGCTGTGAACATTAGAGCAGACTAATAGTTGGGAAAGATGGTAAGAGCTAAGTGGTTATGACAGGTTATAATATCAGAGCTCGTCTCAAGTTGTACAGTCCAGGTGTTGCTAACGGCTGCTTCCCATCATAAACATGGCTGCTGTCTTGGGAAATCCAGAATCTGTAGTGGTTTTGATTGTTAATTATAACCCTCTTTATCCAGCATTGTGGTGGAGAAGCTTGGGTAGAAAAATGTTTCCAAGTTGTCAGCCTGCATTCAACATCAGGTGTGCCCTTGCTCCCCTGTACAAGGCAGGGAAGGGTTGGCACCTAGCCCATATACATTTATTCCGTTTCTGGGCATCCTACTAACAGAACAATGAACATTCCTAGTGATGATAATTGTGAAAACGCAAACGCATCCAGGGCATGGGGGTCTATATTCGACATTGGTGAGGCCTCATCTGGAGTACTGTGTCCAGTTTTGGGCCCCACACTACAAGAAGGATGTGGATAAATTGGAGAGAGTCCAGCGAAGGGCAACAAAAATGATTAGGGGTCTAGAACACATGACTTATGAGGAGAGGCTGAGGGAGCTGGGATTGTTTAGCCTGCAGAAGAGAAGAATGATAGCTGCTTTCAACTACCTGAAAGGGGGTTCCAAAGAGGATGGCTCTAGACTGTTCTCAATGGTAGCAGATGACAGAACGAGGAGTAATGGTCTCAAGTTGCAGTGGGGGAGGTTTAGATTGGATATTAGGAAAAACTTTTTCACTAAGAGGGTGGTGAAACACTGGAATGCGTTACCTAGGGAGGTGGTAGAATCTCCTTCCTTAGAGGTTTTTAAGGTCAGGCTTGACAAAGCCCTGGCTGGGATGATTTAACTGGGAATTGGTCCTGCTTCGAGCAGGGGGTTGGACTAGATGACCTTCTGGGGTCCCTTCCAACCCTTATATTCTATGATTCTATGATTCTATATTTCAGGGTGGGTGCCTTGCATGTCTCAAACAGTGTTTGAGTCACAGTCAATTGAACATGGATATAAAAACTCTTACCTTGCTTCTCCTCCCCCACCCCACTCCCCAAACTGCAGCAAAGTGCCATCATTTGTGAGAATGCTAGCCCCAGAGGGAGCCCTGAACATACACGAGAAAGCCTGGAATGCATACCCCTACTGCAGGACTGGTGAGTACATAGGGAAGGTCTGTACCATTGGGATGATTTTTTTTTTTTTAACCAAAGAGGGGCAGTTAATTTGATGATTTGGCTGCTGCCTGCAGTCTATAGTCCATAACCCCTTCCTGTGGTTCGGGAAATGAGAATTTAGAGCTAAGGGGGCATTAAAAGAAATGTTCCTGCCTGACAGTGGCACTGCAGTATAATGACAGTCAGAGCTCCTGCTAATAAACAGGGAAACCTAAGTAGCCTGGGGATTGGTTAGGGGCAGGGTGTGAGAAGGGGCAAAAGTAAGAAATGGATGTGACCCTAATACTGTAGGTTTGGAGAAAGACTTGGTAGTGGGAGAGCCACAGTATGACTAGAACTGTGAGAGGTTATTCTAGTGGCCTGGGAGCAAATGCATGACAGAGAAACTGTAATGTACTTTAGTGCAATGGAAGTACTTTGGTGTAGACATTTGAAAGAGATGGAGTAAGAGAGGAGCTGGGGAAGACCTGGTTATCTTTTGCTTAATGCAATTTGAAGGGAACAGTATCATCATTGCCCCAGTCATTTCTCCAATAGTAAGATCAAAAATGGTGAAGCTGGAACTGAAAGTACAACTAGATACTGGTGTATTAACACTAGAGCAGCATGTTTTATGAGTCTCCCTGGAAAAGCAATAGTGTGCCACTTCTAAAACAAAATCTCAGACAGCAAGTGCAGAGTTAATCCACTACTGAACTTTGAGATTCTGCTTGAGGTGGATCATGAAGATGACACAACCCCTTTTCACTCTTATGGGATAGAGTATTTAAAATTCATGTAGAAAAAACATTGCTGCAACGTTATGGTTGAGAACTTCAAGGGATAAATCATCTGTTCTTCATTTATTGTTCCCATGGTAACAATAACTTATTCTCCTTGTGTTTATGTAATATTTGGGGTTACTTTTTATGCTATTAAATTTATCCTTTGGCAGAGGTACAGTTGCTGTGGGAACCAATATTTACAATTTACCGACCTTTGCACTTAACATTTTTAACTGCAGCATTTCATTAATGGCTTTTTCTGCATTGAGTTTCCTTGTTTTGTAAATGAGGGTTAGAAAAAAAGGGATAGAGAAGGGAAAAAACAAAACATTAAAGAAATCTAATTTCAATATGTGATAAACTGCATGTATTGATGTTGTGTTTGCAAGGCTACATTCAAACTAGGGCTGTCAAGCAATTAAAAAAATTGATTATGATTGGTTGTACTGTTAAATAATAGAATACCATTTATTTAAATATTATTGGGTGTTCTCTATGTTTTCAAATATATTGATTTCAATTACAACACAATACAAAATGTACAGTGCTCACTTTATATTTTTGATTACAAGTATTTGCACTGTAAAAAAAAATAGTATTTTTCAATTCACCTAATACAAGTACTGTAGTGCAATCTCTTTATCATGAAAGTTGAACTTATAAATGTAGAAATATGTACAAAAAATACTGCACTCAAAAACAAAACAATCTAAAATTTTAGAGTCTGCAAGTCCATTCAGTCCTACCTCTTGTTCAGCCAATCGCTCAGACAGACAAGTTTGTTTACATTTACGGGAGATACTGCTGCCTGCTTCTTATTTACAATGTCACCTGAAAGTGAGAATAGGCATTCTCATGGCACAGTTGTAGCTGGCATCGCAAGATATTTATGTGCCATAAGATTCATATGTCCCTTCGTGCTTCAACCACTATTCCAGGGGACATGTGTCCATGCGGATGAATGGTTCTGCTCGATAACAATCCAAAGCAGTGCGGAAACAACACATGTTCATTTTCATTATTTGAGTCAGATGCCACTAGCAGAAGGTTGATTTTCTTTTTTGGTGGTTCGGGTTCTGTAGTTTCCACATCGGAGTGTTGCTCTTTTAAGACTTCCGAAAGCAAGCTCCACCCCTCATCCCTCTCAGATTTTGGAAGGCACTTCAGATTCTTAAACTTTTGGTTGAGTGCTGTAGCTATCTTTAGAAATCTCACATTGGTACCTTCTTTGTGTTTTGTTAAATCTGTCCTTAAAATGAACAACATGTGCTGGGTCATCATCCGAGACTGCTATAACATGAAATATGTGGCAGAATGCAGATAAAACAGAGCAGGGGACACACAATTCTCCCCCAAGGAGTTCGGTCACAAATTTAATTAACGCATTATTTTTTAACGAGTATCGGAAGCGTGTCCTCTGGAATGGTGGCTGAAGCATGAAGGGGCATATGAATGTTTAGCATATCTGGCACGTAAATACCTTCCAATGCCAGCTACAAAAATGCCATGCAAATGCCTGTTCTCACTTTCTGATGACATTGTAAATAAGAAGAGGGCAGCAGCATCGCCTGTAAATGTCGTCAAACTTGTTTGTCTTAGTTATTGGCTGAACAAGAAGTAGGACTGAGCGGACTTGTAGGCTCTGAAGTTTTACATTGTTTTGTTTTTGAGTGCAGTTATGTAACCAAAAAAAAAATCTACATTTGTAAGTTGCACTTTCACTGCAAAGAGATTGTACTACAGTACTTGGATGAGGTGAATTGAAAAATACTATTTCTTTATAGTTTTTACAGTGCAAATATTTGTAATCAAATAATACACGGTTTGATTTCAATTACAACACACTATACTATATATATAGAAAAACATCCAAAATATTTAATAAATCCAAAATACTTAATAAATTTCAATTGGTGTGATTAAAACTGTGATTAATAGCGATTTTTTTTAATCACTATTAATTTTGTTGAGTTAACTGCGATTAATCGACAGCCCAAATTCAAACAAATAGAGCTTTGGATATATAGCGACACTAATGTGTGGGATATGGAGCTTGTTGACGTTATTTCACATACTTGAGAACGCCAAAACACATGAAGTGAGTATTGAAATGGTCACAAATTTAAAGAAAACTTACTTCACGTGTCTGTTTTGTTGGACATTCAAATCCAGTGGGCATCTGTCAAAGTGGTAATGCAGAAGCATCCAGTCAGCTTTTTCAAGCTTAACAAAGCCTCATTGAGTATGTCTACACTGCAGTTACACACCAGTGGCTGGCCCATGTGAGTCAACACCCTTCCCCCATTGTGGGGACCCAGAGCCTGGGCTTCAGCCCAAGTCAGCTGACATGGGCCAGCTGCAAGCATTTAACTGCAGTGTAGACATACTGAGGCTTCCCTAGCTGGTACTAGATACTATGGTGATTGGGCCACTTTCTACATTCATACATATAGAAAGCAAATTTAAAGGGACACTGTCATGTTAAAAATATTTTTTCTAAAAAGTCTTAACTGTATTACTAATAAAAGTTTGGGATACTCAAAAATTTATTTAAAACGTATCTTTCACATTTTATGCTATTTACTTTTTTGCCTTTCACTCAGTTTGGACAATGAATGGGGATTGGTTTCACTTTCTGGTTCTGTACTAACAGTGCTGAAGTATTTGGGTTTCAAACATTGCAAGGAATGTCTTAAGTCCAAACAGCTGTTTCATTTACTCTTTTAAATCATGGAAACATTTCTATTAGATTTTCACCTCCACTTAAATAAAACTTAGCATTGGGCCTAAACTTCCTGGCACTGACCTTTTTTAAAATTTGAAAACACAGCCATTGTTGAGTTAACAAAACAAGAAAGACCTGAACTATTTCCCCTTCCATCCCATCAGTACTCTGATTCTCAAAGCATGTCATACAGTTTTACTGGACTGTCCAAAACCTTTTCACCTGTATGCTGAGAGCAAATAAAAACTTCAATCTTAAAGGGAAAACTTTCAGATTCTTTGAAACTGAAAATGGTGGTATACAATGAAAACTTTCTCAACTATCAGTTATGCCAATACAATATGGGTTTGAAACTGCATTGTTGAGGGGGCTGGAGCAGAAGGCAGCTGCATACTCCCAGTGCGGGGGCTGATAGAAAAGTCTGTTTCAGTAATATGCCAGGCCTGACTTAAATCAAGATATGCAGTTCTAAGGCTTCTGATTAGTTGGCTTGGTAGTAACAGGGCAGTAGGAAAGAGAACTAGTTTGTGTCTGGTATGATGGCTTATTTTATTAACACTTCATCTCAGGAAAGATCAAGTACTTAGTGAACTGACATAATGGCCTCCTGTATCTCTGCATGTGTACACAGCATAACATGCTAAACGATTTAGTTCAGGCTGATATGACTGACCAGCTTCTCAGTCAAACTGGAACTGGAGTAGCAAGGGGTTGACGGTTAGGACTGAAGTGAATTCAGTTGTATGTAAAAGTTAATGGAACTCCTGCCCATACTATGCCTGTCTCAAGTTGGTGTTAGTTAATTACTTTCACAAGCATTAACTTACAAAGCTTTACCAAAGACAGAGCCTGTATAAGTTTAGGTAAAACAATATTTTTAGTCATAACTACTGTTGCAATAATAAGGAAGTATTCAAAAGTTTGCCTGTAATTCTGTCCCCTTTTGCATATGCATTGTGATCACACTCAGTATTTTTTACAAAACTGCTGCCTTGTTCAGTGTGTATTATGGGCAGTATCTGAAGCTCTTGTCTCTTTGCCACTTCTTCATTTACTACAGAAGTTGGAAGTGTCTAGAGAAAGAAGCAAGGAACTTCAGAAAGAGAGTCTTGTGGTTAAGGCTCTGAACTGACACTCGGAACAACTGGGTTCTAGCCTTGGTTCTTCCAGCATCACAGAGCAAGTCTGTGGATGTCTTGTTGCCAAAAATTTTCAGGAGTGTCAGCTAATTGTGTATTCATTTTCTGGGTGTCAGTTTGAGACACCTACAGCCCAGCTTCCAGAAGTACTCAAGACTTGCAACTCCAGCTGAAGTCAATGGGAGCTGTAGGTCCCTCAGAACCTCTGAAAATTCAGGCACTTCCTGTTTCAAGTTGGGCATCCAAATTTAATGGAAATGTTTTTAAAAACTGGGTTTGTCCCCGGTGTGTAAAATGGAGATGCTGCTTCCCTGCTTCAGAGGAGTTATGAAGATCAATTCATTAATATTTGAGAGACACTCTGGTATTATGGTGATGGGGCCAAAGAAAAGCCCGTTGACAAAGTGCTAAAAGCAGGTGTTGTGGAAAGCTGGGAAAGCTCCCATTTCTAATTCTGCAGGCTCTATGAGGTATTTGATTTGAAACCTGCCATTGTTCCAGGACTGAATATTGCCCATTTGTGCATGAGAGGAAGTGTAATTTTGGAGGAAAGAATTAAATATTTTTGAGGTAGGCTGAAGTTAAAAAAAAAAAAAAAAAAAAAAAACCACAAAAGTACAGTGGCAGTTTGCGGCAGGTCTCAATCTGTAACTTACTGTTTACAACACTTATCACTGAGATATCTGAACATTATCCAGACCTGCTCAGAGATTTAGAATAGTCCAAGTTCTAGCAGAGCAGAGGAGTATGGTAGGATAAAGAAGGATGGTCTTGTGAATAAGACACTGGACTGGGATTTGAGAGCTGGGTGCAATTCCTAGCCCTGTCATAGATTTAATCTGTGTGCCTCCTTCCCTAACTGAACAGTGGGGATAATATTTCCCTCACAAGAGTGTTGTGGCATTAAATGTGTTGATGTGAGGTGCTCGGGGACTATGGTGATGAATGCCATAGAAAATATTTTAAATAAATACATGCAATTTATGACATGAATGTCACCATATGATCTGTGCGTGTGTGAGCAGATATAACACACATGTAGCTATAATAATTGTAAATGTCTGTATATGTTAAATATGGAAACTTACTGGTTAGACCAGTATACCTACTATAATAATACCCAGGCTTGTGTATTAGACACTCCTCAAACCTCTTATGTCCTTATTGTCCCTTTAATTTAAAAAAAAAAAAAGTATTGATTTGACTAAATGGTCTCCTTGGTGGACACCTTGTGAATCACATTTTAGTGTCAGATTTTACAGCCTTGTTCTAACTTAGTGGAAATCATTATTTTATAATGGAAATACTGACAGACTCTGAGGGCACAAGATAGAATGGTCTATGGCTGTTACAAGATCTTTAGTTGATTTTTCTCTGAATAATTGAGCTTTGCTATCCAAGGAGTCTGATTACCACAAGCAGGAGAGATGCAGAGGGCAAAGAGTCCAGTTACCACATGCAGGAGTGATGAGGTCTGCATTGGCTTAAAATCTAGCATTCTTTCAGTTGCAACTGGAGAGAGGCTTATCTGCAAGGTGAAGAATGATTGTTAAAATGCAGTCAGCTGATCAAACTTCTTCCATTTTCTCATCCAGCTGGATGAAATCCAGGAGCTAACAGTAGCAGCACATAATTAGTAGTGGTCTGGGTTTCACCATGTGTGAGAATTTATAGAGGGTTTCAAGTGGGGTGGAGCAAGTTTATTTTTGACAGACTATAGACACTGACAGGGAAAATGGATGTCTTCCTTCAATGAAACTGGCAGCTGCCTGGGAGCACTGTCCAGAATTATCCCCTTGTGGCTGATATTGGGTGGAGGTGGTTGCAACTGTTAACTTTTCTTTTTCATTAACGTAATGTATCTCTTTCTTTTCATGTGTTGGTTTCTTGGAGCAGTCATTACAGTAAGTATTGCTTTTATCAGTGATCTGTGGTGCTTGGAAGTGTGTGTAAATCTGTCTGGTACAAGGCAGTGTGTGTGTGTGTAGGGAAGTCGCTGACCTGAGCTAGTGGAGTTGCTGCTTTCTCAGTCATCCAGTTACATGGATGAGGAACTGGGTCTCAACATCTCTTCACAAACTGATATATTAAATGACACAGATGATTCTTTATTTACTGCAATGGCATTTGACTGTACATGTTTCAGAACAAACCATTATGGCAGATAGGTGGAGCAAACATAGAGCAAGTCTATCCAGTCCTGCTGCCTTTGGGCAACGTGATCCCATGAGTAACCTGCCCTCTAAATTCCTTAACTCCTTTTATTTACCAAATGCTTCACTAGTCTTGATTCATCCCACACCACCCACCAAGGATGTATAGTGGCTCTTCTTTTCCTGTCATATCAGTCATTGCTTGAAACTGATGTCTCTTGCTCATTAGGGAGGAGAAATTCAAGTAGCTGTGGTGAAAGCTCTGCACACTGTACTGTCTGGTTTCAGTGCTTACCTGAACACTAAGGGCATGGCTACACTTGCAAATGTAGAGCGCTTTGAGTTAAACCAATCTTTGTAAAGCGCAGTAGGGAAAGCGATGCAGTCTGTCCATACTGACAGCTGCGAGCGCACTGGTGTGTCCACATTTGCGGCACTTGCAGCGGCATTGGGAGCAGTGCATTGTGGGCAGCTATTCCGCAGAGCACCTCTTCCCATTCTGGCGCTGTGGCTTGTGGGAAGGGGGCGGGATGTGTGGGGCATTCTGGGTCCTGTCCCAATACCCCGTGATGCATCAGTAGGATCCCAGCAATCCCTCTGCTTCCGTCCACAATTGGTGCCATCTTTCAACATTTTTTGTACTGCGCGCTCTGTCTTCCCTTTTGGTCTGCAGGAATGGAGCCCGAACTGTTGAGGAATGTGCTGATGAATCTCGCCAGCACATCATGTTTGGCACTTGAGTTACTCCTTAAGATCCAAAGTGATGGTGAGGACTCCGACGATGATATCGACTTGGGTAATGCATATGACATGAGATTGCTTGTGGCATTCACAGACATGCTCACCACCATGGAACAGAGCTTTTGGGCTTGGGAAACAAGCGGTGAGTGGTGGGATCACATTGTCATGCAAGTCCGGGATGATGAGCAGTGGCTGCAGAACTTTTGGATGAGAAAAGCCACTTTCATGGGACTGTGTGAGGAGCTCGCCCCCACCCTGCGGCGCAAGGACATGATGAGAGCTGTCCTGACTGTGGAGAAGCGGGTGACTATTGCAATCTGGAAGCTGGCAAATCCAGACAGCTACCGATCGGTCGCTAACCAGTTTGGACTGGGGAAGTCGGCCGTTGGAATCGTGTTGATATAAGTTTGCAGGGCCATTAATCGCATCCTGCTCAGAAGAACTGTGACTCTGGGTAATGTGCATGACATTGTGGATGGCTTTGCACAAATGGGTTTCCCTAACAGCGGAGGGGCGATAGATGAGACACATATTCCAGTTCTGGCACCAGCCCACCTAGCCTCCAAGTAAGTTAAATGGAAGGGCTATTTCTCTGTGGTTCTCCAGGTGCTTGTGGATCACCGTGGGTGTTTCATTGACATTAATGCAGGCTGGCCAGGAAAGGTGCATGATGCACGCATCTTTCGGAACACTGGCCTGTTCAGGAAGCTGCAAGCCGGGACTCTTTTCCCAGACCAGAAGATCACCGTAGGGGAAATCGAAATGCCCATTGTGATCCTTGGAGACCCCGCTTACCCTTTAATGCCATGGCTCATGAAACCCTACTCAGGGAGCCTTGACAGCAGCGAGAAGCAGTTCAACAACAGGCTGAGCTGGTGCAGAATGACTGTGGAGTGTGCTTTTGGCCGTTTAAACGGCTGCTGGCACTCTCTGTATGGGAAGCTGGACCTGGCCGATGAAGCATCCCCGCGGTTATATCCGCGTGCTATACCCTCCATAACATTTGTGAAGGGAAGAGTTGAACGATTCACTCAGGCATGGAACTTGGAGGTTCAACACCTGGAGACTGAATTTGAACAGCCAGAGAGCAGGGCTACTAGAGGGGCCTAGCGCGGGACTGCAAGGATTAGGGATGCCTTGAGGGAGCAATTTGAGGCTGAAAGCCACCAGTAATGTCGGGTGTCCTTGATGGGAGTGAAGTGCAGTGGTTCCAATGTTAGTAGGAATCTGTGTTTGCTACATATGATACACTGACTTGCAGTGCCTGTTTCTTTCCTGGGCTAAGGTATCTTTTACGTTATGCAATAATAAAGAATGTTTTCAAAGCAAAAAAATGCATTTATTGAAAAGAAAATGCATTTATTGAAAAGAGAAACAACTGCGTGGGAAACAGAAAGGGCAAGGGGCTGGGGTGGGGAATGGTACAATCACAGGTTTGCGTATGTCCTGTTATCATACTCAGCCTTCCTGTCTGGAGTGCTGTGCAATGAGTGCTATACTGCATGGTGATGGGAGTTGAGCGCAGTGGATAAGGGTCTTAGTTTTCAGGGCTGGGTGGGGAAGCTACAGGTGTTGGAGGCAGCTGGTGGCAGTAAGAACCTGGATGTTAGGGAAAGTGGGTTGGAGGTGACATGGGGGCACAAGGGAAAGAGTTTTGGGACAAGGGCTGCAGGGCGGGGTGGACGTGGTAGTGCTCCGCCTGCATGGCTATCCGCGCCTGGATCGAGTCCGCTTAGCGCTCCATGATACTTATCAACCGCTCTGTGTTTTTGGTGCCAGCGATCTGCATTCTGTTGGTGGACCCTCCTTTCACTCTCCTGCCACTCCTGCACTTTTTGATTTTCATTAAGGGAGTGTTGCATGACTTCATGCAGCATGTCCTCTTTGGTTCTATGTGGCCTCTTCCTGACTCTTTGCAGCCTCTTGGCCGGTGATAAAACAGATGCTGAGATCTCAAGGTTGCATCTGTAAAGGCAAAATGTAACACTTAACAGAGGCAGCATTGTTCACACCAGAGAGAGCAATGATTCTCCTGTACTTAAGAAGGACAAACACAGTCTACACAATAGCATAATTTGCCCGTCCCAAAGCAAGCGCACATAACCCCTGGGAGCCCCAAAATGGTGAGTAAGCACAGGGTCAAGGGGGACTGATTCTTTCATGGTTGTACTGTCCTCTGGGTTTCTGTGCCTTAGGGAGAGCCAACAGCTGCAGGGGGGCCCCTATGCTGAACAGTGTCCCTACATCTTCCCCAGGAGTTTGTCCTGGAAGATATCTCACTGCTGAGGGTGATCTGGGAAGCAAGGGAGGGTCTTCTACTACAATGCGGCTTCTGCCCTAGCCCATATGCAGCTTGCCTGTGTGTAGCAATGGTCCCCCCGCCCCTCATGGCACAGTGGCCTGACTGGGATAAGGACTACAGTGGCTCTCCCACAAAACCTGCACAAGCGCATTGCCAGTTCTGGATGAGACCTTTGAAGAGATCACTGAGGCGGATTACCGCAGTGTGAGAGAGCATCTAGGCATGCATGCAGCCCTAACTCTTCTCACCCCAAAAACCCGCACCGAATAACTTCCTTCCCAAAATAAAAGCCGTTTACCAGGAGCCTCCTATGGTGTTTGTCCTTCCCTAAGCACTGGCTGCTGTGACTGGCTACCTTCCTCCTGGCTTGAGAACAGCTCCTGGCTGCATGCATCTAGGGATGCCAGCGTGTCTTCCTCCTCCTCAGCACCCTCACTCCCGCATTGCTCCTCCTATCATGTTGGACCGTGCTCTGAAGTGTCCACAATGGTATTCGGAGTGGAGGTGGGGTCGCCCCCAAGTATCGCGTCCAGTTCTTTGTGAAAACGGCAGGTCGCAGGGGCAGCACCGGAGCAGCTATTTGCCTCTGGGCTTTGCGGTAGGCGTTCCACAGCTACTTCGCTTTAACCCTGCACTGCACTGCATCCCGGTCATGGCCACTTTTCATCATGTCCATTGATATCTGCCCGAAGGTATCGTAATTCCTATGGCTGGAGCGCAGCTGGGACTGGACAGCTTCCTCCCCCCCGAACACTGAAGTCCAGCACCTCGCCATTGCTCCATACTGGGGATCACCTGGCGCATGGAGGCATGGTCACCTGCAAAGATTCACTGAGAGCACTCCACGCCTGGCTGAACAAACAGGAAGGGGATTTTCAAAATTCCCAGAGAATTTAAAGGGCGGGTCTGATGGTTGGTCACCTGAGGGCAGGACAGTAGAGTTCAAAGTGATGACCAGAGTGGCTAGAACAGGCATTGTGGGACACTTCTGGAGGCCGATCAGAGCGCATTAACAGACAGGGAGTCCCTCCAACGTGGGCGCACCAAATGTTATTCCACTCGCTGAGGTGGAGTACCAGGAGCTCTGTAGCCGTGGAGTCAGAGCGCTCTATGTGCCTTGCCAGTGTGGACAAGTCATGAGTTAGAGTGCACTGAGCTGCTTTAATTTGCTCTAACTTGCAAGTGTAGCCATGCCCTAAGGTGCATGTTTCCAAGGACAGTTTGAATCCAGTTCTGGATCCACATTTTGTCTTTTAAAAGCCAACTTCTGCCCTATTTCTTCCACGTCTGTCATCTAATCAAAGCTGTATTTGGCAGTCTGGTTTACTTCTGTTAAACAGGCTTCCTCCCTTGGGTCTTCATTCCTTTCTTTAAAAAAGTAAAACATCCTGTAAATGAAATAGGTAACAAACTCCAATGCTCTGGGTATCAGACTTAAGTGTCTTGTATGGACAACTTATGCTTTGACCTAATCTTATACCTGGCCACCAGTCATGGGTACTTTCAGAAATGTACATGCAAATAGAAATCTGAAATCACATTGTCACTACATTCAAACCTTGGTCCCAGGTCTGGGAGTAACTGATAACTTTGCTGCTATATATCAGTCAATCAGCAATAAGATCATGTTAGTCTCTTGGATCCCAACAGGTAACCAAAATTTTTCTTTATGGCAGAATGAGTACATGAAAGATGACTTTCTGATCAAAATTGAAACCTGGCACAAACCGGACCTTGGAATGCAGGAGAATGTAAGTGCTTTCAGTGAGGAACTTTGTGACATTAAGTGGCTAGATCTGTTGCTTGTCCTGTTTTTGAATTCAGTATTGTTATTCTCTTCACATTTCTGGGATTAACATACCTCATGTCAGGCTAGCAAGGAGACTATGCCCCTTATGATTAGACTCCCTTTTGCCTGCTCTGGGTGGGAATGGATGCTTATTAAAACTGTACTTCTGAAGCTCTTGTGCAGAAATTGGTTGGGTTTTGCAGCTTCACTTCTGAATTACCTTTTTCTTTAGCTGATTTTATGTTTCAACATTAACTGGTGAAGCCCTCAACTCTGACCCCCTGCTAATGGGTGCTTGATGCTCAGATCTTTATCTCTGTTCTCCATTCTAATTTGGCATGGGGATGATGTGTAGATGGTTTGAAATAAAAATCTGGCTCCCACTTCTACTGCAGGTTCATAAACTAGAGCCAGATGTATGGAAGAATGTAGAAGCAATTTATATAGACATTGCAGATCGGAACCAAGTGCTCTCCAAGGTATGCTGGTGGGTAAAGCATTTCATGTGATGGCATTAGTATTACAAAAGGAAGATTGATGCAAACCTCATTTCTGAAAATTAGCATGACCCTGCAGATAATCAGACAAGAAGTGAGGAGGGAAGGAGAGACTTTTTTTAATGGGGGCGTGACTGTGGTCGCTGGAGGGGCTACACTGAGAATGCTTCATCAGGGCAAACTGAAAAGCATAGGGCAGATGATCCCCAAAACTGGTGGTTTATTTTATAAATAGATTTCATCAAGCAGCTTCTGTAACACCTTAATGGTTACCAAGAAGCAAAAACACAGTTCCCTTTAATCAATTCAGGCTTTGGCTCCCACCGAGACAGCCTAGTCTGATATAGTGAAAACCTTATTCACCATATGTAAAGCTCAACCAATCCCGTGAGATCGGACACATTACTCACCAAGTCAATGAATACTTCAGATCTTACCCAAATGCATGCTTAAAGCCAATCCTTATTAACTAAATCTAAGATTTATTTAAAAAGAAAAGAAAGAGTTACTGTGGTTAAAAGATCATTATATATACGGAGATGAATCATGTTCTTATGTCAGTTTCATAGCAGAGATGGTGAGGCTGCTGATTTGTAAAAGTCCTTCTAGAATCTGTTCAATAGGTTATAGCCCAGTAGGCAGTCCGTGTGCATAGTTTTGTTCAAATTCTTCCATGAGAATTGCAGGGCTAATCCAGAATAGACCTGGAGACCTCAGTCTTGTGATTTAGACTTTCCCTGACAAAGTTTTAAGCAGATCTGAGATAGTAAGGATCAGGCCCGAAAGTTTCTTTATAGCTGAAAGAAAAGGAGTACTAGTGGCACCTTAGAGACTAACCAATTTCACGAAAGCTTATGCTCAAATAACTTGTTTCAGAGTAACAGCCGTGTTAGTCTGTCTTTGCAAAAAGAAAAGGAGTACTTGTGGCACCTTAGAGACTAACCAATTTATTTGAGCATGAGCTTTCGTGAGCTACAGCTCACTTCATCGGATGCATACCGTGGAAACTGCAGAAGACATTATATACACACAGAGACCATGTGTGTATGTAATGTGTATATATGTGTCTCTGTGTGTATATAATGTCTTCTGCAGTTTCCACGGTATGCATCCGATGAAGTGAGCTGTAGCTCACGAAAGCTCATGCTCAAATAAATTGGTTAGTCTCTAAGGTGTCACTAGTACTCCTTTTCTTTTTGCAAATACAGACTAACACGGCTGCTACTCTGAAACCTGTCTCTATAGCTGAAGTTCAGCTGATAACCTCTTGGCAGCAAATAATCACAGAGGGCATTCCATGGATCAAGAATAAGTAATGTACATTGTTGCTTTGAAGTAAATCTGTGTTTCCTAAGCACACATCAATAACTACTTGTATTTATTAGCATAAGGCAATTAACTGTTCAAACAGTTCATAGGTAGCTTACTACAAACTTTAAAGAGAAATAAAGACAAAGATATTATTACACCACAAGTTCTAACTACATGTTAGTATCTCCTTTTGATCTCTGAATCAATAGAATATAGTAATGAAATATCATAGACCGGAACAGAAGTTTAGCGTCTATAAGCTAATTAGATCACATTGTTAAACTTCTCACAAGATATAGGTATCAGAGTAACAGCCGTGTTAGTCTGTATTCGCAAAAAGAAAAGGAGTACTTGTGGCACCTTAGAGACTAACCAATTTATTTGAGCATAAGCTTTCGTGAGCTATAGCTCACTTCATCGGATGCATACTGTGGAAAATACAGAAGATGTTTTTATACACACAGAGCATGAAAAAATGGGTGTTTATCACTACAAAAGGTGTCTCTCCCCCCCTCCCCTCCCGCTGGTAATAGCTTATCTAAAGTGATCACTCTCCTTACAATGTGTATGATAATCAAGGTGGGCCATTTCCAGCACAAATCCAGGGTTTAACAAGAACGTCTGAGGAAGGGGGGAGGAATAAACAAGGGGAAATAGGTTACTTTTTATAAAGAATCAACCATTCCCAGTCTCTATTCAAGCTTAAGTTAATTGTATCCAATTTGCAAATTAATTCCAATTCAGCAGTCTCTCGTTGGAGTCTGTTTTCGAAGATTTTTTGTTGAAGGATAGTCACTTTGAGATCAGAAATCGAGTGACCAGAGAGATTGAAGTGTTCTCCGTCTGGTTTATGAATAATACTTGACATCTGATTTGTGTCTATTTATTCTTTTACGTAGAGACTGTCCAGTTTGCCCAATGTACATGGCAGAGGGGCATTGCTGGCACATGATGGCATATATCACATTGGTAGATGTGCAGGTGAACGATTGTAAGGAGAGTGATCACTTTAGATAAGCTATTACCAACAGGAGAGTGGGTTTTGTGCGGGAGGGGGGAGAAAACCTGGATTTGTGCTGGAAATGGCCCACCTTGATTATCATACACATTGTAAGGAGAGTGATCACTTTAGAAATAGTTTTACTTTGTGTAATGACTCAACAAGGACTAGCCCTGTTTACCATTTCAATACTCTTCTAATACATCCTTGTGGGTTGTTTTCAGGTCACACAGCCTGCTGGTTGTTTAACTCTTACTGGCTCAGCGTGGCAGAGGGCTAAAGGAAACTAGAGAACAGTAGGGTCCTTTATGGACAATTTTGATGTAACTCTTAATTTTGTATCCAGTGCTTAGATACTACAAAGGTGGGCTTGGTAGAAATGCCTAGTTAAGTGTTGTTCATCTGTATATAGCATTGTAGTTGGCCATAGTACTTTGCTTAGCAAGGACTGACATTGTCCTTGTCTTGAAGAGCTTGGATTTCAAAGCAGCACAAAATAGACAATGGAGAAGAGGACAGGCGAGACTGGAAGAAATTCACAAAATAAGGTTATGGAGTTGGGTGGCTGGTGCTATATGCCTCACATTAACTTTTTTCCAGTATCTTTACCTTTTAAAGGGAATTAAGTTGCTTTTGTTTCAGTATAACACATGCAATAGTCTGAAATGGACACACTATTCAGATCTTTAGCGCCTTTAAATTGCAGTAATAAGTCAATTCCATCTCAGGTTCTTGCACCAAATCTCCATGAGCTCTGTCTTTGTGACTTGTCTAGGCACCAGAACCCTTCCATGGAATTATAGCTTGTATCTACGTATCAGTAGTATATGTGTACACACACACACACTGGTACCCAGCACAAAAAAAATTCATAATTCCCACATACCTTCCAAGTGTAATTCCCAGAAATTACATGTTACATCCGAGGCATGAAATTACACATGCAAAGCATTCTTTGAACAGGTGTTTGAGGCACATTTATCTGGATATTTTGAAATATGAGTGATGATGAGCAAGAGAAGAGGACTGCATGGGGGTGGGGGGGCGAGGAAGGGAAGAGACTGTTCTTAACACATTGATCCATGTACTCCTTTTTTTCCAAAAATGTGTGTTGGAGTGGTAAGGAGTCCAAACTAGCCCAAATACTACTGGCAGCTAGTGATTTGTTTCATGGCTGTGACGCCAAAGGGTGGTAATTTATGGTTGTGAACATTAAATTCACATTTTTCAAAATGTTTCCCAAGTTTATGCACTTTAAACCTCTTCCATTCCTTTCCTTTCTCTCACTTGCTTTCTAATGGTATATACCATACATATGGTATATACCATGTCAAATAAATCTAGACAGACAAGAATCCAAACCATGTGCAATGCTTACCACTAGAAAGAAAAGGAGTACTTGTGGCACCTTAGAGACTAACCAATTTATTTGAGCATGAGCTTTCGTGAGCTACAGCTCACTTCATCGGATGCATACCGTGGAAACTGCAGCAGACTTTATATATGTGTATGTGTGTATATAAAGTCTGCTGCAGTTTCCACGGTATGCATCCGATGAAGTGAGCTGTAGCTCACGAAAGCTCATGCTCAAATAAATTGGTTAGTCTCTAAGGTGCCACAAATACTCCTTTTCTTTTTGTGAATACAGACTAACACGGCTGTTACTCTGAAGCTTACCACTAGGTTTCCTGATCCTCACTTTTAAACTAACTCTACTATAACAGGTCTCTGTGATTTGTATAAATAAGGAAACTCAATATCTGAATCCATAGATAATGCTCCACCTCAATATCAAGCCTAAAGTTTTACTAATATGCTGATTAAATCTAGTGTACTACAAGGTTCCAACACTGTTGGTGACATGCTATTCAGAAAGCAATAGAATAAAAAATAACTACACTTTTTTCTATGCTGCGTCAGTAAGACTGTAAATAAGTTGCGTTATCTTGTTTAAACTGCCTTCTTCCTGTAACTTAGATGCACAGACATAGCGTGTTTTATTATTATATTTGGGCCGTGTGATCATGTAATTAATATCCTATTGCAGGAAGAGTTAGTCACTGTAGGAACCTAAGGTTCAGTTCTGCAATGAAAAGTATCTGTAAAGATGGCATGGTGGGGTTCCCCGTTCAGTGACTCAATCCTTTCAAGTCAAACTTACTTAACTGGAGTAAAGAAAGGTATTTTCTTTAATTTAGCCTGGCATCAGAATGCAACTGAAGTTTTATTGTGGCTTCTGCATTATTTCTAGTAATAAACTGACTGCAAAACCCAGATTTGAGTGATACCAGTTTAATTCCATATCTCCAGTGGGGTTACATTGGTGTAAATCAGGGCACAGTTTGGATTCTGAATGGAACTGGACTAGTCTGTTGCTCCAGAACAATTCAGCTTGCTCTCCCACACTGTATTGGCTCTACAATGATGCCAGGAGTAAAGGCTTTTTTGGTCACCAAAGTGTGTAGCTATTACTTGTAATATGCACAACAAACAAGTCTCAGTAAGAAGGTGCCACATCTCAATCGCTCTTCTGCCACTAAATCTACTTAAAATCTGAATTTCATGGCTTTTTTGCAATTAAAGTCTCATTGTGAGTATTGGCAAAACCAAGTGTTTAAAATTAGTTGGTCCCCCCAAAAAATCGTGGGATTTAAAAATAAATAAATTTGGGGTTAGAGTTTCTAAATTAATCTCTTGTCTGAGTAATAAGGAACTTGAATTCCAAAGCAATTGTTTTGGAAGATTGGCCTTGAAAATAAGGATTTAAACAAAGTGTCTTCATATTCTCTATGATGCAGGGAAGTGTAGGAGTGCATTCTGACATGAGTACTGTGGTGATGCTGTTTTTATAGCACTGACCAATATTGATGATTAGAAATACACAAGGTATGTCTGCCTTAGAGTGCTGTGTACATTATTTCTTACAAGAGCCATGTGTTCTAGTCGCTTCCCAATACAGGTGATAATGTGAACCCTGTCCTGAAAAGCTTACAAACTAGTATCAGACACAATATACCAGTGGATTTGGTGGGGTAACAAAAGTAACATCAATTTTATAATACTCTTACTCAGCTAGGGTTAATGTACAGCATGGTGAAGTGAATTTTTTTCCTCTTGGCCAGTTTCTTAAAGGCTTCATGGAAAAAGTGGGTCTTGAGGAGATCTTTGAGTTACTCTAGACACTAACCTGTCCTCCAAGATCTGTTTCTTATGGATAAACATGTTTATATTTACAACAGGATTACAAGCAGGAAGAAGACCCAGCAAAATTTAAATCTGTCAAGACTGGACGTGGTCCTCTGGGCCCCAACTGGAAGGTGTGGATCACAGACCTCAGCACATCATGTCTGTTTTTGTGACTGGAGTGTGGTTGTCGGGATGGGTCAGGCATATGGAGGTTGGGGTATTAATTTGTCTAAACAAGGGAGGAAGTGTTTTCATCTGTGTCAGTGGAGGGTCTTATGTATGCGTGCTGAACGAGTGGACTACAAGTTCTGGGGGTCCTGTCCTAGAAAAAGGTTCCTACAGAGTTTCTGATTTCAGCTCATCATATGAACATCCTTGTCTCTTTGCAGAAAGAGCTGGGGAAACAGACAGATTGTCCGTACATGTGTGCTTACAAACTGGTAACAGTCAAGTTCAAGTGGTGGGGTCTGCAAAATAAAGTTGAGAACTTTATACAGAAGGTAAGTGAACCTGGTCAATATCGGGTTTTCAATGGCACCGTGGCCCCACTCCCCAACCCCACCCCAAGGCCCCGCCTGCACTTGGCCTCTTCCCTCCGAGGCCCCACTCGCTGCTCAGGCCTTTCCTCCTCACCCCGTTTGCTCACCTCCTCTTTCTCTGTGTGAGCAGTGGGTGGGGCCTTGGAGGGAAGAGACAGAGTAGGGGAGGGGCCTAATAATGTATGTTTGTAAGGCCTTAGTGTCTCCATTGCCTTAGTGCAGGGGAGGGCAAACTATGGCCCACAGGCCAGAGCTGGCCCATCAGGGCTTTCAATCCGGCATGTGGGATTGTGAGCTCCATGGCACAGTGGGACTAAGGCAGGCTCCCTGCCCTCCCTGGCTCCATGCTGCTCCTGGAAGTGGCCGGCACCACATCCCTGTCCATGTGCTGCCCTTGCCTGCACGCACCACCCTCCGCAGCTCCCATTGGCCGGGAACAGGGAACCGCAGCCAATGGGCGCTTCAGGGGTGGTACCCACAGGTGAGAGAAGCACGTAGTGGAGCTTCCTGCCCAACCCTACCCCCAGGAGCCACTGCCGGACATGCTGGCAACTTCTGGGAGCAGTGCGGGGCCAGGGCGCCTGCCTTAACCCCGCTGCGTGCCGCTGCCACCCCGGAGCCACTCAAGGTAAGCGGTGCTGGGCCAGAGACTGCACCCTTAACCTCCTGCCCTGCACCCCCTCCTGCACCCCAACCCCCTGCCCTGAGCCTCCAATCCCCTGTCCTGAGCCCCCTCCTGCACCCCGCACTCCTCCTGCACCCCAACCCCCTGCCCCAGCCCTACATTCATGGTCCTGCATATAATTTTCCCACCCAGATGTGGCCCTCAGGCCAGAAAGTTCGCCCACCCCTGGCTTAGTGTCTGGGGTTCCTTTGGATAATTAGGTTCCATAAACCACACTTTTCTCCAAAAAATTTGGTTCTGGTTTTGAGAATGACTTGACTTGCCAGGGGATTGCAACTGTTAATTAAAAAACAAACAAACTGAACAAAGGAGCGCCTTACGTTGTACTCTTCATCAGTGTCTTGTCTTTCAGAGCACAGCAGCTAACTCATCTTGGATGTTGCTGGATAATACATAATAAATAACGCAAGCCTTTCAGTTAAAATAACCTCACGTGCTTGTAACTAGTTACGGATGAGTTAAAAAATCTCACACTTCTACTTCAGTAGTGTGTTTAGTATGATTCTCCTGCCGTGCCCTGCCCTGCCCTGCTAGTCCTGAAGCCCAGGTCATAACTCCTTCCTTGAAACCAATGTTGTTGTTTAAAAAACAAACCTGGAACTCTTACTTAATTTCTCTCACACACAAAGGTCCAGTCAAACTGAGGCGTTTACCTCTTTATGTAAGGAATGGATTGCACTGTCCTAGCCTCATGAATGAAAATTCAGCTGCAGGTCACTGGATGGGGCGCTTGGAAAAGATGCATTTCTTTGGGGATTCAAGACATTGGGTGATTACGTTATGTTTCCGTTGACTTTGGCAGGAATTGTCAGTCTCCAGGTGCAGCAGCCATGCAGGAAGGTAGATGAGGGAGAGTCAGTGCTGTTCTTCAGTGCTGCTTGTTTATCAAGAACCCAAATTGGGCGTGATACCTAACAAGCGCAATAACAACGTCCCTGTCCTGAAGAGCTTACAATCTAAGTAGACACAGCAGAGAATAAGGGAAAGGAATAGAACATAAAGGCAAAATGACTGAACAGTTGCCTCTTACACCAGGAATGGAAACGATCTAATGGGCAGGCCTGGGTTAGTCAATGGGTACTATGTGCACGATCCCCATCTTGTGCAGGGCACCCCCCTCCTCCCGCCCCCAAACAAACAAACAAAAATCCACCAACCCAGGGCCAGGAAGGAGGTGGGGCATTGTAGGTGGAAGGCCCTGTCTGGATTCTGTAGTGAGCGCTAATGGATCAGAGGGGGGAGCCGAGCCAGGTCTACTGGACTGGTGCTGCTGCAGGATGAGTGTGGGGTGGGCTTGTTCTCCAGCACCCCCTCCCCCTCCGCCCAGGGGGAAGGACCCAACAATCCATCCCCCAGGGCCTCCCACCCCCAAAGGCAGGACCTGACCCCACTGGAGGCAGGTAAGGTGTGTGTGTGTGATGGGGGGGGAAGAGTTCTCTTAATGCACAGAGCCCCAAAATTCTTTAATCTGACACTGCTGATGGACTTTCAAATTAAACAAGAGGAATCACAGATGTCAAATCACTAACTCTAATTATTAATTCCTTCTCTTTTAAGCCTATTATGTAGTCTCAAGAGACTGCTGAGCCAATTCCACTGAAAACCTTATTGCATACCCCAGGCTATATGTAAGAACCCAAAATGGTCCAGTTTAAAAATCTAGAACACTGAATGACAGCATCCATGGTTTCTCTGGCAAGGGCATTTCAATTATAATGAACCAGAAATAGTTGGGTTTTTTCTTTTTCCGTCTGTAGCTTTCCTATGCTTGGCAAAGTGATCCCATTCCCATATAAAACAAAATGGCAAGCACTGAGGTTAGACCTGTAGCAATTCCCAGTGCACACATCTTTATGACAGTGCACATTAACTAACTGTAAACATGTTGTTCTGCATGCTGAATTGTTGGGATTCTTTTTCCTGAGCTTTAAGTTGTTTGTTCCCTCACCTTTGTTTTTGCAGCAAGAGAAACGTCTTTTCACAAATTTCCACCGGCAGTTGTTTTGCTGGCTTGATAAGTGGGTTGATCTGACTATGGAGGACATTCGCAGGATGGAGGAGGAGACCAAGAAACAGCTGGATGAGGTAAGTGGGGAGGAGAGCAGGTGTGGGCTGTGAGGCAGTATCTGTATTCTAAACCTACTATGGGGTGGGGAAAGAAGGCCTACCCCCTTGCTATGCAATACGCTCGCTTACCACACAGGTCATGCTGGTTTAGGTGGTTGGATCTGACTTTTTGAGTTCTGGCTTCCTAGTTAGCACTGACTCTTTATATTGCTCTGGAACAACTTTTTTATTGGTTTCATTGGTAATTTAGAAGATCTGTTACGGACTATTTTAAAATAAATTAAGATATCTTCTCACTCGTTACTCTAATGAGTATTCAGCTCAATGAGTCTCAGTAGGTTATCAGCAAAATCAGTCTCTGGGTATGGGGTGTTCGTGTGTGTGTTTTTATTTAAAAAAAAAAAAAAAAAGGCCCTGCTTTGAGAAATGTAGGTTTGGTGCTGGAGTTTCCATGCTCTCGCAATGAATATTCTTTGTAATTTTTTCACACTTCAAAATGTACTTGATTGTAGTACCCTGTGCCTTTTGCTCTTTGGGTAACAGAGCCCTAAAAGGAGCTGCAGCTTTGCCAGAAATGGTTCCGGGGCCTGCACAGCTTTTTTTTTTTTTACAAACTGCTTTACGTTAGGACAGTTGTCAGGGATGCGAGACTTCACCTCTGAGGCCAAGAAACTCCCACCTTCACACCCTTACTTTGATGTGGAGCTGACAGGGAAGCCGATTACCAGCATGTGTTGGAACAAATAGCTAAAGATGCTTGCTTACTTTCAGATGAGAGAAAAAGATCCTGTGAAAGGAATGACAGCTGCAGATGACTAACGTGGCTTCCTCCTTGTGCACTGTATGTACCCAGAGTATCTGTCATACGCTTTGTTTTGGCATTCAATGCTATTTAGAGCAAAAATCAAATTGATTCACGTTAGCAAGGAGTCAGTACAGAAATTGTGCAAGTCAGAAATCTGTAGAGCTGCTCATTTTGCTTGATAATGAATACACTTTTCACCTTGCCAACTGAATTTACTGTCTTGTTTCAGAATTATTTGAAACTGTTTGTGAGCACAAGGAAAGTGCTCATATTAGAACAGTAAGGAAAGTTAAGGAAAGTTAAGTTAAGGAAAGCATCATATTAGAACAGTAAACACAAAGTTACACTGATGCCTCATTTCTGTGTAATGTACCCATCACTTTGCATACCCTGTTAGAGGCCTTTTCAATAGTCTCAAATAATTAATAAATGAGCTTGAGTCTAGCAGCCCTGCCCTTTGGACATTTGAGGGTGTATTGGCCTGGATTGTGCCCAGCAACAATGTTCATCAATGGGCAAAGGTCTGGGGCAACATCCATAGGTCACAGGACAGAGAAGGAAGATATAGATGATGTTTCTTTAAGCTTCTGTTTTTGTCTTGTCTCTGTGTGCATCACTGTGGACATGCTGACTGTAGTGCTTTGATCCTTGGAACCAAAGTATTTGCATGTTTCAATTTTTCCTTGTTGGCCAGACTTCGTGCCAGTGTTTTAGGCAATGTACAGGTAATGGGGACAACTTTTTTTATACTTCTGCACTGCTGACATGAAGCAAACTTGAGTGGATGTAGGATAGGAAGCAATGTTTTTATCCATGACTACAGCAATATTAGTGGGGAAATGGTGGAAACTAAATGTCTGAAAGGCACTACTGATCAAGAGGAAAAAGTGTAGAAGGTTATAGAAGCTGCCTGTACATTATTTATCTAGATGGCAGTAGCTCCCACAGTGTGCTCTGTGCTTTGTAAACAGAGCAAGATGTAGTACCTTCCCCAAAGAGCATACAGTCTAAAAAGGTAAGATAGACAAAGGGAAAGGTGTTCAACATGCAAGCCAAATGGGCAGTAAAATGATAGGCATATCTTCTTAATCTCACTCTTTGTTAATATTTAAATTGTTCCCGATTTCTTTGGCGACAGTATTAGTTCTGTTCCAGCCTATTCTGTTCCAATCCATCCAAATCATCTTAATTTAATTTTAAAAATCCAAGCCAACTAAAATCATAGCTTTGCCATTCTTTTCCTATGAGCCCTTCCCCTTCATTCCTTAACATAATGAACCTAACTTCTTACCCTGCCTCCTTGATAAACCGCTCCTCAAAATCGTCCACCTCCCTTTGCCCAATATCGTGATGGGTATTGTACACATGTAGAGTAGAAAATGGTCTGTGCCTTGATGAGCAAACAATCAAAATAGACAAGACAGACCCAGGTTCAGGGAAAGGGATAAGAATGTAAAAGCAAAGTGAAGATATGTTCTCGCATCATATTAATTCCACAATTTTTTCTTTGTTTGCTTTAATAAAGTTTTTGGGTAAGTTTTTGTTTTGTACACTCTTTCTAAGATGGGGGTTAGTGAGGGGAAGGAAGGAAAGGTTTCCATTCTCAGAAGAATTTCTGGTGTAGTGTGGCTCCCCCATTTTAGCTACGTTTCGAAGGGTTACCAATGGTGGGCTGTGGCACCGAGCCCTGGTGGCCCTGCATTCCTTCTTCTGCTGTCACTGCCTTGAATGTTCTCCTGTTTCCTTGCCATACTACCTGTTGGCTGATCTGGGAGTTGCAGGCTCAGTCTCTGGGCTTCTGGTGGCAGCTCCAACTTCCATCTCCCTCTTCCCTTCCATTAGCCCCCGCTTGAGTTGCTAGTTGAATTCAGTTCCTGTCCATTACCTAACCCCATACTCTGCTTCTCCCTCTTCCATACCTACTGCATCCCATCTGGAAATGAGTTAGTGGCCTTGTCCCACAGGTCTTTTGGGATGGAACATGCTGGATAACTATTATAAATTGTCCTCTTTGGCAGTATTTGCAGATAGACTCTGGATTGAACTCTGCGCTAGGTTAGGTCAGGCTTGTTGATGGGACAGAATGGAGTAGTCCGTCCTGCTACTGCTTATGCTGGGTTCAGTCTGTGGCTAAATGAAGGACTTTTCCTTCAGGGTTGTCAATATTGCACCTTTACTGGCACATTTAATTTCAGAAATGGTTTTAAAATGTTTTCCTGTTGTCTCTTTCTCCTAGTTTGCAAGACAGTCAGCAGGAAGGCCCAGAGACTCCACCCTCTTGACCAATGGACCATCTCTGGATCAAGCCTTTCTATATCCAATCGGCAGGCGATTTTAAATCTCCCATAGCTAATTCTAGATGCCCTTTAATATTGTGAGCAAATAGACAGTCTGGTACTAAGCACTCCAATGTTAGCACGTATGTGAAGGAGGCAGCTCCTTGGAGACGTGTGACTTATAGATTGCTGTATTTATGACTCCTCCCTCCTTTTTTCATTGTGTTCAGACCAATTTCCATGTGTCCCTGTTTGATTTCCAAGTGGCATTTTTAGCTGAATTAGTCTTGTGATGTGGTGATTTTAGATTTATTTTGTTTTCAAAACTGGGATAAACTGCTGCCTTTGTCCTGTCCAAGCCCTTCACCATTCTTTGAGTGTCCATTTATGGAGAGGGGAATTGTCAGTATTTATTTGAGTGCAAAACTATTCCACAGAATTCTAGGCTCTGACTTTTGCTCCCAAGGTAATGATATTACTGACATACAGGCTCCAATACACTCCTGTGTTGCCACGGTCAAGTCTGCTGTTAAGATACCATCATACGTGGCTACTGCAACAGCATTACTTGGTCTGTCTAAACACACACAACTTAAAGGGACTGAACAGCAGGTGTCCTTTTGTGTGCGAATGCTGAGACCTTGAATGCATCTTTTGTCTAGATATGCGTCTTTCCTTTGGCCCTTGGAACTATGTTGGTGTTCTATAGTTGTGTGTATAAATCAGCCTTTTAAAATTGTTATGATAACTTACCTGATGAATCTCACAATCTACTGGACAGCCCTTTATTATGATTGCTCATATTTGTAAAACTAACACTATTTTGTTTGCCCATCAAAAGAAAATGAGTGTCCCAGGACAAGCAGAATTTTGTGATGCTGATAGGCATAAATAATCTCCATATCCAATCACGCTCAGATGCCTGGATCTGTGCTGCTGTTCAGCAATAATACTTCTCTGCATACTCCCCATTACGAAATTGCTAGAACTTAGTTTGCCTTTCTATGCTGTAAAAAGGCAAAATGTAAGACCAAGCAATCTCTGCACAAGACAACTGCAATTTCCTAGGGTTGCAAAGGATGTTGCTGAGTGTCAGAAAACAGCTCTAGGACTCATTCTTAGTCTGTGTCCTTATGGTGGTATCTCAGCTTTAGACAATCAAATAAGCTGGACGAATCAAACAAACACTACTTTATTAAATACTTGAGGAAACATGACTAGGAGAAACAAGGGCTTTCCTGGCTGATTGGTAGAGGCCAGTGTTTGGCTTGCTTCCGCCAGCAGCTGTGTAATCAAACTTCATTCCCTTTATCTGTATTGGGGTGAAGTGAAGTGAAATGTAAATGCCAAAGGCAGCTGTGATGTTACCATTTCCACCTCTACACTGGTTTGTTTGTTTTTTTTTTGGGGGGGGGGTTGTTTTTTTGAGTAATGCTTCATGCAGTATGCCCGGTTTGTACTCCGCCTCTTACAAACCTCCATCAGCTAATAGTTTCTGAATCAATCCCATGCCATGCTGAATGAAAGTGCAGGGGTGAATTGTTTTCGGTGCAGGGGAAAGATGCACAGGGCTTGCTCTGGAGGAAGAGGCTGGTTTTCAGTCAAGAGGCAGTTTATTCTCTCCCCCCACCCACCCCCCCCCTTTTTTTTTTTTTTTTTTTTTTTTGGTAAATCTGTTCTTTTGCCTTACAGATGTCTAAGTGCAATAAGCTCTGAATTGTACTGATAACTCTGGCTGATCCTTCTCAGTGACCTCAGAGGGTTTTTGGGATGTGGATTTTAGCATACTCATGAGGTAGAAGTAAAACCAGCTCATTATTAAATAATAGTCTAAGATATTAAACCTTAATCTTCAAGACTATTTGGGACCAGGAAAGTTGTTTTTGTGGCACTATTTCTCTAGGGGTTTGAGAAGCAGAGTCCAGGAGTGTACGCCCCTTACTAGAGTTCCCTCAATCTAGAATATTTTAATTGAGAATTAACACATTGATTTGTTAACATCTTGTCAGTAGCAGAGTTTAAGGAGGGATTCTTAACTTGGGGAAAACCTTGAAAATATATATAACATGATTGTTCTTAGATACTTGTGTTTTTATCCAAGAGGTTTTCTAGCTGACATTTCAACTCCATGGAAACAGATTCTAAAGACGGGATCAGAAACAGATTGTGTATGAGGGTGAAAGCTCGTATTTAAACACAAAGCTTTCCTGATTAGCAGTAATTACCAGGAAAAAATGCAGGAAACTGCAAGCTAAATACATGATTTAAAAAAAAAATTCATGTTTATCCAGAGTGAAAGTTTTCCTCAAAGTTGGGATAGAGAGATCCTGTAGAGACCTCTCTCAAGGGCAGTCTTGATCCTTGGTTCCCACTAGTAAGAGCATGGCGAAATGTAACAATCTTCACTGATTGTGTTAGTGTGCTGTATATCTCTTGCATTTGGCTTTGGCAAGAACCCAAAACCTGCTGGCTTCTGGAGGGGTTAATGATCAGATGTTTGTTTGTTCTAGGGGGATCCTTGTGCAGTCACATTCTCTTCAGATCCAATCCGGGTGCCCTGGTTGGATTTTAAACACTGCAGTTTTGATCGGAAGCAGGTGCCTTGGTGGAGAGGCCTATGGGCTGGGATGTTTTAGCTGGAGTTTACCTGATGGAGGAGGCCATAGTGACACTCTGTACTCCCAGCACACTTGCACCTTTCTGGGTTTATCCTCCTATAGCCCCTGCTGGGATTCCCTGACAAGTTTTGATTGGTTCATAGTGCTATTTCTTTTACAACATACACTTTGTAGAATTTATTAGATTATCTTGTTGTTTCTTTAATGTGAGTTTGTGCCTTTTGTCTCCTAATCTTCCAATACAGGCATATTGGAAACAAATCTAATAAAATCTTAGACAGAGCTTTTTGGAGTCTGTTGTCTGTTTTATACCTTGTGTGTCTAGTATTCCACATACATATGCTATCGTGTAAAATCTTTTAGTGATTATAGAATTATGTGTAGAGGACCTACAGTTTTCTGGATTCCTTACAGAACAAACAAGGCCTGATTCTGATCTCACACTAATGTAAATCAGGAGTAACTCCACTGAAGCCAGTGGAATTACTCTGTTTGTAAAACTGATGTAAGATAAGAATCTGACCATGTTACCTGTATTTACAATCTAATATTAGCTTTTTAATATTAGAGAAGACGTAGGTAAAACTATTATATGATTACTTAAGTCCATTATGTGAACATCTTGCTGGTCTTTAATATTAATCTTGGTGTAGTGATGATTTAACTGGGAATTGGTCCTGCTTTGAGCAGGGGGTTGGACTAGATGACCTTCTGGGGTCCCTTCCAACCCTGATATTCTATGATTCTATATTTGAGAGGGAGTAAGGGCAGCATGAAAATTAGATTAAAGTAGGGGTTCTGTCAGTTCTAGAATGACCATATGTCACTTGGGGGTTATTCATGTTGTTTTTCACAGGCCAGTTTTCTTACTGTGGGTTGGGCCTGGGCTACTCTTCCTTTCTGTGAATATTCTGGGTGTTCTAGCCCTACCCCTGCACATGTGGCAGCTCTATTCTCAGACCAGAGCTGGGGTCTTTGGAAAAGGGAGACAGGTTTGTGGTGGGGTGTCCTGTCTGGGGTTTAAAGATGTGTTACTCAAGGAATTTTTTTCCGAAAAAAGGAGGGCAGTCAGGGCTGGCTCCAGCGTTTTTTGCAGTCCCAAGCGGCAAAAAAAACAACAACTTGCTGTCGAACGGGGAGGCAGAATTCTGCCCGCCGAACAGAGAGGCGGAGTGATGATGTGGCTGCCGAATTGCTGCCAGCGACCGAAGAAGAGTTGCGTCCCCGCTGCCGAATTCCGGCCAAGAGTGGATTGCCGCCCCAGAGTCCGACGTCCTGCTGCCCCTTTACATTTGCTGCCCCAGGCACCTGCTTGGTTCGCTGGTGCCTGGAGCCGGCCCTGAGGGCAGTGCAAGCTCTTCCTGTCTATTTTAAATGGAGAAATATGCTGCCAAGCCATGATTCCCAGCTGGGGTGGAGGCTCTTGGTGGGGACTAAAGCCCTTCCTCTCTAGTTTGCCTATGGCTCCCGCACTCTGCTGTGCTGACAGAATCTGTGTTTTTCAGGAGGACTAACAAGCAGAGTTTGTAATGTAGAAAAATACCACAGTGATCTTCCTACACCACTTCTGCCCTCTGTCACTGTAGGCTTGTTCCATTCTCCTCAGTGTGGCTTGGACTGTGGGGGCTATCTGGACTCCCTGAGACCAGCGGCCCATCTAGCCCCCAGTCCTCTGTGGATAGGGGCTGTTACTAGTTGTGGCAGAGGAAGGGGGCAGCTTGAGCCCCTGGACTAGGGTGACCAAATGTCCTGATTTTATAGGGCAGTCTGATTTTGGGGGCTTTTTCTTATATAGCACCTATTATCTCCCCACACTCTGTTCTGACTTTTTACACTTGCTGTCTGGTCATCCTACCCTGGACTCTTGTGCCAATATCCACTGGCATAGTGGGGGTGGAGAGACTTGCAATCCTTGCTGTCAAGTGGCAGAGAGTTCTGCAAGCTACTCCCCCCGTCATGCGCACATAGGGTGACCAGATGTCCCAATTTTATAGGTACAGTCCTGATATTTGGAGATTTTTCTTATATAGGCGCCTCTTACCCCCCACACTCTCTCCTGAATTTTTCCTATTTGCCCACCTCTGGCATAGGGTGACCAGATAGCAAACTACAGCCTGTGGGCCACATCCGGCCCCAGGACACTCCTGCCTGGCCCATGAGCTCCTGGCCGGGAGGCCATCCCCCGCAGGCTCAGCACGATGCTCTGAGCGGTCGGCAGTGCAGTTGCAGAGCCGCAGCAGCTGTAGTGCCGCCAGCCACCAGTGCTCCAGGCAGCGTGGGAAGGGGGCAGGGGAGTTCAAGGGTGTGGTTGGGTCGGGGCTGTGGACAGGGGTTGGGGCAGTGAGAGCAGGGAAGAGGGGGGTTGGGGGGGGCAGTCGGGAAGCGGCGGGGGTTTGGATGGGGCGGCAGGGGGCAGTCAAGGGATGGGGGGGTCCCTCAGGGAACAGATTTCAGACTAGCAGCTGTGTTAGTCTGTATTCGCAAAAAGAAAAGGAGGACTTGTGGCACCTTAGAGACTAACCCATTTATTTGAGCATGAGCTTTTGTGAGCTACAGCTCACTTCATCAGATGCATGCAGTGGAAAATACAGTGGGGAGATTTATATACATAGAGAACATGAAACAGTGGTCGTTACCATACACACTGTAACAAGAGTGATCACTTAAGGTGAGCTATTACCAGCAGGAGAGTGGGGGGGGGGATGACCTTTTTGTAGTGATAATTTCCAGCAGTTGACAAGAATGTCTGAGGAACAGTGGGGGTGGGGGATAAACATGGGGAAATAGTTTACTTAGTGTAATGACCCATCCACTCCCAGTCTTTATTCAAGCCTAAGTTAATTGAATCCAGTTTGCAAATTAATTCCAATTCAGCAATCTCTCCTTGGAGTCTGTTTTTGAAGTTTTTTTTGTTCAAGTATTGCCACTTTTAGGTCTGTAATTGAGTGACCAGAGAGATTGAAGTGTTCTCCGACTGGTTTTTGAATGTTTTAATTCTTGATGTCTGATTTATGTCCATTTATTCTTTTACATAGAGACTGTCCAGTTTGGCCAGTGTACATGGCAGAGGGGCATTGCTGGCACATGATGGCATCTATCACATTGGTGGATGTGCAGGTGAATGAGTGTGGCTGATGTGATTAGGCCCTATGATGGTGTCCCCTGAATAGATATGTGGACACAGTTGGCAATGGGCTTTGTTGCAAGGATAGGTTCCTGGGTTAGTGGTTCTGTTGTGTGGTGTAAAAAGAAAAGGAGGACTTGTGGCACCTTAGAGACTAACCAATTTATTTGAGCATAAGCTTTCAGCGACCTACAGATGAAGCACCCCATGAAGTGAGCTGTAGCTCAAGTAAGTTGGTTAGTCTCTGAGGTCCTCCTGTTCTTTCAGGGACCAGAGGCGTTGGATGGGGCAGGGGCCCGGGGGCCTCTCAGGGGCCCAGAAGCAGGGCGGTCGGCTGGGGGCGAGGTCCGCGCCTGGCTGTTGGGGGGGGCACACTCCCCTCTCTCCAATTTTGGAAACCCGCTGTGAGCCTCAGGCCAAAAGCTTTGCCCGCCCCCGTCCACCTCCGTTTGTGTCACCTGATCTTCACTCCCCCCGCTCCGCACGGAGCCCACGCGCGCCCGTCTTCAGGGAAGCCCGCCCCTTACCTTCCCATTGGCAGATGGCGGCCTCCCCGCCGTCACGTGGGCCTATCGGCGCAGGGTGGGGAGGTGGGCAGGGCCATCGCAGGCCGCGTTGCCACGAGCGACACCGCCCTGAGGCGATCCAGGGCGCGAGCCCCGCCCACCGGTGCGGCGGGTCAAAGGCCGAGCTGGCCTGAAAGCGTCCGGCCGGGGCGGCTCTCGCTGCGCCCCGCTGCCGGGGATCAGGCGCCCGGACAGGCCCGGCCTTGGCACAGGGCGCGCCCCCCACAAGGGACTTGGCCCCGCCGCTCGAGAAGGGCCGACGGCGTCGGGACCCCCCGTGTGTGTGCGGGGGAGCAGCGGGCTAAGGACTCTTCCCCCCCCGGGGGGGAGGAGGAGGTGAGCGGAGGGGGGAGCAGTGGGCTGGGAACCCTCCCCCCCCCGTAGGGTGCGGGGCGGGAGCAGCGGGCGGACTAGGAAGTAAACCCTTAGGTGTGTGAGCTGGGGGGGGCGTGGAGAGGCTAGGGAACACCCCTGTCTGAGCATGTAGGGGTCTGGTGTGGGGGCCTGCGAATGATCCTCATTCTCCCCCCCCCCCCCCCAGTACTTGGGGTGTGTGGCCTGTGGATGACCCCCCCCCCCCATCTCCCATGCATGCAGGTGGCCTGGGGACAGCTGTCCCCCTGGGTGCATATATACCTTGGGGGAAGTGATACCCTCTGTGTGTGTGTGTGGGGGGGGGAAGGAGGTATTACTCGGGGACACCCCCATGTAAATAAATACATATATTTGGGTATTCGGGGGGATGCAGTGCCTCAGGGCCCCCCCTCTGGTGTACTGTTGGGGCCCAGGGATACCTCTTCTCTTGTATACGTATGTATAAGGAAGGGGACCCAACTCCCTTTTTTGTTTGTGAGAGGGCACACTGGGATCCCACTGGGCTGTTGGTTCCTGGCACTCATCCTGTTGACATACCCATTTCCTGACAAGAGCTCCTACTTTCTCAGCAGGTCTTTGGGGTGGGTGAGGCTTGAACCCAGGGGCCCGGCCTAGCCAATTGATTTAGAGATCATGAAGAATCTCAGGTAAGTGAGTTTTGGATTGGGCTCCAGAATTTGGGGATTGTGACAAAGTGGGAATTTTTTTGTATTATTTTTGTGAAGTATCTGTGTGCCTGAGTTTCCCCCTACTTTGCATTGCTTCTCAATGCAGGGTGGGGGGAAGAATTGTTTGCTCTCCGGGTAGTCTAAGCCGCTGGTTGCCAGTACAAAATTAGGTCCAAAATTAGGTCGGGATAACTATGTTGCTCAGGGGTGTGACAAATCCCCATGAGCAGTGCAGTCAGATCGACCTAATCCCCAGTGTAGACAGTTCTCGATCAATGGGAGAATTCTGTAGTTGACGTAGCTGTCACCTCTTGGGAGATGGATTACCTGCGCCACTGGAAACCTCTCCAGTTGGCATCGGTAGTGTCTACATTGAAGTGCTACAGTGGCCCAGCTGCTGTGGTTTAAGTTTAGGCATACCCTGAGGAAGGAAGTCAGAGAACTAGAGCCTGAAAATGGAGTTCACTACAGCTTGACTGGTGAATTGTGACTTGACCAGAATGGACTGTGCTTTAACTTTTATTTCTTTGTACTAACCTAAGGACTCTGAATGCTGTGTTCTGTTTGGGCTGTGACTGCAAATAGTGGCTGGGTTGAATTAGTCTCAGAAGAGTATACAAGTCTCTATCAGGAGTCTGTCTTGGTTAGATTTGCTGAGCAGAGCTCAAAGTGTAAAGCAGGAATGCTGGAACCTAGTCGCTCAATCTAGGATGTTGTGAGCCTGTGTGGCCTACCGTGAAGGAAGAGTGGGACCACTTGGGGGTCTGGCACCCTAAAGGGGCTCCTGCAAGAGACTGTTTAAAAACTGTTTCAGAGTAACAGCCGTGTTAGTCTGTATTCGCAAAAAGAAAAGGAGTACTTGTGGCACCTTAGAGACTAACCAATTTATTTGAGCATGAGCTTTCGTGAGCTACAGCTCACTTCATCGGATGCATACCGTGGAAACTGCAGCAGACTTTATATATACACAGAGGAGGTATTGTTTCATATTCTCTGTGTATATATAAAGTCTGCTGCAGTTTCCACGGTATGCATTCGATGAAGTGAGCTGTAGCTCACGAAAGCTCATGCTCAAATAAATTGGTTAGTCTCTAAGGTGCCACAAGTACTCCTTTTCTTTTTTTAAAAACTGTGGATCTGTGACAGGGGTCATCTTCTTTCTTTCACCCATTATCTTCATCTGTCTTCATGCACTTTGTTGAGCCAGCTCTTCCAGGCTTCAGGGGGTGGTGTATGTTTGTGTTCTGAAGACCTCCCACATTCATACTAGTTGCTGTTTCACTGCAGAAAACTGCTTAGTTTTATGCAGCAGCTACAATATTAGTGGATATTACTAATGGAGCTTAGTGGTTTGTGTCAGCAGTGATAATTAACCTTATGACTGTAGTAATATATGGACCTGCTATTCCCGTTCCTGGAGAAGAGATTAGATCTCATGACCTGCTGAAATCCATGATTAGATCTTTTTAAAAAAAAATAAAATAAAAGCCCTTGAAAGTTTATATAATGGCTTGTAATTACTGAAGCATGTAATGATTGTCCCAGCTCATTAGCAAGGAGTTATACTAATTACCAACTTTGCATAGTCACATGGAGTAAAGAAGAAAAGCTGATTTTCTACTTTTTAAACTTTGGAACTTGTCATTTCAGACAGTAGAACTGAACATTGTTTGACTATTTAACAGGTTTTTTTCTAATTTAAAAAAGGTCCGTTTCTTAATTTTTAATGTAGAGAGTGAAATCTGCTGTACTTGTTTAGATACAGAACAACATACCAGAAACCAAAATTCTTCCCTTCACTGGCAAATACAAAGGGAAAGAGTTTAAATGAGTCTCTGACTTTATTTTTGCTACAGGCCAGTATTTTTAACATAATGGCTTCTGGGGGGATAAATTGTGATGTCACAAGCACTGGACTGTGGACTTGACAGTGAATGGAGAAAGCTTCTGTTTACAAACCACTATGGGTAATTGGCAATAATAGACAAAGAAATACAGAAAATGGGTGTAAAACTTAAATTGGGACTTGACTAAGATATTAAGCCCTCTGTAAAGTTTCTCAGATATGTTCTCTTCCCTCTGAACCAAGCAACTGAGGCATTTTAAGGAAGTGTACGATTTCCATTTGCCATTCTTTTCAGGAGAAAAGCTAGGGCACCAATGACTGCTTATGTGATCTTAGAGGAAATCCCTTATTAATATATAAGTAAAATAATTGTTTTTTAAAAAACCCTCACAATTTGATCTCTGTAAACATATTAAGGGGAAATAAAAGAAATTGTAGTTACTGGAAATAAATCAAATGAAGATAAGGCAACATAGGCTGTGGAAAAGTTTTGCTAAACTGCAGTGTTTGTCTACAGCTGTGAGGAAGGCACTATTGCAATAAATATTACTAACTCAGTTTCTTCAAAGAAGCACTCTTCGGTATTGGAAGTTCATATAGATTCGTAGATTTTTTTTTTAATTTTATTTTATATTTTTTTTAAGGCTAGAAAGGACCATTGTGATCGTCTATGGTTTTCAAGCTTTTTTTCATTTGCAGATCCCTAAAAAATTTCAAATGGAGATGTGGCTCCCTTTGAAAATCTAGTCTGTGGATCCCAGGCTAAAAAACAGTGGTCTAGTCTGACCTCCTGCACAACCCAGGCCAGAGAACTTCCCTGTATTAATTCCTCTTTCAAATCTAACATCTGTGTTTGAATTAGAGCAGATCTTTTAGAAAAAGAATCCAATCTTGATTTAAAACTTTCCAGTGATGGAGAATCCAACATAGCCCTTGATAAGTTGTTCCAATGATTAGTTACCCTCACTGTTAAAAGTTTGCACCTTATTCTAGTCTGAATTTGTCTTCATCTTTCAGGTATTGAGTCTTGTTATACCTTTGTCTGCTAGATTGAAGAGCCCTCTATTATCAAATTTCTGTTCCCACTGTAGGTACTGATAGACTGTGATCAAGTCACTCCTCCTCCTTCTCTTCACAAACTTTGGGTATGTCTACACTACGGAATAAGGTCGAATTTATAGAAGTCGGTTTTTTAGAAATCGGTTTTATAAATTCGAGTGTGTGTGTCCCCACAGAAAATGCTCTAAGTGCATTAAGTGCATTAACTCGGCGGAGCGCTTCCACAGTACCGAGGCAAGCGTCGACTTCCGGAGCGTTGCACTGTGGGTAGCTATCCCACAGTTCCCGCAGTCTCCGCTGCCCATTGGAATTCTGGGTTGAGATCCCAATGCCTGATGGGGCTAAAACATTGTCGCGGGTGGTTCTGGGTACATATCGTCAGCCCCCCGTTCCCTCCCTCCCCCCGTGAAAGCAAGGGCAGACAATCATTTCGCGCCTTTTTTCCTGAGTTACCTGTGCAGACGCCATACCATGGCAAGCATGGAGCCCGCTCAGGTAACCGTCACCCTATGTCTCCTGGGTGCTGGCAGACGCGGTACGGCATTGCTACACAGTAGCAGCAACCCCTTGCCTTGTGGCAGCAGACGGTACAGTACGACTGGTAGCCGTCATCGTCATGTCTGAGGTGCTCCTGGTCGCCTCTGTGAGGTCGATCAGGAGCGCCTGGGCAGACATGGGCACAGGGACTAAATTTGGAGTGACTTGACCAGGTCATTCTCTTTAGTCCTGCAGTCAGTCCTATTGAACCGTCTTATGGTGAGCGGGCAGGCGATACGGACTGCTAGCAGTCGTACTGTACCATCTTCTGCCGAGCAGCCATGAGATGTGGATGGCATGCAGTCCTTCTGCACCGTCTGCTGCCAGCCAAAGATGTAAAAGATAGATGGAGTGGATCAAAACAAGAAATAGACCAGATTTGTTTTGTACTCATTTGCTTCCCCCCCTCCCCTGTCTAGGGGACTCATTCTTCTAGATCACACTGCAGTCACTTACAGAGAAGGTGCAACGAGGTAAATCTAGCCATGTATCAATCAGAGGCCAGGCTAACCTTCTTGCTCCAATAAGGACAATAACTTAGGTGCACCATTTCTTATTGGAACCCTCCGTGAAGTCCTGCCTGAAATACTCCTTGATGTAAAGCCACCCCCTTTGTTGATTTTAGCTCCCTGAAGCCAACCCTGTAAGCGCCCCTCCCAGCGTCAGAGCAATGGCAAACAATCGGGCATCTGAGAGTGCTGTCCAGAGCAGTCACAATGGAGCACTCTGATGGGGCTAAAACATTGTCGCGGGTGGTTCTGGGTATGTGTCGTCAGGCCCCCGTTCCCTCCCTCCCTCCGTGAAAGCAAGGGCAGACAATCATTTCGCGCCTTTTTTCCTGAGTTACCTGTGCAGACGCCATACCACAGCAAGCATGGAGCCCGCCCAGGTAACCGTCACCCTATGTCTCCTGGGTGCTGGCAGACGCGGTACGGCTTTGCTGCACAGTAGCAGCAACCCCTTGCCTTCTGGCAGCAGACGGTGCAATACGATTGGTAGTCGTCCTCATCGTGTCCGAGGTGCTCCTGGCCGCGTCGGCTGGGAGCGCCTGGGCAGACATGGGCGCAGGGACTAAATTTGGAGTGACTTGACCAGGTCATTCTCTTTAGTCCTGCAGTCAGTCCTATTGAACCGCCTTATGGTGAGCGGGCAGGCGATACGGACTGCTAGCAGTCGTACTGTACCATCTTCTGCCAGGCAGGCAAGAGATGAGGATTGCTAGCAGTCGTATTGCACCATCTTCTGCCAGGCAGGCAAGAGATGGGGATGGCTAGCAGTCGTACTGTACCATCTTCTGCCGAGCAGCCATGAGATGTGGATGGCATGCAGTCCTTCTGCACCGTCTGCTGCCAGCCAAAGATGTAAAAGATAGATGGAGTGGGTCAAAACAAGAAATAGACCAGATTTGTTTTGTACTCATTTGCCTCCTCCCCTGTCTAGGGGACTCATTCCTCTAGGTCACACTGCAGTCACTCACAGAGAAGGTGCAGCGAGGTAAATCTAGCCATGTATCAATCAGAGGCCAGGCTAACCTCCTTGTTCCAATAACAACGATAACTTAGGTGCACCATTTCTTATTGGAACCCTCCGTGCAGTCCTGCCTGAAATACTCCTTGATGTACAGGCACCCCCTCTGTTGATTTTAGCTCCCTGAAGCCAACCCTGTAAGCCGTGTCGTCAGTCGCCCCTCCCTCCGTCAGAGCAACGGCAGACAATCGTTCCGCGCCTTTTTTCTGTGCGGACGCCATACCACAGCAAGCATGGAGCCCGCTCAGCTCACTTTGGCAATTAGGAGCACATTAACCACCACACGCATTATCCAGCAGTATATGCAGCACCAGAACATGGCAACGCGATACCGGGCGAGGAGGCGACGTCCGCGCGGTCCCGTGAGTGATCAGGACATGGACACAGATTTCTCTGAAAGCATGGGCCCTGACAATGCATGCATCATGGTGCTAATGGGGCAGGTTCATGCTGTGGAACGCCGATTCTGGGCTCGGGAAACAAGCACAGACTGGTGGGACCGCATAGTGTTGCAGGTCTGGGACGATTCCCAGTGGCTACGAAACTTTCGCATGCGTAAGGGCACTTTCATGGAACTTTGTGACTTGCTTTCCCCTGCCCTGAAGCGCATGAATACCAAGATGAGAGCAGCCCTCACAGTTGAGAAGCGAGTGGCGATAGCCCTGTGGAAGCTTGCAACGCCAGACAGCTACCGGTCAGTTGGGAATCAATTTGGAGTGGGCAAATCTACTGTGGGGGCTGCTGTGATGCAAGTAGCCCACGCAATCAAAGATCTGCTGATATCAAGGGTAGTGACCCTGGGAAATGTGCAGGTCATAGTGGATGGCTTTGCTGCAATGGGATTCCCTAACTGTGGTGGGGCTATAGACGGAACCCATATCCCTATCTTGGCACCGGAGCACCAAGCCGCCGAGTACATAAACCGCAAGGGGTACTTTTCGATAGTGCTGCAAGCTCTGGTGGATCACAAGGGACGTTTCACCAACATCAACGTGGGATGGCCGGGAAAGGTGCATGATGCTCGCATCTTCAGGAACTCTGGTCTGTTTCAAAAGCTGCAGGAAGGGACTTTATTCCCAGACCAGAAAATAACTGTTGGGGATGTTGAAATGCCTATATGTATCCTTGGGGACCCAGCCTACCCCTTAATGCCATGGCTCATGAAGCCATACACAGGCAGCCTGGACAGTGGTCAGGAGCTGTTCAACTACAGGCTGAGCAAGTGCAGAATGGTGGTAGAATGTGCATTTGGACGTTTAAAGGCGCGCTGGTGCAGTTTACTGACTCGCTTAGACCTCAGCGAAACCAATATTCCCACTGTTATTACTGCTTGCTGTGTGCTCCACAATATCTGTGAGAGTAAGGGGGAGACGTTTATGGCGGGGTGGGAGGTTGAGGCAAATCGCCTGGCTGCTGGTTACGTGCAGCCAGACACCAGGGCGGTTAGAAGAGCACAGGAGGGCGCGGTACGCATCAGAGAAGCTTTGAAAAACAGTTTCATGACTGGCCAGGCTACGGTGTGAAAGTTCTGTTTGTTTCTCCTTGATGAACCCCCCCACCCCTTGGTTCACTCTACTTCCCTGTAAGCTAACCACCCTCCCCTCCTCCCTTTAATCATTGCTTGCAGAGCCAATAAAGTCATTGTTGCTTCACATTCATGCATTCGTTATTCATTCATCACACAAATAGGGGGATGACTACCAAGGTATCCCAGGAGGGGTGGTGGAGGAGGGAAGGAAAATGCCGCACAGCACTTTAAAAGTTTACAACTTTAAAATTTATTGAATGACAGCCTTCTTTTTTTTGGGCAATCCTCTGTGGTGGAGTGGCTGGTTGGCCGGAGGCCCCCCCACCGCGTTCTTGGGCGTCTGGGTGTGGAGGCTATGGAACTTGGGGAGGAGGGCGGTTGGTTACAGAGGGGCTGCAGTGGCAGTCTGTGCTCCAGCTGCCTTTGCTGCAGCTCAACCATACACTGGAGCATACTGGTTTGGTCCTGCAGCAGCCTCAGCATTGAATCCTGCCTCCTCTCATCACGCTGCCGCCACCTTTGAGCTTCAGCCCTGTCTTCAGCCCGCCACTTACTCTCTTCAGCCCTCCACCTCTCCTCCCGGTCATTTTGTGCTTTCCTGCACTCTGACATTATTTGCCTCCACGCATTCGTCTGTGCTCTGTCAGTGTGGGAGGACAGCATGAGCTCGGAGAACATTTCATCGCGAGTGCGTTTTTTTTTCTTTCTAAGCTTCACTAGCCTCTGGGAAGGAGAAGATCCTGTGATCATTGAAACACATGCAGCTGGTGGAGAAAAAAAAAGGGACAGCGGTATTTAAAAAGACACATTTTATAAAACAGTCGCTACACTCTTTCAGGGTAAACCTTGCTGTTAACATTACATACATAGCACATGTGCTTTCGTTACAAGGTCGCATTTTGCCTCCTCCCACCGCGTGAACGGATTTTGGTTGAATGCCAGCAAACATACACTGCAATGCTTTGTTCTACAGTGATTCCCCAGTACGTGTTGCTGGCCTGGAGTGGTAAAGTGTCCTACCATGAAGGACGAAATAAGGCTGCCCTCCCCAGAAACCTTTTGCAAAGGCAGAACCGCAAATGCCAGGGCAAAGTAATCCTTTCACATGCTTGCTTTTAAACCATGTATAGCATTTTAAAAGGTACACTCACCAGAGGTCCCTTCTCCGCCTGCTGAGTCCAGGAGGCAGCCTTGGGTGGGTTCGGGGGGTACTGGCTCCAGGTCTAGGGTGAGAAACAGTTCCTGGCTGTCGGGAAAACCGGTTTCTCCGCTTGCTTGCTGTGAGCTATCTACAACCTCCTCCTCATCATCTTCTTCGTCCCCAAAACCTACTTCCGTATTGCCTCCATCTCCATTGAAGGAGTCAAACAACACGGCTGGGGTAGTGGTGGCTGAACCCCCTAAAATGGCATGCAGCTCATCATAGAAGCGGCATGTTTGGGGCTCTGACCCAGAGCGGCTGTTCGCCTCTCTGGTTTTCTGGTAGGCTTGCCTCAGCTCCTTCAGTTTCACGCGGCACTGCTTCGGGTCCCTGTTATGGCCTCTGTCCTTCATGCCCTGGGAGATTTTCACAAAGGTTTTGGCATTTCGAAAACTGGAACAGAGTTCTGATAGCACGGATTCCTCTCCCCAAACAGCGATCAGATCCCGTACCTCCCGTTCAGTCCATGCTGGAGCTTTTTTGCGATTCTGGGACTCCATCATGGTCACCTGTGCTGATGAGCTCTGCATGGTCACCTGCAGCTTGCCACGCTGGCCAAACAGGAAATGAGATTCAAAAGTTCGCGGTTCTTTTCCTGTCTACCTGGCCAGTGCATCTGAGTTGAGAGCGCTGTCCAGAGCGGTCAGAATGGAGCACTCTGGGATAGCTCCCGGAGGCCAATACCATCGAATTGTGTCCACAGTACCCCAAATTCGAGCCGGCAACGTCGATTTAAGCGCTAATCCACTTGTCAGGGGTGGAGTAAGGAAATCGATTTTAAGAGCCCTTTAAGTCGAAATAAAGGGCTTCATTGTGTGGACGGGTGCAGGTTTAAATCGATTTAACGCTGCTAAATTTGACCTAAAGTCCTAGTGTAGACCAGGGCTAAGATATTATAACTCCTTGAATTTGTTGCTATAAGGCATGTTTTCCAAACCTTTAATCATGCTTGTGGTTCTTCTCTGGACCATCTTCAGTTTTTCGTCGTCCTTGTGGACATCAGAACCAGTGTCAAATACAGAGGTAATATAACCTCCCTACTCCAACTCAGTAGTCTCCTGTTTATACATCCAGCAATTGTATTAACCTTTTGCTACAGTGTTGCCCTGAAAGCTCGTGTTCAGCCGATTGTCCACTATGACCCCTCAAGTCTTTTTCGTAGTCACTGCTTCTCAGGATAGAGATCCCCCATCCTGCAAGTATGGCCTACATTCTAGATATATAACCTTACATTTGGTAATATTAAAATGTACATTGTTTGCCTTCATGTAGCTTGCCAAGTGATGCAGATCACTCTGTATCAGTGACCTATTCTCTTCATTATAACTATTTCATATCATATGCAGACATTGTCAGAAATTATTTTGCCTTTTTCCAAGTCATTGATAAAGATGTTAACTAGGGCCAAGGACCAGTCCCTGCAAGACTACACTAGAAATACATTAGCTGCTTGATGATTCCCCTTTTATAATTACGTTCTAAGATCTGTCAGTTGTCTAGTTTTTAATCAATGTAATGTGTGCCATGTTGATTTTGTATCGTTCTAGTTTATTAAGATATTGTGTGCAGTCCCAAGTAAATGCATTACAGAAGTCTAAATATATTACAGCAACTTTATTACCTTTGTCAACCAAACTTGTAATCTAATCAAAAAATGATATCAAGTTGTATGCCTAGACCTATTTTCCATAAACCATGTTTATTGACGTTAATTATATTACCCTTGGTTAATAAAGAATTAAAGAAGTCTCATATCATCCATTCCATTTTTTTTTTTGCCTGGGATTGATGTCAAGTTGACAGCCCTATATTTCCAAGATCCTCCTATTTACCCCTTTTAAATATTGGCACAACATTAGCTTTCTTCCAATCTTCTGGAACTTATTGTAAATCAGCATTATGCAGAAAGCATGCTTGGGAAGGGCTCATTTGTGGGGAATACCCTGCTCAGTGATCCAAATGTCTAGAATAGGGTTATCCTGGCTTGAACAGTGTTCTGACACGCTAGGTGCTTGGATCACCATGATGATAAGATGATAGAAAAATAGAGTACCTTGAGTAGCTTCCTTATTTTGCAAGACAATTTACTTGTGTTGTCAGTCAGGTGAGGATCTTATCATACCTACTCACTGTGATCGTTGAGGATCAGTTAATATTGGTAGAGAGTTACAAAGTGCTAAACGTGTTTAGAGAATTATACACCGTCCATTGGGATTGCCTAATGCCTGTGGTGCTATGCTGTTCGCATTCTGTTTCTATAGCTATACGTTCACTACTCTGAAGTTTGTCCTACAGCTGTAGCTCATGAGAATGCTTAAACCTCAAAATGTTTGATTTGGTTTTACCTCTCATGTTCTCATTTTTTTTGGTGTGGATCCTGAGGCTGTCAGCCCTTTTCCTCTCTTGTTTAGCGACATCATGGAATTCAATTTTCCTCAATATTTGCTGATATTTTCCCCTTGAGCTTTCGTATTCAATAGTTTTTTGGCTTTGTATCTTCACCGCCATCTGGCTTTCCTTCTGAATGCTAATTTGGAGAGTTTTCTCAGGTAATCCATCTCTTCCATAGTAGAGGGTGGACTGTAGTATATATGAAAGGCCCATCACTTACTGCAGTATCAGATTATTCTACTATACCTTCTGGCTAACTTCAGTATAACATTTCAAAGGGAAACTTGTGAGGAAAGATATTCCAGTGGTTAGGGCACTACCCTAAGAGCGAGGAGATGCAGGTTCAATTCCCTGCTTTTTCCAAAGATTTCCTGTGTGATCTCAGTCTTTCTGTGCTCCAGTTGCAAAATGGGAATAATAATATAGTAGAATCACAGAATTCTGAACACCAGAGTTACGCACTGACCAGTCAACCACGCACCTCATTTGGAACCAGAAGTACGCAATCAGGCAGCAGCAGAGAAAAAAGAGAGGCAAATGCAATACAGTACTAAATTCCTTTTAAAAATAAAATAAAGGGAAAGCAGCATTTTTCTTGTGCATAGTAAACTTTCAAAGCTGTATTGAGTCAATGTTCAGTTGTAAATATATTTGAAAGAACAACCATAACATTTTGTTCAAAGTTATGAACATTTCAGAGTTATAAACAACCTTCATTCCTGAGGTTTTTGTAACTCTGAGGTTCTACTGTATTGCCTTACATCGCAGAGATGTTGTGAGGATACTTACATTAAAGATTGTAAGTTATTCAGATACTTTGGTAATGGATGCTGTCTGTGAACCTAAGGTAGGTGGAAATTAGCAGCTTAGTATTTTAAAGACCACCTGCAATATAATAATATTGAATAATTCTTTCTCGGAAAACTGTACAGTATTAGATACTGTTTGAAAAGTTAGGTGGCAGGTCTGTGTTTTTGGAACCCCTCATCAGACGCTCTAGGATCCTTGTGGCTTTTTATGCTGCACTCAGATAGAATTGAGTAGTGCACATGCCTAGAAGTTGGAGATTACATTTCTTCTAACAGCTGATAGAAACATGTGATTCAAATCACATCAGCAATAAATTCTCTTAAACCTCAAGCTCTTAACAGAGTTAAATCTGTTAGGAAGAAATGGTTTAGTATGTGAGGTGGGGCAGGACTCATCAGCTTTTGTCAGAAGCAGTAGGGTGTGACTGATCTTAATGCTGTATTTCTTTCTGCTTTACTGCAGAAGCACTATACATTTTTGCTAGGAATAATGCTGAATTTCACAAGAGTTAAAACTTGAGCTGAAAAACGCTGTGAGTGTGCCACTGAGGGTTTTCCTGTACTCAGGATTTGAAGGGTAAATGTGGCTGGCACTTTGGAGTATAGTTTTGCTGCTCTTTTGCCCAGATGGCGTCCTTGAATAGTGAAGATGCACTTCAGGATTCGTCATCCCTCTCCCTGTTTGATTTAGAAAGCCTGCACCCCTTCCGCAGTCGCTCTGCAAGTTTCAGCAGTACAGGGTCCAGTGGTCGCTTACAGCTCCGACAACGAGTGGCACAACTCATGGCTTGTGTGGAGGACATCAGCTCAGATGATGAGATTCATGAGGAAGTGTCTCGCACGCTAGATGAGGCTTTCCTGATTTGGGGGAAAAAGCTGAAAGACAAGTGCCAAGAGTTCAGGTTTCATTCTCTGATTGGCGAGTTGTTAAATTTTTGTGTAGCTAGTAAATAGCTTTTATGATAGTTTTCAATTTGTCATTATTTGTAAATCTTGGGTTTTTTTCACATATGGGAGTTTTGTAGTGGAAAATTGGATCCTCCTGTGCTCACCTGTTTAGACTTCAATTTTGTCTTATTTTTTATATGTAGACTGCACTTGGTAACCTGGAATGTGGGCACAGCTTCTCCTCCTCCTGATGTCACTGGCTTACTTCAGCTCAGTTCACAGGGACCGAGTATGGATATGTATGTTATTGGGTAGGTATGCGATAAATGATGCCGTGGTCAGTTTTCTGCACATTTACTGCCAAAATTTTGTTTTTCAGTAACTACCCAGTTCTTCTGAACCGCCATAATTACTGTGACGGTTGTGAAAGGTGAAGCATTGGATCATAGTATCACTAAATGCAGAAGTCCAAAGGCTGGGGGCTAGTGATTTCGAATAGAAATTAGGAACATATTGTGATGAACTGTCTGCTTGTTTTCCCAGCTCCCATCTTGCATCTTTTTATGTAGCAGAACTACAGGCCTTAGGTGCCTTGATACAAGCTCACATTCTCAAATATCTACAAGTTTTAAAAATTCTTACCTTGCTGGCAGTTGTTGTACCAAGGGGACCCAAGTGTTAGAGCAGAATCTTCCTTGCCTATTGTGTCAGTAAAGGGGGGAGATTTGATAGCAGCCTTCAATTACCTGAAGGGGGGTTCCAAAGAGGATGGAGCTAGGCTGTTCAGTGGTGACAGATGACAGAACAAGAAGCAATGGTCTCAAGTTGCAATGGTGGAGTTCTAGATTGGATATTAGGAAACACTGTTTCACTAGGAGGGTGGTGAAGCAGTGGAATGGGTTACCTAGGGAGGTGGTGGAATCTCCTTCCTTAGAGGTTTTAAAGGTCTGGCTTGACAAAGCCTTGGCTGGGATGATTTAGTTGGTGTTGGTCCTGCTTTGAACAGGGAATTGGACTAGGTGACCTCCTGAGGTCTCTTCCAACCCTAATATTCTATGATTCTAAGGGGTTTCTGTCTTTGCCTCAGTCACCCCATGGCAGTGCCAGTGGGGTTCTGATCTGTCAGATCACCCTGTAGTCAACCCAGCCCCTTCTCTTTCCTTCAGCTAAGTTGCAGCAACACCTTGTAATGGTAACATTTGTCACTCCACCTTCTGTCACCCTGCATTTGTCATGAATTTTGACATTGAGCATAGGTCAGGGCTCTGGTTAAGACCCTGTAACTTTCCTGTTTTAAAAGTTAGCGCCACACATAGGTTACACTGCCTACTGTATCATGCATAGGTAAGAATAAGAAACGTTATAACTGCTTTTAGGAAAGTCTATTAGGATGTCATGATGTTAATCTTACCTGTTTGTGCTCCTAAAATTTATGAGGACTCTGTCAAAAGTATGGATTAGATTGAGCCCAGGATATATGAGTAACCCTGTTGTATTCAGTTTACAGGAGGTAAACTCCAAGATCCTAAATTTCCTTTCTGACTTGGCATTTGATGATCCGTGGAGCATTTTCTTCATGACCGTATTCTCTCCTTTGGGTTATATCAAGGTAACTTCTCAATTCTATAAATGGTTAGCACCCTTCATTCATTATTTTTTCTCTCCAAAGTCTGATTACTGTGGGTAACGGGCATACCTGGGCAACTGATACTGAGTATTTTTGTACAGATGCTGATAGTTATCTCTATACGCAAGTCTTTTTCCGTTAGACTTGTAACCTGCTGGCTTGTTGGCACAGCCACTTTCTGAAGTATTCTTCCCTAATGTTGGCACTCTTAGTTTTAGCAATAAGATTTGGATCTGTGGCGTTTCAGTGCTAGTTTTGAATAGCTGGGAGTAATGACATTTTTTGACAATAAATTTTCTATTTCTAGGTACTTATATGGTTCCCATTACCATAGTGTCAGACTCATAGAACCCCATGCACATGAGCATCCCCAGTAATATTGTTCATGTTCCAAAGAGAGTAAATTTCTAAAGGAACAGAGTAATGAAGAAGTTTACCTCAGGTTTTGCTGTACATGAATGGATTTAATTTGAGTATAGTGTTTGAGGCCACAGTAGGACTATTTCTCTTTTGTCTCTGGAATATTTCCTTCATCTGTGCATCCACTGGGATCTGTACTATAATTGCTAATAATATAGTCTACTGAGGCATCTGCTTTCATTATAGCCATCTCAAGGAATGACATTGCTTTTGATGGTGCTTGGTAAGATTTTTATTAGCTGTAAAATGAGTGGAAATAAACTGCTTAAATATGAAAAAGAAATGCAGTGAATTCACTATTCAGAAGACCTGTTCTTCTTGACATTCTGAAGAAGTGTCTAGAATTTCATAATGAAAACTTGGGTCACATGGCTATATGTAATCAATGAATTCAGTGAAAGCGACCTTAAAATGTGGTCAGGCTTTATGAAGAGAGAAATTTTTAGGCCACTTATGCACCATTTATTTAATAAAGAAGATTTAAAAGACTGCAGTTGGTGTATTTTGTTATCTGATAGTTCCAAACAGAATGGAATTAGCACTGAAATTCAGATATTTAGGCTGAGTCTTGTGTCTAATGTTCCTAAGAGAACTTCATTATATACTTACTGGGAAATTATGATTTTCAACTCCATGAGGATTCTCTTTAGACAAATATTTCTGGAAATAAATGGAATCTCAACACATCTTAAAATAGAAATAGTGCCTTATTTGCCTCTTGGGCATCATAGCTTTAGTAACATTCAGTAAACTAAATCTTCCTTGCAGGAGTAAGGGTATTTGCACTGCTGATAGTCAGTTCTGCAGATGCCTAGCATTACAGTCCCGTCGGCTAGAGGTTGAGCTTTTAAATAGCATTTGTAACCATCCTGCGATGCTGGGATGCGGGGGCAGTTGGCAAAACTTATTCTTGACTAAAAACTCCAGCTGTGTATGGTCTCAGATTCTGAGTGAAATGACATGATTTGTTCCATCTAAGCATGAGTATTGTTACAGATAGTAGCTGTAGGCTAGTGAGGCAGAAAAAAAATATTTGACCTTTGAAAACTGTCATTTTTCATACAATTAGTGTTCTGCGGTCAGGCTATGCCTATACTAGGGGCTTCTGCAAGTATAGCTGTATTAGTCAGGTCTGAAGGGGTCTGATCCCTGACCAATACAGCTGTGCTGGTACAAAAACCTAGTGCAGGGGCAGTTATTTCAGCAAAACAGTTTTTGCTGGTATAGCTTGTTTTGCTTGGCGAAATGGTTTTCAACGCAGCTTTGCCGGTGAAAGCTGTGCCCGTGCTTAGGGTATGTCTACACTGCCCATGTTACAGCATGACCGTGACAGCACTGCTGCGTGGACAGTGTAGACACACTTTATGGCCGGGGAGAGCTCCCCTGGTGATTTAAAAAAAAACCAAACGCCACCCTGAATGAGGTGGTGGTTTCATAGCCAGGAGTGTAGCTGGCGCTTTTCAGCGCTAAAACTTCTGTCACTCAGGGGCATGTTTTTTCACACCCCTGAATGACTTATCGCTGAAAGTGGCAGTGTAGACACAGCTTTAGGAGTGCTTTGCAAGTATTATCTATATTATGATCGCACTTTTAATAGACATAGCTCCAGTTTCATACTTGGAAATGGCGTGAAAAGGGGAGACATTGCGGGGTCAGGATGCAGGGATTAGATATTCAGAGTTTAGTAACATGAAACACTTGACGTGGACTAACGTTGGACTAATACCAACTCAAGAAAAATATTTTGTCCTTCAGAGTTGTCTGTTTGAATCTCTAAATTGTGAACTCTTTGGAATGGAGATTTCAAAAGTGACTAGTGATGCTGGGTGTGTCAATTCTTGGTGTCCATTTTGAGATGCACTTATGGGCCCTGCCTTTTAGAAAGTGCTGAGCACCTGACCTTTAAAGGTCCACATGAACTATTTCTCTGCTGATTATTTCAGCAGAAACATCGTTAAATGTTCGTACCTTCTTAGGTGCCAAAAGCTCCAACCCTCAGTTGTCCAAACCTCCAGTTTCCCTCTGATGTTTTCTACAATACAATTAGGCATTTTCAGCACAAAATTCTACAATACGTTTGAAAATTAAAATTTTAGAGACAGCATTGTATGTACTTTCAATTTAAGTAACAAGGAATACTGTGCTGATCAGTTTAATATTTAATTCAACAAAATAACTCCTTTTTTAAATTTGAGATTACCTTAGAATTTCCAGTCAGTGGCACTTTCAGAAGCTCTTCAGTATGTGCTTTGCCATAAACTTTAGGTCAAACTTGCTGTAGGGAATATGCAACCTTGGGTGTGGCCTTCTCCAACTAAAGGCCCAGGGAGCAGACTCCAGTATTTGTGGTATCCCAAGTACTCCATGTAACCTGACTGTGACCTTTTTCTCATCTTTTGCAGCTCTCATCCATTCGAATGCAGGGACTCCTTCTGCTGGTCTTTGTGAAGCATGCCCATATCCCCTTCATACGGGACATTCACACTCACTACACGCGCACAGGCCTTTATGGATATTGGGTAAAGGATATCTGAGAGCTGCTGGCATGGTTTACTGCATGACTACATGATGTGGATTTCTTGGGGAGCTTTTTGGTTTATTTGGCAATATAGATTCTTCCCCCACCCCTGGGCCAGAAGGGATAGGTATGATCATGTAGTATGACCTCCTGCATAACACAGGCCACAGAATTTCACCAGTTTATTGGCTGAGAGATTTCTGAATGATAGATATTGAATATTGCTTTTGTAAATTTAAAACAAAACCAAAATATTTATTCCTTAATAGTACTGTTTGAAATTACATATGTTGTAGCAATGGATAAATTTGCAGCTGTTGACCATAACTTCAAAGAGCGCTGTTATTTCTCCACTTCAGGGGAACAAAGGAGGAGTCACCATTCGCATGTCCCTCTATGGTCATACGATCTGCTTCATGAACTGTCATTTGCCTGCTCACATTGAGAATGCTGAGCAACGACTGGATGACTTTGAGAAAATTCTGGAAATGCAGCAGTTTGAAGATGAGAATGTGCCAAATATTCTAGACCACGAGTGAGTGTTACACCCAAGTACTAGTGCACCATTTCTGAGATAATAGTGTCTGTCATAGGTTCATTCCACAACATTCTTTTAAATAGAGATTTGTCTGAGGACTTCTTCCACATGTCACACTTTTACTTTAAATGTCTCTTCAGTGGATGTGTTGCTTGAATTCAAATGGAAAGAGCTGGAAAAGATCTCCTGGAGGTCTGAGGCTTGTACTGCAGGATTGTACTCTCTGCTAATCTCAAGTAGTATTGAGTTAGCTAGTTTGAGTAATGTAGTTTTCTAGTGGTTGGAGCCTTTAGAAGATAAAAGCCATATATGCTGGAGATTCTCCTTTCTCTTTGTGAGTAGAGAGTATGTTGCTGCATTTTTGCAATTTTATCTACCTAAATGGATTTGTTAGAACATCTACTGATGGAGCCTCCATCCACCAGTTCTTGGCAAGTTATTTTATTACTTAATTGCCCTGAGTGTTATACTGTCTCTCAGATTTCTAACCTAAATATTCCACTATCTGTTTCAGGCCACTAGTCTGGTTTTTACTTTTTAATTTTATAGGAATTACTTAAAATGCTTTAAAGAGTAAAAGTAAGAGTTCATCATCATCCCCGCACACCCCCAACCGCTCCCATGGAGTGGTGTTAACTGGCCACTTCAACTTGAATAATTCCTTGAAATATGTTAACTGTTTATGCTAAACAGTCTTTCACATTGTGTTTGTGTGACACACTGAGGGCTTGTGTTTAAGTGTCGACACAGCCTTGTTGCTAAAAGTCAGCTTGTGTGAACGCTCTCTGTCAATAAGTGCTGACAAAATACTTCCAGCCCCACTAGCAGCGTTCACACTGCCACTTGCATCAGCAAAACTTTTGTCTTTCACGGGCAGGGGAGGGCTTTTTTTAAGTACCCGTGAAAGACAAAACTTTTGTTGACAAATGTCACAGTGTAGACAAGCCCTGAGTACATTTCCCAGACCTGAAGAAGAGCTCTGTGTAAGTTCAAAAGCTTGTCTCTCACCAACGGAAGTTGGTCCAATAAAAGATACAACCTCAGCCACCTTGTCTTTCTAATATCCTGGGACCAAGATGGCTACAACAACAATGCATATAGGAAAATATTTTGTAATTTAAAAAAATTCCCATTATCTGTAGTGCAGTGCACCAAAATATAAGTATTTCACATTTCAGTCATTTGATATCTCTTCTTCTCTGGCTACTGATCCACTGAAGTGCCCCAACCCTATATTAAAAAAACCTAATAAATTAGCTGTCATTCAGTAAAGTATTAGGACGTTCCCTAGCAGGGCAAAACCTTAAATATGGAACTGAGAAGTGAAAGGAAAAGGCTCATTTCCGTGCTTCTTTTGTATTGTGTTCAACATTGTCGATAACCTACTCCTAGAGGATTTCATTTCCCATCTCCAACAAATTAAAAAAAGCAATATGTACCCCAGGTTCATCAAAATTGCACTATAGTGCAAAACCTTAAGTGTCTGAAGATGTCCTGGTATCAACAGATTGATACCGCTTATTATCACATACACCGGTCATTTGGAAGTTACTCTGCCTCAGTATTGTTGAGGGTGCCATTAAACTTGCAGTCTAGCACAAAATGTTGATGACACTGGAGTATTGGCATAGGTTGTGAGTGACCGGCGGGCTTGGGTAGGCCCTTGGCTGGCCCATCCCTTCTGCCCGGGGCCTGCTGCCCTTCCCCTGCTGGAGCCTGGAGTGGCACCTCTTCTCTCCCCCCCCACCCCCCCGCAACTTTGGAGCACCCGGCGAGCGAGCAGGCAGGCAGCTGAGTGTGCCCCACTCCCACCCCGGAGTGCTGGGTCAACTGGCAGCACAGCCCCGAGCGCCGGGTGGGTGGGTAGTGTGAGCACTGGCTCCAGCCGCCCGGGGTCCCTGGCTGCAGGCCGGCCTCCACTAGCCTCAGCCTTGGGCAAGGGCACCAGAGCCATCCCCAAAGTGTGTGTGTCAGGGGGGCCGCCCGAGGTGGAGGCAAAGGCAGGCAGTTGTCAGGGAGAGCTCCAGACCTGGTTCTGGCCGGGGTTAGGGGGACCTCAGAGCCACAGCCCAGCCATGATAAGAGCTGGGCAGGCAGCTGTGGGGAGCTGCAGCTGACCCTCCACCAGCCTGAGGTGTGGTGGGCTGAGAGCAACCCCGTGCCCTTATTCCTGCCCCTGGGCTTTCTGCCCCCTCCCCTGGGGCAGGTGGAGGGTCTGTGGCTCCTCGCAGCTGCCCACTTGTGGCTCTCACCGTGGCCGGGCTGCAGCTCCAAGCTCCCCACTTCCACCCCCCGCTGGAGCTGGGTCGAGGTGAGCTGCTCAGGCAGCTGTGTGGAGTTGTGGACCCTCCTCCTGTCTCAGGCGGCTGGGGAACCTGGGGGATGGGGACTCGGGCTGGGGGCTGCCCAGGCAGGTGGAGGGTCTGCCACGGCTCCCCACTGCTGCCCAGGCTCCCCAGCCACACACACACAGAGTTCTGGTGCCATTGGCCCGGGGCTTGGCCACATGGGAAAGAAGAGCTGTGGGCCCGACAGGAAGCAGGAGGGGGCCTGGGAGTGGAGTGTGGACAGGGCCACAGAGGCAGTTTGGGTAGGCTGAGCCTTCCCCTGCCTTTGATACCCGCTGCCCATGAGTATTGGTCCCTGTTGAAATTGAAAGTATAGGCCTTGTGGAGTGCTGGAGTTTGTTGTGTAGTAGGCAGTGTTGAACGTGTCAAGGAATATAGGAAACTTTCCATTTAATTTTGATTACCATCCCTTTAAAGTTTTGGACTGGTGGATATGACGTTCTGTAACCTTAACTGTCACTAAATGAAGATTTTGTTTGTGGTGTTTAGATTAGAAGTATAGAAAAGTATCTAAGCAATGGAATAAGGTATAGTAATCTCGCCCTATCTTCATGATTTCCGCCCCGCACACAGAGGTATGTGTAGCTTTATAGGAAACCATGAGCACTTACTGCCTTTTTTTTTAAATAGCATTCTTTTCTGGTTTGGAGATCTCAACTTCCGGATAGCAGATTATGGAATACATTTTATCCGAGAGTCAATAAGCAATAGCCGATACAATCTACTATGGGAAAAGGACCAGGTATCGTCCCTTTTTAATGTTCTTCTGGTTCTAGTCCTGACACATACTAAAGAATAGCTTACATTGGCGCTTCTGCTCTCTCATCTTCTGTCAAAGTTCCTACAGGGACTACAGGGTCCCTTGTTTAGAGAGGCCGAACTTAAGAGTAGCTTTGAGTTCCCACTGTTATTCCTAACTCTTTCCTTACTGGGAGTGGTATAGCTGTGAAGTCTTTCTTTTCAGTCTTAAATATTACCTACTTAACTTATATATATATATATATATATATATATATATATATAATTTGTTGCTCTGTTTCATTCTGACTCGGGTGCAGTGCTGACTGAAGATTTCAGTGAACTTTACTGGCTTGTAAATTGTCCTATTGTCTCTGTCTCTCTACCCGCACCCCCAGTTTAAACTATTAGTGGGCTCGCCTTAGCACATCTGCATTTCCAGAATAACTGCTGCAGTATTTCTAGAAGGGTTAGTTTAAAGGCTCTAGCAGTAGCGAAGGAGCCCCTATGCATTTTGTTTGGAAGATGTGTTGCAGTGTGTAAAAAATTTTGAATCCTTTTTAGAAGATGCTTTCTCATCTCCTTCATGAATGATTCTTTAATCTCTGATTTTAAACGTAATCTTTACAGGTTTCCCTTTATATCACATTGTTTATAACATTTGTTTTATTTCTACAGTTAAATATAGCAAAGAAGAAGGAAGCTTTTCTCCAGGAATTTATAGAGGGTCCCTTGCAGTTTAAACCCACTTACAAGTTCGATCTTCACTCTGACGTGTATGACACGAGGTAAAAAGCACAATATATTGTGTTCAGTCAGGGAACGGTCTGAGATAACCCTTGTGCCTTAGTAAACATCAGTCTGATCAACTAAACAGGCCTAGATTTGTCCCAGATTGCTAGTTCACTATCATGGGCAGTGGGTGAACCCTGGGCTTGGGGAGGCCACACCCCTCCTGCCAGAGCCCAGAGCAGCAACCTCCACGCAGCCACTTCCCCCCCACCCCCAGCCGGCCCTGGACTGCCTGAGTGCCCCCAATCCCAGAGTGCCAGGCAGGTGTTGCGGCCCCAGCTCTGGAGCACTGAGGAGGTGGGCAGGTGCTGTGCCCCCTTCAGCCCCAGAGCACCAGGTGGGCAGCGCCCCCTGTCCATCAGCCTCAAAGCACAGACCAGCCCCAGCCATGGGGGGGGTAAGAGCCCCCCGCAGCACAGCACCAGGAAGGGGTCTGGGGGTGGACTGTGGGTGGGGCCACGCAAGGCTGTTTATGGAGGCTCAGCCTTCCATGGTCTTTGATATCTGTCCCCCATGTTGACTATGAGGCTGTTAGACCTATTAGTTTATCTGGGTCATTCAATGGGCAATGCTGAATAAATGAAGTCTTCTGGCTGAAGAGATCTGTTTCCATGTCACATGAGGGGAATGGGAGTGGCAATGTGGGTCTGAGCTTGTATTTGGAAGGGCTAAATGGACAATGCAGGCACCAAATCTTTTTATTCAAAAGCATTGTCTTCAGGGGCCCAACTTTGTTTTTTAATAAAAGAATACCCTGTGGGTTGATACACTCATATTTTGAACCCATTTTCTTATTTCTTAAGAAAAAAAGCTAAACACATTTTGTTTTATCTGAATGTGAAAACTGATTTCATTACTTCATAAGAACATAATGAATTACTATCATCATCCTTTGTCTCTTGGAATGGCCTATACCAGATACTTCAGAGGAAAATTCAAGAAACCTCAGAGCACAAAGCTATGAAATGCTTTCTCTGTGGGCAGGTTATCTTCCTAAACCCCATACTTTAGTGGCTGACTCTTGCTAAAACATGAATTCATATCCCATTAAAAAAAACAGAAGTGCCTTATCTAATACAACTGTGGATGTTTCTGTTACCCATATAAGAACATACAAATGGCCCTACTGGGTCAGACCAAAGGTCCATCTAGCCCAGTATCCTGTCTTCTGACAATGGCCAGTGCCAGGTGCCCCAGAGGGAATGAGCAGAACAGGGACTCATCAAGTGATCCATCCCCTGTCGCTCATTCCCAGCTTCTGGCAAACAGAGACGAGGGACACCATTCCTACCCATCCTGGCTAATAGCCATTGATGGACCTATCCTCCATGAATTTATCTAGTTCTTTTTTGAACCCTATTAAGGTCTTCGCCTTCACAACATCCTCTGGCAAGGAGTTCCGTAGGTCGACTGTATATTGTGTGAAGAAATACTTCCTTTTATGTTTTAAACCTGCTGCCTATTAATTTCATTTGGTGACCCCTAGTTTTTGTGTTATGAGAAGTAGTAAACAACACTTCCTTGTCTACTTTCTTTACACCAGTCATGATTTTATAAATCTCTAATCCTTTCATGAAGCCCTCTAAGATATTGGCTTCAGTGGCATCCTGTGGCTGAGTTCCACAGTTTAATTATGTATGTTTTCCTTTTATCAGTTTTAAATTTTCTGCCTTTCAATTTAATTGACTGTCCCTTTGATTTTGTATAATGAGAAGATAAGATAAATAGGAGCTCCTGGTTTATCTTGGCTACACCATTCAGTCTGTGTATTTCTGTCATGTCCTGTTGTCTTTGTCTCCTCTCTAAACTAAACAATCCCAATTTTTTCTACCCTCTCCATCGGAATTCTCTCCATACCTGTAATCATCTGTTGCCTTTCTCTGCCCCTCTTCTATTTCTACTATACTCTGTGAGATAGTTATCAGAGCTCAATATGGCATTCATAGATACAATTTTTAAGGTCAGAAGAGGGTCACTGTGATCATTTAATCTGACCTGCATGACACATGCCATAGAACTCCATCCAACTAGTAATTCCTGAATGGAGCCCCGTAATTTAAGGTTGAACTACAGTATAGCTTCTAGAAAGACATCAACTCTTGATTGAAAGACTTCAAGTTGATCACATTCCTTGGTGAGCCATTCTAATGGTTGATTACACACAGCTACACTTAAAATAAATTTAACATACTTTCCTATTTGAATTTTTGTAGCATCAGCCTCTAGCCACTGGATCTGGTTATACCTTTGAAGGCATTACACTGATTTATGTAATGGCTTTGTAATATTTGTGGTATTTTTCTCACTCATTTTTTATACATGAAATCTCTTTTTCTGCTGTTAGACTTTTGCCACACTATGACCAAGTTGTCCCCCCAGTGGTCTAGAACCCGTTAAGGTTTATGAGTAGTTTATATTATTCCTTGCAATGTACATTACCTTGCATTTGTTAACATTACATTTTATCTGCCTTTTTGTTTCCTGTTCATCTAGCTTTGTTGGATCTTTTTGTAGTTCATTACCCGTCTCTAGTTTTGACTAACCAAAATAATTGTCATCAGCACGTTTTGACACCGTTTACCCACTTTTCCAGATTAATATATGAAACATTGGACATAGTACAGAACATTGGAACTTTCCTCAGTTGAAAATCCTATTTTCCTTTTCTTAGCCAGTTTCTGTCTTTGTAAGATTGTTCAGCATGCCAAAAAGTCTGATCACTTAACTTCGTTAAAGCCCAAACTAGGCCTATAAACTGTCATCAGAGACTAATGTTGCCTTGCAAAGTTCTGGGGGGAAACAAATGACCTGATGTTTTAAATAAATGAATATATGATACTTCACATTTGCAGTCCGTTATTTTCCTGGACTTCTGGGACACCACAGGGAAGTTTTTAGTTGCTTTAAATCAGTGGCACTCAACCTTTCCAGACTATTGTACCCCTTTCAGGAGTCTGATTTGTCTTGCATACCCCCCCCCCCCCCAAGTTTCATCTAACTTAAAAACTACTTGCTTACAAAATCAGACATAAAAATACAAAAGTGTCACAGCACATTGTTAACTGGAAAATTGCTTACTTTCTCATTTTTACCATAAAATTATAAAATAAATCAATTGAAATATAATATTATTCTTACATTTCAGTTTATAATATATAGAGCAGTATAAACAAGTTGTCTGTATGAAATTTTAGTTTGTACTGCCTTCGCTAGTGCTTTTTATGTAGCCTGTTGTAAAACTAGGCAAATATCTAAATGAGTTGATGTACCTCCTGGAAGACCGCTGCATACCCACAGGGATATGCATACCCCTGGTTGAAAACCACTGCTTTAAATCATCCATAAAGCTATGTTTGAAACAACTTTTTAAATAAAGATTGTAAAATATTTAATCTGTGAATTTAATTTGTTTCCAAATTGCTTTATTATTTACAAGATCTGCAGGGCACATTGCAATGGAGAAATTAGCTCCTGACCATCAGGAGTCTTATACTTATCTTTATTTTTATTTTCAGGGGGCAGAAGACACTGTTTTGGTTTAAGTAAGAAGACGACTCTCTGGCTTTCTTAGATTGTAGATATTGCAGAATCAAAAAAAGGCTCAGATTTTGATTTGATTCTTGTGAAATACTTGAAAATCAGACTTCTGATTTTCTGCACGAATTTCCTGAATCTAATTGAAAGTTGTAGCATCTTCTTCTCTGCTGTAGCACGTCAAGAGAATCACTGAGACTAATCTTAATGTATTAGTCTGGACTGAAAGCAGTGGGCTTTTTACCTGAGCACGAACAGATAGCAGTAGTGTAACCTGCTTTAAAATTCGGTAACCAACAAATATAAGTAATTATGCAACTTGAGAAATCTTGACACAGTAATGTGGCATTAGTTTGTTAAATATGAATATCATGAACTCTTTGTAACTCAAGTTACTTCATTTAAACACCTCTAATGTGTGCATTCAATTTCTGTTAATATTAATGCAGGTTTTTTGATTCACCTAAGGTGGGGGGACAGGCAGACATTTTTGCATTCTGAGTATGTTCACAAAGGATGCTTTAAACCAGCCAACCACTATCTTTCAATGGATTGGTATATTTTATATTGTTCTGGATAGTGGTATATATGTTCTGAGCTTCCCTTCTCTATCTGGTTATTCCGTATCATCAGATAAAGGAAACAGTGTATTAACTTTGTATTCAGGCTCTTCATTTTCGTATTGCCTTGCACAGCAGAGCAGACATATTGCAGCTTTTAAAGATTTCTGTCAGTTTGTATTTCTACTGGAATACATGGGATTTGTTCCCTCATGTGTACATTTACTTAATCACTTAAAATCCTTCCATTTCTCATTTAAGGTGAGTCAGACCTGCATGTAGGGAGGGGGAAGGGTGCTGAATTTAATCTGAGCAGTTTATAGCTGGTTTATGGTAGTTTGTTGAAAGTTGTCAAACTGACAGTTTTCCTTACGCATCGTGCTCCTTTAACCCTTGTAATTCAATTAAATGCAATGCATTCTAATTCCTCTTCCATAGGATATGATCTTTTCTCCATTTCACTGTGAAGTGATATGTCCATAAAGAGGGCTGTTGCTTTAAAGTTATCTTCCCATCACAGAGAGAATCCGGAAAGGCTCGTGTCTTCTCTTGTTGATATATGGTATAAAAGGAAACTCCAAACCATAGTGGTTGCAGTTATGACATGACACGTGGTTGCAGGCTACTTAGGTGCAAGAATCTACTGCCTGTACGCAAACTTTCCTCTACTAGATGTTATAAAGCATTTTATTAGGGAAAAGCTTGTGTACTAAGTATAGAAATTATGCTATCATTATAACACACTGGAGTAGCTTGGCAGAATCCATTGCTCTGTCTCTTCTACGTAACAGGTGATAATAGTATGGAAAAACTACTAGCTACATAATTAGCATCAGTGAAGCTGTCCAGATGGCTATTAATACAAAATTATTTCTGTTCTTTAAAAAATATTGGAACCAAGAATATATAAAAAATACTCAACGTGTGACACAGATCAGCAAAAGTCAGGAAATGTCTGATGGGTGCTATAGGATGGCCATTGGCTTGAGGTCAGGACAGTTTCTGCATTAACTGTAGATTCTTGCATGTTCTTGGAGAGAATTCTAGGAGAAAGCATCATTTCCTGTATGAAACTGACTGACTAATCCATTCCCACACTCTTTTTCATTTTATTTCTTTCCAGTTAGAGGGACTCATGAAAGCTGATCTCTTACAGTGAAGTTCAATTGAATTTAATAAACCATGGGTCTGGCTGTAATGCATGCTAGAGCAGAGTTGTAAAATGAAGTTGAGATGTGATTGCTTTGAATGTTGTAATAATTTTTTACAATTTTGGATCAACTTTGAATAGATGTTATATAGTTACATAACATTGTAGCTTTTGGCCACTGTTTTTTCTCCTCCTTTCATCTACTCTGCTCATACTCTTGTAGTGGGAAGAAACGGAAGCCAGCATGGACAGATCGAATTCTTTGGAGGGTGAAGAATCTCTCCCAGCATCCATCAGAGGATGGAGATTTGTGTGAAGGAGAGCAGACAATCTCTGTGACCCTGAATAACTATATCAGTCACATGAGCTATGGCATCAGTGATCACAAACCTGTTACAGGAACCTTCGGGCTTCAGGTATTGTCCCATTTTTATAATTTTGGAGCAAATATCTCCCCATTAAGAAATGGTAATCTTAAAGGCAAAACTAAAATTAATCCTAATTTACGGAATTTATTTCTCTGAATCTTTTTATGTAAGTCATAAGCAGAAATGTGACAAACACAACAAGATGAAGCCCTGCTGTTTGCAGTCTCAGATATTTTCTTCTGGATTACAAAATTTGTTTGCACTGGCTTTTTTTACAAATGAGCAAAGATTTCTTCATCCTCAGACTTTTAGGCTCATGACTCAGGTTGAGAATTTCTCTTCCTTAATGGCTTCCTCTTCCTGAGAGGCAAGTCACACACAGTGAGGTAGGTATTTCAGGGATTCTAGACCTGTTGTTAAGCCTTTGCTCCTGATTATAATCATAGAAATGTAGATCTGAGAAGAACCTCAAGTGGTCATCTAGTCCATCACTCCACATTCAGGCAGGATTAAGTATACCTAGACCAACCCTGACAGGTGTTTATCTATCCTGGTCTCAGCAGTGATGGGGGTTTTACAACCTCTATAATAGGTCACCCGAGTGCTTAACTATCCTTTTAGTTAGAAAGCTTTTCCTGATATCCAACCTAAATCTCCCTTGCTGCAAACTAAGCAAATTACTTCCTGTTTTGCCCTGGTATGGAGAACAATTGATTACTATCCTTTTCATAACAATCTTTTACATATTTGAAGACTGTTATCATCCCTCCTCCCCTCCAGCTGTCTCTTTTGTAGCCTAAGATGCCCAGTTCTTTCTCCCTTTCTTCACAGGTCATGTCATGTTTTCTAAACCTCTTATTTTTGTAGCTCTCCTTTGGACTCACTCCAATTTGTTCACTTTTTTCTTAAAGGGCACAGTATTCTAGTTGATGCCTCCCCACTGCTGAATAGTGCTGAACAGTTATTTCTTCTTCTTACATATGACACTCCTGTTAATACATCCCAGAATGACATTTTCCTTTTTCATATCAGCATCACACTGTTGGCTCATATTCAATTTGTGGTCTGCTATAACCCCCAGATCCTTTTCTGCCATACTTCTGTGTAGCCAGTTATTTCCCCTTTTTCTGTATAAGTACATTTTTAATTTTCCCTTCCTATGTGTAGTACTTCCACTCGTCTTTACTGAATTTAATCTTGTTGATTTCAGACCAATTCTCCAATTTATCAACATTTTTAATTCTAATCCTGTCCTCCGAAGTGTTTGCAACCCCTCCCAGCTTGGTCTCGTCTCCTGATTTTATAAGCACACGCACACTCTCACTCCATCATCCACATTGTAAATTAAAATACTGAACGGGGTGGGACCCCACTTGATATGTCCTTCCCGTTTGACAGCAAACAATTGACGATTACTCCTTTGAGAACAGTTTTCATTTAGTTGTTTACCCACATTATAGTAACTTTATTTAGTCCATATTTGTGTAGTTTGCTTATGAGAATGTCACGTGAGACTATCGGAAGCCTTACTGAAGTCCAGCTATATGATGTCTACTATTCCCCCCCCCAATCCGTTTGGTTACCCTGTCAGATGTTCCCCTTATCCCTATGCAACTAAGGGCCCACAACAGATGTTGCTGCGTACCAAAGGTAAAATATTGGGGGCTAATCAACACCAGCAGTTCTCAACTGGGGGGATGTGAGCCAGTTTCAGGGGGTCCCATAGTCCCATGGGAGGAGTTAGGGAGGGCATGAGGGGGCATTACTCCCCCCAAAAAAAACTGTAGTGTCTTAACCAGACTGGGACAGTCCTGGGGGCAGCTCAGCACCCCTCAGGCCCCGCCCCTTGGCGAAGTCGCAGGTGGGAAGCTGAAGCCAGGCAGTGTGGGGCAGCTGCTGTTCTGGCTGGTGCCATGGAGCAGGCAGCCATGGTGCTCCCCCATCTTCTGCTGCTGGTGCCCAGGACTGTGATTGCTCCTCAGCTTTCAGCCCCCTTTTGCTGCTTGCGCAGTCGGTAAGAGCCTCCTGAGTGGAGGGACCTGGCTGCAGGGCCTGGAGAGCCTTTGAGGAGCAGTGACTGCAGTGGGGGCCCTCCTGGCACACAACCCCCTCTCCCTGCACCCTGAGCTACCCCCCTGCCTTCACACAGCCCCTAGCTACCCCTCTCTCTGCACCTTGAGCTACATCCCTCACTGCACACAGCTCCTAGCTATCCCCTGCCTGCACCCTGAGCAGTTTTCAAAGTCTTTATGCTGAGCCCCTCCCCACCCCTTGAGTTATAATTTTTGGTTGCGCCTCCCCAACCCAGATGTGGCCCACTGAGGTGAGTCGGGGTGGAGGTGGGTCTTCCTCCTCTGGGCCCCAGGGTGCAGAGCTGGCTCAAGCGCCCTCAGGTCCCCCCCTCCCCCCCCAGTAGAAGTCAAAATATGCCAGAGCCCACCCACCCCTCTGTTTCCTGCTGGGCCTGGAGTTTTTATAGCATGTTGGGGGGGCCTCAGAAAGAAAAAGGCTGAGACCTCCTGGTCTGCACTGTAGATGCTACAGTGGCACAGCTGTGCCAACACAGATACGCCATACATGGTTGGGCTTTTTTTCCATTTCTGTAATTAATCCACCGCTCCAAGAGGGGGTAACTAAGTCAATAGAAGAATTCTGCTGCCAGCCCAGCTGAGTCTACGTTCGGGGTAGGTTGACCAAACTAATTTTTCACGTAAGGAAAAAGGAACATAACTAGGTAAATATCATTTTTCAGTGTAGAACAGGCCTTAACTGATGGATATATTCAAAACAGTCTTCCTTCTTGTCTAGATAAAGCCTCTTTTGTCCACTCCATTGGTCACTCTGAATCCTGAGGGTGAGTGGAATGCTGCACGGGATGTTCTAATCAGCTATTCCACGTTATCTGAATTTCCAAGCAGTACCTGGGACTGGATTGGGCTCTACCAGGTGACATTACCAGAATATCATGCCTCGCTGCAGAATAAAAATATCTTTGCAGTAAAGCAGATGTGGGATTGGTGGTGGGGAAGTAGTTCATTTGGCATTGCATGCTTCCCTTATTTAGAGATCTAAAATGCAAGTTATTCTCTAGTGCCGCTAGTCGCTGGTAGTTTCAATATGCCTGGAACCACCCAACTCTTGAATTATTAGTTATTTGGTAACATGCCTAGGTGGACAGAAAAATAATTATTTTTATCATCCCTAGAAATAATATTTTGTAAAGTGTGGTAAAATATTATTTATGCACAATGTGCTAGGTATGAGACATAGTGAAGAATAATCTCTTCCCCAAAGTGCCCCTGTCTGCTGGTATAATGTAGCAAGGGAGAGCAGAAATGGAAGGAAGAGAGCAGAGGGTTTAGGGTACAGAAATATCTCTCTCTCTCTCACGATAAATTGTTGACTAATGCTCAGTGCATGTTTTGAAAATAGTTTAATTTTTAAAATGAATGTTTTTAGTTAAAATTACAGTAATATATACTAAAAAGAGCAGATATCTTACTCTCAGGTTTTCCATGTTGCCCCAGTGTGTCTTGCTTTACTTTTTTAGAGAGCTGATGGCTTCTGTCTTTCCCTGCAGGTGGCATTCAGGCATGTGAATGACTATGTGACCTATACCTGGGTAAAAGATGATGAAATTTCGTCCAGTGAAGATGTTACTCAAGTGAGGGAATTACCATTTTTTTTTAGCGTGGGCTTCTAATATTATTGGGTTCAAGGGCTCCTGCCTCTGTTGTTTTTCTCCCATGCTCATTTTCAAGGCTCTTTATAAGAGTAATCTTTCTTCAACTGAAGGAATGCTAGCTGGTAATGGAGTTGGTCTTTGTAGCCCATCTTCACCACTCCGACTTAATTTTATTAGGGTTTTTGCAAAGTGATGCAACACATTTTCTCTGTTCTTACTTCTCTCCCAGGTCTGTGTGCGCTGCCAAGACAGTGTTTTACTTGATTTCTTCCCCCCTCTACAGAAATGACTCTTCATTGCATAGAGAACTGTTGTCAGTACCGTTGTTTTATTTTAATAAATCTGCTTCTATCTCTGAAATAAGTGGCTGACTCTCTTTACCTCTATGACCGCTAGGGTTGCTCATTACAGCATGGATATCATATAGTTTTGTCATAGTGTATCAAATGTCCCATTAATGTCGCTTTTTGTTGTAATCTTCTTTGGTCCTTTTTTCTCATTGAGAATTTTAGCATCTTATTAGCTTTCTATAAGACAGTGATTAAATTATTTAGTAATACTGTTCTAAAAGTGATCAAAATAAGGGTGAAAGCTATATTATTTTTCATGCAAATTATTTAGTTCCAGAGGTTTTGTCAGATTAAATAGAGGTTCAAATTAATTGCAAATAAAGTAGACCTTTTATTCTCAAAATCTTGGGGATGCAGGATTAGTGGACAGACTGATCAGATTTTCCAGTCCAACACTCCAGTAGATTCTCAGAACCTCTGAAAAGCTGCTTAGGTGACAGTGCCAAGGCAGGTCTTAATCAGTTATTTTCTGGTGTCCCTGGTCACTGATAGTTTCAAAATCTGTGAAATGTGAGGGTAGTTATATAGCTTTTTATGGATGTGCAGTGTAGTTGTAGCTATGTCAGTCCCAGGATATTAGAGAGACAAGGTGGGTGAGCTAATGTCTTTGCTTAGACCAACTTCTGTTGGTGAGAGAGACAAGCTTTGAACCCATACAGACTCTTCTTCAGGTCTGGGAAAGGTACTCCAAGGCAGAACAGATTGTTTAGCACAAGTAGTTAGCATATATTCTAAGGGAAGGAGTACTTGTGGCACCTTAGAGACTAATCAATTTATTTGAGCATAAGCTTTTGTGAGCTACAGCTCACTTCATCGGATGCATCTGATGAAGTGAGCTGTAGCTCACGAAAGCTTATGCTCAAATAAATTGGTTAGTCTCTAAGGTGCCACAAGTACTCCTTTTCTTTTTTGTGAATACAGACTAACACGGCTGCTACTCTGAAACCTGTCATATTCTAAGGGGACATTCGAGGTAGAGTGGCCTGTTAACACCTCTGCAATTGTAGGACAAAAGGAGGTGGTTAGTGGGGAGGGGGGGTTAATTACAGATTGTTGTAATAATAAACCATGTACCCAGGGTCTCTGTTCAGTCCATGATTTTTAGTGTCTAGCAGAATTATAACTTTAAGCTCCCAGGCTCATCTTTTGAAAGTGTTATGCAGATTTTCTTGAGGATGAAGACTGATAGGTCTCGACTGCTTTGTGAAAAGTGTTCACCCATGCTTCAGGCCTTCAGACAGTCCTCCAGCCTCTCCAAGCTCTTCATCGGAAGCAAACTCCCCACAGACCAGGACACACCAACTCCAAGCCTCACCACACCCTACCAGAACAATCAGTGCAAACCACACCTTTCAAGACCCATGGATCCTACATATACCTGTCATAACATATGGCATACCTCATCTAGTGCACTAAATTCCCTAACAACCATGTGTATGAAACCAGACAATCTCTGTGCTTTTTGAATGAACTCTGAGGAAAATGATAAAAGGCAAAAACATCCTATCCTGTGGATGAACACTTTTCACAAAGTGATCACTCTATAACCTATCAGTCCTCATCCTCAAAGTAAACCAGTGCAATACATTCAAAAGATGAGCCTGGGAGCTTAAAATTATAACTCTGCTAGACACTAAAAATCATGGACTGAACAAAAAGAAAAGGAGTACTAATGGCACCTTAGAGACTAACCAATTTATTTGAGCATAAGCTTTCGTGAGCTACAGCTCCGATGAAGTGAGCTGTAGCTCACGAAAGCTTATGCTCAAATAAATTGGTTAGTCTCTAAGGTGCCACTTGTACTCTTTTTCTTTTTGTGAATACAGACTAACACGGCAGCTACTCTGATGGACTGAACAGAGACCCTGGATTTATGGTTTATTACAACAATCTGTAACCCACTCCCCCATCTTCTGCAGTTGTAGGACAAAAGTTGTTAACAGGCCACTCTACCTTGAATGGTCCCTTAGACTATGTGCTAACTACTTAAGCTAAACAATCTGTTCCACCTTGCATTTAGCTGTGATGCCTGAAGTATTGAAGAAGAGCTCTGTGTGGCTTGAAAGCTGGTCTCTCTCACCAACAGAAGTTGGTCCAATAGAAGAGATTACCTCACCCACTTGGTCTTCCTGAGAGGGAGATTAATGTCAAGCTACAAAAAGTTGAGCCAAAATACAGATTGAGAGATGAGTGGTAGCCCATGACTTTTTTTCTCTGGCATATCATGAGCTGAGAGAAGCCTCTGCAGAATAATAAGACTAAGCATTTTTGCACTTTCCTGAAAGAGATGAAGCTCTAGCCCCTGAATGAAGTGTTAAGAACGGTCTTTTCTTCCTCCCTGATTTACATGCATACAGTGGATCTGTTGTAAAGACTCAGTATTGTCTTTTTATGATCTAGTTCTAGTATATAGTAAAGGCTGCTTTTTATTAATTGCTTTGTCAGTGAAATTGCTGATGGTTGTCTTCCTTTTTTCATGTTGACAGGTTTACATCAGTGCTGATGAGATCCCCCATGCAGGAGGAGAGTTTCTCCTTTGTTATTATAGCCATAATTTGCAGTCTATAGCTGGTATCAGCCAGCCCTTCCAGGTAAAATGTTCTGGAGTTTTGGTTAATGCTGAAGGAGCCTTGGCGTGTGTTTCCTTGTATATGCAGCTGGATGTTTGTGAAAACATATGAACAGCCGTATTGGATCAGTCCATCTAGCCCATGTCCTGTCTCTGACAGAGCTTGCCCTGAGCGTGGGGTTACATCCTCTACCATCTTGGCTAATACCATTGATGTACCTGTCCGCCAAGAACTTACCTAGTTCTTTTTTTGAGCCCAGTTATACTTTTGGCCATCACAACATCCTCAATACAATGAGTTCCATGGGTTAATTGTGCATTCTGTGAGATGTAAGAGGGAAATGTAGTGGTAAACCTCAAGCAAAGAAAGGTACTAATGCCCAGAAGGAATCTGAGTATTTATTATATCTGAATGTCATAGCAAAATAAGGCCCAACTAGTTCAGACACAGGCTCCAGTTTATGAAACCTCAGTCTTACTGTCACCTAGATGCCTGGCCCTCAGAAAGATGGGAATTTAGCCTAATTTTCTAAGAGCTACCTGGTTTCTGACTGCCTGGTCATCACTGAGCTCCCCTTAGGTACTCCTATAGGACATTTGTACAGCAATGCTTTCCAGATGACTGGTCTTTTTAGTTGCATCTCCAGGCATTCATCGTACCTCTGACCTTTTTTCATCCATCTCTGAGGAGGTGGCCCATCCTCACAGCCTATAGAAATACTGGTACACTGAAACATAAACAGCAGGTTATCTATCTGAGGAAAATGTTGCAAATGCATAGACTACATGAAATGTCTGTTTCTTGCTTGTCCCTAAACCAGCGTTCTTTGCCAGAATCATTTTGGCATATCCATACATAGCCCCAGCTGCAAGATAGATTATGTACTCTGGGATGCTTGAAACATCAGTGTCGGCACTATTCTTGGGAGCAGGGGCTTTTGGGAGGTTTTCAAACTCAAAATACCACGTTGTGGAATGGAGTGAAGAGTAGAGCCCTTCAAATCTGAAGATATCCACTTTATATCCATGGACTGTGTTTGTGGATCAGATGCAGATACAGATTTTGTATCCATGCAGGGCTCTAGTGAAGAGGACTGCCTGAATTGGGGAATCTGCAACATTTGTGGCTTCCTGCCCATATCAGGGAGAAAACATTGTAGACTGCTTCATTTCAGCTGGATGTGAGCTAAAGATTTCCTGTGGGTTGCAACCAACCAATACAATCTGCTTTTGCAGTGTGGCTCTGTTGTATGTGGGCACAACATACTGTACAGGTCTGGCAAACTCAAGCAAGAATGTTGTTTGGCATGCCTTTGCTTTTTTTCATGTTATATAGTCAGAGCCTTGGTGTGCAAGTTTAAAATTTTCCATACACTTTTAAATAGTTACCTCAATGAAACATTCATCACCAAATGGAATCTATTTGTATTACTTGTCTCAGTTCTGAGCAAGTCTGTTTGGGACATCTAATTCATTTAATTGTATATTGACTGTTAAAGTAACACTGTTTCTAAATGTGTGTCAAATATTAACTTTTTAAAACATGTTCCTTTTCTTTTAGATTCAGCCAAGCAGGAGATCAGTAGACAAGGAAATGGCACAGGAAAACATCAATGGCGTAGAGAAACCTCACAGTCCTGAGCCATATAATGAGTTCTGAAGTCAGAACTTAGTGATATTGATTCAGATGTCAGAGATGCTTACCTTCCCTGTTTCTTAGCGATTATAGACCTTCCTCTGTAGGAGATGGAGTCAGGCAGTGCAAAGGGTCCCACAGGTAGGGCTGTTCAGATCATAGATTTTAAAAGCTCTGTAGAAAGTAATTTCTTGTGGACATGACTATTTCTATTGTCGCCATAGGAGGTAACTCTCTAGTGGTCCTGCATGGAACCAGGGCTCTAATGACAGGTCCTGATCAGTGCTGGCCAGCATGAGATCATAGTGGAGATCTCTATTCCAGTGATTTAATCTAAAGTAATAGCATTCTGCAGCAGCTTCCAGGACTGCTGCTTTCCTGCTTTTTGTAGGAGATATTTTAGTAACCATGCAGTGGACTTTTTTTAAGTGTTTCAGAACTTAAGTGAAATTATTTTAAAAACAAAGTTTTATTTATTAGATATACAATTATTGAGCTTATGTTAAAGTATTTTTGAATTTTGATGAATAAATGTTAGCAAATGATATCTTTGGAAGCAACCAACTGTAGGGCAACAGAAGTAATAAGAAAACAAGGTATTTGGGTCACATGGATTTTCCTTTGACTTTTGACCCTTTTTATTTTCTGCCCCACATTTCAATAATAATCTTTCTGAATAACTTCCCTGCTCGAAATGTTAAAGACAAGCATACATCCAGCAAACCAAACTTTTACGTGATTTCTGATGCCTCTTTCATTGGTAATGAAAATCATAGAGGAATTTGCCTATTACCCCCAGGAACAAGACAGACCTTTTTGTACTAGCTGGCAACTTGGAGCCGATCCAATATCATGTGGTTTCAGAAATAAATTTTTTAAATGCTGTTGCTTACCAACATTAAAATAGTTCTTAAATTGTGGTCCATGGAGCACTTATTGGCAAAGAGCTGACTGGTCACATGATGCTAACTCCTCCTTTCCAGCTGTTAAATTATATTAAAAGAAGCTTAAAAAAAAAGTGGTTTGTTATCTTATTGCAATTAATTTGCTGGGGAGGAAGGGGTGTAAAGGTTATATGAAACTTTTGGAGGCCATTCATAAACCTCCATAGACCCTTAGATTGCAGAGCCAGTAAAGGATACTTGTGACTCCTTGCTACCATTCTCTGCTTTCTACATGGGTACACAACTTCAGTAACATACAAACTTGTGATAAGTAATCTGTTAGTTATCTCTCAGTGTATTGTAAATAATGGCAATAGTGAAAATACAAAACTCAGATCAGGAAAAGGAGATCTAGAAACAAAAGACATTGGTGTATATATTTTTGGAGAATGGGTGGGGGAAACAGGATGGATTCCTTCCTGCTCATAGTCTTGAAGCCTTGACTAGCTATCTTAGGGCTTGTCTATGCTACCACTTTTGTTAGTATAATTTATTTAAATTTATATAAAACACACCCCTGAATGATGTAAGTTTTGATGACAGACGTGCTGGTGTGGACAGTGCTATGTTGGCAAGAGAGCTTCTCCCACCAACATAGGTTCCGTCGCTCGTGGAAGTGACTTTATTATGTTGAGGAGAGAGCTCTCCCCCGTTGGCATAGAGTGGCTACATGAGCGATTTTTACAGCGGCGCAGTTGCATCAGTACAGCTGTGCTGCTGTAAGTTCGCAAGTGTAGACATGGCCTTTGGAGTTAGAAAGTGAATTCCCTGATAATTGAATCTGTTTTAAGGTGCTGTAGTTATGACTGGTGTATAAGATGTTCTGGGTTCAGAAGGCCTTAGCTTTAAGCTTTGGAAATAGCAGCATGTAGAATGCTCTGGTTAGCTTGTCAGAGCTTTTTGGATTAAAGACCACCTAGTTTTTGAAGTTTCTAGTTCCCATATAGAAAAGGAGTACTTGTGGCACCTTAGAGACTAACCAATTTATTTGAGCATGAGCTTTCGTGAGCACGAAAGCTCATGCTCAAATAAATTGGTTAGTCTCTAAGGTGCCACAAGTACTCCTTTTCTTTTTGCGAATACAGACTAACACGGCTGTTCCTCTGAAACCTGTCATTATGCAAGTTCCCATATAGTTAGATTTATGTTGTCAAGTGTCTGAACTTAATGCTTTGGCACTGGGAACTGTTCACTTGCCAACAGCAAGTGTGGGGGCAGAAGATACTGTGTACCAGCACAAGAATTAATACAGTTCTTGCGTATAAAACATGAAAAATGTAATCCTGTTGATAGGCTGCTATAAAATGAGATTATGTTGTATTGTCATTTGTACCATTGTTGTGTAAAATTTGCTTTACACTAAAGAACTTTTTCAAAGTTTGTTTTCAATAGAAATACACTAAATGCCCCTACTGCGTCACAAAACTAACTATAGTTTAAGCTCTTTTTTTTCTGAATTTGAAATTGATTGTGTAAATCTGTTTTCATGCTTCCCATGAGGAGGTTCATGGGGAAAAATACAAAAGACTAGGGAACTGAGTTCTTCAAATTCCTGAGCACAGCTGGTAATGGGGCGGGGACCAAAATCCAATTTCTGCTGCTCAGGACACACATTCCATTTGTAGGCATCTCTGCAGATATTTCAGGAGCTGAACACTGACGTAGGGAAGTTTACATGGTTCCCAACATCCCTGCTTCTTAACACCACGTGAGGGCTGACCATTGGTCAATTATTGGAGTTGGAAGGTGCCCTTTATAAATTTAGGGCTTCATGTCACAGGACTCTGATCAAAATCACATCTGTTGTAGGCTTTTCCAACAGTAAGATCTTTATCCACTAACTACATAAGACTCGAATACCCTAGGGTCTTGGTGAGGAGCTTTGGATCATATTTATAGATTCCTTTGTTAGGCATTGTACATACAGTAGCAAATTAATTCTAAATTTTGTCTGTTACCTTGATCCATAAAGGATTTTTAAAGAATATTTTGTGACCAATATCATGCAGCTTCTTGATGGAATTTAATTTTTTCCTTAAATACTAATTTACTTGTATAATATTTAGAAATGGCTTTTAAATCCATTTACTTTTTAATGCACTGCATGTATCAGTTTGAAGTGAGTCTTGGTGATGAAGAGTCCATTAAGTGCATTAATCACTTCTTGTATTTTAAACAATTGAAGACTGATTTTTTTGAGGAGCTAGGGGGAATTCTCCCCTGTATTATAATTTTCACACAAGCCTTTGATAACCATTTTTGGTGTGCAGTTGGATATTTGTATTAAGAGATTATGCTGCAGTAGGGTAGTAATAAATACACTGTAAGGGATTGAATCATTCCAAACAAGGGCCCAAGGGGTAATGTAATTCTCCTTTGGAGATAGTGGATTCATCTTGAAATAAAATTCTCCCTTTTGAAGGAGTTCTGTATTTAATGTCTCTCCCATTGAACTGGATCCTAAAGGGCCAGAAAGCCCTTCAGCTATAAGGGTATCTGAGTACAAAAATAATCTGAAACTTTAAAATGTTTAGAATGCTGGATATATAGAGCAAAAGCAAGAGGCGCTTGTCTGGGGTGGGTCACTTTAGTATTGAATTCCAGACTGCAAGTTGTAGGCAGAAGGAAACTACTTTAATCTGGTCTTCCGCATAAGGCTGAAGCGTTCTTCTATCAGAATCTTTTGAGTTAGGGGAAAGGTGTTTTTTTTTTTTTTTTTTTTACACATTAGTCTCATTGGTTTTGTAGCACTTTGAAGTTCTGGGTAAGTCAGGTCAGCAAGAAGGTCTCTGATAGTTCAACAGAAAAAGCATATACTCCATGTGGGTGGCAAGTATGTCCAAATTCAGCCCTAGTTAACCCAAGTACAGGTCCATTTACTTCATTGGACTTATCCCTAGTTATATCAGGAATACATTTCACCTGGTATGGTAGTGTCATTTGAATTTTCCTTATCCCTGAAGGAAATAGAGTAGTTTTCTGGAAACCTTTCTTTAAATATCATAAAGGGCTTACATATACTGCACAGCTGTTTTAATGCCCTTCCAAAACTTTATAAATTAGTGAAATAGAAGTCTTAGGCTTCATCTACACTACCAACTTATGTTGCTGTAACTACATCACTCAAGGGTATGGAAAATCCACACCCCTGTCCAACGTAGCTATACAAACCTAACCTCAGGTGTAGATAGTGCTATGCTGACAGAAGGGCTTCTGTCAACATAGCTACTGCTGCTGATGGGAGTAGTTCTGAGGTAGGCCTAGGTAGTATCTTCACTAAGTATTACAGTATCTACAAGTTTTAAGTGTTGACAAGGCCTAAGTAATACATTCAGTTTTGAACAGATTTCTTAACAGATGATTTTGGAACTTTGCTGATTGATGACTTTAGATCTAACTTCTGATCAGTAAGTATGAGAAGAAATGGTCCATGGAGGCGACTTACTTTTAATCACCATTATCAGTAATGCTGGAAATTAAGTGTATCACGCTCTGTAGACAACATCTTGCAAACCTGGAGTGTAGCGAAGCAAAGCCTCACGAGCACGGTGCCTCCTGTTGGTCGTCTGGAAATTAGCTCTTTTTCAGCATACAGCGCGCCCTCTGTAGGCCAGTGTCTTGCCTGCTGCTGGCCCCATGTTCCTCCTTGTCCCTGGTGCCTCTTTACCTTAAAGTTCTGCCCCTGCAGTACCCCCACACTCTGGGTCTCCCTTCCTTGGGGAACCCCTAACCGTCTAAACCCACCTTGCCTCAGTGACTACTGCCAGTCATCATCTAGTCCCTGCTCACTGGGGCAGACTGTAGTCTGTAATGGCCACTCATCATTGGCAAGGGGTTAGGACCTGCTACCTTTGCCTATCCCCAAGCTGCACCTCTTTAGCCCCAGTACCTCTGTAGGCCTTCACCAGGGCCTGCAGGTTTTCTGGGCTGGAGCTCCCTTTTCCCTAGCTCTGTTCTGCTTCAGGTACCTTGCTCTCAGGCAGCTAGCCCTTCCCACTCTAGGACTGGAGAGAGACTCTTCTCAGCTATAGGCTCACAGCCTTTTATAGGGCCAGCTGTGGCCTGATTGGGCTGGGCATACCTGTGGCTGCTTCCCCAATCAGCCTAGCCTTTCACAGCTGCAGCCCTCTCCAGGGCTGCTTTTAACCCCTGTTCTTCAGGCGTGGGGAAGCTGCCCCACTACATGGAGTAAAATATCTTTTAACTAGTATGGGAGAAGATGAAAGCACATTTAAGATTTTCAGATCCTTCTGGAAGCTCACACATAATAAAAAAACCTGGATAATTCACAGTTCTTTGGGGAAAGACAGAATTATGAGGTAAGCAGTGTATCAGATGATGAAAATAAGGTGACGCTAACTCACAGAAATTGCTGGAATATATAGTCTGTTTTGGTATTCTGTGTATCCAAATCTGGCTAATACAAATGGCACATGGCTCATTAGTTACAAGTTTGGTTGTGGGTTTTTTTTTTTTAAATACACTAGGTGCTTTTTTGCCTTTCTGTTTTCATAATGCCCTTGTCTTCTTGTACATGATAAATAGGAGCCCAACTGGCAGACAACATATTTCCTTACTTTTCCAAACTTTAGTCCTAATCATTTTAATCTTGTTTCATATAAAAATCTCCAACCCTGATGTCTCCTCATTCCATTCCCATTGGCTCTTTTCTATTTCTGCTATGTCTTGTTTGAGATAAGTTGGCCAACTAAATGTAGTGCAAGGTGAGGATCTAATGTCATTTCATATAATGACATTTTCTGCATTTTCACCTCCCATAATTTATATATTGTATAACATCTTATTTTACTGCTGCTGTACATTTAGCTGCCCACCATGAAACCTAGCTCTGATTCCTAATGCAGAACTGATCAATGTGTACAGTAGTTTAAAGTCTACTTAATGTTGTGCCAGGATTATTTGTTGCATTCTCTTTCTGAGATTTTCAGAATTATTAAAATACTAAAAGTATTGTACGTTTGGTTAGAATCCTGTTGAATTTAAAGGAAGTTGAGTGTAGATAGACCAATATGCAACATATATATTATTTGGTTAGTCTATAAAGTTTGATCGGATTTTGTTTTTATATAACAAGAAAATCTCCATAATCTCTAGGATTTTATAAAGATGTGATGAACATGAATTAACATGAATTACTATGTGCCTTTATAATAAAATTATTCTTTTAATAGAACCTGGCAAGAGACTCCAAAACAGATCACTTGTACTTAAGATAGTATAAGTGCATATTAGAATTGTGGATATCCTCCAATCTCTGATAACAGCGTTTCCATCTCTGCCATAAACCAGATTTGTTGAGGTCAATTGACTCTGCAAACCAATACAATTTTCAATTTCTAGCATTTATTAATGATCAACAAGAGAAGTAAGCCACAAGGTAGCATCACTGAGCTCATTTATTCTGCTCCTTAAATAATCAGAAAAATTGTTTGACTGTAGAAGGGAAGTCTCTCTGATTTGAAGTTTCAGGGGGTTTTTAAATGAGGAAAGTACTTTAGTCTGGCCTCTAATGCAGGATACAGCTGTTTTTAGAGCCAAATTGCTACAAATACCACTCCAGGACTAACATTTAGGGCCTGATTTTAAAAAAATAACCTACACTTTCATGAGTAGTATGGGTTAGAGTGGCAGTCTGGGGGCGGATTTGTGGCTTGGGAAAGGTGGAGATAGACCAGAGCACCAGAGACAAAGTCAGTCCTCACCTTCCTCTGGCTTTGAGCCCTCTGTTCTTTGTATATCAGAAATTTGTCCTTTTCTCTGGCTGGGAAACTTCTGGAAGGGAGTGGCTAGCTTAATGGAGAGTGAACATCTGGGAGTGGAGCAGGATGCACATGAGGGCAGGAAGTTGCTTTTTGCTTAGCAGTGGTCTCCAAACTTGGGCACACACCCTGTGGGGGCTAGGAGGAACGTTCGGGGGGGGGGCATGGTGGGGCTCAGGCCAGCCCCACAAGGGGGCAGGAAGGGAGCATCACCCTTTCCTGCTCCGCTCGCATCTCTACTTTGGCCCTGGCTCCAAGCTGTGGATCTGCTCCCGGCCCACCCCCAGACTCAGCCGCAGACCTGCCCCCCGCTGCAGCCACAGCCCCCTTGGCCATGTCCACATACACACACACACCCCTGGAGCTGCAGCCCTGACTTCGGGGGGGGCATAACCATGAAAAGTTAGGGGACCGTTGGCTTACAGGCTCACTGCTGGGGGGGGTAAGGTCAGTGAAGAGCAGGAGGTTCTCCTTTGGCTCAAGGAGAGGAAGAAGTTTGAATAAATGTTTCTAAAAGCACCTTGAAGATGAGTCCCTATATAAATGCTAAATTATTGGTATTAGAGAGAGAATGGGTGGTGTCTCTTCCCTTAGTCCCCATCCGTGGTAACATTTAGACTATCTCTACATTACATTTTATGCCAGCATAGTTTGTGTCATGCAGGAGTGTGAATAAACAACCCCCTTGAGCAACGTAAATTACACTGGCATAAGTGCTAGTGTGCACAGTCCTATGCTGGTAGGAGAGCTTCTCCTGGCGATGTAGTGTCTGCCTCTTGTGAGAGTGGATTTTTATGCCAACGGGAGAGCTCTCTCCCATCAGCATAGAGCATTTGCACCACACATGGTGCACCTGTAGGGCTCGTAAGTGTAGACATGCTTTTAGACTTCAACAAGGAGAAATATTTTTGATGGAACTGTGTGCTTTAAAAAAAAAAAAAAAGTTGCAGTGAGGGAATGTCCTTCCTTGAAAAACTAAATTACCAAAAGAAGCTGCTTTCATCTCAGATGACAGACAGACAGATGCATTTTTATACAACAATGTTCCAAACATGCTAGTGGCAAGCTACTCTAATAATGTTTTGTATGTGCCGCACAGCCAAAGGGCCCTAGTTGTTTTCATATTTTTTTCTCCAGATTGCATGGTAAATATAGTTAGAATGCTAGTGACAGCTACAGTTAAGTTTGCCTAAGCCTTTGACTTATAAACATCTGTTTTCACTCACCTTCCTGTGATTATGAACCCTCTGTCCACTGTTGTTTTGTTTTTGCTTTGTTGGAGAAGTTTGCCAAGAGTCCTTGAAGGGCATGGGTGACTTAATGTCGTGCCTAAAACTTAGTTTTCACTTTTCAGGTAGAACTTTTCCATGTCTGGTCACTACCCAGAATTTAATCTTCTCTAACTTTCCCAAGCAAAAACAGTTCACCTGAGTGAGTAGTAGCAAAAAAAAAATTCGCTTTCCATTATAATTTTTTTTTTCATTTTTAGCAGCTCTAATACTGAATCAACTGGGATTAGAAAGATGGCAGTGAAATAGCCTTTAGTCAGAAATGCTGATTGTTCAGATGAAAACTGGTTTTGATTTGTTTGACTTATGAGAAGAGTTGAAAATTTAATTTCATGCAATCTTTGCACCCCGGGTCCAATTTTTAAACACAGTTTACTTTCTTCTAAGCAAAGGAAGGATGTATGTGCATACATGGCTTACTGAGCAATATGACATGCAGTTAAAGATCAGTCTCATTCTCTTTGTAGTAAAGAGCACATAGAAGCTCTGCTTCATTCAGTGCATACTGGCTTATGTGATAAACTATGCACTTGACATAATGTTTCATTTGCATAAGACACGTACTGAATAAGGCAAGGGCTCCACATGAATCCCTTGTTTCAGTTTTCATTGTACCTTGCAGAGGATATATGGTTCCAATGGTGTCTAGCGAGAAAACAAAATTATGGATTTTTTTCTAAAAAAAAACAAACAAAACCCACTTGTTGTGAATATTGTTTGCATTGTTAAGCATTCAGATTAGGAAATGCCAAAAATAATGGTTGAGCTGGGTGAAACCTTGTAATGAGTTGAGTAAAACCCATGACAATTATTAGATGTGAATTTACTCTTCAAGTAACATAACCATAAGCCCCACCTAAAAGAAAAGAGGTTTATGAACTTGCCAAGGAGCTTTTGACTGAGTGTTATTTTGGGTAGAGGTGTAGGGAGGGAGGTGGAAATGAGATCAGAAACGGGGGTCAGATAAGAACAAACTGAGGCTGTGTCTACACTAACACTATTGTCAGTAAAACTTTTGTCAGTCAGGGGTCTGGGAAAAAAACACTCCCTGACTGACATAAGTTTCACTGATAAAAGTGCCGGTGTGGACAGTGCTGTGTCAGCAGAAGACACTCTCCTGCCAATGTAGTTACCACTGCTCGTTGGGGGTGGCTTAATTATGCCAAAGAGTGCTCTCTCCTGTTGGCATTGAGCGGCTACACAGGAGACTGCTGCTGTAAGGTCTGTAGTTTAGACAGAGCCTGAGAGAGAGAGCCTGAACAAGCAGCTGACAGCAACGTGGTTGACCCTGGAAGAAACCTGGGAAGCAGTTTTTGTGTTGTGGTGCTGGCTAAAAGAGTGCTCGTGGTGTTGTGACCACAAGAAGCTGTTTCCTGCTCTTTGATTCCCTCCATGTTCAGACACAGGACTTCGTACAGTCTTAGGTTTTTCTTTGATGCAGGTTTTTTTTATTTACTGTCCCCAACTTCTGTTCCCAGTTGGAACACATCCAGGGACCCAAACGTTGACTACCTGTTCAGGTCGAAAAGGGGCAGCAATAAGGTTTCATGAGCAACCTCAGCTGACCCAAAAATGTGTATGGGTTTCAGGGCAGAGCTACAGGTATAAGGAAGCTTTTATGCTTTTCTTATAGTTTTTATGAGCTGCTCTTCCTCTTCCTTTTCTCCTCCCCCACACACCACCCAACAGAATGAAGGATAACGAAGTATCTGCACACCAGATAATTCTTAGAATTTTAAGACTGAGTGATCATACAGGAGGGCATAAATTGATCACTGTCTGAGGTAAGAAAACTTCCCGTTATGGTACGGCATTGCACAATAAAATACAGTATTACTCTTGGCCACTGTGGGAGACACATACCAGGCTAGATGGACAATTCAACAATTCTTATATTTAATAAATACAGGAGCATTTTTAAAAGGTGGTAGTAAAATTGTTTGTATTAGAATAGCATGTAGAGACCCAAGCCAGGTAAGAGCCCCACTGTGTGTGGATGCTATACAGATGTATAGTAAATGACTCTGGGACAGGGACTATCTTTGTTAAAGAGCAGACATAACAGGTAGACAGACAAGCAAAGGCAGTGGTTCTGCCTTTACCCCTTTACTGCAGCCTGCACCCCTTATCAAAAATCAAGATATGTCCTTGCACCCCTTATCAAAAATCATTGAAGTAGGTCAGTTCTTTAAACCTAGATATATTTTTGTTTGTATATTACAGTAATTGTTAAATGTATAATGTTAATAAATACATAGGTTTGATGAAACAAAGTAGTTGTACTTACATGCTTGTGCTTAATTTGTGTTTTCGATGATTTACCTTCTAAAAAAATCAGGTATGTCTCGCACACCTAGAAAGGGCATCTTGCACTGGGGTGCGTGCGCCCCAGGTTAAGAACCACTGAGCTAAGGGGCCAGGGGGAAAGGAGTGGAGGATAAGGCTAAAGTAATAAAGTATGTTTTTCATCGCCTAACTATATGCACAATATATAGGTATAGAGCATGTTTATTGTTTATAAATGAGTGGCAGGTAGCATAGCTATGAGCTCCTGCAAAGCCCAAGAATGTTTGTTATAATACATTCATTAGTGTACCTATCACTGAAGTACGAGTACCTTTATAAATCTTAAATTGAGACATTTAATCTTATTAGGAGAGATAAAGAGCACCCTCCTTTCCATATTGTGGTGGATCAGGAAAGCTTGGTCAAATAGATGCATCGTCTAGCTTTTCTAAAAGTGGCCAGTTTCCTGTTTGTTTCCCAAAGAAACAGATTCAGGAGGCATAGAGCCTGCTTTCAAGCATACCCTTGGGACTTTGCGTTGGTGTTCTTTAGATTGTATGAGAGGTCAGAGGTGGAGATAAGATCTCAGGAAATCTGGACGTAAGGCTTTGTATATATGCATCCGATGAAGTGAGCTGTAGCTCACGAAAGCTTATGCTCAAATAAATTGGTTAGTCTCTAAGGTGCCACAAGTCCTCCTTTTCTTTTTGCAAATACAGACTAACACAGCTGTTACTCTGAAACCTTTGTATATACAGTAACCAATACCTTGATTTTTCACCCTGCAGTTTATTGGCAGCTAGTGCAGAGAGCAGAGCACATGCAGCTGTGCTGCTATTGGCCCACCCTACTCAGAAGGCTGGTGGTTGCATTGTGGAATATCTAGGGGGTGGGGTTCACAAGTAGTTTCAGCAAGAGCCTATTTGTAGTAGGGTGACCAGATGTCCTGACTTTTATAGGGACAGTCCCGATATTTGGGGCTTTTTCTTATATAGGCTCCTATTACCTCCCCCCCACCCCCGTCCCGATTTTTCACACTTGCTATCTGGTCACCCTAATTTGTAGTTGCCCAAACTTGACTGTCAAGGGGAGATCCACTGCCTGTCAGATGGGAGCCTTGCAGTGCTGTATGAGCTTAATTTTTTCCTTTGCTTTTCAGTGTTAGCAACTTCCATTATTTTATTGCAAGTCTTGTGATAGCTGTTGGGTGTCGTCCATCTCCTCCTCTTCTCCCTTCCCCTCCCTCCCCCTGCAAGTTCCAGCACTTTGAGTAATGGAAATGTGAGAATCTTGGCTTACTTTTTCTTTTAAAAAACAAACAAACAAACAAAAACCTTTCCAGCCTTTTTGGTTTTTGAGAAAACTTTTAAAATGTGACCTCATCATTACCCTAGAAGGCAAAAAGAAGGATCCCAAAATGTGTTTGGGTTTTTTTTTAAAATCTCATGCTTTTGCAGCACCTGACTTATGATTATTAATGCCTAGAATTGGCAATATTCTATTTGTATTATCACAGTGCTGCAGATCCGTAGTCAACGAGTCAGACCTCATGCACTGTATAAATATGGAACAAAAGACATTTATCTTCCCGCTCCTAAAAGCTTTCAATCTAAGTATGAGAGATCAGAGGTGGAGATGAGACAAGCAACAGATGGATACAGATGGGGGAGTTGTCACATGTCCAGTCAATCAGCCCCTCTTGGCCACTCACCAGACTGCTGTGATGGGATCCAGCCACTGAACAGAGTCCATGCACTTTCCCAGTGTTGTTGTCAATAGGTGCACACTTGGAGTGCAGTCCTTCTGCCTAGCATCCTGTCTTGAGAGCTGATACTTCCATGGTTGAACTGCCTTGTCCCTGTTACCAGTGCTGACCCCTTCAGGCTCTGTGTTGCTTAAACACAGAATCTACCAGAATTCACCTAAAGGTGTGTGCCTTCTGATTTATCTCTTTAAGGGTATGTCTACACTACGGAATAAGGTCGAATTTATAGAAGTCGTTTTTTTAGAAATCGGTTTTATAAATTCGAGTGTGTGTGTCCCCACAGAAAATGCTCTAAGTGCATTAAGTGCATTAACTCGGCGGAGCGCTTCCACAGTACCGAGGCAAGCGTCGACTTCCGGAGCGTTGCACTGTGGGTAGCTATCCCACAGTTCCCGCAGTCTCCGCTGCCCATTGGAATTCTGGGTTGAGATCCCAATGCCTGATGGGGCTAAAACATTGTCGCGGGTGGTTCTGGGTACATATCGTCAGCCCCTCGTTCCCTCCCTCCCCCCGTGAAAGCAAGGGCAGACAATCATTTCGCGCCTTTTTTCCTGAGTTACCTGTGCAGACGCCATACCATGGCAAGCATGGAGCCCGCTCAGGCTATGTCTCACCCTATGTCTCCTGGGTGCTGGCAGACGCGGTACGGCATTGCTACACAGTAGCAGCAACCCCTTGCCTTATGGCAGCAGACGGTACAGTACGACTGGTAGCCGTCATCGTCATGTCTGAGGTGCTCCTGGTCGCCTCTGTGAGGTCGATCAGGAGCGCCTGGGCAGACATGGGCACAGGGACTAAATTTGGAGTGACTTGACCAGGTCATTCTCTTTAGTCCTGCAGTCAGTCCTATTGAACCGTCTTATGGTGAGCGGGCAGGCGATACGGACTGCTAGCAGTCGTACTGTACCATCTTCTGCCGAGCAGCCATGAGATGTGGATGGCATGCAGTCCTTCTGCACCGTCTGCTGCCAGCCAAAGATGTAAAAGATAGATGGAGTGGATCAAAACAAGAAATAGACCAGATTTGTTTTGTACTCATTTGCTTCCCCCCCTCCCCTGTCTAGGGGACTCATTCTTCTAGATCACACTGCAGTCACTTACAGAGAAGGTGCAGCGAGGTAAATCTAGCCATGTATCAATCAGAGGCCAGGCTAACCTTCTTGCTCCAATAAGGACAATAACTTAGGTGCACCATTTCTTATTGGAACCCTCCGTGAAGTCCTGCCTGAAATACTCCTTGATGTAAAGCCACCCCCTTTGTTGATTTTAGCTCCCTGAAGCCAACCCTGTAAGCGCCCCTCCCAGCGTCAGAGCAATGGCAAACAATCGGGCATCTGAGAGTGCTGTCCAGAGCAGTCACAATGGAGCACTCTGATGGGGCTAAAACATTGTCGCGGGTGGTTCTGGGTATGTGTCGTCAGGCCCCCGTTCCCTCCCTCCCTCCGTGAAAGCAAGGGCAGACAATCATTTCGCGCCTTTTTTCCTGAGTTACCTGTGCAGACGCCATACCACAGCAAGCATGGAGCCCGCCCAGGTAACCGTCACCCTATGTCTCCTGGGTGCTGGCAGACGCGGTACGGCTTTGCTGCACAGTAGCAGCAACCCCTTGCCTTCTGGCAGCAGACGGTGCAATACGATTGGTAGTCGTCCTCATCGTGTCCGAGGTGCTCCTGGCCGCGTCGGCTGGGAGCGCCTGGGCAGACATGGGCGCAGGGACTAAATTTGGAGTGACTTGACCAGGTCATTCTCTTTAGTCCTGCAGTCAGTCCTATTGAACCGCCTTATGGTGAGCGGGCAGGCGATACGGACTGCTAGCAGTCGTACTGTACCATCTTCTGCCAGGCAGGCAAGAGATGAGGATTGCTAGCAGTCGTATTGCACCATCTTCTGCCAGGCAGGCAAGAGATGGGGATGGCTAGCAGTCGTACTGTACCATCTTCTGCCGAGCAGCCATGAGATGTGGATGGCATGCAGTCCTTCTGCACCGTCTGCTGCCAGCCAAAGATGTAAAAGATAGATGGAGTGGGTCAAAACAAGAAATAGACCAGATTTGTTTTGTACTCATTTGCCTCCTCCCCTGTCTAGGGGACTCATTCCTCTAGGTCACACTGCAGTCACTCACAGAGAAGGTGCAGCGAGGTAAATCTAGCCATGTATCAATCAGAGGCCAGGCTAACCTCCTTGTTCCAATAACAACGATAACTTAGGTGCACCATTTCTTATTGGAACCCTCCGTGCAGTCCTGCCTGAAATACTCCTTGATGTACAGGCACCCCCTCTGTTGATTTTAGCTCCCTGAAGCCAACCCTGTAAGCCGTGTCGTCAGTCGCCCCTCCCTCCGTCAGAGCAACGGCAGACAATCGTTCCGCGCCTTTTTTCTGTGCGGACGCCATACCACAGCAAGCATGGAGCCCGCTCAGCTCACTTTGGCAATTAGGAGCACATTAACCACCACACGCATTATCCAGCAGTATATGCAGCACCAGAACATGGCAACGCGATACCGGGCGAGGAGGCGACGTCAGCGCGGTCCCGTGAGTGATCAGGACATGGACACAGATTTCTCTGAAAGCATGGGCCCTGACAATGCATGCATCATGGTGCTAATGGGGCAGGTTCATGCTGTGGAACGCCGATTCTGGGCTCGGGAAACAAGCACAGACTGGTGGGACCGCATAGTGTTGCAGGTCTGGGACGATTCCCAGTGGCTACGAAACTTTCGCATGCGTAAGGGCACTTTCATGGAACTTTGTGACTTGCTTTCCCCTGCCCTGAAGCGCATGAATACCAAGATGAGAGCAGCCCTCACAGTTGAGAAGCGAGTGGCGATAGCCCTGTGGAAGCTTGCAACGCCAGACAGCTACCGGTCAGTTGGGAATCAATTTGGAGTGGGCAAATCTACTGTGGGGGCTGCTGTGATGCAAGTAGCCCACGCAATCAAAGATCTGCTGATATCAAGGGTAGTGACCCTGGGAAATGTGCAGGTCATAGTGGATGGCTTTGCTGCAATGGGATTCCCTAACTGTGGTGGGGCTATAGACGGAACCCATATCCCTATCTTGGCACCGGAGCACCAAGCCGCCGAGTACATAAACCGCAAGGGGTACTTTTCGATAGTGCTGCAAGCTCTGGTGGATCACAAGGGACGTTTCACCAACATCAACGTGGGATGGCCGGGAAAGGTGCATGATGCTCGCATCTTCAGGAACTCTGGTCTGTTTCAAAAGCTGCAGGAAGGGACTTTATTCCCAGACCAGAAAATAACTGTTGGGGATGTTGAAATGCCTATATGTATCCTTGGGGACCCAGCCTACCCCTTAATGCCATGGCTCATGAAGCCATACACAGGCAGCCTGGACAGTAGTCAGGAGCTGTTCAACTACAGGCTGAGCAAGTGCAGAATGGTGGTAGAATGTGCATTTGGACGTTTAAAGGCGCGCTGGCGCAGTTTACTGACTCGCTTAGACCTCAGCGAAACCAATATTCCCACTGTTATTACTGCTTGCTGTGTGCTCCACAATATCTGTGAGAGTAAGGGGGAGACGTTTATGGCGGGGTGGGAGGTTGAGGCAAATCGCCTGGCTGCTGGTTACGCGCAGCCAGACACCAGGGCGGTTAGAAGAGCACAGGAGGGCGCGGTACGCATCAGAGAAGCTTTGAAAAACAGTTTCATGACTGGCCAGGCTACGGTGTGAAAGTTCTGTTTGTTTCTCCTTGATGAACCCCCCCACCCCTTGGTTCACTCTACTTCCCTGTAAGCTAACCACCCTCCCCTCCTCCCTTTAATCATTGCTTGCAGAGCCAATAAAGTCATTGTTGCTTCACATTCATGCATTCGTTATTCATTCATCACACAAATAGGGGGATGACTACCAAGGTATCCCAGGAGGGGTGGTGGAGGAGGGAAGGAAAATGCCACACAGCACTTTAAGCACAGCACTTTAAAAGTTTACAACTTTAAAATTTATTGAATGACAGCCTTCTTTTTTTTGGGCAATCCTCTGTGGTGGAGTGGCTGGTTGGCCGGAGGCCCCCCCACCGCGTTCTTGGGCGTCTGGGTGTGGAGGCTATGGAACTTGGGGAGGAGGGCGGTTGGTTACAGAGGGGCTACAGTGGCAGTCTGTGCTCCAGCTGCCTTTGCTGCAGCTCAACCATACACTGGAGCATACTGGTTTGGTCCTGCAGCAGCCTCAGCATTGAATCCTGCCTCCTCTCATCACGCTGCCGCCACCTTTGAGCTTCAGCCTGTCTTCAGCCCGCCACTTACTCTCTTCAGCCCTCCACCTCTCCTCCCGGTCATTTTGTGCTTTCCTGCACTCTGACATTATTTGCCTCCACGCATTCGTCTGTGCTCTGTCAGTGTGGGAGGACAGCATGAGCTCGGAGAACATTTCATCGCGAGTGCGTTTTTTTTTCTTTCTAAGCTTCACTAGCCTCTGGGAAGGAGAAGATCCTGTGATCATTGAAACACATGCAGCTGGTGGAGAAAAAAAAAGGGACAGCGGTATTTAAAAAGACACATTTTATAAAACAGTCGCTACACTCTTTCAGGGTAAACCTTGCTGTTAACATTACATACATAGCACATGTGCTTTCGTTACAAGGTCGCATTTTGCCTCCTCCCACCGCGTGAACGGATTTTGGTTGAATGCCAGCAAACATACACTGCAATGCTTTGTTCTACAGTGATTCCCCAGTACGTGTTGCTGGCCTGGAGTGGTAAAGTGTCCTACCATGAAGGACGAAATAAGGCTGCCCTCCCCAGAAACCTTTTGCAAAGGCAGAACCGCAAATGCCAGGGCAAAGTAATCCTTTCACATGCTTGCTTTTAAACCATGTATAGCATTTTAAAAGGTACACTCACCAGAGGTCCCTTCTCCGCCTGCTGAGTCCAGGAGGCAGCCTTGGGTGGTTTCGGGGGGTACTGGCTCCAGGTCTAGGGTGAGAAACAGTTCCTGGCTGTCGGGAAAACCGGTTTCTCCGCTTGCTTGCTGTGAGCTATCTACAACCTCCTCCTCATCATCTTCTTCGTCCCCAAAACCTACTTCCGTATTGCCTCCATCTCCATTGAAGGAGTCAAACAACACGGCTGGGGTAGTGGTGGCTGAACCCCCTAAAATGGCATGCAGCTCATCATAGAAGCGGCATGTTTGGGGCTCTGACCCAGAGCGGCTGTTCGCCTCTCTGGTTTTCTGGTAGGCTTGCCTCAGCTCCTTCAGTTTCACGCGGCACTGCTTCGGGTCCCTGTTATGGCCTCTGTCCTTCATGCCCTGGGAGATTTTCACAAAGGTTTTGGCATTTCGAAAACTGGAACGGAGTTCTGATAGCACGGATTCCTCTCCCCAAACAGCGATCAGATCCCGTACCTCCCGTTCGGTCCATGCTGGAGCTCTTTTGCGATTCTGGGACTCCATCATGGTCACCTCTGCTGATGAGCTCTGCATGGTCACCTGCAGCTTGCCACGCTGGCCAAACAGGAAATGAGATTCAAAAGTTCGCGGTTCTTTTCCTGTCTACCTGGCCAGTGCATCTGAGTTGAGAGCGCTGTCCAGAGCGGTCAGAATGGAGCACTCTGGGATAGCTCCCGGAGGCCAATACCATCGAATTGTGTCCACAGTACCCCAAATTCGAGCCGGCAACGTCGATTTAAGCGCTAATCCACTTGTCAGGGGTGGAGTAAGGAAATCGATTTTAAGAGCCCTTTAAGTCGAAATAAAGGGCTTCATTGTGTGGACGGGTGCAGGTTTAAATCGATTTAACGCTGCTAAATTCGACCTAAAGACCTAGTGTAGACCAGGGCTAAGAGGGCATGTGCTTGGTGTAAACACTAAACATACACAGACTTAGCACAAAATTCTAAATGACCATTGCTTTCTCTTTAATAGCATGAGAAATACACAGATCTATACAAAAATAATAAACCCTATAGGTATTTCCTGCCTCAGTTTCCTCACCAATCTGAAGCATTTTTTGGGCTGGAGTCATAGTCTTTTGGGGCCACCCAGCATCCTTCTGTTGCACTGTGTGATTTGTGTGCTGAAACATGGAGCTTCACCTGCCCTCTCCCCAACTTGCCTATTCTGACCTTGTCCAGGCTGTCCCCTTCCCTCCTTCTGCCCAGATTTCCTGTGTGGCTCTCCTAGTCTTCCCCTGTGAGTCCTTTTATAACCTTTTAGTCCTTTGGTCAAGTGGATCAGCCTCTTCAGGTGATCCCAGACCCTTACCTGGTGACTTTGTTGCTAGGTGACTTCTCCCTGGTTGGGAGCCAATGTTTTGCATAGGATGTTTGCATTTGAATAGAGGACTATCCCAAGTTAGTGACCCTCTGTTATCAGCCTGGTTTCACTACCCTTTGAAATTTCAGTTCAGTGTGGGGGTTAAAGAGCCACCAGAGAAGGTAACTAGTCCTTACATTCAAAATTGAGTTTGCAGCTTGCTAAAATACAAAGAGTTTATAATCTCTCACAATTTATAAATTGTACAGACATTCCCCAAATTGTCACAGGAATACATTGAAACCGTGCTGATCAGCATAATAGGCTGTGGTGTCAGCAGCCTAGCCATTGTCCAGTTTCTTGTGGCTCTCGTGGTAAAGGAGGGATTTGAAGGAAGATAATGAGGTAGCTTTGGGGATTTTTACAGGGAGCTTTTCCCAAGTGTGAGGGGTAGCATGGGAGAAAGCACGAATGTGCTTGTTTGAAAATTTAACAAGTGGGCGATGGAGGCTGGCATCATGGGTTGCTCAGAGGAGGGAGTCAATATTTTTATAATGAATGAAAGAGGATAGGAAGGATGAACATAGGTGTGAAGGCTTTAAAAGTGAAGACAAGAAGATTTTGTATGATGTGGTAGAGAAGGGGGAGCCAGTGAAGGGTTTCAAAGAAAGGGGCGATATGGTCAATGTGATAGGCTAGGAAAATTATCTTTGCAGCAGCTTTCAGAATGGATATGAGCAGGGCAAGATTGCATTTGTCAAGGCCAGAGAGAAGGATGTTGCAGTAATCATAAGAAAAGCCCTACTGGGTCAGACCAAAGGTCCATCTAGCCTAGTATCCTGTCTTCCGACAGTGGCCAGTGCCAGGTGCCCAAGTGGGAAAATCAAGACATGAGCTGATGAGCATTTTAGCTGTTTTGATGGATAGGAAAGACCATATCTTAGAGATGTTATGCAGAAAGAATTTGCAAGATTTAGATGTAGCCTCAATGTGAGGAGCTATAGAGGGGTCCAAGTCGAAGATGACGCCCAGATTATGGGCAGAATGGTGGTCAAGAAAAGAAGTAGCAGAGAGGACTTGGGTGGCTGGAGAGGAGGATAAAATTAGGAGTTCTGTTTTAGCCTTCTTGAGTTTGCGCTGATGGCATATCTACAAGGAGATGTCAGAGACAGACTGAGATTTCAGTTTGGACAGGAAAAGAGAAGTCCTGGAGTAGAGAAGTAGATTTGTGTGTGGTAAGCATAGAATTGATAGCTGAATTTGTGTTTGTGGATGTGAAAACCCAGAGATAAAGGACAGAGCTCTGTGGAACCCCCATAGAAAGCTGGAGGGGCCAGTGAGGAGGATCTGCTGAAGTACATGCTGAAGAAGTGATTAGAAAGGTAGGAGAAGAATCAAAAGAGGACCCAGTAATGGAGACCAAGGGAGACAAGATTTCCAAAAGAGGAGCATGAGTGGCAGTGTGGAAGATGGCTGACAGGTTGTGGAGGAGGATGGCATACTATTTCTGAGTTTTGCTAGAAAGAGGTAATTAAAGACTTTGGCAAGAGTGGCTTCAGTGGAGTACAAAAGGAGGAAGCCTGAGGGTCTGGCATGTAATTGGAGGAGAGAAATGTTCTAGACAGTGATTGTCTAGACAGTGATTGCACCTTCAATGATCTTAGAAGTGAAAAGAGGAAGGTGGTTGGGAGAGGCAAGATGAGTCAAAGGTGTGGTTTTTTTGTTTTTATTAAGCTGGGAGAGACTTAGGCTATGTCTACACTGGCAATTGAATGACACAACTTTTGTCTTTCGGAGGTGTTAAAGCCCCCAACCCCGGAAAGACAAAAGTTTTGCCGCGACAAGTGCCAGTGTGAACAGTGCATTGTTGGCAGGAGCACACTCTTGCTGACAAAGCAAACTCCGCTCGTTGGGGGTGGAAGTATTTTGTTGGCAGGAGAGCCAACAAACAACAGCTACACTGCACAACCTCCAGCAGCTGTGGCGACAGTCATGTCGCTAAAAGGTATGTAGTGTAGACAAAGCCTAAAACAAGTTTGTATTGTAAAGGGAAAGAGCCAAAGGAGAGTGGGGAGGTTAAGAGCAGTTAGGGAGGAGATCAGAGTGGGCATGAGGGAGCTCAGGAGATGGTTTGGGAAGGAGTCAGCAAGAAGAGGAAAGCAGGCAAAAAACTTCTTCATCTGTGATGGGAGAAGGACAGAAAGGGAGGGGAGCTGAGAGGAGAGAGGTCAGTGCTGTGTATTGTCAATTTTCTCTTGGAAGAAATTGTCAAGATCCTATGTGGAGAGAGAAATGAAGGGAGGTGCGGGGGAGGTTGGAGGAGTGAGTCAAAAGTGGTGAAAAGGTGCTGGGATTCTGAGTGGAATTCAGTAAAGCTGCGGTGGAATTGTTCAGCTAGGAAGATGGCAGAATGTATTTGTAGTGCAGGAAGTCAATCTGATCATGGGATCTCTGCTAGAAAGGTTCTGCAATGTGAGAGCAGGAGTCAGGGAAGTGGATGTTGGGGTTGAGCTGGGTGTTGGCAGGGCAGAAATTGCAATGGGGGAAAGGAGGAAAAGAGTTAAGGATGAAGGAGAGTGAAGCATGACAGAATCAACAACCATATCAATGGAAGATCGGAGGAGAGGGCTGAGAGCAGATGAGACATCAACACTGATTGGGTGGAAGTCACAGAAAGGCAGAGTGTTTTTTGGGGGTGGAGTGGGGAGTTGATGGGTGATGTTGAAAGAGACCAGGTAATCCGAGAGGGGAAACAGATTAGAGACAGAGCAGTGCTTGGTGAAAAGCAAGTTTGAGTGAACTTTGTGAGTGGGAGAGTTGAACCAGGCTGAAGGTCAAATGAACAGGTTAGGGTGAGGAAATGTGCAGCTAAGGCATCCGATGGATCATCAACAGAGAAGCTGAAATCACCAAAGATGAGCATGGGAGATTGATGAGAGGAAGAGAGAGAGCCAGAAGTCAAAATCAAAGAGGAAGGCTGATGGAGGAGTTGGGTGGATGGTAGATGTCAATAATGTGGAGGGGTGAAGGAGAGAAGAGTCAGATGCAGTGCTGTTCAAAAGAGGAGAAAGAGTTCCCTCTCATTTGTTAAAAGAAAAGGAGTACTTGTGGCACCTTAGAGACTAACCAATTTATTTGAGCATAAGCTTTCGTGAGCTACAGCTCACTTCGAAGTGAGCTGTAGCTCACGAAAGCTTATGCTCAGATAAATTGGTTAGTCTCTAAGGTGCCACAAGTACTCCTTTTCTTTTTGCGAATACAGACTAACACGGCTGTTACTCTGAAACCTCTCATTTGTTAAATACTTGAGATTTTGACTCCAGCCATGTTTCTTGACATGTTCTTTGTAAACATGCTTAAGCCATTTAAGTTGTTGCATTAACTTTAGAATAAATTTATTCTAAAGTTAATTCAAAAGAACTGTTCTTATAACAATTTGGTTTAACTTTGTGATTTAAGACAGTGGTTCTCAACATGGGGTACATGTACCTCTGGGGTACTTAAACTCATCTAGATAGTTTAAACTCATCTAGATAGTTGCCTAGTTTTACAACAGGCTACATAGAAAGCATTAGCAAAGTCACTACAAACTAAAATTTAATATAGACAATGACTTGTTTATACTGCTCTGTATAATATACACTGAAATGTAAGTACAATAATTATATTCCAATTGATTTATAATATGGTAAAAATGAGAAAGTAAGCAATTTTTCAGTAATAGCGTGCTGTGACACTTCTGTATTTTTATGTCTGATTTTGTAAGCAGGTAGTTTTTATGTGAGGTGAAACTTGGGGGGTACACAAGACAAATCAGACTCCTGAAAGGGGTATAGTAGTCTGGAAAGGTTGAGAGCCACTAATTTAAGAGGTAAGAATATTTTTGTCTTCTCCCTGCAAAGAAGCTGTTGTATCTTGACATATATTTCAAAGTAAATTAATTTATTGCATGTTAAATGTAAATTGCCACTTACTACTTCTGTCCTTAAGGAGGGCAACTCTTCATGGCTCAGTGTTGTCAGTGTACTCTTTTTGTTTTCTATTAAAATAGGAAGGATGTTTACCAAGGAACTTTAGCAAGCTTATCCTTATTTAGCATCCACATAGGAAATTCTAATTCTCAGCTGACTTCAGGATAAACAATGTATCTCTGGACATAGATAGTACAGCTGTGTCTAAACAGGAAATATTTCTGAGATGTATTGTGTGTTTTCTATATCCTAAAAATACACTCTGATAAGGGCTATTGTCTGCACCACCACTATTTCCTTCTCTGCTCCTGCAGCAGTGACACTTGGATGAACCTGCCCTTAATTAATTTGCTGCAGTGGAAGGGCCAGCTCAAGAAAGCTTGAATTATTATGTTTTCCTTGAGGGAAAAATTACTCTGTGGTGGCTTTTTTTGAGGCAGAGAACTGTATGACTACCAGAAATATTTCAAATCATCCTCTTGTACCTTGATGACAGATTTTCTACCTTAATGTGAATGAAATGAGGCAATTGTTTTCAGAAAAACAGTATATGACGGTCACAGAAGAACTCATCACTGAGTGATTACATTGCTTTTAACACACTTGTAGCTCACTCTAAGCGTTAACATAGAGTACTACTTCATGTTCTTGTTTCTGATTCCTCAACTTCTCATGCTCTCCAGATATCTCTCTTGGAGAAGAATGATGTCCATTGTGTTCTGTGGAAGCTAGTTATTAAGATATAGTTCATTTTACCTCTCCCTCCACATTCTTGGACCTTGCCATTTCAGGGACTCTGTACTATCTTGGGTTCCTGGGTTAGTGGTTTTCCCCATGTTTATCGCCCCCCCCCCCGCGTTCCTCAAATGTTCTTGTCAACTGCTGGAAATGGCCCACCTTTGATTATCACTTCAAAAAGCTCCCCCCCTCTCCCGCTGGTAATAGCTCACCTTAAGTGATCACTCTCTTCTATACTCTTAGGACAGATTCTTCTGCTGGGCTATCTCGGGGCCTCTCCTTCCGCCTCTCCACCCCCACGAACATGATACAGTTCTGTGGTGACCTAGAATCCTATTTTCGACATCTCCGACTCAAAGAATCAGAGGAACAGCCGTGTTAGTCTGTATTCGCAAAAAGAAAAGGAGTACTTGTGGCACCTTAGAGACTAACCAATTTATTTGAGCATGAGCTTTCGTGAGCTACAGCTCACTTCATCAGATGTTTACCGTGGAAACTGCAGCAGACCTTATATACACACAGAGAATATGAAACAATACCTCCTCCCACCCCACTGTCCTGCTGGTAATAGCTTATCTAAAGTGATCAACAGGTGGGCCATTTCCAGCACAAATCCAGGTTTTCTCATCCTCCACCCCCCACACAAATTCACTCTCCTGCTGGTGCTAGCCCATCCAAAGTGACAACTCTTTACATAATCAAGTCGGGCTATTTCCTGCATAGATCAAGGTTTTCTCACATCCCCCCCACCCCCATACACACACAAACTCACTCTCCTGCTGGTAATAGCTCATCTAAACTGACCACTCTCCAAGTTTAAATCCAAGTTAAACCAGAACATCGGGGGGGGGGGGGTAGGAAAAAACAAGAAGAAGCAGGCTACCTTGCATAATGACTTAGCCACTCCCAGTCTCTATTTAAGCCTAAATTAATAGTATCCAATTTGCAAATGAATTCCAATTCAGCAGTTTCTCGCTGGAGTCTGGATTTGAAGTTTTTTTGTTTTAAGATAGCGACCTTCATGTCTGTGATTGCGTGACCAGAGAGATTGAAGTGTTCTCCGACTGGTTTATGAATGTTAGAATTCTTGACATCTGATTTGTGTCCATTTATTCTTTTACGTAGAGACTGTCCAGTTTGACCAATGTACATGGCAGAGGGGCATTGCTGGCACATGATGGCATATATCACATTGGTGGATGTGCAGGTGAACGAGCCTCTGATAGTGTGGCTGATGTTATTAGGCCCTGTGATGGTGTCCCCTGAATAGATATGTGGGCACAATTGGCAACGGGCTTTGTTGCAAGGATAAGTTCCTGGGTTAGTGGTTCTGTTGTGTGGTATGTGGTTGTTGGTGAGTATTTGCTTCAGGTTGCGGGGCTGTCTGTAGGCAAGGACTGGCCTGTCTCCCAAGACTTGTGAGAGTGTTGGGTCATCCTTTAGGATAGGTTGTAGATCCTTAATAATGCGTTGGAGGGGTTTTAGTTGGGGGCTGAAGGTGACGGCTAGTGGCGTTCTGTTATTTTCTTTGTTGGGCCTGTCCTGTAGTAGGTAACTTCTGGGAACTCTTCTGGCTCTATCAATCTGTTTCTTTACTTCTGCAGGTGGGTATTGTAGTTGTAAGAAAGCTTGACAGAGATCTTGTAGGTGTTTGTCTCTGTCTGAGGGGTTGGAGCAAATGTGGTTGTATCGCAGAGCTTGGCTGTAGACGATGGATCGTGTGGTGTGGTCAGGGTGAAAGCTGGAGGCATGCAGGTAGGAATAGCGGTCAGTAGGTTTCCGGTATAGGGTGGTGTTTATGTGGCCATTGTTTATTAGCACTGTAGTGTCCAGGAAGTGGATCTCTTGTGTGGACTGGACCAGGCTGAGGTTGGTGGTGGGATGGAAATTGTTGAAATCGTGGTGGAATTCCTCAAGGGCTTCTTTTCCATGGGTCCAGATGATGAAGATGTCATCAATATAGCGCAAGTAGAGTAGGGGCTTTAGGGGACGAGAGCTGAGGAAGCGTTGTTCTAAATCAGCCATAAAAATGTTGGCATACTGTGGGGCCATGCGGGTACCCATAGCAGTGCCGCTGATCTGAAGGTATACATTGTCCCCAAATGTGAAATAGTTATGGGTAAGGACAAAGTCACAAAGTTCAGCCACCAGGTTAGCCGTGACATTATCGGGGATAGTGTTCTTGACGGCTTGTAGTCCATCTTTGTGTGGAATGTTGGTGTAGAGGGCTTCTACATCCATAGTAGCCAGGATGGTGTTATCAGGAAGATCACCGATGGATTGAAGTTTCCTCAGGAAGTCAGTGGTGTCTCGAAGGTAGCTGGGAGTGCTGGTAGCGTAGGGCCTGAGGAGGGAGTCTACATAGCCAGACAATCCTGCTGTCAGGGTGCCAATGCCTGAGATGATGGGGTGCCCAGGATTTCCAGGTTTATGGATCTTGGGTAGTAGATAGAATATCCCAGGTCGGGGTTCCAGGGGTGTGTCTGTGCGGATTTGATCTTGTGCTTTTTCAGGAAGTTTCTTGAGCAAATGCTGTAGTTGCTGTTGGTAACTCTCAGTGGGATCATAGGGTAATGGCTTGTAGAAACTCGTGTTGGAGAGCTGCCGAGCAGCCTCTTGTTCATATTCCGACCTATTCATGATGACAACAGCACCTCCTTTGTCAGCCTTTTTGATTATGATGTCAGAGTTGTTTCTGAGGCTGTGGATGGCATTGCGTTCCGCATGGCTGAGGTTATGGGGCAAGTGATGCTGCTTTTCCACAATTTCAGCCCGTGCACGTCGGCGGAAGCACTCTATGTAGAAGTCCAGTCTGCTGTTTCGACCTTCAGGAGGAGTCCATCTAGAATCCCTCTTTCTGTAGTGTTGGCAGGGAGACCTCTGTGGATTAGTATGTTGTTCAGAGGTATTTTGGAAATATTCCTTGAGACGGAGACGTCGAAAATAGGATTCTAGGTCACCACAGAACTGTATCATGTTCGTGGGGGTGGAGGGGCAGAAGGAGAGGCCCCGAGATAAAACAGCTGCTTCTGCTGGGCTGAGAGTATAGTTGGATAGGTTAACAATATTGCTAGGTGGGGTGAGGGAACCATTGCTGTGGCCCCTTGTAGCATGTAGTAGTTTAGAAAGTTTAGTGTCTTTTTTCTTTTGTAGAGAAGCAAAGTGTGCGTTGTAAATGGCTTGTCTAGTTTTAGTAAAATCCAGCCACGAGGAAGTTTGTGTGGAAGGTTGGTTCTTTATGAGAGTATCCATTTTTGAGAGCTCATTCTTAATCTTTCCCTGTTTGCTGTAGAGGATCTTGATCAGGTGATTCCGCAGTTTCTTTGAGAGCGTGAGGCACAAGCTGTCAGCATAGTCTGTGTGGTATGTAGATTGTAATGGATTTTTGACCTTCAGTCCTTTTGGTACGATGTCCATCTGTTTGCATTTGGAAAGGAAGATGATGTCTGTCTGTATCTGTACAAGTTTCTTCATGCAGTTGATAGATTTCCACTCCATACGGCTAAATGCAGTGCCTTGCATAATGACAGGTTTCAGAGGAACAGCCGTGTTAGTCTGTATTCGCAAAAAGAAAAGGAGTACTTGTGGCACCTTAGAGACTAACCAATTTATTTGAGCATGAGCTTTCGTGAGCTACAGCTCATACACCTCTGAACAACATACTAACCCACAGAGACCTTCCTACCAACACTACAAAAAGGATTCTGGGTGGTCTCCCCCTGAAGGTCAAAACAACAGACTGGACTTCTACATAGAGTGCTTCCTCCAATGTGCACGGGCTGAAATTGTGGAAAAGCAGCATCACTTGCCCCTTAACCTCAGCCATGCAGAACACTGCCATCCACAGCCTCAAAACCAACTCTGACATCATAATAAAAAAGGCTGACAAAGGAGGTGCTGTCATCATCATGAATAGGTCGGAATATGAACAAGAGGCTGCTAGGCAGCTCTCCAACACCTCATTTTACAAGCCATTACCCTTTGATCCCACTGAGGGTTACCAAAAGAAACTATACCATTTGCGCAAGAAACTCCCTGAAAAAGCACAAGAACAAATTCGCACAGATACACCCCTAGAACCCTGACCAGGGGTATTATGTCTGCTACCCAAGATCCATAAACCTGGAAATCCTGGACGCCCCATCATCTCAGACATTGGCACCCTGACAGCAGGATTGTCTGGCTATGTAGACTCCCTCCTCAGGCCCTACGCTACCAGCACTCCTAGCTATCTTCAAGACACTACTGACTTCCTGAGGAAACTACAATCCATTGGTGATCTTCCTGAAAACACCATCCTAGCCACTATGGATGTAGAAGCCTTTTACACCAACAGTCCACACAAAGATGGACTACAAGCCATCAGGAACAGTATCCCTGATAATGTCATGAAAAACCTGGTGGCTGAAGTTTGTGACTTTGTCCTCACCCGTAACTATTTCACATTTGGGGACAATGTACACCTTCAAATCAGTGGCACTGCTATAGGTACCCACGTGGCCCCACGGTATGCCAACATTTTTATGGCGGACTTAGAATAACGCTTCCTCAGCTCTCGTCCCCTAATGCCCCTACTCTACTTGCACTACATTGATGACATCTTCATCATCTGGACCCATGGAAAAGAAGCCCTTGAGGAACTCCTCCATGATTTCAACAATTTCCATCCCACCATCAGCCTCAGCTTGGACCAGTCCACACAAGAGATCCACTTCCTGGACACTACAGTGCTAATAAGCAATGGTCACATAAACACCACCCTATACCGGAAACCTACTGACCGCTGTACTTACCTACATGCCTCCAGCTTTCATCCAGACCACACCACACGATCCATTGTCTACAGCCAAGCTCTACGATACAACTGCATTTGCTCCAACCCCTCAGACAGAGACAAACACCTACAAGATCTCTATCAAGCATTCTTACAACTACAATACCCACTTGCTGAAGTGAAGAAACAGATTGACAGAGCCAGAAGAGTACCCAGAAGTCACGTACTACAGGACAAGCCCAACAAAGAAAGTAACAGAACGCCACTAGCCGTCACCTTCAGCCCCCAACTAAAACTTCTCCAGCACATCATCAAGGATCTACAAGCTATCCTGAAGGACAACCCATCACTCTCACAGATCTTGGGAGATAGGCCAGTCCTTGCTTACAGGCAGCCCCCCAAACTGAAGCAAATACTCACCAACAACCACACAACAAAAACACTAACCCAGGAATCTATCCTTGCAACAAAGCCCATTGCCAACTGTGTCCACATCTATTCAGGGGACACCACCATAGGGCCTATCACATCATCCACACTATCAGAGGCTCGTTCACCTGCACATCTACCAATGTGATATATGCCATCATGTGCCAGCAATTCACCACTGCCATGTACATTGGCCAAACTGGACAGTCTCTACATTAAAGAATAAATGGACACAAATCAGACATCAAGAATTATAACATTCAAAAACCAGTTGGAGAACACTTCAATCTCTCTGGTCACTTGATTACAGACCTAAAAGTGGCAATTCTTCAACAAAAAAACTTCGAAAACAGACTCCAACAAGAGACTGCTGAATTGGAATTAATTTGCAAACTGGACACCATTACATTAGGCTCGAATAAAGACTGGGAGTGGATGGGTCATTACACAAAGTAAAACTATTTTCCCATGTTTATTTCCCCCCCACTGTTCCTCACACGTTCTTGTCAACTGCTGGAAATGGCCCACCTTGATTATCACTACAAAATGGTTTTTTTCTCTCCTGCTGGTAATAGCTCACCTTACCTGATCACACTCATTAGCGTGTATGGTAACGCTCATTGTTTCATGTCTCTGTGTATATAAAATCTCCCCACTGTATTTTCCACTGCGTGCATCCGATGAAGTGAACTGTAGCTCACGAAAGCTTATGTTCAAATAAATTTGTTAGTCTGTAAGGTGCCACAAGTACTCCTTTTCTTTTTGCGGATACAGACTAACACGGCTGCTACTCTGAAATCTGTAGGTTTTGTCTGTCCAGAAGCCTCAGTTTAAAAACAAAACAAAACAAAAAAAACCCGTTTACATTGATTGTAATGGAGTCCTGCCTTCTTTCTACCACAAGGGCTATTACAACTAAATGTCAAGACAACATATATAGTCAAACCAGAAAACAGAGGAAAAAGCAGGAAAACTGGTTTAGGGAAACTTGGCTCCTCTCTCTAGCTTGTATGCTACTTGAGGAAAACGTTGAAGTCATAGAGGAAATCTCAGACATGGAGATAAAAAGTGGGGATAGAAGCAAAGAGGGGAAGGAAACTGAGGGAGATGCCGGAAGGATAAAAATATGAAGTCACAAGGAAATTTCTCAAAGAAAGAGACCTAATCCACAAGAAAAAAAATTTAAGATAACTTTGTAAGCCATGGCTCTGACCTGAAATTGACTGCATCTGACTATTTGTGATAGAGAATGTAATCAATGTAAGCTCAACAGCTTGTCTCTCTCACCAACAGAAGTTGGTTCAATGAAAGATATTACCTCCTCCACCTTGACTCTTTAATATCCTGGGACTGACATGGCTACAACAGTGCATGCATCTGACTGTCAATCCCACACAAGTAGTGGTGAGGACTTCAGTGTGGCAAACAATTGCTTTGCTACAACCTTGGCTTCTCCTTTAAGATCTAATGCATGGCCTCCCCTTTCTCCTCTGTTTGACATTTTACCTTTTTTATGAGTCTCTCTTCTTGCCTATTTGTTCAGTCCTCTTCTACCTTTTTCACTTTCCTCTTCTGTTCTTCTGTTTACCCTTTCTTGTTTGCTACTGAGATCCAGAAGTTTTATGCATATAATTGAAATAATTCCTTTGAAGAAGATCTGAGAAATTATATTTCACTTGCAAAGATATGAATACTTAAGTACCTAGATAGGAAGGATAGATTAGATACTGCTTTATGGTTTTGGGAATAGGACAGTTCCCAGCTGGAGAAATGATGAAGCAATGATTTTTATCCTAGGAAATAGCTCTGGAAAAGGAACCAATAATTTCTATCCTTTGAAACAACCTCGAAGGTAGAATGAAAAATGCATGACCAGGGAAATGCCTCTTGGCCTAGAACAATCTTTCCTGTCCTTAGGTATTAAGTGACAGAATAATAATTCCAAGGGCAAGAAATACCAATGCAAGCAACAAACTATTTGTTCTCAGACCTGCAAAGGAATGATCATCTGTGCCATTCTTTTCTTGTTAATCCTTTCACTTGTGGGTGACATTTAAGGTGCTATATATTTATAAATGTTTTAGGATTCAAGTATTCTCATTAGCAAGCCTCCTCATCTGGAATTACCTTCCTCTGGAAACCAGTGTCTGAGCTTAAATATGGCTACTGAGGGAGTGGATACATCTACCACAGCAGGTTTTGAAATATCCAGCGTTTAGCCTATTGGTTGGTATTTTTTCTTTGGTCTGTTCAGGATATCTGTTTAGAGGCTTTAAGGGTGAGGGGTCATTTGCAGTGTTTCTAAACATTGTCCCCAAAATAGGGAGTAAAGTATAGCCAGGTGCAACACTGATAGATGTCTCAAAGGTATATATGGTGGTTCCAACAGTTTTACCTTGTACTTAGAGTAAGAAATGCTGTGGGGTAACTTTTTTCTCTCTCTTTAATGGTGACTGCTATGTTTGATTTTGTCAGAACTAGTTAACTATGAAGCGCTTAATTACAATTTAGTTCTATAGTAATTTGAAGGACTTGCTGGAGTTACAATGGGAATAGTTGGTATTTTCTGTTGCACCATCTCTTTAAATCCAACATCTCACAGTCCAACACAGAGAATCTTTCCTGCATAAAATCTCAGGGCAGTGCTTACAAAGTCTACTGCACAGTACTTTTGTGCCAATAACTGTCAAATTCCAGCCATAGCAACCTGCCTTTTCTATGTCCTCTGGGTCTGAAATGGAACATCTATAGTTAACAGCAACAAGCAAGGACATAAATTAACGATTCCTGGAACTGTCTTGACTCACTGTAACAATCCAGAATGTAGTGGAAACAAGTGCTTGAACTTAATTGTAGTTTGAGCTCACACCTACATTTAGTTTAAATACAAGGATTCAGCTCTTCCGCTCACAGTAGGACTTCTGGACCAAAGAATCTATTCAGTCTGTTGTTTCATAGAATACTGTTGCTGTTCCTTGATGTCGGCACCCTCCTCTAAAGGACAGAGAAATCTACTAACTTAGTTCTGGAAAGATGGAACTGCAAATTGAGTACATTCCCACAGGAGAAATCATCCGTGTGGTCAGTCAGAATGGAGAGTGCAAGACTGTAAGCCTGTGTTTCTTACTGTTCTCTTTTCACTTCTTGCTTTGGAGTTAGTTATTTTCAAAATGAGCAATCTAGTCTCCATTGTTCTGAGTTCAGAAGAAAAGTTAATGTGAGAAGGCTAATGAGGCTACTGCAAAGACTCCTAATTAGAATGATTGTGACCATCTTTCAAATAGAAATTTTCAAACTCAGCAGTGATATACTTCACCTCAGTGAAAAGAAGAGTCAGTGATTGAGAATTAAGGAAATGGCAGAAGTGTTCAAAACAGTGTTGTATGAGTACACCACACTTAGCATAATTTGTAATTGGTATGGCCCAGGAGCACTTAATTGGTGCATCAGAATTTGGGAAAGGATTTATAAAATAACTGAAGGGAAGAAAACCAGTTTAAAAAGAATACTGTCCAGCCTCTTAGATATTCATTGCCCATCTTGACACTGAGTTCATGTCAGAAATTTAATCCAAAGATTAGTAAATACTAAAGAGTGGAAAATAGGGATAGAACAATGTATCAAGAAAAATAAGATGAAAAATATCAGCATCTTGTAGAACTGGGTTTCCAATCTAGTTACTTCATGACCACTTTATTGAATTATGTTTTGAATCCTGTGTGTATGTGCATTGCTAATGGACAGTCAGAGCTGGGTGGGTTTTTACCTATAGCTCAACACACAAGTAGAGTTAAATGTTCCTGAGAGCATCACTGTGCATTGTTTTTAAAAAAGCTACAAAATATATTCTCTCTCTCTCTCTTACTCTTCAGGCTTCCACGTGAACAGAACATCGTGTTGTATTTAGACTGTATTCAAAGTATTCAGTTTTCTAATATCTGTGTAAATTTCACAGAAAGGACCTAAAATAAAATAGGCAGTTCAGAAAGGTTAAAGCCTACAGCATATTTTTGTCTGGATTTTTGAAGGTCAAGTAACAAATTGTTGTTTTTCCTTTTACTGTCAAGGTATGCCCTGAGTAGGAAATTGCAATTGTCAGTTCTGCTGGATTAAGAATACACTGCAACTAGTTATAAGGTGTTTTTCTTTCAAGTGAATAAATCTTGCTTCTAAAAGAAATTGACATTTCATTCCTTCACATTTCTGTATTATTTTTTGTTTGTACATGCTAGAGCTACTCAGGACACAATTGTGAAAGATTTGAATTATTTCTATAGTCATTTAAGCCATATCTAAGTCATACCTAAACGCAGCTATGTACATATGTCCCTGTCTGTCTATTTTAGGTGCTTCTATGGCTCCCATTACCATAGTATCTGAGTGCCTTATGAGGATAAATACATTAAAGATTTTAGCAACCCTGTAGGGAGGGAACTACCAAAGAGGATGGAGTTAGACTGTTCTCAATGGTGGCAGATGACAGAAGAAGCAGCAATGGTCTCAAGTTGTAGTGAGGGAGGTCTAGGTTGGATATATTAGGAAAAACTATTTCACTAGGAGGGTGGTGAAACACGGAATGGGTTACCTAGGGAGGTGGTGGAATCTCCATCATTAGAGGTTTTTAAGGCTCAGCTTGACAAAGCCCTGACTGGGATGATTTAGTTGGCGTTGGTCCTGCTTTGAGCAGGGGGTTGGACTAGATGACCTCCTGAGGTCTCTTCCAACCCTTATCTTCTATGATTCTATACTGTTATCCCCATTTTACAGAGATGAAATTGAGGCACAAAGAGGCTAAGTGACTTGTCCAAGGTAACACAGGAACCCTTTGGTGGAGCAGAGAACTGAACCTGTCTCTCATATCCCCAGGCTAATGCCCTGACCACTGGACCATCCTTTCTGTCTTAATACCTCTCTGTATGCAGTAATATGTAAAAATAACTTTCCATTTCCCTGCATGTAGTAATCAAACTTTATTTTACCCAGGCCTTGATTTTACTCTAAATTTATGTGATTGGTGTTGCATTTATTAAATATCTTTGCAATACTGATTGCACAAGTGCTTTGTGCTAAGCAATTGCATGCTGAAGCAAGCATAGTCTGTTACTCCAGTTTCCTTTCAATACCATTTTACTAAGCAATTTAAAACTTCCATATGAAAACTGGTGAGCATAACTGCCTTACAGATTGCACAAACATTCATTAAATAAAACTTACCTGACCCCCCCATAAGAAATCCTATACCTCTGGCTTGCCAAAAGGTCATGCTGCAGACACCATTAGTCTTTCCCATCCTCCTTTTAAATGGCCTGCAAGTTGCATTACCATCTGTGTGGCCGCAGAGGACATTGGCTGGATTGGATGGTCTCTCCCAAAGAGAACTGTTCACTCAGGCCTTAGCCTGAATGATAGGTACCTGGGAGAGGATACAAAAGAAAAGCTGTTAGTTCCGCTACTTAAAAAAAGTTTAAAATATTTATTAAAACTGCATAAAACAATAATGTGCTAACTGGAGAACAGCACCTGTTATGGAGAAACTTTTGTGCCAGGCACTACAGAGTAGGTGCCTCAGCAATCTTGTACAGCAGTGGTTGAAGGGGGTGCTGTGAGTGGACAAGTTGTTTTCTACAAAACCCAGACTTGTTAGTGTGGCTGTGCTGAACGGTTATGGAATAAAATGGTTCTCACAGTGTTTAGCTTCACTATTTCACCATGAAATGATGCAGGCTGCTAGTTGATAGGTTCATAGAGTTTCTTGTAGTGTCTTCATTGGCCTGCAGTCAGCTCTGCTTCCTTACCTTTCCCCTAGTACCTGTACATGGAGAAAGTGAAGCTGAGCTGGAGTTAACTTATTGCTTGCTAGTGACCAGGTAGAGCCTTTACACCCTGTCTCACAATCTGGCTGGTTGGTTGGTTGATGTGAAATTCGTTGGTTGATGTCATTCTTGCTGGCAGTTGCAGTAGAGAGGCCAAAGATTGTGTTATCATGGTGACTGAACTTGTTCTCAGTAAGAGAGTTGGAGGTCCTTCTGTAATAAGGATGAGGCCTATTGGCAGATAGTGTGGATCAACTTGGACCAGCGCTGTACTGGTTCTGTGATTATTCTCTATGGTTGTCTGTCTAATACTTTCACCATTACAAAATATACATAAGCATTTAAAAAGAATTACAAAAGAAAACACAAATATGGGGTGTGGTAGGTCCTACATATAAACAAATCTGATAATGTAAGTACTCAGTTTTGTTGTCTTGGTTTTCTTGTCTACATTATTTTGCTTCCCTTGAATTTTTAGATGGAGATGAAATAATCAATTTAGAAATATGTAGGAGACTCACTATCTGAAAGCTGAAGATATGATTTCTGTTTTTGTGGTATAAGTTTTTTGGAGAACATGCTCTTACAAGGGTATTCAGCATTTAAAAGCATTCTGGAAAATCTGTTCTTGGTTTTAAAGAACAGGGATTGAGAGAATCATGAAGACTTTGTGGTTGGGGTATCAGAATCTGCCTTCATTATGGATTGGGAATCTGTTCTCATTGTTTGGGAATACAGGTGTGGATGGTATGGGAAACATGCTCTCATTGTGAGGTAAGAGAAGAGGGATTTAGTGTGCTATGAAGAACCTGTCCTTAGTCTTAAGTAATAAAAAGATACATACTAATCCATTTATTTGTCATTGTTCTGTCTCTTCATCATACAAAACAAGATTTGTGACAACACATTTATAGCTCTATCTACAAAGAAACAAAAGCAAAATAGATTTCCACTCACATGAGCTGTGTTGTAAGGCTCTCTTTCTCTGCAGTCGTTCAAAAAAACCCCTGAAATCACAAGAATGAGATGCATGTGTAGACGATGCCTAGCAAAATAGGGTCCTGGACCACGACTAGGGCTCCTAGCGCTATGATAATACAAATATAAATAATATATTAGGGAATGGGGAGTAGGATGAATACAACAAACACAATTACTTGTATGTAGTTCCTTGTCTTACGTCCCTTCATTCCACATCCCTATAAAACAAGATTCCATATCGAAGGGAGAAATGGCAAGTAATGAAAAATTGAAGTGGCCTTTCCTTGAATGGCAGCCTGGAAATACGCAACTAAAATCAACCTTGGAGGAGAACTATAGGGCAAACCAGGAATGAATAAAAAAGGACAAGATGAGAACCAGGGAGCCACACACAGAAATTGTCATCACCTGACCCTAAAGGGTGGAAATTTCTGTGCGCCAACAATTGAGAAAGAGGCTCATTTTTTAGAACACATGGAATTGCAGTTTAAGACTTGCCTTTCAGGGTTGGAAGCAGATCTTCACTCTAGTCTCCATCATAAACAATTCCTATTCTTTTTAAGGAAGAAATACAGATCCTTTTGAACTAAAGTTATGTACTTAGCTAGAAGAGAAAAGGAAAGCCTTTAGACTAGAGATCCTAAATCTCCAAGACATTTAAATGGCAAAAGAAATAGTTCTGTAACAAAATAGATGAAAATTTACCTGCCAAGATCTGAACTAACTTTCAGCCCATGGTTTGTTTACAATTTTTAAAAGATAATGTCTATTTATCTTTTTAAAAGAAGGTCCAACTTGCCAACAAGGTGCCACTTCTGTTAGAGTGAAGGATTTAATCCTGCATGGTGTGCACAAGTAGTTGATGCTGCCTCCAGCATGTGGTATAGTGAGGTCAGGACATGGGGAGCATAATGCTATTTTTGACACAGGGTGGGATGCAGTGATGTCGCCTCTGACAAGTGACACAGCACAGTGCTGTCTGAATCTCACAAAACTCTGTGCTCTCTTCCAGGTTACTTATATGCATGGAACATTATTATTGCTAAACTGAGAACTGAATTTCAGCACTGTAGTGACTGATCTGGTAAGGTTATTCCAATTCATCATGTCAGTATCTTCTGTGGAGTTTTTTGCTATAGTGAGATCAGATACTTTTCATCATCTTTTCTGACATAAAACTAAGCATCTTGCCTTCCTTTTTAACTTTTGAAAGTAGCAGGGAAGAAAATGAAACGCTAACGCTCTTTATCTGTTGAATTTAGCCCTCTTTTTCACCACATCCTTGGTATAACCAGGACAATCATCAGCCTATGTCCTTTCCATGTTAGATTTTTAAGTTCATGGGCTTTTTAAAGAATAAGTTCCTTAGTATTATATTTTTAAAATATTATAATTATGGTGAGGAGATTTGGTGCAAGCAAGTGATGGGCTCTTTCAATGTCTAAGTTCTGATCTGGGTGCAGAAACAAAAGCGTTAGCAGCATGGTGCATAAAAATTCCACAGACCTTCCTTTTCCCAATCCCTCTGGGAGACCCACAATTCTCAGACTGTTTCTCCTTGATCGTCCCTCAAGATCATTAACCTTTTCCCCCCCCCCCCGGGTTGAATAGTCCTTTCCTGTTTATATTCATAGTATGCACTGTAAAGAGATTCTGTTCTCAGCTTCATCTAGTCTTGATGCCAAGCCTTGCAAATTAGCTTGATGTGTACTGGTAATACTTTTGATTTGTTATATCTTCAGTTATTTTTCTCAAGGTAATCTGTTCAGTTGAGATTTATTTTGGCCAGTCCATAATTTCATCTAGTCTAGTTTCATCTTGGCTGCAAGACAGCTGTCCAATAGCTTCTGCTTTTTAGGATTTTGTAGAAAGTCTGGAGATTGAGAAGCATCTATAATGGTATTAAACTAAAAGAAAATAGTTGTAGAATAATATCTGATGAAAATTAGATGGCTAAAAAGTGATTCAGCTGCTGATGGATTTTAGAAGGTTGGGAAGAGAACTGTAAACTATGCAGCCACCATCCCCCAAGTATCTCCCAGAAGTTCTTTTGGTAGATTGAAGGGGCATTGGCAGTGGTTGTTCATTAGATTGGATTTCAGTAAGAATAATATCCCCATGGTTATAGTTGACTGTTGGGTCCTGCATAATATATGTGAGCCAAAGGGGGAAAAGTTACTGCCATGATAGAGTGTAGAGGTGGAGTGGTTCTCTGAGTTTGACACAATGGCCACTAGAAGGGCTCAACATGGAGTCTTGTGGTTGACAGAGGCTTTGATAGAGCACTTTAGCCGTCAGCGATGGTACTGTTCTGTGCTGGACTGTTCTCTAGGCCTGGTGCTTTGGGTCCTGTTAGAAATAGTGTGGCATTTGTTGTACATTTACACATACTGTGTACTTTGAGTATGGCTATGCATTCTGCAATATGCATTGTGAACTAATAAAGGTAATTTTATTTTCCAAAAATAGGAATTTGAGTGCCAAAATTAGTGCATGTTTTTTTATATATTTTTTTTCTACAATGCAATACAAACTTTAAGCATAACTTAATGGAATAGGACTTTGAAATTGGAAAGGCAGAAAACACGTCTGTCCATTTCGGTGCATAAATATAGTCCTGTGTGCTTACACATACACTGACCTGTGAGAACCATGACTGGTGTATGTGAAGCTGTGGTTTTCCTTGCTGTCTCCCCGGTGTGGCCCATTATGTGGATGTGGGCCATTAAGTGGCCCATTATGCCATGTGGAATGTTGGGGAGGGGGTAGGGAGCTGCTAGCATGGAGTTCTCAAAGAACTGCAAAGGGTGGTGAATCTGGGAATTTTGCATCTGTAGGTCAACCAATGTCTGTAGCATTTGTGTTTGCAGCCTGAGAAGATCCATTATGTCCTGGTGCATCTCCCTTTCCATTTCCTTGGCCTTTCTCCTGTCTGCTGTCTCCTTCTTCATGCCATCTGCCATGTTGACCTTCCAGGCCCTTTGATCACAGTCTGATGCAGCACTGGCTTGCAGGATATCACTGAATGTGTCCTCCCTAGTGCTCTTTCTTCTCCTTCCCGTCGGATTCAGGCATTCTGCAGGTCTGGAGCAGGCACCTCTCAAGCCATTTCAGCAACAGCTGCCGATAAAAAGAGACAAATGTATCATTGGATTTATAGTCACAAAGAAAAGGGAAAGATAGTTTCACAACTCCCTTCCCTAATTCCCATAAAAACTTTTATTAAAACATGCTTATTGACATTTCAACTTTGGAGTGTCTCTGTACAGCACCACTCTTCAGCCCCAGCCATAGTGAGTATGGCCTGGGGGGGGGGAGAAAGGAATTTTGGTTGCATGAAAGAATAACATTTCAGTCCCTATTCCTTGTGTAGGAACATACTGCAATGGCACTGAGTATTGGCTCTATTTTGCACAGGCAGTGTTGGTTTTAGCTATTATCTCTCTTCTGGGGGGAACAAAGGCACAGAGCACAGCTGTTCCTGATGTCCCAAAGCTGCCTGGGCCCATATGCTACTAGTCTGTTTACTACAGTGGTGCCAGCTGAACTCATTAGAGTGGCATAGGGAGGTGATGTTATGCAAAAAGAATATGCAAGACTTAGGTCATGCCTACATGGGGACACTCTCGAAACTTATAGTGTGGAGTGAAGACTTCGCTGAAGTGAAGTTAAGTTACAGCAAACTAAGGCTACTTTACTCCTGAATGAGAGCAGCCACATGGGTTTATTGTAGTTTAACTTATACACATTGACTTTACGTCTTTAATTGATTTAACTTTCCTGAGTGTTCCCATATACCCATGCCTATGTGGACCAAAGACAGACACTGTGTCTGAACAGTGTCCAGTACAACAGTGTCCTCATATTGACTGGTGGCAATTAGAAGCCTCATAACATACATATAAAACTCCATACCAAAAATACATTTCAAGAAGAACATTGTTATGTATGCAAGCATGCAAAAGTTATTAAATGCCAAGTTTAAGTTTGTGGAACTTTTAATTCGGCCCCCTGACACATGTGCATGATGATATTATCTTTAATCACATTATCATATATAGAGGATGGAGCAAGGCTGTTTTCAGTGGTGACAGATGACAGAACAAGGAGCAATGGTCTCAAGTTGCAGTGGGGGAGGTGTAGGTTGGATATTAGGAAACACTATTTCACTAGGAGGGTGGTGAAGCACTGGAATGGGTTACCTAGGGAGGTGATGGAATCTCCTTCCTTAGAGGTTTTTAAGGCCTGGCTTGACAAAGCTCTGGCTGGGATAGTTTAGTTGGGGTTATAGTTTAGCAGCAGTTCTGCGGAAAAGGACCTAAGGGCGACAGTGGACGAGAAGCTGGATATGAGTCAGCAGTGTGCCCTTGTTGCCAAGAAGGCCAATGGCATTTTGGGATGTATAAGTAGGGGCATAGCGAGCAGATCGAGGGACGAGATTGTCCCCCTCTGTTCGACATTGGTGAGGCCTCATCTGGAGTACTGTGTCCAGTTTTGGGCCCCACACTACAAGAAGGATGTGGATAAATTGGAAAGAGTCCAGCGAAGGGCAACAAAAATGATTAGGGGTCTGGAACACATGACTTATGAGGAGAGGCTGAGGGAGGTGGTGGAATCTCCTTCCTTAGAAGTTTTTAAGGTCAGGCTTGACAAAGCCCTGGCTGGGATGATTTAATTGGGGATTGGTCCTGCTTTTGAACAGGGGGTTGGACTAGATGACCTCCTGAGGTCTCTTCCAACCCTGATATTCTATGATTCTATGGGGTTGGTCCTGCTTTGAGTAGGGGTGTGACCGGAGTCAGGGGAGCCAACTGAGGTCACTTAATTAGGGTGAACTGCAAAGAATGGGGCAGGCAATCCCCAAAGATGGTGGATATTCCAATACTTAAATTTACCAAGCCAGCACAAAACAGTTTCTATAATACCTCACTGGTTACCCAGAAGCCAACACAGTTCCCTTAATCAAACCAGCCTCAGGCCTCCACTTAAACACCCAAGTCAAATATGATGAGGATTACTGAAAATCTTATTCATCATATAAGAAAGTTCTAGCATCAGACACATTACCTCCCAGGTTAATGAATCTTCCAGATCTTACCCAAATACATGCTTACAGCCAATTCTTATTAACTAAACTAAAATTTATTAAACAAGAAAAGAGAGAGTATTTGTTAAAAGATCAGTATACATACAGACATGAGTACAATTCTTGAGATTCAGATTCATAGCAGAGATGGTGAGCTTTGTAGTTGCAAAGAGTTCTTTCAGAATTATTTCACAGGTTATAGTCCAAATGTTTATATTCAGGGTGGCCCAGTCAGGACTGGGACCTCTGCCTTGTGGCTTAAGCTTCCCGTACATGAAGCATCAAGCAGATCTAAGATAAAAAGGATGGCGACCCAAAGGTCTTTTATACAGTTTCAGGTGTTGTGACAGTTCCTTAGGTGAACAATAGGCACTCATGGGGACTTTGAAGTGGACCCATTTTCTAAGCATCCCTGGTAATTATCTACACAGATTAACATAAGGCACCTGCCCATTTTTCATGATTCTCAGGTGATTTGCTGTACATTTCAAAGAGAGATGAACACAATGATGTTACTATGTTTACAGTTCATCTAAATGTTAATATGTCCTTTTGATCTCTGAATCAATACCTACAGTGACAGAGAGGAACTGTCTGTTTACATGGCTAGCATTAAACAAGATATGAGTACACACATACAATTAGTATTACCTCTAGTTTCTAACAATATAGGTTTGCATTTCAAAGTTCTAGCCTATCTACCATGGAATGGCCTTAATTACCATTTACATACTGTTCTAACATCTTGAAGTCTTTAAACCATGATTTGAGGACTTCAGTAGCTCAGACATAGGTGAGAGGTTTATCGCGGGAGTGGGTGGGTGAGATTCTGTGGCCTGCATTGTGCAGGAGGTCAGACTAGATGATCATAATGATCCCTTCTGACCATAATATCTATGAATCTGTCTAATGGTTGACTCTGGGTCAATTTTCCTGCAAGATGCTTAACCCTTTCTGGCCATACATCACACTTTGTATAAGATTTGTTGCAATTCTATAACAGTGGCTTGCATGGTCATATTCTAATTAGATAACATCACAAAGGATTGGACTATATGATTTTCTGAGGTGTCTTCCAACCCTCATCTTCTGTGATTCTTCTGTGACTCTACGATCTTTTCCAGAGGACCACTGCCTCATTCAATGCAAAGAATGGGAAGTTCTCAGTGAGTGAGGCAGCTCTTCAATATTTGCTTTTACCCTTATTCAGTATGTGGTCCCATGTCATATTTACTGCACATCACCCAAACCCTGCACTGAATAAGATTTTTTTATATTTCTTCACCAGCTTTTCTATGCCACTCATCCTAGTATGTATGCCTCACAATCACTAATGAATTAATCTTCACAACACCACTATGAAGCACCTGAAACGGAAAAATTAAACGCAAATTTTCAAGTATATGCTAATGTGAGAGGGCTCCCAACTTGCAGACCCTGATTTTTTTTGGAGATGCTGAGCACCCAGGTCCCACTGACTGTGAGTGCTCAGTGCTCCTAAAAACCAGGCTGTAGGTATCTAGGGTTGGACACACAGAAAAATGTACGTAATTAGTGGCCACTTTTGAAAATTTGGGTTTAAGCAGCTTGCCTCATAAAGTCTGTGGTAGACATGGCAATAGAGCTAACTCTTCTGGGTCCCAGTCCAGAAATTTATGTGCAAGAGCATTTGTTTAAAATTGAAATTTCTTTTCTCTTTTCATCCCCTACCTAATTCACTACACATCCTTGAACAGGAATCGCACATCCGATACCCTCACCCAGTAAATCATCCTACATCACTTCCTGTCCATGTTGTGCACTAAATGAAGCAGGGCTCCTGTAGAAATAATACTATGAGTCTGTAATTAAAGATTGTATCATAATGTATACACACAAGGAGATAGAATTAAGGTTGCATTGGCAATCTTAATTCTGGCATTTTCTTGCATTTGAGTGTTTGACTTTGCAAGTTAATGTTGTTCAAATTCAGTGGGTTTGTGGGGTTTTTGGGAATTGTTGAGATGTAAAATAAAAGTAGCCAAAAAAAACCAACCAAACAAAAAACCCAACCACAATCCAAATTCCAGCATATACAACTGCAAACTTATCTTTTGCATAGGGCTGTAGCAGAGTTTGAACCTCTGGGCTCTTCAGATTCTCTGCATATACTGCTACCCCTTGTTCTAAGAGTAATCCTGTTAGCCAAGAACAGTAGCAGTCAGTTATTCTCTCTCTGCACCAGCTACTAGAAGGGGATACATTGCATCGTTTGCAAGTAAATTATGTAATTAATTGCTAGACAACTGTGGAATGTTGGGGATCAGTATTCCTGGCTTCTCTTTTTGACTTTGAGTGGGATGGGTTAAATTGCTACAACGGGGGGAGGAGGAGACTGGGAGCAGTGGTTCCTGGATGCTAATTTGTTTGTTCATCTCATGCTCCAGAAATTAAACTTTAAAAAGGGCCAGATTCATATGTACACTGTTTCCCACTTTCCAGTGACGGAAATCAGATATAAAACCAGTTTAACTGGCTTGTTAGGCCATACAGAATGTACCAGTGATTTGACCTTGAGCCTTTATCTGCTATGATTGTGAAGAAAACCTTCAACATGTGACCTGAGAGTAACTCACAGGTTTCCAAACTTTTTGCCAGCACAGCCCCATTTTAAAGAAGTATTTTCAGCTGGGACCTCAGACAGCATGGAAGATGCCATTTTGCTCTACAAAATGGCGTCATCCACACATCATGATTGTTACATAAAGCTTCTGCTCAAATGCAATTGTAAGATCTGTAACTTGTATCATTAAGTTCTGCAACCTTTTTGCAGAGTTTGTAACTTCAGTTATTGTTAGCATAGCCTTTTAAGTTTTATAACCTTTTCAGTTACACTTCTCTTCCCCCCCCCTTTTGTCTCCTCTCCCTCTTTGAATACCTGTGAAGTGGCTTTCCCCTTCCCCCTCCCCCTCCTCCTCCCTCCTGGAATGCTTGTGGGATGAATGGGCTGGTTGAACAGCTGGAAGATCAGAAGAGCTCCCAGGTAGACAAGATGTCTGGGACTCTAATTAGGCAGCAGTCACACACCCAGTGCATGGACACTGGCCGAGGTGGAGTGTGACCAACCAGATGCGGCCAAGTCATCTCTAGTTGCAGGCCATGAGGAGCAGGTCCTTAAAAGGGGAAGGGGCCATGTGCTCAGGAGTGCACTCGCAAGCTTGTACCTCCCGTGAAGGCCCTTCGACCGGACCGCCTGGCCAGGGGTTTGCTGAGTTGCATTCCATCATGTCTCGGGAAGACTTACCTTAATCACACCATCCATTGCTGCGCTGTGGGACACTTACCTTGAAGGATCCTGACATCACCAGTGCTGTGCCTGTCTTGGAAGCATGAGTATGTGAGTGTGACCCCCCTCCCCCCCAGTTCTCCCTCCAACAGTGGCATCATAATAAAACAATATAAGTGTAACCCTGGGTTGGTTTCTAGGGAAATTGAGGTAATCGTGATCTTGCATGCACCGTACGTACAATTCACTGCATTAATTATGCTATTTTTCTCAAAAAAATGATGTCCTCTGCACAGTGTGACCTTGTACGTATGGTGCATACAAGGTTGCGTTGTGCGAAGCTCACCATTTTGTAAACTAAAATGGCGTCGTCCATGCATCATGTCATCCCACACACTCTACATGCAAGGTCACGCTGTCCAGAACAAAATGGCATCCTCCACACACTAGGGATTGCTGAGACCCATTCTGCTGAAATGGGGTTATGACCTACGGTTTGGAAACTGCTGGTGTAACTGATGCAGTGATGTCTGCCTTAGACGGCAGAGATTCTGAAGCAAAAGCTCTGAAAGGGGTAAATTGCACAATTAATTTCAATTAGGTGTTAATTTAAATGCCCAATGGGTGTAATTTAAATGCCAGTACTAACTGTTTCACTGCTGATCAAATCATGGAGGAAAAGAGAGGAATAATATATAGTATGAAAATGTGCACAATCTACTATGACAGGTTTCAGAGGAACAGCCGTGTTAGTCTGTATTCGCAAAAAGAAAAGGAGTACTTGTGGCACCTTAGAGACTAACCAATTTATTTGAGCATGAGCTTTCGTGAGCCACAGCTCACTTCATCAGATGTGTACCGTGGAAACTGCAGCAGACTTTATATACACACAGAGAATATGAAACAATACCTCCTCCCACCCCACTGTCCTGCTGGTAATAGCTTATCTAAAGTGATCAACAGGTGGGTCATTTCCAGCACAAATCCAGGTTTTCTCACCCTCCACCCCCCCACACAAATTCACTCTCCTGCTGGTGCTAGCCCATCCAAAGTGACAACTCTTTACATAATCAAGTCGGGCTATTTCCTGCATAGATCCAGGTTTTCTCACTTCCCCCCCACCCCCATACACACACAAACTCACTCTCCTGCTGGTAATAGCTCATCTAAACTGACCACTCTCCAAGTTTAAATCCAAGTTAAACCAGAATATCTGGGGGGGGGGGGGGGGGGGTTAGGAAAAAACAAGAGGAAACAGGCTACCTTGCATAATGACTTAGCCACTCCCAGTCTCTATTTAAGCCTAAATTAATAGTATCCAATTTGCAAATGAATTCCAATTCAGCAGTTTCTCGCTGGAGTCTGGATTTGAAGTTTTTTTGTTTTAAGATAGCGACCTTCATGTCTGTGATTGTGTGACCAGAGAGATTGAAGTGTTCTCCGACTGGTTTATGAATGTTAGAATTCTTGACATCTGATTTGTGTCCATTTATTCTTTTACGTAGAGACTGTCCAGTTTGACCAATGTACATGGCAGAGGGGCATTTTCGACGTCTCCGTCTCAAGGAATATTTCCAAAATACCTCTGAACAACATACTAATCCACAGAGGTCTCCCTGCCAACACTACAGAAAGAGGGATTCTAGATGGACTCCTCCTGAAGGTCGAAACAGCAGACTGGACTTCTACATAGAGTGCTTCCGCCGACGTGCACGGGCTGAAATTGTGGAAAAGCAGCATCACTTGCCCCATAACCTCAGCCATGCGGAACGCAATGCCATCCACAGCCTCAGAAACAACTCTGACATCATAATCAAAAAGGCTGACAAAGGAGGTGCTGTTGTCATCATGAATAGGTCGGAATATGAACAAGAGGCTGCTCGGCAGCTCTCCAACACGAGTTTCTACAAGCCATTACCCTATGATCCCACTGAGAGTTACCAAAAGCAACTACAGCATTTGCTCAAGAAACTTCCTGAAAAAGCACAAGATCAAATCCGCACAGACACACCCCTGGAACCCCGACCTGGGATATTCTATCTACTACCCAAGATCCATAAACCTGGAAATCCTGGGCGCCCCATCATCTCAGGCATTGGCACCCTGACAGCAGGATTGTCTGGCTATGTAGACTCCCTCCTCAGGCCCTACGCTACCAGCACTCCCAGCTACCTTCGAGACACCACTGACTTCCTGAGGAAACTTCAATCCATCGGTGATCTTCCTGATAACACCATCCTGGCCACTATGGATGTAGAAGCCCTCTACACCAACATTCCACACAAAGATGGACTACAGGCCGTCAGGAACACTATCCCCGATAATGTCACGGCTAACCTGGTGGCTGAACTTTGTGACTTTGTCCTTACCCATAACTATTTCACATTTGGGGACAATGTATACCTTCAGATCAGCGGCACTGCTATGGGTACCCGCATGGCCCCACAGTATGCCAACATTTTTATGGCTGATTTAGAACAACGCTTCCTCAGCTCTCGTCCCCTAAAGCCCCTACTCTACTTGCGCTATATTGATGACATCTTCATCATCTGGACCCATGGAAAAGAAGCCCTTGAGGAATTCCACCATGATTTCAACAATTTCCATCCCACCACCAACCTCAGCCTGGTCCAGTCCACACAAGAGATCCACTTCCTGGACACTACAGTGCTAATAAACAATGGCCACATAAACACCACCCTATACCGGAAACCTACTGACCGCTATTCCTACCTGCATGCCTCCAGCTTTCACCCTGACCACACCACACGATCCATCGTCTACAGCCAAGCTCTGCGATACAACCGCATTTGCTCCAACCCCTCAGACAGAGACAAACACCTACAAGATCTCTGTCAAGCTTTCTTACAACTACAATACCCACCTGCAGAAGTAAAGAAACAGATTGATAGAGCCAGAAGAGTTCCCAGAAGTTACCTACTACAGGACAGGCCTAACAAAGAAAATAACAGAACGCCACTAGCGGTCACCTTCAGCCCCCAACTAAAACCCCTCCAACGCATTATTAAGGATCTACAACCTATCCTAAAGGATGACCCAACACTCTCACAAGTCTTGGGAGACAGGCCAGTCCTTGCCTACAGACAGCCCCGCAACCTGAAGCAAATACTCACCAACAACCACATACCACACAACAGAACCACTAACCCAGGAACTTATCCTTGCAACAAAGCCCGTTGCCAATTGTGCCCACATATCTATTCAGGGGACACCATCACAGGGCCTAATAACATCAGCCACACTATCAGAGGCTCGTTCACCTGCACATCCACCAATGTGATATATGCCATCATGTGCCAGCAATGCCCCTCTGCCATGTACATTGGTCAAACTGGACAGTCTCTACGTAAAAGAATAAATGGACACAAATCAGATGTCAAGAATTCTAACATTCATAAACCAGTCGGAGAACACTTCAATCTCTCTGGTCACGCAATCACAGACATGAAGGTCGCTATCTTAAAACAAAAAAACTTCAAATCCAGACTCCAGCGAGAAACTGCTGAATTGGAATTCATTTGCAAATTGGATACTATTAATTTAGGCTTAAATAGAGACTGGGAGTGGCTAAGTCATTATGCAAGGTAGCCTGTTTCCTCTTGTTTTTTCCTAAACCCCCCCCCCCCCCCCCAGATATTCTGGTTTAACTTGGATTTAAACTTGGAGAGTGGTCAGTTTAGATGAGCTATTACCAGCAGGAGAGTGAGTTTGTGTGTGTATGGGGGTGGGGGGGAAGTGAGAAAACCTGGATCTATGCAGGAAATAGCCCGACTTGATTATGTAAAGAGTTGTCACTTTGGATGGGCTAGCACCAGCAGGAGAGTGAATTTGTGTGGGGGGGTGGAGGGTGAGAAAACCTGGATTTGTGCTGGAAATGGCCCACCTGTTGATCACTTTAGATAAGCTATTACCAGCAGGACAGTGGGGTGGGAGGAGGTATTGTTTCATATTTTCTGTGTGTATATAAAGTCTGCTGCAGTTTCCACGGTACACATCTGATGAAGTGAGCTGTGGCTCACGAAAGCTCATGCTCAAATAAATTGGTTAGTCTCTAAGGTGCCACAAGTACTCCTTTTCTTTTTGTGAATCTACTATGAGTGACAGCTCACTTGAGCAAAATGAGTGTGTGGTGCTTTGCAGTGATGTGGTGTAGCCGTGTTGGTCTCAGGTGATTAGAGATACAAGGTTGGTGTGGTAATATCTTATTGGAACAATTTCTGTTGGTGAAAGAAACACTTTCAACCTTACACAGACCTCTTCAGGTCCTTGGAAGTTGCCACTGCTTATTTTTTCCCCTAATCAAGAAGGGCCCAAGCCCCAGTGCCTAAAAGGGCCCAGCAGGGCATCTAAGCTCCTTGGGGGGCATTGTGCCTGAAGGAACTCAGCAAAATGTACAATAGATTAGTGTTCAAAATACAGTTGTATGCAGCATCTCAAGTACATGGAGCTTGGTTTGTGGATAGAACTTGAAGATTTCATTGCCTTCCCCTCCCGTAAGATTTATGTGCACTTCACGTCTGAGTGTGTATGTAACATGCTGGGGAGGTGAGTGAAGATCCCTATTGCTCCAAACAACTGATGGCCACCTAAATGTAAGGGGACGATTCCTCCCATTAACTTCAGTGAAGTTACACTAAAGCTTGATTTGGCCCAGTAGCCTTACCATGAGTTTATCCTGCTGATGATTCATGCCCGGTAATGATTCACTGGGGAGAAGAAGTAAAACTATCTTTTCCCTCGCCTTAGAAATTTTGTCTGTACACTTAAGAATGAGAGTACTCCCCAACAGAGGCTTTTCTAATAAATAAGCTTGTGTTGTTTATATTATAGTAGCGCCATCAGTCCCAATTCAGAGTGGGTCCCCATTGTGCTAGATGCTCTGTGAATGCAAAATGGGAAACTGGCCCTGTCCCAAAGAGTTTACAGTCTAATATACAATACAAAGGGATGGAGGGAAAACCAGAGGTACAGAGAGGAGAAGTGACTCATCTGATATTATACTGTAGTTCAGTGTCAGATCTGGGAATAGAATCCAGGTCTGCTGACTCCCAGTCCTGTATGGTATCTGCTGAACCAGTGATGCTGCTTCACTGCTTGTCTTTTATGTATGCAGAATGAGTGAAGTACCCAAGACTGGTATGAAAAATAGGCTGAGGATGGCTATGGAGGCTAGATTACGGTAGGTACAGCAACACCATCTACAGGCAGCCAGTTTGTTTAGCTCTGTGCAGTTCTGTGAGAAGAAAATTTAAAAATGACCCTTCTGCTCATTTTAAACAAACCAAGCAAAAGAAGCACGATCAACACCTTCCCTTTTATCCAGGCTTCTGTTCTCAAGGTTCTCATACATAAACTCTGTACAGTATGATCTTCACTGCAAGACAGATAAGAAATTTACTGGAAACTAGGGCTGTCAAGCGATTAAAAAATGTAATTGCGATTAATCGCACAGTTAATAATATAATACCATTCACTTAAATATTTTCTACATTTTCAAATATATTTATTTCAATTACAACACAATACAAAGTGTACAGTGCTCACTTTATATTATTTTTTATTACAAATATTTGCACTGTAAAAAAGAAACAAAATAAATAGTATTTTTCAATTCACCAATACAAGTATTGTAGTGCAATCTTTTTATCATGAAAGTTGAACTTACAAATGTAGAATTATGTACAAAAAAATCTGCACTCAAAAATGAAACATTGTAAAACTTTAGAGCCTACAGATCCATTCAGTCCTCCTCCTTGTTCAGCCAATCGCTCAGACAAACAAGTTTGTTTACATTGGCAGGTAGAGGTGAAAGTAAGCCGGTCCGGTCTGGTAGGGCGTACCGGCAAGAGCTGGTATGCCATGCCGGGCCGGGCCGGACCGGCTTCCCCGGCGGTGATTTAAAGGCCCGGGGCTCCAGCTGCTGCGGGGAGCCCCTGGCCCTTTAAATCACCGTTGGAGCCAGGCTGCCAGAGTTCTGGCAGCCAGGCTCAGGCAGGGATTTAAAGGGTCCAGTGCACCTGCCACTGCAGGGAGCCCTGGGCCCTTTAAAGCACCACCACAGCCCTGCTGCCGGAGCCCCAGGGTAGCAGCGGCAGGGCTCCTGCTGTGATTTAAAGGGCCCTGAGCTTCCAGCCACCTCTGCAGCTGGAGGTCCAGGGTGATTTAAAGGTCTGGGGGCCTTTAAATCTTGATTTAAAGGCCCCACCTCTCCCGTTTGAGGCTATGCCCCCGCTCAGGACTCTGGTGTACTGGTAGGTCCTTTAAGTTACTTTCACTCCTGTTTGCAGGAGATAATGCTGCCCGCTTCTTGTTTATAATATCTCTTGAAAATGAGAACAGGTGTTCACATGGCACAGCTGTAGCTGGCATCACAAGATATTGATGTGCCAGATACACTAAAGATTCATATGTCCCTTCATGCTTCAACCACCATTCCAGAGCACATGCGTCCACGCTGATAACAGGTTCTGCTTGATAACAGTCCAAAGCAGTGCAGACCAAAGAACATTAATTTTCATCATCTGATTCAGATGCCACCAGCAGAAGATTGATCTTTTTTGGTGGTTCGGATTCTGTATTTCTGCATCGGAGTGTTGCTCTTTTAAGACTTCTGAAAGCATGCTCCACGCCTCGTAACTCTCCGATTATGGAAGGCACTTCAGATTCTTAAACCTTGGGTTGAGTGATGTATGATGTATCTTCATAAATGATCTGGAGGATGGTGTGGATTGCACCCTCAGCAAGTTTTTAGATGACACTAAACTGGGAGGAGAGGTAGATACGCTGGAGGGTAGGGATAGGATACAGAGGGACCTAGACAAATTAGAGGATTGGGCCAAAAGAAATCTGATGAGGTTCAACAAGGACAAGTGCAGAGTCCTGCACTTAGGACAGAAGAATCCCATGCACCGCTACAGACTAGGGACCGAAGGGCTAGGCAGCAGTTCTGCAGAAAAGGACCTATGGGTTACAGTGGACGAGAAGCTGGATATGAGTCAACAGTGTGCCCTTGTTGCCAAGAAGGCCAGTGGCATTTTGGGATGTATAAGTAGGGGCATTGCCAGCAGATCGAGGGACGTGATCGTTCCCCTCTATTCGACATTGTTGAGGCCTCATCTGGAGTACTGTGTCCAGTTTTGGGCCCCACACTACAAGAAGGATGTAGAAAAATTGGAAAGAGTCCAGTGGAGGGCAACAAAAATGATTAGGGGACTGGAACACATGACTTAGGAGGAGAGGCTGAGGGAATTGGGATTGTTTAGTCTGCGGAAGAGAAGAACGAGGGGGGATTTGATAGCTGCTTTCAACTACCTGAAAGGGGGTTCCGAAGAGGATGGCTCTAGACTGTTCTCAGTGGTAGCAGATGACAGAACGAGGAGAAATGGTCTCAAGTTGCAGTGGGGGAGGTTTAGGTTGGATATTAGGAAAAACTTTTTCACTAGGAGGGTGGTGAAACACTGGAATGCGTTACCTAGGGAGGTGGTGGAATCTCCTTCCTTAGAAGTTTTTAAGGTCAGGCCTGGCTGGGATGATTTAGTTGGGGATTGGTCCTGCTTTGAGCAGGGGGTTGGACTAGATGACCTCCTGAGGTCCCTTCCAACCCTTATATTCTATGATTCTATGTAGCTAATTTTAGAAATCTTACACTGGTACCTTCTTTGTGTTTTGTCAAATCTGCAGTTAAAGTGTCCTTAAAATGAACAATGTGCTGGGTCATCATCTGAGACTGCTATAACAAAAAAATATATGGCAGAATGCAGGTAAACACAGAGCAGGAAACATACAATTCTCCCCTAACGAGTTCAGTCACAAATTTAATTAATGCATTATTTTTTGAATGAACATCATCAGCACGGAAGCATGTCCTCTGGAATGGTGGTTGAAGCATGAAGGGGCATACAAATGTTTAGCATAACTGGCATGTAAGTACCTTGCAATACTGGCTACAAAAGTGCCATGCAAATGCTTCTCACTTTCAGGTGATGTACATAAGAAGCGGGCAGAATTATCTCCTGTAAATGTAAACAATCTTGTTTGTTCAGCGTTTGTCTGAACAAGAAGTAGGACTGAGTGGACTTGTAGGCTCTAAAGTTTTACATTGTTTTGTTTTTGAGTGCAGTTCTGTAAAGAATAAAGAGATTGCACTCTAGTCCTTGTATGAGGTGAACTGAAAAATACTATTTACCCTTTTTACTGTGTAAAATGTAGTCTAGTTTAGGATGAGGATGATTGGTTAGTGGAGATTATTTTGATTAATTGAACTTAACTTTTTAGAAGAGCCCCTGTTGTCCAGATTTGTATTTGGCATATCCAGTGTAACATAAGTTCTTTCTTTGCCGCTAAGGTGGCAAGAGCTAGAACTGGCAGGTTGGAGGGAAGGTAGGATATCTCAGTGGTTTGAGCATTGGCCTGCTAAATCCAGGATTGTGAGTTCAATCCTTGATCAGGCCATTTAATGGGGCAAAAATTGGGGATTGGTCCTGCTTTGAGCAGGGGCGTGGACTAGATGACCTCCTGAGGTCCCTTCCAAGCCTGATACCCTATGGTCTGGAAGGGGATCCATCTCTTGGCAGGCTCTAGTCCGAGAAGGAAGGTGTGTGAGGCGGGATGGGTGGGTCTCAGACAGGCATTAATGCTGTTTCCTTGCCACTCCTGACTTCTGCCATGCAACATTCCACAGCGTGTTAAAAACCAGCAGCGACTCGGCGTGCTTGAAGGCGAGAATCCGCCGGCCTGGGCTCGACTCGGCGGGAAAGCGAAGCAGCCCCCTGCTGCGCTAGCGGGGAGGTGGTTTGTGTCCACAGGGCCCCCCGCCGCCGTGAGTTGCTGCTGCCCACATTTCCGGGCTGGGAGCCGGGCAGCCCCTGAGGGCGGAGCGAGGGCAGCGGCTTCACCGCGCGCTCTCCGCATGCTCCGAGCTCGGGCCTGCTCCGGAGCGAGAAGGGCGCAGGCTCGGACCGGGGGCTGGCCGTGACACGCTCGCGGGGAGACCCTCCGGCCCTGGCGGTCCAGGAGCCTGCTTCCCGCGCGGGGCGGGCCTGATCCCCAGGTGAGACGGGGGGTGTTCTGCGCGCAGAGCCCCCGTCGCCCGGCCGGGAGGAGACAGCGGCGCCTCTTACAGGCCCCAGCGCTGGTGATCCTGGGAGGCTCCAAGGTCCTCGGAAAGGCTGAGTGGAAAGGAGGGACCCAGCGGCTAAGTTTCACTTTCTGCATTTTAAGGCGAGAGAATAAGCGGGGTTTACTGAGGAGTTAGCGGCGGCGTGTGTGTAACCCTTACCCCGAGCGAGTCCCTGTGTGTGCGTAACTTCACCCCCTGCCCCCCTGAAGAGGAGGGGAATATACTGTCTCCCTGCGTGTGAGAGCCTACAAGAGACTGGGGAGAGCCAGCCAGCGTGTCCCATTCCATAGTTATACCGATACTTACTCACAAAATAAGTGTGTGTGTGTGTGTGTGTGTGTTCACCTGATTCTTCCCAGGTATGTACAATGCGTATTTTGTGTCAAGATAATGTGTTCTTTTATTGAGTTTTGTGCTTTAGGAATAGGTGCTCCTGGGTAATAGACATGAAAGCTGAGAGTGAACTTCTGCAGATGAAAGATATTGTTCCTTTGACCGTTAAACGGTATGGAGCTAAATGCAAAGGGCAGAATTGCCAGTCTACCATTTCCTAAATTGAGAATGCTTTGGTTAATTTTTTAAAACTCCCCGTGTAGAATTTAAAAAATTAACCTCAGTAGAGATCATGGTATGTTCCTCAGATAATCAGCAAAAAATTTCACTCCAAAATGTTGCAAATTTTTTTTATTATTATTCCGTATATATTGTAACACCCTAAATTGTTTTAATTAAAACAAAGTGAAGACCCCAAGAAGACCTGTTCTTCAGGATGGTGGTGTGAGTCTTAGCAGGTTAATAAAATAATCTAGAGCAATGATTAAGAGAAGGGTGTGGCTGAGTCAGAAGAAAGAAGCTGATTATGCATTTGCTGTAACAAAGGTGGTAATGGCCTGTAATTTTAAGAGCTTTGGTTTATTCATTATCCTAAAGAGTGTGTCTGTCTGTCTGTCTATATCTATTTTAGGTACTTATATGGCTCCCATTGTGTGCCTTGGTGACAAAATGCTCTTTTCTGCAAGGCTCTTAAACTATGTTGCAATAATAATACTTTACTCTTATTTAGCACTTCGCATACACAGATCTCAAAGCACTGTACAAAAGAGGGTTGGTATCATTAGCCCTATTTTATAGATGGGGAAACCGAGGCACATCTTGTCCAAGATTTACACAACAGGTTAGTGTCAGAGCTGAGAATAGGATCCGGGGTCCTGGCTCCCAGTTCAGTGCCTTGCTGCTGCGCCATGCTGCCCACTTCACAGTCATAATTAGGACTCTACCAAATTCAGGTCCAGTTTGGTCAATTACATGGTCATAGGATTTTAAAAATCATAAATTTAATGATTTCAGCTATTTAAATCTGAAATTTCACTGTGTTGTAATTGTGGGGGCCCTGACCCATAAAAGTGTTGGTGGGGGTGGAGGGGGGGTTGCAGTACTGCTACCCATACTTCTGCAGAGCTGCCTTCAGAGCTGGGTAGCTGGAGAGCAGCTGCTGCTGTCTGGGAGCCCAGCTTGGAAGGCAAAGCCGCCACCAGCGGCAGCGCAGAAGGATGGCATGGTACGGTATTGCACCCTTACTTCTGTGCTGCTGCTGGCAGGGTGCTGCCTTCAGAACGGGGCGCCTGGCTAACAGCCACCACTCTCTGGCCGCTGAGCTCTGAAGGCAATGCAGAAGTAAGGGTGGCAATACTGCAACCCTCCTAAAATAACCCTGTGACCCCCTGCAACCCTCTTTTGGGTCAGGACCCCCAGTCTGAGAAACACTGATCTCCCCTGTGAAATCTGTGTCGTATAGGGCAGGGGTAGTCAATAGGCGGACCATGGGCTAAATCCAGACTACTTGATGCCTTTGAATGGACCCCAAAATCTTTTTATTTACTTATAATAATAATTATTTATTATAAGTTTCAGAGTAACAGCCGTGTTAGTCTGTATTCGCAAAAAGAAAAGGAGTACTTGTGGCACCTTAGAAACTAACCAATTTATTTGAGCATAAGCTTTCGTGAGCTACAGCTTACTCCAAGTTTATGCTCAAATAAATTGGTTAGTTTCTAAGGTGCCACAAGTACTCCTTTTCTATTATTTATTTTTATTATTTTTTCTGGAGTCTGGACCTTGAGTATACTTGACCAAGAAATTTGGACCTTTTCAAAAAATAATTGACTATCCCTGGTTGGCCATGGCCCAACTTGATTATCATACACATTGTAAGGAGAGTGATCACTTTAGATAAGCTATTACCAGCAGGAGAGTGGGGTGGGAGGAGGTATTTTTTCATGCTTTGTGTGTATATAAAAAGATCTTCTACACTTTCCACAGTATGCATCCGACGAAGTGAGCTGTAGCTCACGAAAACTTATGCTCAAATAAATTGGTTAGTCTCTAAGGTGCCACAAGTACTCCTTTTCTTTTTGTATTTTTATGAGTTTGCAAAAAGAAAATGAGTCTGGGAACTGGTATGGACAGCGTTGTGATATTGTAGTTAATAAGGCTTTGGTTGGGGGTGGGCAACTCCCTCCGTCGCTACAGATAGATGACAAATGCTTTTAGTTTTTAGTGTCTTTGGACTGACTCAGTAAAGTTCTCTGATTGCTGGGGCAATCAGTGTGTCTAGAGGTAAGCATAGCATCAGAGCAATCTGGAGACAGTGGATTGTTCTCACATCTAGTGCTTGGCTATTTTTTTCCCTCCCTCACTGTTAGATACTTGGGTACAGCCCTATGTTTTTGTGATAGCCTTACTCTGCACGGGCGATGTCTGCACTACCACTTATGTCTGCAAAACTTATGTCACTCAGTGGTGTGAATATTTCACCGCCCAAGTGACATGAATTACGCCAGCGTAAGCGCTAGTGGAGATGGGAAACGGAGGTGAAGGCTGCGTCACCCAGTAGGTCCATAACAGAGCCAGGGATAGAACCCAAGTCTTGAGTTCCAGTCCATTCATGGTTTCTCAACCTGGGAGTTGTGAACTGGTCCAGCTATATCCCTGCTCTTTTATGGCTAGACGGGAGGGTCTGAATTTTTTTTTTTTCCTGTTGTAATGGGTCACAGCATGGAAAATTTTGAAAATCTAGTGCACCTTGCCTCCCCATTTGGAAGAATGAGAAGATGATTGGCACTTTCCAAAACAGCCAGTGTCTCCTTTAGGTTAGGCTGATGTTTGGGATAGAAATTCCAGTATGTCACTGAAGAGAAAGAGGTAGAGGCATTTGCTTTAATCTCTCTCTCAGTAGGTGACAGCAAAACTTACTACCTTGAGGAAACTTTCCATACTGATGTGAGTGCTGAGATTGGCATTCTGAGATCCTGTCTTCATGTGGCAGACAATCACAGTTTAAAACCATATTTATATACAGCTGAAATGTAGTTGCAGTGAAACCAGTGTATAACATGGCTTCACTCACTCAAATCACCTAAAGAACAGCTCTCTGTAAACTTCTCGCTTACCAACAGAAGTTGGTATATATTAAAGATAGTACCTCACCCACCTTTGTGCCTTACTAAAATTATGTTAATCCCATGTTTGGAAACCTGTGTTTGAGATTACGCAGAATTACTATTTGTGTACAGTAATTTGGGACTGGACGTTCTTCACAATGTAATGTGTCTGCATTCTATAACAAACCAGGACATGTAGACTGAAGTCAAGCAAAGTGTCTTTCTCTAGGTTTCTTGCTTTGTCCCCTTGTCTTTTCTTTAAGCCCTGTCCACGCTATGGTTTTTAACTTTTTGTAACCGGTTAGTGACATGGTAGGCTCTAAACATGATTTGTGTGCAATCACAAACATAGTGATAGTAACCATGGCAGCTAACCTTGTCTCACCCTTTTCAGTGGTCTAGGTTCGTATGTAGTTGTCTTTGGGTAACAAAGCATAACACTCTTATGTTATGGAGTGTTGGGACCACCCTCATTGTGCCTCAGTAACGGGATTGATTGCTCCTCCTGGCTCTGTCTGCTGTAGGACGTTCCGGAATGCATTGGCTATGTCCTCTGGGCACTCTTTCCTTTGTTGAGGCAGTGTGGGATAGCTGCCCAGATTTTCCAGAATGTAGACACAGACATGCTGAGACAGCAAAGTTAGGTGTTAATATGAAAACACTGACAAAGTTTGTGTTATGAGAGAAGCTACTGGTGGACAGAACTCCAGCAGTCTTTGTTGTAATTGTGTCACGTATATCATGACCAGGTGGCAAAAAAAAGCCTCTCTATTCTTCCAAGGCTGCCGTCCATTGTTTCACGGGCATTAGTTACCTTGGTCACTCAGGTCAGTAACTCTTTCTCTATTGCAGTTTACACAGTCCAATAGTCTTCCCCATACCAAAATCATCTGCCAGAGAGTGCTGGTCTCTAGAGTGATAGGGAACACTTTCGCCAAGGAAGGCTGTCATAGGTAGGTTTCAGAGTAACAGCCATGTTAGTCTGTATTCGCAAAAAGAAAAGGAGTACTTGTGGCACCTTAGAGACTAACCAATGTATTTGAGCATAAGCTTTCGTGAGCTACAGCTCACTTCATCGGATGCATACTGTGGAAAGTTTAGAAGATCTTATTATATACACACAAAGCATGAAAAAAATACCTACTCCCACCCCACTCTCCTGCTGGTAATAGCTTATCTAAAGTGATCACTCTCCTTACAATGTGTATGATAATCAGGATGGACAAAGATGGACTACAAGCCATCAAGAACACTATCCCCGATAATGTCACGGCTAACCTGGTGGCTGAACTTTGTGACTTTGTCCTTACCCATAACTATTTTACATTTGGGGACAATGTATACCTTCAGATCAGCGGCACTGCTATGGGTACCCGCATGGCCCCACAGTATGCCAACATTTTTATGGCTGATTTAGAACAACGCTTCCTCAGCTCTCATCCCCTAACTCCCCTCCTCTACTTGCGCTATATTGATGACATCTTCATCATCTGGACCCATGGAAAAGAAGCCCTTGAGGAATTCCACCATGATTTCAACAATTTCCATCCCACCATCAACCTCAGCCTGGTCCAGTCCACACAAGAGATCCACTTCCTGGACACTACAGTGCTAATAAGCAATGGTCACATAAACACCACCCTATACCGGAAACCTACTGACTGCTATTCCTACCTGCATGCCTCCAGCTTTCACCCTGACCACACCACACGATCCATCGTCTACAGCCAAGCTCTGCGATACAACCGCATTTGCTCCAACCCCTCAGACCGAGACAGACACCTACAAGATCTCTATCAAGCATTCTTACAACTACAGTACCCACCTGCGGAAGTGAAGAAACAGATTGATAGAGCCAGAAGAGTACCCAGAAGTCACCTACTATAGGACAGGCCTAACAAAGAAAATAACAGAACGCCACTAGCCGTCACCTTCAGCCCCCAACTAAAACCCCCCCAACGCATTATTAAGGATCTACAACCTATCCTGAAGGATGACCCAACACTCTCACAAATCTTGGGAGAGAGGTCAGTCCTTGCCTACAGACAGCCCCCCAACCTGAAGCAAATACTCACTAGCAACCACATACCACACAACAGAACCACTAACCCAGGAACCTATCCTTGCAACAAAGCCCGTTGCCAACTGTGCCCACATATCTATTCAGGGGACACCATCACAGGGCCTAATAACATCAGCCACACTATCAGAGGCTCGTTCACCTGCACATCCACCAATGTGATATATGCCATCATGTGCCAGCAATGCCCCTCTGCCATGTACATTGGTCAAACTGGACAGTCTCTATGCAAAAGAATAAATGGACACAAATCAGATGTCAAGAATTATAACATTCATAAACCAGTCGGAGAACACTTCAATCTCTCTGGTCATGCGATTACAGACGTGAAAGTCGCTATTTTACAACAAAAAAACTTCAAATCCAGACTCCAGGGAGAAACTGCTGAATTGGAATTCATTTGCAAATTGGATACAATTAACTTAGGCTTGAATAGAGACTGGGAGTGGCTTCGTCATTATGCAAGGTAGCCTATTTCCCCTTGTTTTTTCCTACTCGCCCCCCCCCCCCAGATGTTCTTGTTTAAACCCTGGATTTGTGCTGGAAATGGCCCAACTTGATTATCATACACATTGTAAGGAGAGTGATCACTTTGGATAAGCTATTACCAGCAGGAGAGTGAGTTTGTGTGTGGGGGGTGTGTGTGTGTGTGAGAAAACCTGGATTTGTGTTGGAAATGGCCCAACTTGATTATCATACACATTGTAAGGAGAGTGATCACTTTAGATAAGCTATTACTGGGAGGAGGTATTTTTTTCATGCTTTGTGTGTATATAATAAGATCTTCTAAACTTTCCACAGTATGCATCCAATGAAGTGAGCTGTAGCTCACGAAAGCTTATGCTCAAATACATTGGTTAGTCTCTAAGGTGCCACGAGTACTCCTTTTCTTTTTGTCATAGGTAGCTTTTCTTCTGTGAGACAGTTGCTCATTTCACACACCCATTCATAAAGTGCACTTGGCTATTGACAAGTGTCCCAACTGGTCACTCTCAGTTTGGATTTCAGAACACTGGCGCATCAGCAGACAGAGCTCAGTCTGGCTCATTTTCTGCCCTCCCTGTAGTTCAATTCAGCAATGTATGAACACAAACTGTAGTACTTGCCTCTGCCTTCTTGTCAGGTGGCACCTTGGGATGCAGCTGGGGTGCTGCTTTCTGCCCTGCTTGGCTTCTAGGCACTAAAATCAAGGAAGTGGAAAAAGCAGCAGCTTGCGATAACTGGAAAACCTCCATGATACCAGATAGACACTGTGACTTCTGTGGCAAAGGATTAGGGGTTTTGCCTAAGAAATCCTCTAATCTTAGGCAGAAAGTGGAAGTTGTCTGGAAAAAAACCTGAATATTTTTTTGGCATAGGTGCTCGATCCCCCAATGCCCCTGTCCCTGCCCCGGCACTGCCCTCATCCCACCCCCATTCCACCCCTTCCCCAAGTCCCTGCCTCTGCCCTGCCTCTTCTCCACCTCCTCCCCTGAGCTCTTCCCCTCCCTCCTGGAAAGTCCTAAGTGCCGCCAAATGTGGAGGCGGGGGAGCTTGGCTGCTGGTGGGTGTGGAGCACCTGCTTATTTTTCCCTGTGGATGCTCCAGCCCCAGAGCACTCACAGAGTTGGCGCATGGGCAGCTGGTTTTTGGCATGGGCAGCTGGTGCGGAGGCACTGCAAAAGATTTTCCTAGGAAGACAGACAGAATGCTAGGAGTGAACACACAAACACAATTATGTTGGGTTTCAGAGTAGCAGCCGTGTTAGTCTGTATTCGCAAAAAGAAAAGGAGTACTTGTGGCAATTTATTTGGCAATTATGATGGCAGACAACCTGCTGTTTGGATGCATGCTAAATATTGTAAATTGTAGGTGTTTAAAGAGACCAGACCTCTCACTGGTTATAAAATGATTATTTCAGCCATAGTGTGGATGAAACCTTTCTGTCACCAGTTTAGCAAAGGTATTTGAGTGTCTTCATTTAGCAACAGTATTCTTGCATGTAGCCCAAGGTTTGACCCTCATTAAGGGCAACATTGGGTATAGATCTGTTGTTTTATGATAATGTGTGTTTGTAACAGCTGAACAGCCTTTGGAGAGATGTTTAGAGTTCAGGAAGGCCTTTTTTCCCCACAAATATTGAGTTGCTGTGACTTTTATGGAGCTATCACACTTTGCACCAGCTGAAGATCTGCCCCTAAGTGTATTTGGCCATTTAGGTAAAAAGAACGAAGTTATCTAAACAAACATAACAGAGTTTAAAATTCAATTGTATTCTTTATTTCCATTAACTGAGGGTATGTCTGTACTACCCGCTGGATCGGCGGGCAGCAATCAATGCGGCGGGGGTCGATTTATCGTGTCTAGTCTAGACCCGATAAATCGACCCCCGAGCGATCTGTGACTCCGGTACTCCACCAGGGCGAGAGGCGCAGGCGGAGTCGACAGGGGAGCGTCGGCAGTCGACTCACTGCAGTGAAGACACTGTAGTGAGTAGATTTAAGTATGTTGACTTTAACTACGTTATTCACATAGCTGAAGTTAAGTAACTTAGATCAATTCTCTCTTTCTCTCCCCCGCCCCCTGCGCCCCCCAAGTGTAGACCAGGCCTAAGAATTTAACAGTTGTCTTTGGAGTTTTCATGACCACTTTCTCTTTAACTTAAACGGGACGTTTCTGTCAAAGAAGGAAGTGTATGCACTGACACATTTCAACACCAGAGCGCCTGACAGGAGTAGAGGACAGAAAAGTATGAAAATTCAGATGTTTGACCTATACTAGTCATTGTCGTTCAAAGTTTAAAAATTCAGATAAATCAGTTTCCTGTAGCATATAATAGTGAGACCCTGGTCTGTTTAATCTCCTAAGAAGTTAAATTCCATTGAAACAGAATAGCTGCAAACCACAGAAATAGGGGAAAATTCTCTTCCATTTTGAAATATTTCTCTGTGTAGTGCAGTGAGTTGGTTTTTTTTTCAAACTTGCTAATAGTTACTAATAAATCTTATATTGTACGTTCTGCACTGAGTCAGTGTTTACTCAGGGAAATAACTTTCAACAGCCAGATGTATTTGTTAATTTTCATAACTAAAATGTGCAATTTCACAAATTACAGAGCACCATTCTTTAATCAACTTTCTGTTTAAAACAGTAACTGATATATATTTAAAACACTAAACAGTGGGACATTACAAGCTATGTTTCTGCAGCTGAAGTTTTCTAGTTGTAGCAATTGTTGCTGTGACCAACAATGCAGTTTTAAAAAATAAAAGATTATTGTACAGTCCGAGATATTAAAGGTTATTTGAGAATTTCCATAGAATCCTTTAAATTAGAGACAGAAAAACCTTGTTCTGTCTGCTATCTCCAGTCTTCAATAGCAGGTTGTCTTCTGTTCCAAGGACCTTGCAAACAGTTCAGAATTGCTGCTTCTGTGTACTGGGAGGGGAAGAAATGCCTACAGATCCGTCTGCCAGAAGTTATGTCTGTCTCTTAGAACTTGGATGGCAATGCAGACCACTCTTTTATTTTGTTCTCTACAAGGAGGGAAGGTTAACAGGGAGTGGTTTATTGTTTGTTTTTTCTGCTTAACTGTTTCTTTCTTTGTCATTCTGTGTTAGCAGAATATTTTCTCTTTAGAGACCACGTGTGGTTCACCCTTGCACCCACTGTGTTTATCAAGGTCAATAATAATAATCAGCATGTATACAACAGATACTTTTCAATGCACTATACAAATGTTGCCCAGTGAATTCAACCCCTGTGAGATAGAAGATTCAGAATAATAGGGCAACTGAAAACGTTTAGAAATCTGTAATGGAAGGTCACCTTTATAATCTGTCTCACCTTGAATTTAAACATTAAGTCATGCTCAAAGTGCGGATGACATTGATGAACCTGATATACCCGATGTGGAAGAAAATGTATGCTGGTAGAAAGCCAGCCTGTTAGCTACTTATATAGCATTGTGGCCCCAATTCATCAAAGCACTTAACACACGTTTAAATCTCATTGAAGCCAGTGGGACTAAAGCAGGTGCATAAGGTTAAGCAAGTGCTTTGCTGAATTAGGCGTGCTAAAAAACTGTAATGGTAATGGGAGAATGTAACAGGGTCTGTGGAACAGTGTAATTCCTCCAGTTTGTCCCAGGTCTTTCACATGTCACATTAAATTCAACAGCTACAAATTACTCCTCCTTTACTTTTTACTTTCTTCTTATGTATTATGTCCAATAATCTATTTCCTATCAAAACTTCCTTTAGACTGTGCTAAGTTGGGTGTTGCCATGTACTCATAATGCAAAGAAGAACTTACAGGTGCCTTATAATAAGACAAGTCAGGGTGAATGTAAATACCTAACTTCCAACATATCCCTTTTATTTATGTATGAATTATGACTCTACTTCTTTCTAGAACTGTTTGAGAGTTTTTTCCTGCTTTAAAAGAAAGTACAAATGGGTGAGCCTGACAATATAACCCAGTGGGAATGATGTTGAGGATTTTAATTCTAACCCTGCTGACTTCAGTTCAGGCTGGTAAACTCATGGGTAGGGCTGGAAACAGCACCACACAGAGCCCTTGACAACAGCAACAACATCTGCTTTTGATTAAACAGGTGTAATGGTATTTCAGATCACCCCTAATCTTAATTAAACCCAAATTCTATTCTGAAAATTGCCTGTGTAGGAAAAACTTGATCTTGCTCCAAAAAGAGATCTTGGCGGCATTGTGAATAGTTCTCTGAGAACATCTGCTCAATGTGCAGCACCTATCAAAAAAGCTTAGCAGACTGTTAAGCTCCATTAGGAAAGGGATAGATAATAAAACAGAAAATATTCCAGTGCTGCTCTATAAATCTATGGAACGCCCGCACCTTGAATGCTATGAACGGTTCTGGTCACGCCATCTTAAAAAAAAAAAAAATTAGAATTGGAAAAGGTGAAGAAAAGGGCAATGAAAATGGTAAAGGGGATGGAACAGTTTCCATACGAAGAGAAATTAAGGAGAGTGGGACTGTTCGGCTTAGAAAAGAGATGACTAAGGGGGGAGATGATGGAGGTCTCTAAAAACATTGTGTGGAGAAAGCGAATAGGGAAGTGTTATTTACCTCTCTACATGACACAAGAACTAGGGGTCACCTGATGAAATTAGCAGACAGCAGGTTTAAAACAAACAAAAGGAAGTATTTCTTCACACATTGCATAGTCAATCTCTTGAACTCATTGCTATGGGATGTTGTGAAGACCAAAAGTATAACTGGGTTAAAAAAAAGAGTTAGATAAGTTCCTGGAAGATAGGTTGGTCCATCAGTGGCTATTAGCCAAGATGGAGAGGGATGCAACCCCATGCTTCATGTGTCCCTAAACTTCTGACTGCCAGAAGCTGGGACTGGATGACAGGGGATGGATCATTCAAAATTGCCCTGTTGTTTTCATTTCCTCTGAAGTGTGTCACACTGGCCACTGTCTGAAACAGGATTCTGGGCTAGATAGGTCATTGGTCTGACCCAGGATGGCTATTCTTATGCTCAACTGATTTGCTCCTTGTATATGTTCAACTAGATTTGCTTGCTTTAGTAACAAAACAGGGCTTGTCACTTACTGTTTCTGTTAGCTGAGTTAGCTCTGCAGTGCTGTGGGAGTATGAACAGGATTCTTTTACAGCTTGCACGTAATGAGCAGAACTATTAATTCATTTATAATTTCAGGGCCAGATTCTGCCCTCATTTACACATGAAAGGATATGTCAGAATACGTGAATGTACCCGTAGGCCTCAGCTGTGTCGTGGTTTTGCCTTCTAGTTTCAGCTGTTTATATTTCTGGTTTTTAAAGTCAATTAAGGAAAATATTTCCTTAGGTTACTTGAAATCTTTGTCTGTATAGATGAGGACTGGTGCAGTCTGTGCCATTTAGGTGTCATCTGCCTTAATAATTTTCTGAAAGGTCACTGACAGGATGATGTATAAGCTTGCTGTTGTAGTAACCGTGGAGAGACTGCCACCTATGCCTCTTATGCAGGGAGTGGATAAAATCAGGAGCAAATAGGAATAATGGGTCCAGAATGGGAGAGGGCAGGTTTGGCACCTTTTTGAGGCTTTTCTCAGGTTCAAGTGAATCCTGGAGTCCCTAGAAAGTGTAAAATCATTGAGATGAAAGACGCAGGGACCATATCATTGCTGGCTGTGATGATATGAATGGCCAGCTGAGCAGTGCAAGTTAATGTGTAGATTGGTGATGTTTTCAAGCCAGCTGTTTAATTGGGAGGTATTTCTGTAGTCCCGTAGCACAGATGCTTCCATTGATGTAGGAAGAGGTTTTTACATCAAAGGAGTTAATCTACCTTTCTCAGAGGAAATGGCTGGATCACTGAAGGATTCTTCTGTTGACCTAGCTATGTCTGCCACCGGGGGTTAGATCAATTTACAAGTGATGCTCGGGGGCAAAAATTTTCACATCTGTGAGCAGCATAGCTAGGTTGATTTTTAAGTTTTGAGTGTGGATAAGGCCTGAGTTTGGGAGTAGTGTCCTGATATGAGAAGGGCAATGAAGGAAGCGAGAACAAATTGGAGAGAGCAATTGCAGTTACCAGAGTGTGTGTGCGCTGCAGAATGGAAGCATAGTGGCCTTCCCTGTTTTCTTCCCTACTTGGAAATTAACAGAGCGAAGATAAGAGGATAATGGATCTATCTCACTTAAATTAAACCAGACCACCTGCCAAGTGTCCAGTGTATGCTTATGGTATTCTATGTCCAACTGGATTATGTGAGAGGCTCCTTCCAAATCTCAGTTATTGACCATGTTTACCTGGCAGTTAGTGCTATTTAACCTTTTTCAGCTCAGAGTGAGCCGCACTGAGGATTTTTCTGGTTGGTACAATGTGGGACAAAGAATGTGCGGTATGTTCAAGCTAAAGCCATGAGAAGTCAGAAGATGCTTTTGTGTGCCTGCTTCCCCCCCCCCCCCCGAGGGTTCAGCAAAGTTGGCTTTTTGTCATCAGGTGAATTTTTGCGTGAAATACTAATTGTCTGCCATCTGAGATAAGCAGTGTCTCTAAAAATATCTCATTGGTGTAGATGAAGGAGGGGCACTGCTATTTAGGGCATATCAATGGAAAGGAATATTTATACAATCTGGACATTACTTTGAGCAGATCAGTTCTGCTTGTAGTAAATACCAGGAGGGCTGAGCTGGAGTGCAGATGAGAAGCATAGATACCTCTAGAACTAGCCAAGTGATAAGAATACGCCTAAATTCTTAAAGTACAGGCCTTTGCAGACAGGCCTGAATAACTATATCCCAACAGGCTCCCTCAAGGATTGAACTCACAACCCTGGGTTTAGCAGGCCTATGCTCAAATCACTGAGTTATCCATCCCTCCCCCCCCGGTCCCGGTTTTCCCAGGACTGTCCCTTTTTTGAGGTAGCTGTCCTGGGAAATCTGTAACTGTGTTCAGGGTACACTGCCAGCTGTCCAGTTTTATGGGCTCAGGATGCTCCCAGGTGACCTGGGTTTTTGTACCTTAGAGGTAGCAAGCCTAGAAGAAACCTTCCCATGAACTTCAATGGGCTTTGAATTAGATGCTGGGACTTTGGGAAATCCTGGCACTCAGAATATTCTACATTACTAGCCTGGGCAGGGAGAGACAGCGATAACTTGTTGTGACATCGTTTGTAATTAGCATAGTTGGACCACAGAGATTTTGTAGAGGCTGCCAAATTATGAAGGATCCTGGTGTCAGATTTTTGGTGTCAGTTTTACAGAAAAACATGTTAAGGCTCATTTTTTACAGTGGAAAGTGTAGAAGATCTTTTTATACACACAGCAGGAGAGTGGGGTGGGAGGAGGCATTTTTTCATGCTTTGTGTGTATAAAAAGATCTTCTACGCTTTCCACAGTATGCATCCGATGAAGTGAGTTTTAGCTCACGAAAGCTTATGCTCAAATAAATTGGTTAGTCTCTAAGGTGCCACAAGTACTCCTTTTCTTTTTGCGAATACAGACTAACACGGCTGTTACTCTGAAACCTGTCATAGATGGGAAAGTAACTCAAATATTTCCTGGATGGATTATATTTTCTAAGGGTTTGTCTACACTGGCAACGTTAAAGTGATGCCATGGCAGCACTTTAATGTGGCTTGTGTAGTCACAGCACAGCGCTGATCAGGAGGTGCAGGGAGGGAGGGGGAGGCACTGATCGGCGGGGCGTGCTGGGAGCAGGGCTGGGGGGGAGCTGATGGGGGGGCTTCTGACTTATTACTGTGGCTCTTTGGCAATGTACATTGGTAAATTCTGGCTCCTTCCTGAGGCTCAGGTTGGCCACCCCTGGATTAGACAGTTGGCAACCCTAGTAGTAGGGGTAAGACAACTAGAGAGCCTGGGGTCGCATAGGTGGACACAAATGATCACTGAGCTTGGCCATCTGTTTGGAAAGCAAGTGCTGATTAGCTGTTTTCTAGACTTTGACTGTATTGTTTAAGATTTGCAAGATTTAGGTTTTGTTTATTCCATCACATAAAATAAAGCCTCCAAGTGACTACTTCTACACAGAGCCCAAGCTAAATTTGCTGAAGTGTTTGACTCTGCAGCCCCCACACCTATGTAGAAGGCACTGAGTCTGGTTTTTTTATCTGCTTTCAAAGGTTACTGCCAATACAGTAGTCAATAGGTTTTCTGGTTTAAACTGTATAGAAGGGATTAAGTTTGTACGTGGCTGATCTTGTGAGCCATTTTCTATCCCAATAATTCCCCAGAATGAGGAATTTGTAAGACCATCAGACAACTGTGCTCTCCTTGAATTGCCTATTACATATAAAAGGAATCCTGGGAATGTGGAGGACTCCCCCGTCTGATTTTTCATCCATGTGTGCTCTTTCTTCCCTTCCCCCTCCAATATATATTGTTGGAGGGGAACCAGAGATGGCTGGGATAAAGTCAAACAGGAGGAATTTCTGAACACACAGAAAACGCCCATCAGCTTACTGTGCTTTGCCACTCCTCCCCCATTGTGGAAAGTATGATTAAAGTCAGCCCTCCACCCCTGAGTGCATGAACCATGCACACACACATGTGCTGATGCCAGATTCCCTTCATTCCATGCTGCTGACTTCAAGAAAGACTTGCTGTGACAAGCTGGAAATGGGGGCTGTTGGCTCCATCTGTAACCTAAAGGCTACATCTGTGCTAGACCTTTACCCTAAAATTTCCCACCCATGCTGTTCTACTGGTAGGAGTTCTAGTGCAGAGAAGGCGCCAGCAGCCACTGGTGTGTTAGCCACCATTTTGTGTAATCCTTTCAGAACTGTCTAGATAATAGGGTAGTATAAATGTCAGTAGCCACTGCCACCATATCTATATAAGTGCTTCTGCTACTCTTCCTGTCAGTCAGGCCCCAAGTTGGGGGGGAGGGTCACTTCTGAGTCTCTTGCCCCAGCATCCAGGTGGTGCCCAAATCTTGCTGCTGCTTCCTTCACAAAAAGCTTACAATTTGTGTTTCTTTTCTTTTTCTTTTCTTTCTTTTTTTGGGTCTAGGCCTCCTCATCTCCCCCCTTGATTAACTCCCTGACACCCACATTGTTTCTCTCCCATCCACATAAAGCGCAGCTGCTGAGATCCTCTTTCTTGCCTGTCACACGGGAACTCTGAACTCTTCCCTCGCCACCCACCCTTTGAATCCTTCCACTGTCCATTTCAAGACATCAAGTACAAGCTTCTTTTCCTTCCCTTCAAGGCCTTTCACATCTCTGCCCCTCCCTGCGTGTTCACTCTTGTCTCTTATCGCATCACCTCTCCTGTCTCCCCTGCTCTGCAAATGATACAAGCTTCATCATGTTAGCTTGTCATACAAATGTCTCTGCACCTTCTTTTAGGCAGCCCATTATGCACAGTACTCAGTCTTTTAGCTTCTCCTCCAGTCCCATTTCTGCTAATTAATGATGCTCTGAGGGGTAATGGCGAACAACTGGTATTTTGTTTATAGTTATTGGAAGAGGAATTGCACAATGTTGTTTATTTATCTAAAAACTGTGTATGTTTAATGGTAACTTTATTCTTCCCATCCCATCCTTCGCAGTAGCTTTTTTTTCCCCTTGGATTGTAAGCTATTTGAGGAAGGGAACATGTTTCCATAAGTGTCTGGATTGCACCCGGCACAGTGGGGTCCTGATCCTATTTGAGGCCTCTGACTCGTACTGTACTATTAATATTTGATATTAAATAGATGAGGTATATTTTCACGTGTGTAACACAGTTGTTGCATTTTAACACATTAGCCTGTTTGATGCCATCATAAATTTAATGAAAAACTATAAATCGTTCAGCCAGACATAAGAAACTGTAACAAGCAGAAACTGACTGAGTGTACCTGTGAACTTTCTCCCCCCGAAGCAGTATCTCTTGTGTTGAGCTTCCTCTCAACAATGCCTTGCCAGTACTATGTTAGGATGGCAGAGGATGTCTACATGAATACATTTACTCTTCTGTAGAACCATAGGAAAACCTACCAGTATCAAGTATATACAAAGTACTTTACAAATATGTAAGTCTCACAATAGCCCTGTAGTAGGTAAGCAATATTATCCCCATTTTAAGAGAGGGATAGATGCACAGAGGTTAAGTGATTTAACCCAAGATGTCACAGCAAGTCAGTAGCAGAGTAGGGAGTAGAACCCAGTAGTCCTAACTTAGTCCTCTGTTCTGACCACTAGACTGTGCTACCATAGAATCATAGAAGATTAGGGTTGGAAGAGATCTCAAGAGGTGGTCTAGTCCAATCCCGTGCTCAAAGCAGGACCAACTAAATCATCCCAGCCAGGACTTTGTCAAGCTGGGCCTTAAAAACCTCAAAGGATGGAGATTTCACCACCACCTCCCTAGGTAACCCATTCCAGTGCTTCACCACCCTCCTAGTGAAATAGTGTTTCCTAATAGCCGACCTAGACCTCCCCCACTGCAACTTGAGACTGTTGCTCCTTGTCCTGTCATCTGCCACCACTGAGAACAGCTGAGCTCCATCCTCTTTGGAACCCCCCTTCAGGTAGTTGAAGGCTGCTATCAAATCCCCCCGCATGCTCTTCTGCAGACTAAATAAGCCCAGTTCCCTCAGCCTTCCCTCATGACATTGTGTACAAGAAAAAATATACTTCCCTTTCCCCCTGCTAATATTTGGGGAAAAAGTGCAGTCTGGAAGCAGTGAAGTGAGAGTATATGCTGCCAGTGCTATAACTGAGAATTCTGAAGGGGAGACTGGCACTATGAAGAGCAGCTGTCGTGTTTCACCTGTGTGACTCATTTATCATGCAGCATGTGTAACTCCAAGTGGCACCCCCATAATTGAAGAAGCTTCTCTTTACCATTTGTTTTAATTACCAGTGGCATTCTCACAATTCACAGTGATGAACTTCAATGATCCAGGTAACATAAACCAGTAGAACTTTCTATTTTCTATTTTTTTAATTTAATTTAATCTATTCATTTTTGTTTTTACCTCTAGCCATACAGGAAATTTGATCCAGCTGAACCAAACCCTCAAACTTCTGATTCTTTCCTTTTCTCCCCGAGTAGGTCAAAGGGATGAGCTGAGTCCAATGCTAAATCTTGCCTAATTGAAGTCAATGGCAAAACTCCAATTAGGAACATGAGAACAGCCATATTGGGTCCATCTAGCCCAGTATTCTGTCTTCTAACAGTGGCCAGTGCCAGATGCTTCAGAGGGAATGAACAGAACATTGACTTCAGTGAGGCAGGATGAGGCTCAAAGTGTCTCACACTTTGGCTATCATCATCTTGCACTCTCAGTTGATTTATAGGGGAGCGGGTAGCACCCCTAGGTTGCGTAACACTTTCCCGTATAGAGGATTCTTGTGACATTTTCTTTGAGAATTTCTAGCGCCTCCATTCTACACAGCAGATCATTGATATTTGGCAGTGGGGATACTCTCAGGTTAGGGAAGTGGCTTTTCTTTGACCCAGGAAATTCCATTTAGCTTTTGCTGAGATATAAACTATTGAAAATAACAATTTTCCTCTCTCTCATTTTTAAGCCTTGGGGAAAATGTTTGCATCCTGACAAAGTAACTCCATCCATATACCTCCTAAGGCCAGGCTTGTGTCCCTGTAGCAGCAGTTGTGGACACTGTACTGGGAACACCTGGAGCTACTGGAGCAGAGCATTTGGGATAAGGGGAGTTTTCTCTCTCCCCTCGTGTGTATTCATTCGCATAGTCTTTGTGATCACATACTATTTTTTTCCCCTCAGGACCTGTCCCTTACTCAGTGCACATGATGGGGCAGAATTAAGTGTACAGGCAACTATTAATCTGGCATTTTTTAACTTTCAAGTGCTTTAATTTGCAATCTAAACATAGGTTTTGTATGTAATTATTATTTATATTACAGTAGAGTTCAGCAGTGCGCTCAGGATTGCGGCCCCATTGTGCTACTACAACAGGGGTGGGCAAACTTTTTGGCCTGAGGGCCACATCTGGGTATGGAAATTATATGGAGAGCCATGAATGCTCACAGAATAGGGGGTTGGAGTGCGGGCGGGTGTGAGGGCTCTGGGGTGGAGCCATAAACGAGGAGTTCAGGGTGCAGGAGGTGGCTCCGGGCTGGGGCAAGGGGTTAGGGTACAGGGGTGTGTGTGAGGGCTCTGGCTGGGGGTGCTGGCTCTGGGGTGGGGCTGGGGTTGGGGGTGCAGGAGGGTGCTCTGGGCTGGGACTGAGGGGGATCAGGGCTGGGGCAGGGGGTCAGTGTATGGGAGGGGGCAGGGGTGCAGTCTTTGGGCAGCGCTTACCTCAAGCAGCTTCCGGAAGCAATGGTATGTTCCCCACACTGGCTCCTACGCAGAGGCTCGGCCAGGTGGCTCTGCGCGCTGCTCCGTCCGCAGGCGCCGCCCCTGCAGCTCCAGTTGGCCACGGTTCCCAACCCGAGCAAGCCCCGGACCCCACTCCCTGGCTAGAGCTCAAGGGCCAGCTTAAAACATCTGAAGGGCCAGATGTGGCCCCTGGACCATAGTGTGTCCCCCCCCCACCCCACGGTACTACAAGCATATAGTAAAACTGTCTCTGTTCTGGAGTGCTTATTTATGGGTTTAATATGACATCTAGAAGAAGACATTTTCCTATGTAATGACTACATTGTAATTACTACATTGTCTTCGGAACTCCTGATCTCTCTGCACCGTGTCCTCTGTCCAGCATGAAGCAGAGTGTTTAGTATGATTTTTATATTTTCACCAGGTTTTTTTTTTTCCCCACAAGTGACTAAGTATCTGATACACTGCACTATTGTACTGGAAAGCTGGAGCTATATTATTCCAGAAACAACGGGGAGGGAGGGGGGGTTGTGAGAATTGCCTCTGCATGTTCCCACTTACAGCCAGAGCCCCATGTACTCGTGGCACAAGTGGAACAAATTCTACTGCAACAGCCCTGAATTCCATGGCAGCATTAATTTATCGTATTTGTCATGAAATACTCATGATTCCCACCTCCCATACTCCTACATAGAGACACACAGCTATGACTCATGATTGAAAATACTCATTGATGTAAAATGTTGTCTGATTATTTTCAACAGTAATTGTATTCAACGATGGTTATTTCCCCTGTTTAACGCACAACTGGATTAATTAAGCTGTCAGGGAGAAGCTGGAGGCTGAGCAGCTGGGTAGTGGCCAGTTATGTCTTTTGATACTTGGAAAGGTGAGGATGACAGTTTGATATTCTGGAATAAACCCAGCAGCTGGTTGTCTCACAGTGATCCACAACAAAATAGTTAATAGTGCTGACATTTTAAATACAGCTTTCTAGATTTCAGGCTTAACCCACTGAAATGAATGAGGCAGCTCACAACTCAGATCTAGTGTTTCAGACTGGCTGCAGACTTAGGCAGACAATGGTATATAAATTACTCTCAGTTCATGTTTTCTGCGGAATCAGAAGGGGATAGAAACATTTAAAAAAAAAAAAAAGCAGCAGCTGAGATTCTGCTGCACAACTTCACATGAAGGGACAGCGTCCACAGCAAATTGTGTGTCCAGGAAATTGCAGGATGCACAGGGCCTTGCCTCTGTGACATTTGGTTGGGGCAATTGAAGTTAATCTCTGCTTTCCCAGCTGCTGTTCTCATGTTGATGATCTCTCTTGATACAGGCAGAGCACAGATCTATCATTTCTCCAGGAATAGACTTTCTGGAACTGAACAAACAACTTATTAACTGTCTCTTGAGACTCAGTACCAAGCATCAGTAGGGAAGGCAACAATTTTAGGGATTAGGACTGGAGCTGGGGCTTTGTACCAGCCTGTCACTGGATACACAAGAAGCTGCTTATCTACACTCTCTGTTCATTGTCAATGTCCCAAGACTATTTTTTTCTGAAATAAATTAGTTTTCACGTGCTAATGACTACAAACAGTGCCAGCGTGGGTTGCTTTTCTGAACTGTTTCTTAATAATCATACAGTGGGCATTGCTCAGTCAGCATCTAGATTGGCTAGGGAAAATTAAGTACAGGGTATTATCCTCAGAAATTTGGTTGGAGTGAGTTTTGCTCAAGTTTCATAACTAAGTGTGTCATTCAGAACAAAGATATGAAACTCTTCCCACAAACAAACGTATAATAAGGAAAGCACTCAAGTGCAGTTTAGAACTCTTTAAGGACTAATAGAGTCCTCAATTATACACTGAATATGAAACATCAGGAAGGAAATGCTAGATGAGTGGAAAGGCATAAGAGACTTTTGAGAGCAGACCCTTTCCTAGATGTGTAGCATTGTGATGGGGCTAAGGTTTGAGCAGTAGGTGAAGATTCCAACAGTGGGCCAGGTTAAATGGAAACAAAAAACAATCCTTTCTGCGGCTTCTGACTTGATCAACCAAAGGACTATAGACCAGCAAAGCCTGGACACATTCTCTTCAGGCAGCTGAACAATCTGTAAACTACAAACATGACATAAAGCAGTGATTCTATCTGCAGAACTCTATTCTGGCTTCTGGTCAGCAAACCTATCTCTCTTATTAGAGTAGCCCATCCTCTTTAAAGGCTCTGAACCTAACTATGCTCAGGTGCAGCTGACTGCTTCAGCTCAGGGAAGTGTGCCTATCCTGTCTTGGTGTTTATATTTTGCTTATTATCATGGTATCTGAGGTACTACATCAGCTTGTGTTATTCCATCAGGCCTTGGCTACAATGGAAAGTCTGTGGCCTTATCCCAAGACAAGAGCAAGTATGGAATATAAAACCCATGGCCAGGAACTGTAGTGGAACATTCCTGTTTGATCATATCCTGCAGAGCAGTGCTCTGTGGCATTTATTGTAGAAACTCCCTTTAATTTGCATGAACCAAAGGACAGTATTTCTTTAGCTGGGCTTGTGGGATTTGCATCTCAGAAGGTCTGCGAGATGTATATTGCTTCAGCCACAATTACAGCCTCAGAGAACAACTTGGTTTTGACGTCTTTGTGACATCTACATACATCTTTGTATAGATGATGGCTGTGTAATTGCTGAACTGTTAAGCTGCTTAGCACGAGCCTACAAATCATTAAATTATGTGGAAGCGCTGAGTGAGGACAGTTCTCAGCTAGTCTAGTGCCAGCTCCTCCCATTGGGAGGTGCTACAGGACATTGGTACCTTTCAGAGCCAACAAGGACTCTCCTCGGAGTCTCAGAGAGAAAAATAATCATGGAGAGGTCCTACCTGTGTGCATAAAGCAAACATTACAGCACAATTCAAACACACAATGCAGTGTAAAACCATCATCTAAGGATTATTTCATGACTTTGAGATTCCATTTTGCATGTGTGCTCTTTTTCTTTCCTTATTATGTAGATGGGCAGGGAGGGATCACAACAGCTCTTGTCAGTTTATTCTAGTTTCCCTGTGCTGCTGTGTGTATATTTGGGCTCTGGGAGTAGTGCTTCTTGCTCTGGAGAGGAGTGCTGATTGAATTTGAGACGTCTAGAATAGCCACAAGTTGAGTATTGCTCCTATGCCACCCTCTCCTGGCTGTGTTGAGGGGAGTTGCCAGAATATCCTATATTACCCTTTTGGAGGATAGCGAAGTGTGAAGAACCCCATTCTGAGAATTGCTTCTCTCCTCACCTCTGTTTTGTTTGTTCTTTTCAGATTGCAAAGAGTGCTGATCTGGCCTTATATAGTCATTTCCTATTATTAGAAACATTTCCCTGGGATCTTGTTGGGGGAGTAGCAGAGGGAAATCCTGTTTCCTTCTACTGAAATGAGGGCTAGCAGCACTTTTCATACACTCCACGTCTAATGTCCATGGGATAGGGGGTTTCATTGTAATTCAGTTTCTGGCCCCAGTCCTTTTAAAACTATTACCATTTCTAGAAAGAGAGAGCTCCTATTCCTGCAGGTTTCTTCCACTGAGTCATATATGCTGCAAACTTAAACTTAAATTGTGTGTGCACCATGTAAAATGTGCCCAGTTTTTCTCAGCCAACTATTGTCTTTCTCTGGGTATCAGTCTTTTCCTAATGATTTGGAAAACTGACTCACCTCTTTGTTGCCACAGGTGACATGGCAAGATGGGCATGATCCACCCTTGCCTGTGTCGGAACGGAGCCTGTGGAGGAAGCGAGTGATGATTCTAACAGCATTTGGAGAAAGAGAGGAGCAGCTTCATAATGAGGAGGGAATAGATTCTGTTTTGTGTGTGCAGAAAGAATGTGTTTTTTGAGAAGCAGTTGGCTGCTGAAAGCACTGAAATATGCTCAGACCTTGGACACTTAACTTTTCCTGTGAAAACATTTTTTCCCCATAAAAGGAAGATTAGGTCCTGCCACTGGGAGGGACTGTTGAGAAAGTCACTTATGAGGAATGCACACCAGCTGAACTGCGTCAGACTGTTCGTATTAATGACTTTTTGAAATAATTATTCTAGTATTGCCTCAGATTAAGCAGGGGAGCCACCCAGCATTGCAATAAAATAGGGTAAAGAAAACAATGAATTATTTTTTAGGCTCTTTATTATTGAGACTCGTGCAGCAATTACTGCAGGGTTCAAAATGCGTGGTGCTACTGGGACATTTCTATGAAGTTATTTGACAGGCATCTAATTTGGCTGCAGTTTGGTAGCAACCCCCTGAACCACAAGTGTGGTGACATTTAAGTGAGAGTTGGTGGTACATGGGATAGAATAGCCACATGCTAGTGACTGATTGCACGTGAGATGTACTGTTTAGTCCTGAAATATTGTATGGAGACAGGTTTCAGAGGAACAGCCGTGTTAGTCTGTATTTGCAAAAAGAAAAGGAGTACTTGTGGCACCTTAGAGACTAACCAATTTATTTGAGCATGAGCTTTCATGAGCTACAGCTCACTTCATCAGATGTGTACCATGGAAACTGCAGCAGACTTTATATACACACAGAGAATATGAAACAATACCTCCTCCCACCCCACTGTCCTGCTGGTAATAGCTTATCTAAAGTGATCAACAGGTGGGCCAGTTCCCTCACCCCACCTAGCAATATTGTTAACCTATCCAACTATACTCTCAGCCCAGCAGAAGCAGCTGTTTTATCTCGGGGCCTCTCCTTCTGCCCCTCCACCCCCACGAACATGATACAGTTCTGTGGTGACCTAGAATCCTATTTTCGACGTCTCCGTCTCAAGGAATATTTCCAAAATACCTCTGAACAACATACTAATCCACAGAGGTCTCCCTGCCAACACTACAGAAAGAGGGATTCTAGATGGACTCCTCCTGAAGGTCGAAACAGCAGACTGGACTTCTACATAGAGTGCTTCCGCCGACGTGCACGGGCTGAAATTGTGGAAAAGCAGCATCACTTGCCCCATAACCTCAGCCATGCGGAACGCAATGCCATCCACAGCCTCAGAAACAACTCTGACATCATAATCAAAAAGGCTGACAAAGGAGGTGCTGTTGTCATCATGAATAGGTCGGAATATGAACAAGAGGCTGCTCGGCAGCTCTCCAACACGAGTTTCTACAAGCCATTACCCTATGATCCCACTGAGAGTTACCAACAGCAACTACAGCATTTGCTCAAGAAACTTCCTGAAAAAGCACAAGATCAAATCCGCACAGACACACCCCTGGAACCCCGACCTGGGATATTCTATCTACTACCCAAGATCCATAAACCTGGAAATCCTGGGCGCCCCATCATCTCAGGCATTGGCACCCTGACAGCAGGATTGTCTGGCTATGTAGACTCCCTCCTCAGGCCCTATGCTACCAGCACTCCCAGCTACCTTCGAGACACCACTGACTTCCTGAGGAAACTTCAATCCATCGGTGATCTTCCTGATAACACCATCCTGGCTACTATGGATGTAGAAGCCCCCTACACCAACATTCCACACAAAGATGGACTACAAGCCGTCAAGAACACTATACCCGATAATGTCACGGCTAACCTGGTGGCTGAACTTTGTGACTTTGTCCTTACCCATAACTATTTCACATTTGGGGACAATGTATACCTTCAGATCAGCGGCACTGCTATGGGTACCCGCATGGCCCCACAGTATGCCAACATTTTTATGGCTGATTTAGAACAACGCTTCCTCAGCTCTCGTCCCCTAAAGCCCCTACTCTACTTGCGCTATATTGATGACATCTTCATCATCTGGACCCATGGAAAAGAAGCCCTTGAGGAATTCCACCATGATTTCAACAATTTCCATCCCACCACCAACCTCAGCCTGGTCCAGTCCACACAAGAGATTCACTTCCTGGACACTACAGTGCTAATAAACAATGGCCACATAAACACCGCCCTATGCCGGAAACCTACTGACCGCTATTCCTACCTGCATGCCTCCAGCTTTCACCCTGACCACACCACACGATCCATCGTCTACAGCCAAGCTCTGCGATACAACCGCATTTGCTCCAACCCCTCAGACAGAGACAAACACCTACAAGATCTCTGTCAAGCTTTCTTACAACTACAATACCCACCTGCAGAAGTAAAGAAACAGATTGATAGAGCCAGAAGAGTTCCCAGAAGTTACCTACTACAGGACAGGCCTAACAAAGAAAATAACAGAACGCCACTAGCGGTCACCTTCAGCCCCCAACTAAAACCCCTCCAACGCATTATTAAGGATCTACAACCTATCCTAAAGGATGACCCAACACTCTCACAAGTCTTGGGAGACAGGCCAGTCCTTACCTACAGACAGCCCCGCAACCTGAAGCAAATACTCACCAACAACCACATACCACACAACAGAACCACTAACCCAGGAACTTATCCTAGCAACAAAGCCCGTTGCCAATTGTGCCCACATATCTATTCAGGGGACACCATCACAGGGCCTAATAACATCAGCCACACTATCAGAGGCTCGTTCACCTGCACATCCACCAATGTGATATATGCCGTCATGTGCCAGCAATGCCCCTCTGCCATGTACATTGGTCAAACTGGACAGTCTCTACGTAAAAGAATAAATGGACACAAATCAGATGTCAAGAATTATAACATTCATAAACCAGTTGGAGAACACTTCAATCTCTCTGGTCACGCAATCACAGACATGAAGGTCGCTATTTTAAAACAAAAAAACTTCAAATCCAGACTCCAGCGAGAAACTGCTGAATTGGAATTCATTTGCAAATTGGATACTATTAATTTAGGCTTAAATAGAGACTGGGAGTGGCTAAGTCATTATGCAAGGTAGCCTGTTTCCTCTTGTTTTTTCCTACCCCCCCCCCCCCCCCCAGATGTTCTGGTTTAACTTGGATTTAAACTTGGAGAGTGGTCAGTTTAGATGAGCTATTACCAGCAGGAGAGTGAGTTTGTGTGTGTATGGGGGTGGGGGGGATGTGAGAAAACCTGGATCTATGCAGGAAATAGCCCGACTTGATTATGTAAAGAGTTGTCACTTTGGATGGGCTAGCACCAGCAGGAGAGTGAATTTGTGTGGGGGGTGGAGGGTGAGAAAACCTGGATTTGTGCTGGAAATGGCCCACCTGTTGATCACTTTAGATAAGCTATTACCAGCAGGACAGTGGGGTGGGAGGAGGTATTGTTTCATATTCTCTGTGTGTATATAAGGTCTGCTGCAGTTTCCACGGTACACATCTGATGAAGTGAGCTGTAGCTCACGAAAGCTCATGCTCAAATAAATTGGTTAGTCTCTAAGGTGCCACAAGTACTCCTTTTCTTTTTGTATGGAGACAATTTGTAAGGAGTGAACTTTGTTTTGATAGACATGATTAGTGCCTGTCATGCATCTCCTGTTTTATTGATTCAGTAGGAAGCGAGGATGTACAGAGTTCGTCAGTTTATTAGGTCAGCCCAGCTTCTGTTTTCCAACCTAAGTGTCGTAGGGATACAATTGATCTGTATGTGCAGTATCCAGATTTAAATCTGTGTTACAATTGTCTTGTTTTATCTGTGCCTTTTTCTCAAAGGCGCCTAGTGTCTTGGTATCTGAGTACTGAACAGCATGTACGGAACATAAGAACAGCCATACTGGGTCAGACCAAAGGCTGCTCTAGCCCAGTATCCTGTCTTCCAACAGTGACCAATGCCAGGTGCCCCAGAGTGAATGAACAGAACAGGTAATAGTCAAGTGATCCATCCCTTGTTGCCCATTCCCAGCTTCTGGCAACAGAGGCTAGGGACACCATCTCTGCCCATCCTGGCTAATAGCCATTGATGGACCTATCCTGCATTAACTTATCTAGTTTTTTCTTTTTTTAACTCCTGTTATAGTCTTGGCCTTCACAACATCGTCTGGCAAAGAGTTCCACAGATTGACTATACATTATATGGGGGGAAAAAAACTTCCTTTTGCTTGTTTTAAACCTGCTGCTTATTAATTTCATTTGGTGACCCCTAGTTCTTGTGTTATGAGAAGGAGTAAATAACACTTATTTACTTTCTCCCCACCAGTCATGATTTAATAAACCTCTATCATATCCCCCCTTAGTTGTTTTTTTTCCAAGCTGAAAAGTCCCAGTCTTCTTAATCTCTCCTCATATGGCAGCCATTCCATACCCCTAATCATTTTCGTTGTCCTTTTCTGAACCTTTTCCAATTCCAATATATCTTTTTTTGAGATGGGGCAATCACGTTTGCACACAGTATTCAGGATGTGGGCATACCATGTATTTATATAGAGGCAATATGATATTTTCTGTCTTCTTATCTATCCCTTTCTTAATGATTCCCAACATTCTGTTTGCTTTTTTGATTGCCGCTGCACATTGAGTGAATGTTTTGAGAGAACTATCTACAGTAGCTCCAAGATCTCTTTCTTGAGTGGTAACAGCTAATTTAGACCCCCTTATTGTATATGTATAGTTGGGATTATGTTTTCCAATGTGCATTACTATGCATTTATCAGTATTGAATTTCATCTGCCATTTGGTTGCACAGTCACCCAGTTTTGTGAGATCCTTATGTAATTCTTTGCAGTCTGCTTGGGACTTAACAGTCTTGGGTAGTTTGGTATCATCTGAAAATTTTGCCACCTCACTGTTTACCCCTTTTTCCAGCTCATTTATGAATATGTTGAATAGGACTGGTCCCAGTACAGATCCCGTGGGGACACCACTATTTACCTCTCTCCAGTCTGAAAACTGACCATTTATTCCTACCCTTTGTTTCCTATCTTTTAACCAGTTACCAGTCCATCAGAGGACCTTCCCTCTTATTTCATCACACCTTACTTTGCTTAGGAGCCTTTGGTGAGGGACCTTGTCAAAGGCCTTCTGAAAATTTAAGTACACTATATCCACTGGATCCCCCCTTGTCCATATGCTCGTTGATCCCCTCAAAGGAAAAAGAGGAAAAGGTCTAAAGGTCTATGTCTCTGAGCCTAGGATTCTTGGAATATGCATATTTATTGTGGAGGGATGGGGTTCTCAGGGGTTGGTTGTGGAAGGCTTTATTAGAAACACACATCAACAATGCCAGCCACTGGTGTTCAGTTGCCTTCTGTGAAGGAGGCATTGGTGATTTCAGTTATCATGGAGGTCAGATGTTCTTGCTAATTTCAACCATACGTGAGGACAGGAGTTTTTTAAGTGGTGAGTTAGATGTCCTTCAAAACCTCAGGGCCGTATTTTGGGTTACTTTAGGAAGTCAAGGTGCTGTTACCAGTCTGGATCACCTAAAGTATGCAGCACAGGGCATCTTAAGAATGTTTTTGGTTGATGAAGAGACCTGTTGTTTTCTCCAGCTAAAGAATTCCTATGACATGCTGGAGGGAGCCTTCCTTTTGGAGCCCTCCTAGCCTGTGTGGGATGGGTTGGTTCCAATAGCATCTAGCCAAATACTTTCAGATTGTGGAATTTACATGTATTTGCATTTTTTTAAAGGCAGCAGAACTTGTAGAAAAAAACTTGAAAAAATTGTATTATGTGAGAAATGGTACATGAACCTATAACTGCACTCACACTTGGCATCTCCTGGCTTTTTTGAGTACTTAAACCATGAAACCCATCACTCTGCTAATGAAGTATTGTGTACAGAATATACTAAAGGCATTATCTTAGACTTCCAGATTCATATTGTATAGCAAAACCTGGAATCCTGAATTTAGGAGATGAATGCTTTCCCAAAGCCAGTTTAATGGGGCTGGGTTCAAATTCATTAATTTATTTAATTTAATAGAGCCAGCAGTTGCTGGAGCAGCTAGGCAGTTCATGTTCTGCTTTCAGTTCAGACAGGAAGAGTTTCCTGTCCCCTTGTTTTGAATGTGAATTAGTTTGCAGGGAATTCACTGCTTATCAGTAGTGGGCAGAGCAGTCCCAGTGCTCTCATCCAAGACTTCAGTGAGTCACTACTGAGTGAAGGGGCTTGGAAAAGTTGATTCACATCTCTGCCTTTAGTAGCAATGGAACCTCCATCTGTCCTTAGCACCCAGCACAGATTGTCATTGACTTCCGCCTAGCTGGCAAGGAAGAAACTGCTTGGATTGCCTTTGAGCCATATTGCTCAAGGATCAATATGTTTTAAACAGAAGGCATTTTACCTGTATGCTTTTTGACCCCCGTCCCATCTACACACAGTTGGTTCTCTCCTAATTCAGACTTCCCCAAAGATAGGATTATGTTCCCCTCCCGCAGGAGTTGATCATATCCTTTGCAGTTTTTTAGCTTCAAAAGCAGGAATATTGCCTGTTCTGTCCTGATCAGGGCTTTAGCAACTGTGGAGAGATGTTTTGAGAGCTTGCTTGTGTGAACTAGAGGCAGATGCAGGGCATTAGGAAGGGGAGGATGTTAGTCTGAAGAATTTTTCCACTGAATGCATTCGATGCAGTGAGCTGTAGCTCATGAAAGCTTATATCAAATTTGTTAGTCTCTAAGGTGCCACAAGTACTCCTTTTCTTTTTGCAAATACAGACTAACACAGCTGCTACTCTGAAACCAGTCTGAAGAATGTGGAACATGATTCAATGTGGCTTAACATCACAGCTCAGATCACTTTTATTGATTTATCTTCTACTTTCTCAAATCAACCTGTAGTCTATGGTCTGTACTGGACTCTTTTCCTTTCAGTAATATGCCTGCTAGCACCTTGTTTCTGTTCTTCCATCCAGTGTCAATGCTTTTAAAACCAGAAGATGTATTGCACTGAAGGTGCGGTGATGGTTGTTAATTATTTGAGTGCCATCAGTGTTCTGGGCACAGTCCAAACATAGAGAAAAATGCAGTGTTCTCTGCCCACAGAGTTTATAATCTGCATCTCACCCAGAAGCACAATACACTAGCTGATGAAAGGATGGTCTTGCGGTTAAGACACTACACTGGGATGTGAGGAAAACTGGGTTCAGTTAGTGTCTCTGCCACAGACTTCCATTTGTGGCCTTGAGAGGGTTAATCAATCTTTCTAACCCTCAAGTTGATGATCTGTAAAATGGTGATTAAAGTATGGTTCTCTCTCTTTCTGTCTTGTCTACTTAGACTGTAAACTCTTCTAATCACTGACAATTTTTAAATCGAGATTAAATGTTTTTCTAAGAGATATTCTCTAGAAATTATTTTTGGGAAGTTCTGTGGCCTGTGCTAACCAGGAAATCGGACTATATGACAACAGTGGTCCCTTCTGGCCTTGGAATCTCTGTATCAATAAGCAGGGATTGTGTAAAGAGTGATGATGGTCCAATCCTGAGGTGTGGCACAAGTGTATTGGTGAGATTGAGGCAGAATTTTGTTCATAAAGTGGGATTTTTCTGAAGAGAGAGGGAAGCTGTTACGTGTGAGGTGCCTGATGAAGTTTCACTCACCTAATAACCTTCTGTGGTGCAGATGTGTAATTCCCCACATGTATTGCATTGTCTCTTTCCTTCCATGGCTGGAATCCAGGCTAGGATTAGAGAGATTTTAGAAAAATGCTAATGGGAATTAACTCTCTTCAGAAAGGGCCAGAGTAAAGCTGAAAGGCTCAGGTTCCATCCACACCACTGCATTATAACAGTGGTGACCTGACAGGGTTAAAACATAGTTTATTCTTGGAATGTAAGTTGAACTAAACTGGGTTTTAACTGTGTTCCTGAGTTGAACTACAGCACCAAAAGTGCAAAGCTTCAGCAAGATTTTTGTGTATGGTTTGGTCTCTCCTATGCTGCAGAACCGATCAATGTTTTTACAGTTTTTTCAGGGGTCCATGCTATTGTAACCATGCCCCTTCCCACACACCCACCAGACACAAAATTTGGTATAGTGCAGATGTGATCTGAAGAAGCAGCCTTAATTAACTGGGCAGCTCTTTAAACAAATTCCTAATACACTAGCTCCTCTAGTTTTGAGCTTTATTTTAAAGGCCAATTCACTTTCCAGATTGAGGTGAGGTTAACTACAGTACTGCAGTTGTAAACATACCAGGCCCTTTCAAGCAGGGGGCTGCTTAGAGCCAGGGTGTGGGTTGTGTCAACATGTCAGTATAGCATAGTGTACTTCAGTGCTTTCTGAAGCCAGAGTACAATAAACATGAGACTTAGAATGGCATGTTTTAAATAGTGCCTCTCAGCCAGGATCACAAAGCTTTTCTGAGCTATAGGAATACTTTCACCCACTGCTGAAACACAGCTTGCTTTTTATTGGAATGCAGCAATTGTTTAACAGTTCACCATAACTCCATAGAAGTTGAGGACAAGAAGTGAAAAGAGAACTTGCAGCCAGTTAGAACTGTAGGGGGAAATAAGGGAGACAGTGTAATTGTTCAAACTAGAATCTGGCCAGGACACCAGGGCTGATGCCCCAACTCTTTTCAAAAGTGCCGTAGGATCCTTGCCACAAATGTTCAGGGCTTTAGTATTCTGTTTCCTCTAAAAGATGGCACCTGCACAGAACAACGTCTCCTAGCTGCACACTGGGGGATTGGGTCAGTATGATCAGAGTGCCACACCAAATAGCGAACACCTCTTTCTCAATTATCTGGGTTTTAAGAGATCCCTCATCCAAGTTTCAGAGTAGCAGCCATGTTAGTCTGTATTCGCAAAAAGAAAAGGAGTACTTGTGGCACTTTGGAGATGAACAAATTTATTTGAGCATAAGCTTTTGTGAGCTACAGTATTATCCGTATCCAGCCATATTTCATATAAGACAAGATGGGCTTATAATGGAAATCTAAGGGGTACGTATTGCTGGTAGGCAGTTTCACTGAAAAGATGGGGGTGGGGGGGAAGAAAACCTTCATGTGGGTTGACTTGAGGTGATGCTAGCAGCTATGAAGACTTGAAATGGGGAATTTCCTTTACCTTTGGAGCAGAAATTCTGGAAGTACATGGAAGTTTAAGGTGGAGTAACCCCTGGTTAAGAAATTTAAGTCTTTAGATTTTTTTTTTCCAGGTTCTGCTCCTCTCCATGAGGAGCCTGCTAGTGAGGGCAGCTGATCACCACCCATTGTCACAGTTTGCCAACAAACTATAAACCTTAATGGTCTCTCTGCAGCTCCTAGACACACATGCCAGTACTTCACAGATGAAAAATACAATCTCATAGATCATAGAATACCAGGGTTGGAAGGGACCTCAGGAGGTAATCTAGTCCAACCCCCTGCTCAAAGCAGGACCAATCCCCAATTTTTGCCCCAGATCCCTAAATGGCCCCCTCCAGGATTGAACTCACAACTTTGGGTTTAGCAGGCCAATGCTCAAACCACTGAGCTATATCCTCCAAACATTTTGTTTTCCATCAAACAAACTGTGGTTTGAACAGTAATGTTAGAATATGACCTAGGATCCTCAGATATATGAGAATCACCAGACTAATGGCTGAAGAATGAACAATCTTCATTTCTACTCTTAAGAGTATACTCAGGGAAGGGAACCAACTTATCTTTAGTACTGTATCCCCTCTATGCTGCACTGAGCTCTGCCTGACCACTCTCCTCCAAAGCTTTACAGTCACTGAATAGTGAGGGGCTTTGACTGGGTACCGCTGTTGACCTCCCCAAGTCCCTGGAAACTGGCCAGTACTGATTGTCTGAAATAGCTCCAGTCCTGGTGGCTAATCTCAGAAAAGTTTGAGTAGACAACACAAGGCACCAGGAATAGCCTCATTTTACCAGACCTGAAGATGCAAAGAAGGGTGTGGTTTCTGCAGAAAACCAGGGAATCTGAACTAGGTCTCGTTTGGGTCAGAGTAGAAGTCCCTCTGTATAGATGCATACAAGGCACTTGGAGCACAAATCTCTTTAATTGGGACTCTGAACAACGGCTCAGTCAGTGAAGGCTGTATTGTCAGTCTAGTAGCTTGACATGCTATAGATTTCAGGACAGGAACTTTGTCTTCCGCTGTGCGTGGACAGCACCCAGCACGTGCAGGTGCTCCTTCCGTTTTAATAATTTGCCCAGGTAGTGGCTAGCTGCAGCGCCCCATGTTGTGAGCTATTTGAAGAGAGGGATAGTCATGAAACAATATAAAAGGGAAATTCATGGCAGTATGGTCCGTGTAGATTGCAATTTTCTGGATTCTGAGACATACCACCCAGTACTCATCTTCTCTTGAGAAACTCCTTTGGCTGCTGGCATGTTGCTGTGAATCAAATTGTATGGCTGGAAAAATTTTATTGCCTTTAATACTTTTTGTTACAGAAGTCTAGATAGAAGGGAAATCAAATCTCCTGACTCAGTGTGGAGTTGATCCCCTTCAAGAGACTGCTTGGCCTCCAGCACTGCTGACGATAGCTCCAAGTCTGCCATAAATTACAGCAGCTTTGTATGACTACCTGGGGGCTGCTCTGCGCCTAGAATAGCTGGAGTGCAGTGTGTTTCATCCATTCCAGCACAGTGCAGACTGCTGCAATATCTGAGACAATTTCAAGCTCTGATCGTGCTGAATTGTTGCCATCCTGTGACTACTCCCCAGTGTGGCCAGGAAACGTAGAGGGTTGCAACTGCCCCAATGCAGGGGGACTCATAACTGCGTCCTATAATGAAGTGCCTCGTGCTGGGAAATAACCCAAAAGCCCCTACTGCCAGCAGCAATACTGGGCACTATGGGATAAGTGCTGCAGGTGTGCTAGCATGCACTGGTCCAACTCTGGTTGTAAGGAGCTTCGGGTGTGGATGCTTCACAACAATTCTGGAAAAGAATGTTGCTGGGTACATGTGCTAAACTGTTGCAAGGACAAACAAGAAAATCAACCATTTCCTACCATCAAAGTTCCTGCAGTGGTTCCTTTGGTTTGCTGGAGTCATGAGAGGAGCTACAGCTTCAGGCTCAGGAACTTTGCTGTGGACTTGCAGGTCAGTGTGTTTGAGTTTGATTCAGTGTAGCCCACTTGATGTTGTTCCTGTTTGTAGCTGCCTTTTTGTGCAAATTTTGCCACAGCAGAACATATGGCTGCTGCCTTTGCTTTTTTCCTGTGGTTTTGGGTTGTAGGCTCTGGACCAAGGTTTCCAGCCTCTTTTCTTTCAATTTTTCTCTGTCATTAGACGGCTTGTGCTCCACATACAGGCAGCAGGCTTCTTTTATCTTGAGCTTCAGCTTGTGATCTGTGTGTCTGTCTCTCTCTCTCTGTCTAGAAGGGGAGGAGAGGTTTTTTTGCTCACTCTCCTCCTTGTACAACGCCTTCTTTAGCAGGCTCCGGTAGGAGTTGCGTAGGCAGGAGTGGTTCTTGACAGTACCAAAAAATGTCATTAAAAGTAAAAAAGGCAAACTGATTGAAGAGAGTTGACCTCAGATTTCTTGCTTTGAGACAGCATAACTGACTCTCTGAAAGTGCCTTGTGAGCTGAAAAGGATCGGAAATGAAGTTCAGGGCTGCGGTAAGATTTGTTTAACTGCTGTTTTCTTCTGCAGTCTTTCTAATGTGTGTCCAGACTGAGAGGAATGGAGAGAATTCTTCAGGGTTTCAGCAGGAAGTCCCTGTGTTTCACACACAATTTCCAATGGAAAACTCCTGCTTGGAAAGTTAAGTGTGAGTGCTTGAGATGGGGAGAAGAAAAGTAAGGCAGGTTTGGGGCTTATATTTTAAAGAGGTGAGTGTATGTGGGGGTACAGAGGGTGGGAAAAGACTGAGGCAGGAATATGCTGGGGTTGTGAGGAGGGCATATGTATCATGTTCTGGGGTTCTTTTTGTGTGATATCACAGAGATGCCAACCTTTACTAACTTTCAGTAATTCTTCTGATTTTTTTTAAGGTGTAATTATGAAATTACTAATTTGGGCTTAAATCAAGTAATTTTACAAACACACATGTAATGTATATAAAGTGTGTGTGTGTGTCACTCACCACTCGGGTCTTACGATCACAGCAAACAGCATGGGGGGGTGCATTCTTCACAATCCCCATGGCACAAGTGTATACTGTGCAGTGAGGTTCTGATAGGAGTGGTTTTGAATGGGTTAGGGCAGTGCTGGATTCACCACCAAAGCCACAGGCTGTGTGTTGCACTTGGACTGCCCCTTGTGGACTCTGCAGTTAAAATGCTCCAGGTCAGTGGCTCTCAACCTTTCCAGACTACTGTACCCCTTTCAGGAGTCTGATTTGTCTTGCATACCCCCAAGTTTCACCTCAGTTAAAATCTACTTGCTTACAAAATCAGACATAAAAATACAAAAGTGTCACAAGACACTATTACTGAAAAATTGCTTACTTTCTCATTTTTACCACATAATTATAAAATAAATCAGTTGGAATATAAATATTGTATTTACATTTCAGTGTATGTATAGAGAGCAGTATAAACAACTCTTTGTATGAAATTTTAGTTTGTACTGACTTTGCTAATGCTTTTTATGTAGCCTATTGTACAACTAGGCAAGAATCTAGATCAGGGGTTCTCAAACGGGGGGTCGTGACCCCTCCGGGAGTCACAAGGTTATTACTTGGGGGGTCATGAGCTGTCAGCCTCCACTCCAAACCTCGTTTCACCTCCAGCATTTATAGTGTTAAATATAAAAAAATGTGTTTTTGATTATTATAGGGTGTTGCACTCATAGGCTTGTTGTTTGAAAGGGGTCACCAATACAAAAGTTTAAGAACCACTGATCTAGATTAGTTGATGTACCCCTGGTTGAGAACCGCTGCTCTAGGTACCTAGATGGGACAGTTCAAGCACAGTACACAGTCTGTTGCTTGGGCAATGAATACAATTCCCCACTGACAATCTCTGCAGCTTGCTTCCTGTCAGACTCTCCCTGTACAGTCTGTGGGGGAGGAGAAGCTGGAGGAGGCAGCAATGATGGAGGAGGAGAGAGGGAATGTGATGAAAATTAATAGGCATCCTTTTAAAAACAAACAAAGGGAAATACTTCTCCACACAATGCACAGTCAACCTGTGGAGCTCGTTGCCATGGGATGTTGTGAAGGCCAAAAATATAACTGAGTTCAAAAAAGAATTAGATATGTTAATGGAGGATAGGTTGGTCTATCAGTGTCTATTAGCCAAGATGGCGAGTTATGTGTCCCTTGCTGTGGATGCCACTAAACCTCCAGCGGCCAGAAGCTGGGACTGGATGACAAGGGACAGATCACTCAAAATTGCCCTGTTCTGTTCATTCCCTCTGAAGCATGTGGTACTAGCCATGGTCAGAAGCTAGGATATTGGGCAAGATAGATGGGCAATTGGGCTGCCCCAGTAGGGCTGTTCTTATGTTTAAAATTAGCATTTGTATTGGAGAAGCAGCAGCCAGCCAAACTCTGTCAATTCTCAGTAGTGCAGAATTAGAGGAGGTTCAGAGAAGGTTGGTGAAAATGATCAAGGTCCTGGAAAACACTCCTATGAAGAGAGATTGAAAAGAGTAGGATTGTTACCTTAGAAAGGAGACAAATAAGAGGAGGCATGACAAAAATATATACCATAATTAGTGGTCGTTGGGAACGTCTTTTCTCTCTGATCCATAACACAAGAAAAAGGCGACAGTCAATTAAATTAAAAGGTGGCAAATACAAAATTGATATAAGGAAATACTTTTTCGTGCAATGCATAATTAGATTGTGGAACTCATTGCCACAGGAAGTTGTTGAAGACAAGAACATAGCAAGACTGAAAAAGGGATTGGACGTTTACATGGATAAGAATATTCAAAGTTAATGCTAACAGATGTTGAAAGTGGTATTAAAAACTTCATGGTTCTGATTTTACACCAATCCCTAACTATTAGGGATTAGGAGGAGACCTAATGTGGGGGCAGATTATCCAACATCTGCATAATGTGAGGCATCTTGCATCTTCCCCTGAGGCATCTGTTACTGGCCACTGTCTGAGGCAGGATTCTGGACTGGATAGGATCCAGGTCTGATCCAGAAAGGCAATTCCTATCTTCCTATTTTTCTTTTAATTCTCTCATTACTGCTTTAGCCCCAGTGCAGGCCCTCTGTTGGGAGTAATAGCATAAATAGGCCCTTGGTATTCTAACCATCGTTCATCTAACATGGCTCAGAGCAGATTTTGAGATATGGTGGTAAAGCCACCTGAGTCTCATCTACACTAGAGCTTATTTTGTTACTATCATCAACACAGCTGCACTACTGGTGGCATTTATTGTAATTTGGATACTGATCTATCTTGTGTAGATAGGACCTCTGAGGCCAAAGTGGGCACTTAAGTGAAGGTGTCCTGAATCCTGGTAGTGCCTATGTTAACACACACACACCCCCATATGTGCATATGAGCTGGGCATCTGAAGACTGAGCTCTAGAGGTTTGGTTTTGAGATTCTTCTTGCAGAGGGGCAATTCGAGTAACAGCAGGCATGTCCCCACCAGTAGACACACAGGGCGGGATTCCCAGTTTTTTCAATCTTTCCTCATAGATCGTGTGTGTGTGTTTGTTTGTTTTTTTTTGCAACAGTTACACTGTTGACTCATTTAGCTTGTGATCCACAATAACCCCTAGATCTGTTTCCACGTACTTCTTCCTAGGCAGTCATTTCCTATATTGTACATGTGCAACTGATTGTTCCTTCCTAAGTGGAGTACTTTGCATTTGTCCTAATTGAATTTCATCCTATTTTCTTCAGACCATTTCTTCAGTTTATCTGGATCATTTTGAATTTTAATCCTATCCTCCAAAGCACTTGCAACTCCTCTCAGCTTGGTATTGTCCACACACTGTATAAGTGTACTCTCTGCCGTTATCTAAATCATTAAAAAAGATATTGAACAGAACCGGACCCAGGACAGATCCCACTTTTTATGCCCTTCTGGCTTGACTGTGAACCACTGATAACTGTTCTCTGGGAATGGTTTTCCAACCAGTTATGCCCCAACCTTACCGTAGAGCCATCTAGGTTTTAGTTCATTGATACTGGAATCATTGTGGATACTGGAACTAGCAGCATCTTTTTAACTGATTTACACAGCTGGTGCCACCTGGTAAAGAGCAAAAATGCCAGCTCCCTAAATATAGAAATCCACGGTGTTGACTCTGTAAGTTTCCCTGATCTCTTTCTGGTTTGCCCACTTCATTTTTCTCACAGATATTTTCTGTTTAGCTTGCTGACTGAAATCTGAGTATCCCCTCTATGCAATAAACAGCCTCATTCTCATCCTTCAAATTCTTTCTTAAAACTGCTTTACTTTCCATTGTTAATCTTTGCTCCAGGTTTATCTACACTTGCTCTCTGACATTTAAAAAAAGAAAATAAAGCAACACACAAGCTGGAACAAATTACATGATCTGCTTCCTTTGTAAAATCAGCTTTACCTTGCTTTTTTTGTTCTTTCTCATTTAGATTATGAACTACATGGGGCAGGAGTCTTGCTGTCAAACACAAGAAGTTTCAAATACATCTCTGGTACTATATGAGTAGTAATAAACAACGTTAAAACTCCAGCAGAATTATTCAATGACATACTTTTCTCTCCTCACTTCTGATTCTCCCTTCTCCAAGTCCCTGTGACAAACATGTAATATATATTTAAAATACACACAGCATGATTTAATTGTCAGCATTTCCTGTTCTACTTTGCATTTTAGGGGAATGAATGAATCTGAAGTTTAGATAGCTGGAGTAATAGGAGTTCCACATCTTCAGTTTTAAAAGCAAAAGCTGTCAGGAGAGATGTTACAACAAACTTTACTAGGACAAAAGTAAGGCTTTTTTCCCCTCTGCTGTGTCATTGGTATTTCTAAAATGTTCCAGCTTACGTCCTCTATTATTTAATAGTCAAAATATGAAGGGCCCTTGAAATTAAACTGTTTAAAGGCGTCTGTCAAAGGAGTACTTGTGGCATTCCTCTCCTTCCTCAAACATTTTTCAGAACAATAGCATAGTGTGGAAGTAAATTCTAAAGAAATGGTGAGTGAATCAGGAGGGCAACAGAAGGGAGAGAAGACCAGATTCTGAGCGTGAGCCACTGTTCCCCAAACTCCCAGCTATAACCTCTAGAACACCAGCTCCAGGAGTTACCTTTCCTGTAGTACTCTAAAGCAATCAAAAAGAGAAAATTATTTGATAAACAATCCTTGAGTGAGGCAGCCACTGACCTACTCACTTCTCTATGAGTTAAAAGTTACACAGTTGTACTGTGCTAGTGATGATTCTCTGCTGTTTTTGTTAAAATTCTGATTTTTCTCTTGTCCTTTGCTCAAAGTGGCTTACCCATGCTAGGGATAGCATTGTACTAAATGTCCCTTCCAGACCCTGATATTCAAATGTAGAATTGAATATTCATTTAGTTTTTTCTCTCTGCTTAAATTTCAAACAACACACACATAGAATGAGATTTATTATCATAAAAATAATTATTTGTGTACAGTTAACTTCAGGGCAGTTGAACTACTACTCACATGTTCAGTAGAGGGTATTGTTATGTAAGACATTAGCATGTTGTCTTGTCAGTGAGTCCTCTCTCCCATACCAGCCACTGACCATCTAATTAGTCACACACTGGCTTTTGCTTTTTGCAATGTTGCTGTAGCCAAGTTGGTCTCTTGGGTTCTGGAGTTTGGTACAAAGACACAACAAGCAGAATTAGGCCGCATTACCTACATTATAAATACAGTCATGTTGGGGTGCCCAATTACAATGCGGCTGTCACCCAAGTAGTGTAGTTTTTTCCAGCAGAATTTGTCATTTGAAAATTTGCAAAATCCTCTTCCTGATCTCTGCTTGCGGAATTTTGCAAGGATGCTGTTAGTGAGGCCAGTATGGATGGGAACCACGTGATGGACACTCAGCACCAAAGTTGTGATTACAATGGAAAGGCACTTGAACTACATGTCCATACACACTGTGTTTTCACCTGATGTTGACATGTGGCTTTAACATACCATTTCCAACAGTGTCCCAATTATTTTTTTTTTCTGGTATGTAGGAAGTTACAAGGGGTAAACAGTGAGTTCCAGAAGAAAGCAGGCAGCCAGAGAACAGGACTTGTATCAAAGGTAGCTTCAGATTTAGAATTAGTCTTTGATTTAAATTCCATTGTTTTGCTTTGTCAGTAGGTGAGATGATACCATAGAGGAAGGACATAGATGTTAAGGCCAGAAAGGACCATCTAGGTGACCTCCTGCATAACACAGGCCATAGGATTTCCCTGTATTAATTCCAGCCTCAAGTCCCACAGCTGAGATTGAGCTAGAGCCTGTTTTTCAGAAAAACATGCCATTTTGATTTTAAAATTTCCACTGATGGGGAGAATCTACCACAACCCTTGGTAAGATGGTCTGATGATTGATTACTCTCACAAGTAAAAATTTGCACCTTATTTCTAGTCTGAATTTATGGAGCTTCAGCTTCTAGCCATTGGCTGTAGTTGTACCTTTGTCTGCTAGAATAAGTTAACCAACCTTACAGGTGGGTTTTCTTTATTCAATACCTTATTGTCACACTTGTTATCACTCAGTGGGAAAATGTGCTCCCCTTTATGATCACTACTATTTCTGACCTTTCTCTTCTTTCCCCAGCCTCCTTTCTCTCTCTCTTTCCGACCATTCTTTCCTGTGCACTACCTTTTCTGTAGCAATGCACAATTTCACACCCAGCAAGTCTCTTTTTCCATCCCCTTCTGCATCCCATCTGCTGAAATTGGTCAGCAGCGAAATAGTTAATGCTGACCCTTTTAAAGCATAATTAGGCTTGAGAAGTAGCAAGTCAAAATTAATGGTAGGACAGAAGAGTTCACTCCGTTCAGAAAGTGTTTCAGGCTGTCTGTACACCCAGTTTACAGTAAATTTATATTTAGAATGTTATCTTTACAACCTGGAGGGCTCAAAACTTGAAGTTAAAACTCAGGTTCTGCAGAACCTGATTGTCCTGCAGGCCATGTAAATACATCTACAGTGCTAGACCAGACCTGTGGAGGATGGGTTTTGATACCCTTGCCTTAGAAATAAAGCAATCTAATAATTCCTGATTATTCTTAAAACTGTAAACTCAGTTTTTAAAAGTCTTTGAAAATCAAACATAACTGCTTTGTTTCTGCTGAGATAGAGCCTGGGAAGCTGAGTAAGAAATGTGTTGGGGGAAGCTGGAAGATACTGAGTCATAAATGTTAGTCTCAGTGGATAGGGCTGAAGAAAAATGTTCTGTTTCTTAGGGAGGACATACTGCTTCTTCCTTAATCACAGGATATGTTCAGTTTGAAATGGTATGACCTGGGCTGAGGGAGTGGCTGGTGAAAGAGCTAGTGACCATTTCTGAGAGCTGTAATTCAATGGAGCTGGTCCTGGTTTGTTTCCAACTACTTTTACAGGATGAGTTATAAAATTGCATGTGTTTCTTTCAGTAAATTTACCAAAACAAGCTATACAAGTTAAACACTTCTATACCACTATAACTTCATCCACACTAAGGAGTTGCACTTAGGGTGACCAGATAGCAAGGATGAAAAATCAGGACGGGGTGGGGGGTAATTGGCACCTGTATAAGAAAAAGTCCAAAATATCGGGACTATCCCTATAAAATTGGGACAGCTTGTCACCTTAGGTGCACTGATTTAAGTAGATCAGTTTTTCCTGCCAGTTTGGTTAAATCATTGCAAAAACTGTGTAAACAAGCACAGAGATGCAGGATCAGTGTGCAGGCTGTGTCAATGGACCTACGCATATGGAAATTTGCTCTGTTAGCTGAAGAATTTTGTATCTAGTTGATAAATGGTATAGTTCCAAAGTACCAAAGAAATGAAGGACCTTTGTATCTTATTATTATTTATAATCATGTTTATTATGGTAGTGTCTGAGGACCAACGAAGAACTGGCCCCATTGTGCTGGGCAGTGCACATACTAGACCACTCTCTGCTCCCCAAAGAGGTTACAGTTGAAATAGACCAGATAGACTCAGGGAGGGAAAAGGCAGTGGAATTTATGATGAGATTACTGGTTCTGTGGATTAAGGGAAAGCTGTGGATGTATTGTTTCTTGACTTTAGCAAAGCTTTTGACACGGTCTCCCACAGTATTCTTGTCAGCAAGTTAAGGAAGTATGGGCTGGATGAATGCACTATAAGGTGGGTAGAAAGCTGGCTAGATTGTCGGGCTCAACGGATAGTGATCAATGGCTCCATGTCTAGTTGGCAGCCGGTATCAAGTGGAGTGCCCCAAGGGTCGGTCCTGGGGCCGGTTTTGTTCAATATCTTCATAAATGATCTGGAGGATGGTGTGGATTGCACTCTCAGCAAATTTACGGATGATACTAAACTGGGAGGAGTGGTAGATACGCTGGAGGGGAGGGATAGGATACAGAAGGACCTAGACAAATTGGAGGATTGGGCCAAAAGAAATCTGATGAGGTTCAATAAGGATAAGTGCAGGGTCCTGCACTTAGGACGGAAGAACCCAATGCACAGCTACAGACTAGGGACCGAATGGCTAGGCAGCAGTTCTGCGGAAAAGGACCTAGGGGTGACAGTGGACGAGAAGCTGGATATGAGTCAACAGAGTGCCCTTGTTGCCAAGAAGGCCAATGGCATTTTGGGATGTATAAGTAGGGGCATAGCGAGCAGATCGAGGGACGTGATCGTTCCCCTCTATTCAACATTGGTGAGGCCTCATCTGGAGTACTGTGTCCAGTTTTGGGCCCCACACTTCAAGAAGGAAGTGGATAAATTGGAGAGAGTCCAGCGAAGGGCAACAAAAATGATTAGGGGTCTGGAACACATGAGTTATGAGGAGAGGCTGAGGGAGCTGGGATTGTTTAGCCTGCAGAAGAGAAGAATGAGGGGGGATTTGATAGCTGCTTTCAACTACCTGAAAGGGGGGTCCAAAGAGGATGGCTCTAGACTGTTCTCAATGGTAGCAGATGACAGAACGAGGAGTAATGGTCTCAAGTTGCAGTGGGGGAGGTTTAGATTGGATATTAGGAAAAACTTTTTCACTAAGAGGGTGATGAAACACTGGAATGCGTTACCTAGGGAGGTGGTAGAATCTCCTTCCTTAGAGGTTTTTAAGGTCAGGCTTGACAAAGCCCTGGCTGGGATGATTTAACTGGGAATTGGTCCTGCTTCGAGCAGGGGGTTGGACTAGATGACCTTCTGGGGTCCCTTCCAACCCTGATATTCTATGATTCTATGAACATACAAGCAGCATGTGATGGTAGCAAACTGTGTGTTAATTCCACAATTTTTTTTGGTGGGTTTAGTAAGGAGCGAATTAGGTAAATTGAAAGAAAAGTGAAGGAAGAGGGATCACTGACAGGGCACTGAGGGGTCAGGATACGGGAGAAGAGGGTAAGGGGGGCAGATCCTGTGAAGTTAAGTTGAGGTGTAAAGACTGTAGAGGAGCAGGAGGGTTGGCACAAACTGCTAATCAGCACAGCACAGGTCAGAGAAGGTCCAATCAAAAATACAGAAATTTCTCTGAACCTCCCTGCTTTGCGTGCTTCTGCAGCTGCCCTTACTGGCTGGATTCTCTGGCTGGCTCCACCCGACAATTCTTCCCCCCTTCCCCCCCCCCCAAGCCACGGGGAGGAAAGTAGGGGAGGCATACCTGGGTCCTAGTGCACCCAGAGTTGTGCTGGAGGGGTGTCTCTTGCATAGCTCTGAATGGGTGGGTGGAGGCGTAGCGGGGGGAAGAGGTGGCCTTGGCTGGACCCTAATTAACCCGTTTCCCCTCCCGCCCCAATGCAGCAGTCCCTGTTTTGACAGCTGCTCATAGGAGCTGGAGTCTGTGGCTGATTCCTTTGTCCTACCCCACCATCAGCTTGATGTATGGGGTGAAAGATGCTGCTTTGCTGGGGTGAGTGGAGGAATTGGTTTATGTGACTCGGGCATTTTGCAATAAAGTATTGGTCAGGAGGAATGAATTGCAAGGTTGTTCTCAGAATTGCCAACCCCCAGCTTTTCAAAACTCGTGAGTCAAGCTCCCAGAAATCATGAAATCAACTTAAAAATCACAAGAATTAAAAAAAAATTATGCGGTTCTTTAAATTTGCCCTCTGGCTTTTGAGTCTTTCAGACACACTCTGGTTTGAGCTTTTCTCCACAGCCATGAAGGATAGAAACCTCTATTTATTTTTTTAATGAAAGCGGAAAGTCTCTCAGAACATTGTGATTTTTCTAGTCTGACCTTCTGTATAACACTGACAACTCCCCCAAAATAATTTCTGTTGAACGACAGTATATCTTAAAAAAGAAAAAGAAATCCAGTCTTTATTTTAAAAATTGCCAGTGATGGAAAATCCACCCTTGATAAATTGTTCCATGGTTAATTAAATTTTAATAAATTAATGGGCATTGGAGATGGAAAAAAACAGTGGGGGGTACCATCTATTTGATTTTACCTGACATTTCTGTGCTGCCAAAAACCGCAGTGTGGATGCATCTGTCTACAAAGTTCCTCTGTTAGCACCGTGAATATCATTCAAGGAGATAACCTTACTATGTCAGCAGAAAAACTCCTGTTGGTATGTGCTGCATCTACACTAGGGGGCTCTGCAGATGTAGCTGTATGGGTATTTGTGGGCTGGACGAGATGACCTCTTGCAGACCCTTCCAGCTCTTTTTTTCTATATTATTTAATAACGATCAAGGAGTTGCACTCAGTACTTTTGGGGCAGATTCTTTGGTTTGTTCTGCTCTGTGCCAAGGAGCACATGATGCAGAGGAAGCAGAATCAACCTGTAAGTTGCCTGCTGGGGAATTGCCTAGGGTGGAGGAATTCCCAGCAGGCACAGTGTCAGCGTATTTGGCTCCTGTGCCTTCCTCCCCACTGCCCCAGGTGCAAGGAGGGATGTGGCTAGTGGACACTGTGCTTTGGCTGTGTCTAGCTCATGTACAGTCTCTTGAAGGCTGTAGCCAGCTGGCACAAGTTAGAGCAGATTCCAGGCTGTGTTGAGGCAGGGACTCCAGAAGTTGTAACTGATGGTTGGCTCTTGGCTTCTCTTCTTTTTCTGTCTATTCAGGGCTCCCCTGGGAGGGGTTGTGGGAGGCAGCCTTGGCTAGTTTCACACTACAGCTGTTGCTGGGGCTGCAAGTGAAGCAATGGGAGGTAGTTGTCACTATTTCCTCCCTGTAGTGACACTTCAGTTTAAAAATTGCAAGGTATTACTCTAGAGGAAGGGTAGGCCATTGGTTAGAGGACTTGCATAGGACTTGAGAGGTCTGGGTTCTGTTCCCTGCTCTGCCAAAGACTTCCTGTGTGACCTTGGGCAAGTTACTTAGCCTCTCTCTGCTTAAGTTCCCCTGCTCTCATGGTGGTTGTGAGGATAAATACATTAAAGATTGTAAGGTCCACAGATATTACAGTGATGGGGGCCACATATCTACCATAGATAGGGAAATGTTTTCAATTTATAATCCAATATAAGTTTCTTCTTAACACAGTTGCCCAGGAGAGTCACAGTTTTGAGATTTGAGGCCACCCCCCATTAAAAGTGGCCCCTTCCAATATGAAAGAGTTCCGTTGATTGTGCCTATGTAGTGCTCTATAGTGATGAGTTAGTGGGGCGAGGGATGTAGCGAACTTATCTCTGCACTGCTCCTTCTATTTATTTAGCCCTGGTTCCCTGATTTTCCTCACACAATGTGGCCACTGTTAGCATGAGAGTTTTCTTCTCTGTGTCCTGGCACTTGGAACACCCTCCCTGTATCTGTCTCGTGAGCCCTCCATCTCATTAAGCCTCAACAGAAAATCTGCCTTGCCTACCTGTATGTCTCTCATCGTGTATTTATATCGTAGAGCACTTCGTGGTACAATTTATGTGAAGGATGCTACCAAAATTAAACTGGTGTGTGTTGGCTTTCACAGTGTTTATTGCTAGTCCAAAACACAGCTTTACCCTCTACAGCTCTTACTGAAATGGCAGAAACCGGAAAGGGAGAGACTCTGAGCAAAAAGCAGGTTGAAAATCTGAGAACCATACATGCTTCTCCTTAATTTTTCCCTCTTTAGGGGAATCTGAAGGGGTGGTGTTATACCAATAAAATAAAAACCAGCAGGATCTTATTAAAGAGGAAAAGGCAAAATACCACATTTATTGTGAATACAGAAAGAATCATAGTAAGCAGTTAGTTATAGCTATAACGTTCCATTCAGTCTCATATTTATTCACACATTCATTCATACAAACACACACACACACACAGGTTCTGCAAGGTTGTTATCATAGTTACCAGCCTTAGAGTTGCTCATGCCAAGCCACTGGCCAGGAGGCCTGGACATGAGGAGGGAGCAGGGCCTTGTCAGATGCACATTTGATGCTCCTGGAAGTTGGTTTGCAGAATCAGACCCCAAAGTTCTCACTTTCTAGAGTCCATTTTTATAGGAATTTCTTCCTATGCTAGTCTATGGGAATTGCTTCATCATGCTGTTGCTGAATCAATCAGCAGATAGTACATTCCTGACGGCTCCGTGCTGCTAGATGTTATCTTGTTCTTTGGTTCTCCCATTCTTGAGGCTGTTGGGTGGATTCTAGTCTGCCCTCCAGGGGTCCTCTGGTTATTTCCACTTGATGCCTTCTTCAGCCGATGGACACTGGATTCTTAGGCTGGCACGTCCCTGATCATTCAGTTATTATCCACACCAAGCATCCATCCACATACATCCTCTATCTCTATTTTAATCACAATTGTTAACAAAGCAAGATGAATACAACAAAAGGGCAGGGAGTCTCTGGGTGCTGTTTCTGTTGTTACAGAGTATTGCTTTGAGTCTCTCTCTGTGTGAGTAGTTGTTGTTACAAAGAATTGCTTTAAGAACAGACTCTGTCTTGGAATGTACTAACGCAATTAGCAGCTTGCAAGTTTCACACACAGAGAGAGAAAAACAATACCAAAAACCAAGAGACCTCTTAATTAGTAAAAAGAAAAGGAGTACTTGTGGCACCTTAGAGACTAACCAATTTATTTGAGCATGAGCTTTCATGAGCTACAGCTCACTTCATATGCATCTGATGAAGTGAGCTGTAGCTCACGAAAGCTCATGCTCAAATAAATTGGTTAGTCTCTAAGGTGCCACAAGTACTCCTTTTCTTTTTGCGAATACAGACTAACACGGCTGTTACTCAGAAACCTCTTAATTAGTAATACCCTGGAATTTAAACTATGGGGAATCAAACTCATTTGTGATTTTAATACAGAACTTCTTTAATATGATCCAACAGTGGGATGCGACCTTATTGGTGAAGGGGGTGTTGGGTTTCTGCTGTATGTTGAGATGATGTTGTGCACATCAAACTGTAGTCAGGTTAGGGCACTGCACTGAGGGCTCTTCCATTCTGCATGATATAGATGTCCTGGTCATGTGGTTATTTGTACAGGAGAAAAGGGCTCTGATTCCTGATGGGTACTATCTATGCCAGCATGAAAAAGAAGAGGTGAGTGCAGTTGAGGAGAGAGAAGTAATATGTGAGGCAAAAGAAATCTCTTTTCTCATATTAATTATTCTTTATAGATCTTTGTTATAATTTCAGTTGTGCTGTTGACAGAAATCAGGAAAAGGTGCCTGGACTAGAGCTGTCAACTTGTTAGCACTTCGGGCATGCGCAGCTGGTAAATAACAATTTACTGCTGCTCTCTGAAAGGTTGTTTACCTCAAGGCAGGTCATTTACCACAGGGTATGTAAATAGGAACGCAGTTCAGACTCAGTCTTCCTGAAAGATCCTTGGGGAAATCTGGATTCTGTTTAATACTTTTTTTTTTTTTTTTTAAATCCAAAATTATTCTAGGAAGGTAAGTTATTCGTTATGACAAGAATACTTAATCTCAGCACTGTTTACTAGTTCCTGGAAGTGGGTATATCAACCCGTATAAATATTTTCAAGAGTGAACAAAGTATTAATAATTGTTCTTGTGATGTTGATTTGATCCTGCTTTATTACTGATTGGAATTTTAGCAATAACCCCCCCCCCCCCCCAACTGCCTTGTCTTCTGGCAAACTGGCCATTGCTAGTGTGAAGTGACTGGGGGGTTGCTTTATTAATGGGGTTTGCTTTATTTTCTCTTGTTTGTATGCTGGTCCTGTGTCTGTGCTTTGTGGGCAAAGTGCTCTGTGTGTCGTGAAAGTCTCAGCCTTTTGATTTCACTGCTTATGGTTGCAGGCGGCAGGGAGTGACGGTATCCGGTTGACAATGGAGAGTGCTCTAACAGCCCGTGACCGTGTGGGGGTTCAGGATTTCGTCCTGCTAGAGAACTTTACTAGCGAAGCAGCCTTTATTGAAAACCTACGTAAACGATTCAAGGAGAATCTGATCTATGTAAGTAGCAGAGAGCAGCCAGAGTGCTGATCTTTGACTAGAATTTGGATATTTGCTCTGAAAGCTGGACATAGTGATTTTGTTCTGCAGGTGTGGGATCTGGATGTGGTGGTGTCCACCAGCTCCCCTTTTATAGCCCATGATTCTGTTTCTCAGACCCGTTCTGTTTACTGACATGTTGGCATATATAGGGCCTGATTTTCGGGTTGCTGAGCATCTGCAGCTCCAGTTAACTTCCGCTGGAATTCTGAGTGCCCGGCACCACTGAAAATCCAGCACATACTGTATTCTTCCGACTTCATAAAGCTATTCTGTTGTGGTCTTAACAAACCCAAGCTTAGCTCTGATCCCAAATATTGGAATGAGTAGTCAAAAATAACCCAGTACTGAAGCTGCATTGCTGGGATGTCCAGAAGCACTGAAGCAGTCACTAAAGGATGTAAGTGCAGAAATTTTCGGAAAAAGGGACACATCCAATATAAGTTCTGTAGCCCCACATTTACTGGCTGCAAGATTGTTTGTTTCTTCAGACTCCCAAGTCACTCTCTCTTCAAAGCTGGTAGCAGCATTCCAAGTGCCCTTGTTTCAGGCTGGCCTTGTAAAAATATCTGGGATTCCAGAGTAATTCTGAAGGCTCTTGTAGAAACAGATGCTAGCCTTCATGTAATGCTTTTCCTTTCGGCTCTTTTCAGACTTACATTGGCTCAGTTCTGGTGTCAGTAAATCCATACAAGGATCTGGAAATCTACAGCAAACAACACATGGAGCGATACCGTGGCGTCAGTTTCTATGAAGTCTCTCCTCACCTGTGAGTGGCCTGTGGGTAAACAATACGGTTTGTGCTATTCCCATCTGGCTGGTTTAATACTGATCTACAGAAAGCAAACATACAAGACTTTTTTTTCCCTTCCATCTTCCCAAACAGAGTACTGGAGTGGGGGCAAAAGGGACCTTTAGAAAGGCTGGCTGTTTTATTCCTGCTTCTCTTTCCAAAGAGAGTGAAAAGAAAAGGAGTACTTGTGGCACCTTAGAGACTAACTAAGGTGCCACAAGTACTCCTTTTCTTTTTGCGAATACAGACTAACACGGCTGTTGCTCTGAAACCTGTCAAAGAGAGAGTGAGTTGCCTTTGAGAGTGTTGTTTGGAAAGGGAGTTAATTCCTTCCTGGCCAAGTGATTTGAGACTCAGAGGAATCTGAGCTGCTGATCCAGCCTAGGCAGGACCAGAGACCTCATTGTTCCAGGGTTATTCAGTGTGCAGATGATCTGGTTCTAAGTTTCCTTTGCTGCTAAGCAGCTTATTCAGTTTATGACTAAACTGAGGGAAAGGGGGTGTGTGTGTGTGATGTTTTTTTTTCCTACCTCCTCCGTCACTGCTTGACCAATATTAATCTGGTATTTCCCTTGTTGCTAAGATACCATGAGCCCATTGGAACAAAGAATGTATTTATTTACATGGCCTGGTGAACGTTCCCAATTTCCTATTTAAAATAAAAGATTTTTGAAGCTTGAGAGAGAGAGAGAGGACACAGCTGAGTGAGCCTAGCTGACCAAATTGCTCGCTGAGCCAGGGCCCAATCCTGAGATACCTCTTGAAGACTCTTTCTTCCAAAGACCTTTGAAGGGACAGGGAGAACTATTTGGGCTGTTTCCTGTTGTTGGCAGGTGACTCAACAGTGCAAGTGAGATGGGAATATGTTACAAACATGATGAGGTGATGCTAGAAACATGATTGCTTGGGAAAATCCAGAATCCTGTCTATACGTACTATAACAAAGTTCCTCCTCTACCTTGGTGGGTCCTGCGCTCATTGGTGGATTTGCTCGCCTCAGAGGTTCATGGCAGCCCTCAGTTTGTCCACTTTCGTGACTCAAATGTGCCGGTCACTCAGTTAGCCTCATCACTGGCCAGCATGGGGAAAAGGAAGAAGAACAATCCCCGCAGTCTCTGCTGATCCATCTAGTGGATCGGGAAACAGGCCAGAGACCTTTCCCTCTGGTGGAACCCACAGTGCAGGTCAGCTCCTCCAGTATTAAGTAGGGAGCTGGGGGGATGGAGGGATGGGGGGAACCCGGGCCTGCCCTCTACTCTGGGTTTCAGCCCAGGGCCCTGTGGATTGCAGCTGTCTACAGTGGCTCCTGTAACAACTGCGTGACAGCTACAACTCCCTGGGCTACTTCCCCATGGCCTCCTCCCAACACCTTCTTTATTCTGACCACAGGACCTTCCTCCTGATGTCTGATTATGCTTGTACTTCTCAGTCTTCTAGTAGTACACCTTTTCACTCTCAGCTTCTTGCTCCCAGCTCCTCGCATGCAAACCACAAACTGAAGTGAGCTCCTTTTTTTAAACCCAGGTGTTCTGATTAGCCTGCCTGTCTTAATTGATGCTGGCAGCTTCTTGATTGGCTGCAGGTGTTCTAATCAGCCTGTCTCCCTTAATTGTTTTCAGAAAGTTCCTGATTGTTCTGGAACCTTCCCTGTTACCTTACCCAGGGAAAAGGGACCTACTTAACCTGGGGCTAATATATCTGCCTTGTATCACTCTCCTGTAGCCATCTGGCCTGACGCGTCACAATACATTAATTAGAATGTAAAATTTTGGGGACAAGGGCTGTTTATCTGTTTGCAGTGTACAACACTGAGGATTCTATCAGCACTAAACAAATCCTTTTAAGTATTGGAGCATTACCCAGTTCTGCTTCTATTCAGTTATACATTGTACCAGGGAAGATGTGCCCTGCAAAGTATTCCTCTTTCAAACAGTCCAAGAAAAAAAAGTTCTCACCCTCATTGCAACCAGTCAATGAGAAATTGTAACTGTACAGCTCAGTAAATCCGAAGTGCAAGGACTGCCAATACTATCCTGATACAGGAGACGGTATTTCCAGACTAGCTCCTTTAGGGGTATTATTGCTGCACAGAAAATAATTTGAATATTTTTAAATGTTATGGGAAACAGACTCATTTTAAGCACTGGACTGTGTGCTGTTTCATCGATTACTGTTAGCAGCAATTCAGACCATTTTTCTGAGCCTTTTTTTTAAAAATGGGCTTTATAAAATGAAAACAATTCTACCTTGCTATCCAAATATCAAAATACCCTAAAGCTAGTGGGAACACTTGAGTCAGATTATCTGTGGAGTTTGTAGTACCTAGTCATTGAAAAGAAAAAAGGTTTATCTCAATGGACTTGAAATGCTGGCTTATGCTCAAATAAATTGGTTAGTCTCTAAGGTGCCACAAGTACTCCTTTTCTTTTTCCGAATACAGACTAACACGGCTGCTACTCTGAAACCTGGCATATGTCTGTGATAATCAGGGTCCAGGCACCCCAAAGAGAGAACAGGGGGTCTGAGCTCCCAAGAGGAAACAATTTAATCAGCTGGTTGTGTACAAAAATTTTGAGTAAGGTCTTCTTTGAAAGCTTGTAATGTTCTGAACTTAATAATCATTATGAGATAGGTATACAATCTGTGTTTATTAATTTATGTATTTATGTATATTGAGAACTGAGTTTGTAAAGCTTTACCTTTACCTCTACCTCACAGTAGGGCAGTGGTCAGCCAGGCAGGGACGGACTGCCACCCCAGCCAGACAAGACTAGTTTCAAGCACCTACCATTGTACTACCCAGGAAGAGACAAATTATGGGCCATTACAGTTAATGGGAAAACACTGAGACATCCTGGCTAGAATTTCCCCATCCAAAGTAAGGATGAGTCACCATGCAAGGGGAGGGGACTGTGATTAATAATGTGGACAGCAGTCATCCCTAAATAAATGGTATACATCACAAAATATAAGGTATGCAGTACGGTTGACCTTTCCTTTTCACTTAAGGGGGTTATAAAACCCCTACATAAGAATATGCAGTCCAGAGGCAAACTCTAAAACTAAAATACAGTTTACATTTATTCAACTGTTTTGATTTGGGAAATGCCCCAGAAGTGGAATTTGGATAGAGAGGGGAGAGGAATTTGTTAAACTATAATAAATTACATTTTACACAGCAAAATCTTAAGTAGCAAAAGAAGAAATTGTTGTTCGCTAATGCTCCTTTCTTTGCAAGGAATGTGTTTGAAATTCTAAGATCCAGCTTGATTTTTTAAACAAGACTTGGTGTATGAAATACTCCAGAAAACTGGTGTGAACAATAATTATAGAAGCTTTGGATCAGAATTTCTCAATATAAATACTATTCTTGAAGGGCCATCTTTTCTAGGATTTTGCACCGTTAGAATATTGGGGCTGGAGTTGGCATTTCTTCTGGTTGTGATTGTGACGGTGTGGAAACTCTAAAAGCCTAACTGAGGATTCTCTGCCTTTCATGTTTGTGAAAGCAGACTTAATTTCCAATTGTCATTGTTCCTTAGTTATGCTATTGCTGACAACTCATACCGTTCCCTGCGCATTGAGAGGAAGGATCAGTGTATCCTGATATCTGGGGAGAGTGGAGCTGGAAAAACTGAAGCCACCAAGAAAATCCTTCAGTACTATGCAGTGACATGTCCAGCCAGTGACCAAGTTGAAACAGTGAAAGATCGCCTCCTACAGTCCAATCCGGTCTTAGAGGTAATTTGAAGTCCAGGATATGAAACTTGGCATTGTGGCAACTCAGTCTTTGATTTACAACAGATATGTATTTGGTGCTGCATTTTTCTGGTGTTATAGTGACCTCTAGTGTCCAGTTCTGTACAATCCTTACAGTTCCCTTTACTGTTTCCACCACCCGTTCAAAACAATGTTGTGGGTGTGGGCCTGTGGGAGGGAGAAGTTTGGCCAGCTTGGGCAAGGCTGGGAGGTCTGTGACCATTGTGTGCAGGCTAATGAGTTCCTATTAAGTCATACTGGTGATGGGGGAAGATGCAAGACTTCTTCGGGTGACGCATTTTCCTAACAGGGAGTGGGATTAGGATAAATCTTTGCAAGGAGGAGAGGAGTGGTTTAACAGGCCCATGCAAGGTAATAACTTTATATTTGCAGTATGCGTACAGCTCAAACAATCAGAACTCAGGTAGCTGCTTACTTTCTTCTTAGGCTATATCTACTCTAGAGAGCTTACAGTGGTACAGCTACCCCATTGTAAGATCTCTCATGTAGCCGCTCTATGCCAATGGGAGAGAGCGCTCCTGTCAACATAATTAAACCACCCCCAAAGAGCGGCAGTAGCATGTTGGCAGGAAAAGCTGTCCCGCTGACATAGTGCTGTGCACACTACCACTTATGCTGGCAAAACATATGTCACTCAGGGGTAGACAAACCTGTGTCTGTAGGCCAGTACATAAGCCACTGGCAGGTTAGTGAAAAATATTTTAAAATGCCCTATTTTATGGTTTCCTTGTTTTTGAAGACTGTTTACTTTTTTTATCTGTTATCTTTTTAATTCAGGCATTTGGAAATGCAAAAACCCTTCGGAATGATAACTCCAGCCGATTTGGGAAATACATGGATGTGCAGTTTGATTACAAGGTGAAAATCTGTTTTATATACCTCATTGTAGTCTTGCTTGGATGCCCAAGCACATAGATATTGAGATCTGCATCAACAGTTCAGGTATAGTAAAAACCCTACCTGCCTCTTGTGAATGAAGTCTACTGTTTCAGAAAAGTTTGGGTACAAAGAGTTGTTCAGATTTATAATTGTGTGTGTGTGTATATATATATATAGATAGATAGATGGATAGATACACACACTTCATTGTGAAGCAGCTAGAATTGCTACAGGCACAGCATGCCTGACACAAACACGAAAGTTAAGAAAGTGAAAAGTCAAGCCAAAAGGTACAGAGACTCTGTTCTTCCGCCCACAAGCACTCACCTTACCATTACCACAAGTACTGTGCACCACAGATGATTCACGACGACCATAACACTGCGCCGTTTTCATCCTGGTTCACAAACACCTTTCCCAACCCTAGTGATTGTGGATGTGTAGTGCAGTAGTTGGTTGTGCTGAGGGGAGGGTAGTTTAATAAAGGGTTGTGTGCACAATGGTTATTAAAGGAGGTGATGAGAGGCTCGTATCCCTAAGGGGGGAAGAGTTAAGGTTGCAGTGTATGGTTGTAGTGGCAGTGGTAAGGTATTTACTGTTAGGTAGTTGAACTTCTCCTTCCCTTGCCTTTGTGGGTTTGTTTCAAGTATGTGGTGTGTGCAGCAACCCTCATTGCTTCTAGCGAATTTTTGTGTATGTATTAATGCCATGGAGTTTTTTAAAGTTTAATTGGGGGTGGGTATTATTGGCGGAGAGGAGAGAGAGGAAGATCTGTGGAGGTAGAAGTGTGTTTGCAGTGTTGTAGTTGTGGTGATCCCGGGATATTAGAGAGACAAGGTAGAAGTGTGGCAGGAGAATATTTTATCCGCCAGCAGCTGAGCGTGAACCGTTCTCTGTTGTAGGGTAAACTCTGAGAGAAAAGTGTAGCTCATTATGTGGAAGGTTTGGTGTGCTATCTATCGGTTTTGTGCGTGTCCAGCTCCCATCAACAACTAATCCTACTTGTAGGCACAGCTCACAAACTTTCAGTTATAATGCAAATAATAGCTAAAAATTACCCTAAACTAAACATTTTAGAAAACCTTCCCATTACACCCTTTCTCTTCAGGGCCACCTCTCTACCAAACTATGAATAGCTAGTCAGTGTTTTGTAGGAAATATGTCAATAGTGAAAAGTAGGACTGCCCAGGCAAGATTTCAGCCAGGGCCCAAATTCAAAGTTTTCCTACCACAATAAGAGAAACCAAATCAAAACTACACAAAGTTCAAATGGCATAAAAATTAATCCAGTGAAAAATCTGACATCAGTTGGGCACCTACTTTTAGAGAAAAATAAGAATCTCTGCTCCATTTTAGCCCATATTAGAACACAGCATTAACTAAATCACCTCCATTTATATATATATAGATATATATATAAAAATATGGAGGATAATGGGGCCTTGGGGAGGGGGGGAGAATGTGGGAAAAAGAAATTAAAGACTATGAATATGCACAAAGGGACAGAATTAAGATTGCAGAGGCAACCTTAGTTTTCTGTATAGAATTATTGTATATAGCTTTATCTTGTGTATTTTGTTTGTTTCCTTTCTAAAGTAAATACCACAATGCCATGAGAATTAACATAGTGTAAAAACCTAGATAGACAGAAATCATCCTAATCTTTTAAATATCTCTCGACCCTGGACTCCATCCTTGTTTCTAATATAGCAGAAATGAAAAAGGACAAGAGAAGAGCAACAAAATTATTAGAGGCATGGATGGAATCCATGTCAAGAGACATATATAAGATTTTTGTGATGGAGTGACCAGCAGTGAACACATTCAAGGTGAGCTGTAATATTGATCTGTGTAATGGTTTTATATTTTGAGTTTTATTCTCTAATACTTTGTGTTCGATCTACTCTGTGGAAGTCCAAGAGCTCAAACCCACACTGAGTATTTGTTAGTTTATGCTATTACATGACAAAGATTACTTCTACTTTTTGTGACCCATTATTCCAAACTCTTAGTCTTTGATATTCTGCCATCAAAGAAGCAGGATGTTTCAATTTATCTTCTTTGGTTTAGGGTGCACCTGTGGGGGGTCATATCCTGAACTACCTACTGGAGAAATCTCGGGTTGTCCATCAGAATCATGGAGAGAGGAACTTTCACATCTTCTACCAGCTGTTAGAGGGAGGGGAAGATGACCTACTGCGGCGTCTGGGCCTTGAGAAGAACCCCCAACAGTACCATTATCTAGTGAAGGTGTGACCAGGGTCCTGCAGTTTGCTAATTTCCTGGTTTGCATGTTCAGTAAAGGGAAAAACTATCCTTACGTGATAGACTTTGTTGGTGTTGAAGGAGAGATCAGAGTGTTGATCTGTAAGGAGAGAGTAACTTTCTGGGTGAAAGTTTAATAATGATGATCATTACCAACTATCCTGTATTATAGGATAGATGTGATTCTTAGTTTATTACTTCTCAGTATCTTTCCCTTACTTTCGACATTGGTGAGGCCTCATCTGGAGTACTGTGTCCAGGTTTGGGCCCCACACTACAAGAAGGATGTGGAAAAATTGGAGAGAGTCCAGCGAAGGGCAACAAAAATGATTAGGGGTCTGGAACACATGACTTATGAGGAGAGGCTGAGGGAACTGGAATTGTTTAGTCTACAGAAGAGAAGAATGAGGGGGGATTTGATAGCTGCTTTTAACTACCTGAAAGGTGGATCCAAAGAGGATGGATCTAGACTATTCTCAGTGATAGCAGATGACAGAACGAGGAGAAATGGTCTCAAGTTGCAGTGGGGGAGGTTTAGATTGGATATTAGGAAAAACTTTTTCACTAGGAGGGTGGTGAAACACTGGAATGCGTTGCCTAGGGAGGTGGTGGAATCTCCTTCCTTAGAAGTTTTTAAGGTCAGGCTTGACAAAGCCCTGGCTGGGATGATTTAGTTGGGGATGGGTCCTGCTCTGGGCAGGGGGTTGGACTAAATGACCTCCAGAGGTCCCTTCCAACTCTGATATTCTATGATTCTATGACTTCACAGAGTTATAAAGATATTGGTGAGATGGCCCCTTCTGTAACAATTAACACAAGATAGAACTATGTGGGCTGTATGTACAATGCGTCAGGCTGCAAGGATTACTAAATCTCAGAATCTGTGTTTTTTAGGGTCAGTGTGCCAGGGTCAGTTCCATCAGTGATAAAAATGACTGGAAGGTTGTGCGAAGGGCCCTGTCCGTCATTAACTTCAACGACAATGAGGTAGAGGTAGGAAATGGCTTGAAGTACATCTGAGTTTTCTCCCCTTAGAGGTCTGTCCTGCTTCAGTTAGTTCTTTCTGCCAGGAGGCAGCCTTTGAATGAGTGCCCTGCAGAAAGCTAAATGTAAAAATGTCTCCTACTGATGGACATATAAAGAAACTCCCCTTTCTCCCCCCCATCCCACCTAAGATTTGATCCATATTTATTCCCATCTTCTTGACCATTATTTCTTCTTTCTCTTGTACTAGGATTTACTGAGCATTGTCGCTAGTGTGTTGCACCTGGGGAATGTGCAGTTTGCTGCCGATGAACAGGGCAATGCTCAGGTGACCACAGAGAACCAGATTAAATATCTGGCTAGGGTGAGTATAAACCCTTGGAGACATTCCCATATACCAGTGTAATTGGTTCTGTTGCTTTTGTATTACTCCAGGGTAAGATTTAGTAGTTATTAGATCTTGACACTATTAAAGGGTCACTTTTCTGTATGAAATAATTAAGGTCAGAGGTTAACAGGTTTAAAATTTTACCCAATTCCTGCACTCCATGAGGGCAAGAGCATTCCTCCCAGAGTCCCGCTTCCAAGCCATGTCGGCGATAATATCCCATGTAAGGGATCATCCCTTACTACTGCCCATACCTGTCTACAGTTGTTAGGTCATATGGTGGCCTGCAGCTATGTGGTTCGATGTGCCCGGCTCCATCTCCGGCTGTTGCAGGCATGGTTGGCATCAGTGTACATCCCCAACAGACACGATCTAGACTTGGTAGTCAAAGTGCCAAACCACGTTTGGGCATCTCTGATGTCATGACTGGACCCTGTGTCGGTCTTGCAGGGAGTTCCCTTTGTGGGCTTGTCCCCGTCGCTGACTCTGATGACCAACACTTTGGACCTCGGATGGGGAGCCCACCTAGGGAATCTCAGTACTCAAGGCCGCTCGTTAGGGATTGACTGCTCCCTTCACATAAATGCCAAGGAGCTCAGGGCGGTTTGCCTGGCGTGCCAAGCTTTTCAGTCCCAATTGCAAGGCAAGGTGGTTCAAGGAACTGAGAGGGCATAGGGCCGACGGTGCCTTACATACTGATGCATGAACGTAGCACTTCAGAGGGCGTCACAGCTGACCCTGTGGATGCTGCTAAGGCAAAAGTTTCTGACGACTGTGCACATGAGTGCGCACGCACCTAGAATAGAATGGATAAGAGCAACACATATCAAAGAACAGTTATGAAACGTGGGTAACAGATTTTTTCTGTGCATTCTGCTGGAATGGTCCTGGTAAACCAGTAATGTCCAGTCACCTATCTTTCTGTTGAGTGCATGTGCCTACTAGAATGAGGAATGAATCACTGTGTATCTCAGCAGTGGACAGGATGTGTTAATCAGTGAAGAGCGGGACTGCATTAGCTGTGGGGCTAAAGTTTCTGATGTCTCTAAAACAGATGTGAAATTAATAATACTTTCTCTAATTGAGTTTTCCTTTTGGTGGTTTGCAGCTCCTGGGGGTTGAGGGCTCTGTGCTCCGGGAAGCATTGATCCACAAGACGATCATAGCAAAAGGGGAAGAGGTGAGAACATGAACTGGTAAATTGGGAGACATCCAGAACTGAAGCTAGTTAATATAGGCTGCTTTGTTATCAGGTTAAACAGTTCACCTTCCGGTTACAGATTTCTCTGAGAGGAAACTATCTCTGCGTTTCTTGGTCTCATGTAACCTACTTGTGACTAGTAACCAGTACTGCTGGGAGATTGTGATGTGTGCACAGCTAGTTATTAGTATTGTGTTACGAAGACTGCATTGCTCAGTGGGCTGACTGTTCGAATTTGTCTTGTCTCTTCTTCCACATGCAGTTGGTCAGTCCTCTGAATTTGGAGCAGGCAGCCTATGCACGAGATGCTCTAGCCAAGGCAGTATATGGGCGCACCTTCTCCTGGCTAGTGAATAAGATTAATAAGTCTCTTGCCTACAAGGTAAATTTCTCTCTCACTTGCACTCCCGTGATCATACTATAGACTGTGCTACTAAGTGGGTGGGAAGTGTGAGTTCAAATGGTTGAACTAGGAAGCAGGGAAGAGGTTCAGCTCAATACTGAACAATGATTTTCTGACTGCATTCCTCTCTCACTGAGAGGAGTGAGGACCAGACACTAGAATTATATGGGAAGATAGCAGTGGAGGTTGGCAACTGCTTTTGAGCCTAATGATTAAAGCTACACCAAATGTGACAGAGTATTTTGTGTCTTTGTTACAGGAGGCAGAGTGCCCAGGCTGGAGGAGCGCAACAGTTCTAGGGCTGCTTGACATTTATGGATTTGAGGTTTTCCAGCACAATAGGTTTGTTTCACCTCAACGTCTTTGAACTTTGAATAACCTTGTTTCCTGTGATTTAATCCTGTTGTTTCATTTCCTTCCCTCAACATTAAAACATTAAAAAAGCCTGGCACTTTTTTAATAGGAGAGGTTTATGTAACATGAGATTAGGTCTCAGCTTCAGGAAATCAACAAAATACCTGATAGCAGTAGGCAAACGCCTTCTGAGCGAGAGGCCTATTTTTAACATCTCTAGATAGGGACCGCTGTGCCTAGTTGGGACCCTGCTAGAACTCAGCATTCACTACTGTTTATCATCTTAATTTTTCAAGGATGTGAAACTGATTTTTGCCCATCTTGGAGCCTGTCTACATGACAGCTGTAATCACACCAGCATGTAGTTGTGTGGTATGGGTTTCCTCCTCCTAACACATTTTTGTTGTAGTGTGAATGAGAGAACACAATATAGAATTATTTTATGGAATTTTATTGGAGCCTGGAACCTAACTATGGCAGATATCCATTGTTGGATTTTTAGTGTAGATAGGCCTTTATTTATGTCTGCTGAACCCATGTTCCTCCTTGCTTACCTCTGATGGCTCTTTCTCTCTTCTGGGGCGAATCTGACTATTCATTGGTTCATCTCTTTAGAGCTCATATGAGTCTCTAGATCTCTTGCTTATCTCTCTCTTGATTTGTACCCAGATTATGCATGGTGCCTGACCAAAATGGTGCAGACTTTGTTTTATTGAAATACAGTGTGGGAGTGACTAATTCTTTCTGATTGTTTACAGCTTTGAGCAGTTTTGTATCAATTATTGTAATGAAAAACTGCAGCAGCTCTTCATAGAACTCACACTAAAATCAGAACAAGAGGAGTATGAGTCAGAAGGCATAGCGGTAAGAGCCAAGACCTCATTTTGTATTGTTTCCTCTGTAGCATGTCCTATTGGGAGAGGCCTGCTAATTAAAGGGAGCTGATAATAATTTACAGTATGTAAAGCAAGAATTTGGAAATAAATATTTATTTTCGCCTTATTTGTCTGTGTGTGATCCACAAGAACTGCTTCACACAAAAGGGGCTTCAAACTGGGCTCTGTTTTTGCACATGCAATCACCTGCTCACAGGTGATAGTATTTATTCAAGCAAAACCCATTCAGATTAGAACTAGACCTGTTCCAGCATTAGTGATTATCTTGTTCTGTAGTCCTTTGTCTATACAACGCATAAAAATCTTAATTCTGCTCTCAGCTAAGGAAAGTTATCTTGTAGCTTGCTGGGTTAGAAGCTGTGTGTTTGGCACTGAAAGTCCTGCAGTTTTGCTCACAGCTATTGCATTTGTAACTTGGAGGCGATCAAACATCAGAATTAATCCATGAATTCTTGTCCTGTCAAGAATGCCACATGACATTGTGGCCCTTTGACATTTTGCTGCCAGAAAATGTAGATCCTATCAATTTATTTATGGAAAATTGTTCTGTTTTCTTCTTGCTGAAGCCTTGCTTCAGCAAAACCCAAACTCCTGCCTTTCAGCCTTCCAAGCAAGGCTTGTAGGAAGGGCAGAATGGTGATTGAGTTGCGTTTGATCTTTTGTGAGCTACTGTTGGGATCCATGCAGTTATATAATTAAGAAATAGCAGAAGCGTCTGTGGTGGATTCTCTGCTTACTTACTGTCTGGAGATTGTGTGCAGGTACCTGGTACTGGCTACAAAGCACTCAGATGCTACACTGATGGGTTCTACAGAAGAACCCAGATAGATAGGAGAATAAGGATGCTGTAAGACAGCCCTTTAGAAATTTCTCTGCTCCTCCCTGACCTGTTTGTTACTATCACCAACTAAATATATTTTGTGAGTAGCCTGGTTCCCAGTTTCTGAAGAGGTTCTTTCTCTTGAATCCTGCGTTCAGAATTTGGAGACCTTTTTCAGAGCAGCAACCACAGAGATCGGCTGCTATTTGTTAGGGAGACTACCTCTCACAAATCTGAATGAAAGATGAGAAACTGTGACAACAGGACTCAGTGATGACCTGGAACAAAGATAAATATTTCATTTGAGGGGGTTTGGTTTCAGGAATAGTCAGTCTTTTTGTGTGGCATATGCATAGCAGGAACAAGAACCCCAGGTCTATATTAGTTGAGTTCCATAATATAAGGTTTTATATTTCTAGTTGCAACTGCCTAGTGTATTTGAGTCAGACTTATTCTAGAGAGGGAGGCTGTCCGCTACAGCCATATTTCAGAATAGAGAGCTTGGTTGCATAGGTTTCCCCTTTCCTTTTGACTGTGATGGGACAAAGATGTTCACCCTCTCTCTGGCAAAACAAACAAACAAACAAAAAAAACAGATCAGAAAAATAAATGTATATTTAAGAAAGAAATGTACCGGTATCTTTCATACTTGACATGTGGGCCTCAGGAAGACTGTTTTAAATATTTTCTATCCTCTGAAATACACTGATCACTGAGACTATTTCCTTCCAGTGCAGAATCAAGATCTTTAACCTGTCTTTAATTGTGTGTGTCTCTTTGTGAATGGCAGTGGGAACCTGTCCAGTATTTCAATAACAAAATCATTTGTGATCTGGTGGAAGAGAAATTCAAAGGCATAATTTCTATTTTGGTGAGTTGACAAACCTGTATTTATTTTTAATTGAAGATATTTAGGAGCATAATGGGAAGTGACTAGTCATAGGTGAAAAGGAAGTGGAGGCTGGTGTACAGGTTGTTTGTGGGAGTGTGAAGATTGCAGAGGGAGGTAGAGAAGTGAGTAGAGCCTAGTGTTGGGTATGAACCATGTGTGGTAGACCCAGAGGCTAACCGTCTTCCATGCATGTTTTTGCATTTGCTGGCATTTCTAACCACACAATACTGTTCATTAAGAGCTTTACACTGAATAAGATAGAAGCTTCTTTTTAAGCAAAACTGTTTTAACTTATATTTTTATTGGGGTATATCTATAATGCCATACAATGCATATGCACAAATAAATTTCCCATTAACCACATCTGAGAGTATAGAAGAAACAAGAACCTCCCAAGAAAAACAGAAAACAAATGCCTGAATACACCAAAGTTTCCCCCCTGGGCCCTTTAAACTGGCTGACTAAGAATGTCCTGTGTTGCGGGGAAGGGGGATTCTGAGCAGAGCGCCTATAGTCAAGAGAACTTTTTTTTGCAAAAGATTTTAATTAGGGCTATTGATTAATTGCAGCTACCTCATGTGATTAACTAAAAAAAAATTAATCATGATTAACAAAATTAATTGTAATTAATCACACTGTTAAATAATGGAATACCAATTGAAATTTATTAAATATTTTTGGATGTTTTTCTGCATTTTCAAATATATTGATTTCTAGTGCAACACAGAATAGAAAGTGTAAAATGCTCACTTTATATTATTATTTTTATTACAAATCTTTGCACTGTAAAAAGATAAAATAAATACTATTTTTCAATTCACCTCATACAAGTACTATAGTGCAACCTCTTTATCATGAATGTAACTTACAAATGTAGATTTTTTTTGTATAACTCCACTCAAAAACAAAACAATGTAAAACTTTAGAGTCTACAAGTCCACTCAGTTCTACTTCTTGTTCAGCCAATTGCTAAGACAAACAAGTTTGTTTACATTTACGGAAGATACTGCTGCCTGCTTCTTATTTACAATGTCACCTGAAAGTGAGAACAGGCATTTTGCATGGCACTTTTGTAGTGAGCGTTGCAAGTTATTTACGTGCCAGATATGCTAAACATTCATATGCCCCTTCATGCTTTGGCCACCATTCCAGAGGACATGCTGATGATGCTCGTTAAAAAAATTATGCATTAATTAAGTTTGTGACTGAACTCCTTGGGGGAGAATTGTAGTGATGTGAGATTTCTAAAAATAGCGACAGCACTTGACCCAAGGTGTAAGAATCTGAAGTGCGGTCCAAAATCTAAGAGGGACGTGGTGTGGAGCATGCTCTCAGAAGTCTTAAAAGAACAATATTCTGATGTAGAAACTACAGAATCCGAACCACCAAAAAAGAAAATCAACCTTCTGCTGGTGGCGTCTGACTCAGATGATGAAAATGAACATGCGTCGGTCCATACTGCTTTGGATTGTTATCGAGCAGAACCAGTCATTAGCATGGATGCATGTCCTCTGGAATGGTGGTTGAAGCATGAAGAGACATATGAAACTTTAGCGCATCTGGCACAGAAATATCTAGCGACCCCGGCTACAACAGTGCCAGGCGAATGCCTGTTCTCACTTTCAGTTGACATTGTAAACAGGAAGCAGGTAGCATTATCTCCTGCAAATGTAAATAAACTTGTTTGTCTGAGCAACTGGCTGAACAAGAAGTAGGACTGAGAGGACTTCAGGCTGTAAAATTTTACATTGTTTTGGTTTTGAGTACACTTTTTTTGTACAGAATTCTACATTTGTAAGTTCAACTTTAATGATAAAGAGATTGCACTACAGTACTTAGGTGAATTGAAAAATACTATTTCTTTGGTTTCTTTTTTACATTGCAAATATTTGTAATAAAAATAAATATAAAGTGAGCACCGTACACTTTGTATTCTGTGTTGTAATTGAAATCAATTTATTTGAAAATGTAGAGAACATCCAAAAATATTTAAATAAATGGTATTCTATTGTTGTTTAACAGCGTGATTAATCGCAATTTTTTTTTATCATGATTAATTTTTTTAATTGCTTGACAGCCCTATTTTTAATTTTGCTATTCCAACTCTCAGGTTGTAAAAATAATACAGCCATAGTGGTGTGTGAATGCTGTTCAGAAGAAGCAGAGTGAGTGACCACCAAAGTAGCCACCTGATCTTTGATCTCCTGCTCCCAGTAGCAGTGAGAGAGAGCAGCCACTGTGGCAGCTTAACTAAGTGGCAAAATGGATTTGCCTGGCTCCCCTCCCGAAACCTAGCTGCTGTTCCTTCTGTGAAGATGGGAGAGGAATTCTCCCACTGAAGTGACTGGGATGGGAGAGGGGAGCCAAGGAAACGCAGGCTACAACATTGCTCAGCTCCTGCTACAGGTTCGCGTGATTGTCCTCATGGGTTCCATTCTTGCTGCACGTGTGTCCCATGAATGCAAGATTGGATTCTTTTGGTCAGCAGTATCCACTTGGGCAGTACCTGCACTCTAGATGTCCTGGACTGTCCTCCCTCCCGGTCCAAAGGCATAAAGGGCAGAGCAGGCACAACTATTCCTCAGTTCCTTTTTACCGCTTGTGGCAATGAGACAGAATCTCTGCAGTGTCCACTTCCCTATTCACTGTGCTGGTATTAGTTAGCAACTTTAGTGGTTAGCTAGTTCATATAGTTATTGCCTGTTGGCTAATACTTTATATATAATTTTTCTTAGATAAGTTTCAGTGTAGGTAGACCTATACCACCCCTCTCCCCCTCCCCCCCACAAAGATGCTAGCAATATGGCAGAAGCTAAATCATCAGGGTTCAAAACCTGCCTCTCATTAAGTTTCAATGCTGCATAACAACTGGTATTCCCAGTTCCTGCTCAGCCTAGGAGAGGGACATACCCCCAAGCAATATTCCATATGTTGGTTTTTCTCTAAGCACAATCGGCATGCTAGAGAAGCCCACCAGAAGTAGTTCCTCCTCAAGAGTTCAAAACACGCTTTCTCAGACACTGAGACGTAGGTCAAAACCAGTCTATGGTCCTCTGATCAGTTCCTCTCCATTAGTGGCCTTGTGAGCTAAGATTCCACCCTGAGCTCTTGGGTCACATCTATTAAGAGACCCCAGTCATCCATCTCCATTCTGGCATCAGTCTTCTGACAGGAAGGAATGATGGGAGAAAGGATGCGCCAAGGTCCCCTTCTCAGATGCCTGGCAAGTCAAGATACAAGCATCATCAGACTTCTGACTCATCTCAGGCTCAACCTCCTAAGGGCCAAAAGTCTGAAAAGGTCCTGTGAAATGCCCCAGTACAGACTACTAAGAGAGCCCCAGTTGCACCCACCATATCTGCAGACTGTTTTTTCTCTCAATACCCAGAGCCTTGGGAACTGCTCACCTCAGAACCGTGTTCTTCAGTACCCAGCAATACTTGCTGTCTTGGTACCCAAAGCATACAGAGTACAGAGAGACTTTTGGGCCTGACACTACAGCTGCCTCTCCTAGAGAGGCTGAGGATGGTGATATCTAAGCCACCAACTACTGCACTGTTGGTACAGCAAGTCAGGGAGGTATCTCCAGTACCAACTTCTCCCTTTATATGCAGGACACTCTGGATAGAATGGTCACTCGCTTTCTCCTCATCCCCATCTAGACACATCTCCCACACACTCGCCTTCCCCCCTGGGGTACCATATTGGGAACCAGGAAGGCACGCGAGGGAGGATTCTACAAAGGAAAGTAGGAGAATACCTGGACTCATAAGAAACATTTATCTTGGTACCCTCCTGTGTGTCTCCCACCTCAGTACTTATATCCCTACCAACACTGTCTCTACTGGACACACTTGGGTGTACAGCCGTATTCGTGTAAGCCTGCATCATCTGCCCCTTCCAGGGTTAGACCTCCCCTCTTCAAAGACACAATATGGACCATCCTAGTCAGGCCAACTAGTGAAGCCCCAGGTCCTGGAAAGAAAGGAGGAGGAGGAAAATTATGAGGAACAACAACCCCACAAGGGGAAGAACAACTTGTTCCTGCTGTGATCTCATCCTCCCCCGATGAGGCAGTAAGCCTCTCTATGTCTTCCTTAGTGGATGATCTTAAATTATTCCAAGAGCTCATTAAACACATGGCAGAGATAGTGGATATACCACTAGAAGTAATGCAGCCAAATTCCCACGAGATCCTGGATATTTCGCACCCTTCCTTGCCAAACAGGCTCCCCATGCCAATTAATGAAAGACCACTGGAGCTGACATAGGACCTATGGCATACACCAGCCTTGACGCTAGTGACATCCAAGCGAGCAGAAGGAAGGTACCATGTTCCTTCCAAGGGATTTGAATACTTTTATTCCCTCCCAGTACTACATTTGCTTGTAGTGGCTGCTGTCAAGGAAAGGTCAAAAATAACAAATACCTCCTAGAGCCGGACCCAAAGAAACTAGACCTTATCTCGTGCAAGGTTTATTCATTAGTCAGCCACCAGATGTGTGTGTGGCTAATTATCAGGCTCTCCTCTCCATTGGAGCTGGGATAAGCTGTCTCCATTTCTGGACAAGCTACCACAGGACCATTGAGAGGAGCTGAGAGCCATTATGACTGAGGGGCATTGGATAGCCCACACTTCCCTATAGGCTGCACTGGATATGTCTGACACCACGTTGTGTACTGTGGCTATATTGGTGACAATGAGGTGGTCTCCCTGGCTCCAGTCCTAGGAAATCCCCAGGGAGGAACAAATAACAACCAAGGACCTTTACTTTGAAGGCAGTGAACTTCTTAATTCTAAAATTAAGACCCTCTTTTTTTTTTTTTTTAAAGAAGACCCCCAGGGACAATGTGTCTTCACTGGGTCTGCATTTTTCCATCCCCCAAAAAGGAAGGAAACAAAACAGCAAGCTTGCTTCAGGTAGCATCCTTGTACTGGTATTTTCAATTCTAGAGAACTTCTGAGTTGCCTTAGTGTCCTCTACTAGTTCAGTGGCATCATCCTGTACTGCAAACTTGTGAAGCAACTACCAGGGCTTTGCTGCAGATATATTCTCTAAACACTATAAATAATGTACTCATGCCAGTTAAGCAGGGCTCAGTAGGAGCATTTTGCAGGCTGTTGTTGGATGCTAAACCCCCTCCTGTATTGCTGTTCTGAATGCAAAGCAACCAGCCAACTAGTGATAGGTAGGTTAGGTGGCAGTTGAGGATAAGTAGATCTTGCTTTATCTATTTATAAAAAACAAAAACATGTAAATGTGTATAGAAACTGTATATATTTAACTGTTTTCCTCTTCTCCCTTTGGAGGTCACTTGTATTCTTAGGTTGTCAGCAATTGAAGCAGGAAATGTCTTTTTGTGTATTTTTACAAGCAAAATGGGGCACTTATTACAGTTACGGGCACTGCTGTAATACTAGCTCTAAATAATAATGTTATATATTCTTGCTTAACTGGCACAGAAAACTGAAGGGCAAACCTGATCAGTTTCTTTCTTTGAGACCTCCTAAACCAGTCTAAATTCCTTTCTTTTTTAGAATCAATTCTGTACATAGATTAGAGTTTCAGAGCTTGATCTGACTTCATTTTATGGTCAGATTTTAATTGTTCTGCTCTTGAAAACTCAACTGAACTGTGGGAGCAGGCAAGTTCTTCGTACATAGGGAGACCACCTCTCACCAAAAGTCAAACCGTACTTGTCTTCTTCTGCTGGCCGGAAAGAATCTAAAAGTCTAACTAGTCTCCAGGAAGAAAAAAATTCTCCTTTTCAACCCAGCAGTTGTTTATTATGTGAGTGAATTAGGCAGCCTCTCTAGTACAAGTATTGCTGTGTTTGCTGATTTCTCTCTCTATAGGATGAGGAGTGTCTGAGACCTGGGGATGCCACAGATATGACATTTTTGGAGAAGCTAGAGGAAACGGTGAAGAATCATCCTCATTTTCTCACGTGAGTGTTCAAGTAGCTGTTGCTAGTTTTGTCTTTGTGAGGAGGGACACAATACAGAATAAAGCTAATGGGTTTTAAATATACCCAGTCTCTGCTGTACCTGTTAGTGTATTTGTATTACAGTAGCATGCAGAGGTCCCAGTCATAGTGGGCCCCCATTGTGCTGGGAAGTGCAAAAAAGCAAAAGATACTTGCTGTCCCAAAGAGCTTAGATTCTAAGGCTAGGTCTACACTACAGCCAGTATCGAAGCTCTGAGATCAATCCACCGGTGATTGATTCAGTGGGTCTAGTGAAGACCCACCAAATCAACAGCAGATCACTCTCCAGTTGACCTCTGTACTCTACCCCCGACAAGAAGAGTAAGGTAAGTCGACGGGAGAGTTTCTGCTGTCAACCCCCTGCGGTGTAGACCCCATGGTAACTTGACATAAGATATGTTGACTCCAGCTACGTTATTCACATAGCTGGCGTTGCATAGCATAGGTCGACTTATCGCAGTAGTGTAGACATAGCCTCTGTTAACACAACAGAATAAGTGAGTATAACTAACAAAAATGAAGCTAAAAAGAGAAAAGAATAGTAGTGATGTTATTGTGGAAGTCTGTTATAGACCATCAAATGAAGAAGAGGAAGTGGATGAGACATTCTTCAAATAACAAGGAGTCCGGTGGCACCTTAAAGACTAACAGATTTATTTGGGCATAAGCTTTTGTGCATAAAAAGCCCACTTTTTCAGATGCATGGAGTGAAAATTACGGATGCAGGCATAAATATACTGGCACATGAAGAGAAGGGCTTTTTATGCACGAAAGCCCAAATAAATCTGTTAGTCTTTAAGGTGCCACCGGACTCCTCATTGTTTTTGTGGATATAGACTAACATGGCTACCCCTCTGATATTCTTCAAATAGGTAACAAGATTAGCTAACACACACGAGCTAGTATTAATGGGGAATTTTAACTTCCTTGATATCTGTTGGAAGACTAGTACGGTCAAATGTAAGAATAGAATCATAGAAATGTAGGACTGAAAGGCAACTCAGTAGGTCATCTAGTCCAGTCCCCTGCACTGAGGCAGGACTAAGTCTTATCTGGACTATTTCACAAAGCTGAAAACAATTATGGACCAAATCAACTAGGAGGAAGAATTTAATCAGGAAAATATGAATGATAATTGAGAATCATTTAAGAACACCTTACTAGATGCCCCAAAACCACAATCCCATGATCAAGGAAGAAGGCTATGCTGGTTAAAAATAGAACTTGGATTAGAGGGGAAGTGAAGGTAGCTGTAAATGCGCCCACACATGCACGTGTGCACACAGTTGATAGTAATGACTATAAATCAGAAATTAAGAATTGTAGACTATTGATAAGGGAAGCCAAGGGACACAAGGAGAACATATGCCAGCATAATCAAGGACAATAAAAAGGTGTTTTTAAATTCTGACAATGATATTGGTCCTTTACTAGATGGAAGTGGTAGAACTATCAATAATGCGGAAAAGGCAGAAATGTTCAATACATTTATTTTCTGTATTTGGGGGGAAAAAACATCTGATGCAATCTCGTCACACGGTGATGGTATGACTAGTATGACTGGAGGATGTTAAACATCTGATGCAATCTCGTCACATGCTGATGGTATGACTAGTATGACTGGAGGATGTTAAACAGAAGCTATTAAAGTCAGACATTTTAAAATCAGATGGTCCAGATAACTTGCATCAAGAGTTCTAAAAGAGGTAGCTGAGGAGCTAACTGGACCATTAATGTTGATTTTCAATATGTCTGGTTAAGTTCCAGAATACTGGAAGATAGCTAATGTTGTTCCAGTTTTTAAAAAGGATAAACTGGGTGACCCGGATAATTATAGTCCTCTTGGTCTGATATTGCTCCCAGGCAAGATAATGGAGTGATTGACACGGGACTTGATTAATAATGAACTAAAGAGGGGTAATGAATTAATGCAAATCAACATGGATTAATGGAAAATAGATCTTGTCAAACTAACTTGATATCTTTTCTTGATGAGATTACAAGTTTGGTTGATAAAAGTAATAGTGTTGATGTAATATACTTAGACTTCTGTAGAGTTTTTGAGTTGGTACTGTATGACATTTTGATGAAAAAATAGAATGATATTAAATTACCATGGCACACATTAAATAAATTAAAAACTGGCTAACTGATAAGTCTCAAAATGTAACTGTCAACAGGGAATTGTCATGAAGCATGTCTGTTTCCAGTGGTGTCCTCCAGGGATCAAATCTTGGCCCAATACTATTTAATATCTTTATCAATTATTTGGTAGAAAACATAAAATCATCACTGAGTTTGCAGATGACACCAGAACTGGGGGAGTGGTAAATAAAGAAGAGGGCAGGTCACTGATTCAGAATGATCTAGCTCACTTGGTAAACTGGGCGCAAGCAAACAGTGTGTGTTTTTTAATATGGGTAAATGTGTAAAACTGGGAAGAAAGAATGTAGGCCATACTTACAGGATATATCCTGTAAGTTCTTTGTATGTGTAGGGGATATCAGAAAGTTGAGGAAACATCTAGAAGGTCATCCATTTTGGATCTGGTTTTGACCAACAGGGATAAATTAGTTGCGAACACAAAGGTGGTTGGGAACTTGGGAGGAAGTGATCATAATCTGATAGGATTCAAGAGCCTAAGGAAAGGAGGACATTTGAACAACAGAACAAGGACACTGGACTTCAAAAAGGCAGACTTCAACCAACTCCGAGAAATAGTAGGCACGACTCCATAGAGAGACCAATTAGGAAGAAAAGGAATTGAAGGGGGTTGGCATTTCCTAAAAGATGTAATACTAGAAGCTCAACATCAAGTAATTCCTATTCAGAGAAGAGATAAGTGCCTTTAGATATCTAAAAACCCAAATGGATACATAGAGGAAATGGAAGGAGGGGAATGTCACTAAGGAAGTGGACATGAGAATAGCATGAGTGTGTTGGAACAAAATCAGGAAAACCAAGGCAAGGAATGAGTTGCAACTGGCAAGAAAAGTTAGAGACAACAAGAAGGGCTTCTACAAATATGTCATACAAAAAAGAAAGATCAGGGATGGCGTGGGTCTGCTGCTTAATGGAGAAGGTGAGCTGGTAACCACAGATGATAATAAGATGGAGCTGCTCAGTGCCTACTTTGCTTCAGTCTTCACACAAAAAAATAACATGACCGGAAGACTAACAAAGTTAGTAGAGACGATAAAAGGGAAGGGACGCAGCTCAGGATAAGTAAAAAACACATCAGAGATCTTCTGACTAAATTGAATTAATTCAAGTCAGCAGGGCCTGATCCTGTTCATCCCAGGGTGCTGAAGGAATTAGCTGAAGAAATCTCAAAGCCACTGGCAATAATATTTACAAACTCATGGATGACAGTAGAGGTCCTGGAGAGCTGGAGAAAGCTAATGTAGTACCCATCTTTAAAAAGGGGGGAAAGGAGGAGCTATAGAAATTGTAGACCAGTCAGCCTGACCTCAATACCTGGGAAGCTAACTAGAGCAATATACAAAATATACAATTTGCAAATATAGGGAGGATGAAGGGGTGATCACTAGCAGCCAACATAGATTTGCGAAGAACAAATCATGCCAAGCCAGATTGATTTCATTCTTTGACAAGGTAATTGGTTTGGTGGATAGGGGGAATGCGGTGGACATAGTACAAGCGGACTTCAGCAAGGCTTTTGACATAGTCCCACATGACATTCTCATAAGTAAACTGGAGAAATGCAGGTGGTTCTTCAAGTGTTTGTTCATGTCAGTTCCAATCAGGTGTGTGCGTGCTGCGTGCACGACAGCTGGAAGATTTTTCCCCTAGCAGTATCCATAGAGTTGGCCTGGGAGCCCTCTGGAGTCATGCCTTCATGGCGCCCAATATAGGGCCCTGCTGACCCAACCTCCACTCAGTTCCTTCTTACCACCTGTGATGGCTAGCTGGAACTCCCTACCGCTCTTGCCTCGACAAGTGCGTGCTTTGCAGTGTCTCTCTCCTCATGTACTTAGTTAGATTTAGCAGCACAGTAGTTTATAGTTAGTGTGGGTTTTCTTACAAGTTTCCTTTGGGGGGTCTTTCTCTCCGACATTTTTCCCTGGCACCATGGTATGCCTTGGTCTCCGGGCTTTAAACCATGATTGGACTGTGGTAGGTTTATGCCAAGAAGTGACCCGCACTTGTCATGCCTTAAGTGTCTGGACGAGGGGCATCTCAGAGACCACTGTAAAATCTGTAAGGGTTTTCACCCCAGGATCCTTATGGACAGAGAGCAGCACCTCCGAGTCCTACTTATGGAGGCAGGTCTTCGGCCTCCACACAAATTTTGTAGGTTTTCGGTCCCTAATTTTACCCTTCAGGTTGCTTTATCTCCATTTCATAGAATCATAGGTGTGGAAGGGACCTTGAGAGGTCATCTAGTCCAGTCCCCTGCATTCATAACAGAACTAAGTATTATCTAGACCATCCCTGACAAGTGTTTGTCTAACCTGTGCTTAAAATTTTTAGAATAGTAATTTTAAAAACTGCAACACCAATAAGCCAGGTTTTTTCAGTCATCCCTGAACCATTTCATATTCTCAATTCAAGGTCTGAATGGCATCATCCTTGTGACATTCTCCCAGAGTGGGTTCCCTGATAACTTAATCTCTGTTGCCAGAAACCTTAAGGTCTCTGGCCTGCTGTCTCCAGTGCAATTTCACATGCACACAGAGTTTGACCCCCTTTCCTCTAAAAAGTTAATCACTTTGGAACAAGTCCAAATATTTTTCTGGGACTAGAGTGATAGTTGCTGATCTGTGGCTCCCATTTACCTTAGTATTGCTGTTCCTAGAGAGAAACACAGTGTCAGCTTGCCTGTTTTCCTCTGGTCCCATCCCTCTGTCAAGAGCTGTGGTGGTTCTGTACTTAGCATCAGTAGTAATTGTAGATGAATCCTATTTGAGGCTAGTATCTTCTCCCCATTAAGCCTTTTTGCTTTCTCCCCAGACACAAGCTGGCTGACCAGAAGACTCGGAAGTCTTTAGGCCGAGAAGAGTTCCGTCTCTTGCACTATGCTGGAGAGGTCACCTACAGTGTCACAGGTAAATGTTACACAACAAGTACACCATTGCCTGACACCAGGGTCACTTACCGTCCCCATTTTCCCCCACTTCAGACAGTTACACTTCCTTTTTCTCCTCCTATCTCCTGCCATTCAGATTAATACATTCACATAATATCTAAATATGTAATTTGATTAATCAAATTACTTTTCCAGCTCAAGGTCCTGCCTTACTGGGGAGGATTTCCCATGAAACAGCCACAGCAGATTGAGTTGTTTTGTTTTTCTCTAGGTTTTCTGGATAAAAACAATGACCTTCTATTTCGGAACCTGAAGGAGGTGAGTGTCGATCGAGAACTGCCTGTTTTGTGGAGTATTGTAAAGGATCAAGTTGCGAATGGAGTGGGCTGTGAAGGTACCATCTCTGTCTTGGACCTTTCAATCTTCAGGATGCATTGTTCACATGGGTACACTATGTAAAAAGAGGCCCCAGAGTTTGTTTTATCATTGGTGTTTATCATAGAAATTAGAGACAGAAAAGACAAACTGGGTCTCATCTGTTCTCCTGCCAACTCCCAAAAATACACATTCTAGTACTTTGTCCAGTCCGCCTTTAAACAATTTTCATGCATTTGTCCTCTGCTGTTTCTTTCTAGACCATGTGCAACTCGGAGAATACTATCATAAATCATTGTTTTGAGAGGACTGAGTTGACAGATAAAAAGAGACCTGAAACGGTAAGAACACAATTGTTGGATTGAAGCATAGTCGTTTCCAATTACTGAAGATAATGTCTCCTTCTCTCTAACTTTGTGGTGTAAAAGGACTTCCATGATGTTTAAAGCTTTGATACTGAAAAATTTGTTCTTAGCCTTATGTGTGTGATGCAGTGTCACAAAAACTAGTCGTATCTGAGTCTTTCTTCTTTCTTCTAGGCGGCAACTCAGTTTAAGAACAGTCTGTCCAAACTAATGGAAATTCTGATGTCCAAGGAGCCATCATACATTCGCTGCATTAAACCTAATGATGCTAAACAAGCCGGTAAGGTTTTAGTGACTCTCTCTCTCTTGTCTGCTGCTTCAGGCAATTTCCAGTCTTTAGGAATGTGTAGGAAATTCACACCAAAAGTTATAACTTGAGAGCACAGATCAGGAAAAGATGCTGTCCAGATTCTGCTAAGATAAAATAATTGATTTGTAGAATGTCAAGATGGGTGAGGTAATATCTTTTACTGGACCAACTTTTGTTGGTGAAAGAGACAAGCTTGTGTCTATTCTGTATTCATGACGAATTCTTTTCTTGCCCTCATTGTAGCCATGACTCAGTCACTGGAGAAGTTCTGTCAGGGTGTAGAATGACCATCATCAACGTTCCGAGCCTCTCCATTCTGATTCTTTACCTAGTTTCTGTCTCATAAGAATCCAAAATAGTTATTAGGCTGCTTTATGGCCTGTGTTATACAGGAGGTCAGACAAGACGATCTAATGGTCCCCCTTCTGGCTTTAAAATCTATGAATCTGTTTTTTAAGCTTTGCTGTTTGTTGCTGACTGTTTATTGTCATCATATTAATAGTAATTTGAGTTTGGGTTTTATTGCCAGGGACTTTATTTTGCTTGGTGTTCTATCGCCAAACAAGAAATTCTCAATAAAATGTATTAAACATATATAAAAATAAAAGGGAAAACCATTAAAACTTGTCACTGTTAAAAAATTGAAGCATAATTCAATTCTTCATTTTAACAGGCTTTCTTATTCTTCTTCTTTCTCCTCTCCCATTGTCATAGCATCTTTTAAAGGGAAACTCTTGCTTAAAAGTCTCTTAAATGGCATCAAGTATCCTTGTTGAGGAAAGAATCCATTTCAGGTGGTATCTCTGATATTTTGTCATTGGTGCTGTTTCTTTTTAAGACAAAACATGTCAAACATACAAAGGGAAAGAGAGAAAAGAATAGCAACAGATAGAAAAATGCAACTTCTGTTCTTGGTGCTTGCAGTTCAGTTACGGGAAGATCATAGGCACAGCACATGGCCCAATTAGGCACTGCTGCTAGGTAAGAATTGCTGTTAGCTTAATGAACTGGTCACAGCAAAGTTCTGAGATGTGACTCTTCGCAACAGTTATTCAGGATATCGCTATAGAGATGTTGATGTTATCCAGTTTTCCCTTCTTGTGTGGTCTTGTCAGAATGTCTTCTAGGCTCAGGAAATAGAAGGCCCAGTGTTGTGATAATAAATCCCCAAACCTCCATGTGTGGTGGTGGTGATCCTGGTGGGAATGCCAGTGCTGGTGATAGAGTGGATAAAAATTGATTATTTTTTATTTAAATCAAATAAGGTTTATTTGTTAAAACTAAATCTATTTAAAATAAAATTTAAAACTGACCACCTATATCAAAGCATAATTTATGATAAATTAAAATAATTTAAATACAAAAATATTATTAAGCAATACATAATTGCTACCAAGTTTTAAAGAGGATTCAACCACTGAACTACAGGAAGTCACTGGCTAAGCTCCTGGAACCAAAGTTTCTTCTTCAAGAGATGTCCCTGTGGGTGCTCCACTTCATAGAATCATAGAATATAAGGGTTGGAAGGGACCCCAGAAGGTCATCTAGTCCAACCCCCTGCTCGAAGCAGGACCAATTCCCAGTTAAATCATCCCAGCCAGGGCTTTGTCAAGCCTGACCTTAAAAACCTCTAAGGAAGGAGATTCTACCACCTCCCTAGGTAACGCATTCCAGTGTCTCACCACCCTCTTAGTGAAAAAGTTTTTCCTAATATCCAATCTAAACCTCCCCCACTGCAGCTTGAGACCATTACTCCTCGTTCTGTCATCTGATACCATTGAGAACAGTCTAGAGCCATCCTCTTTGGACCCCCCTTTCAGGTAGTTGAAAGCAGCTATCAAATCCCCCCTCATTCTTCTCTTCTGCAGGCTAAACAATCCCAGCTCCCTCAGCCTCTCCTCATAAGTCATGTGTTCCAGACCCCTAATCATTTTTGTTGCCCTTCGCTGGACTCTCTCCAATTTATCCACATCCTTCTTGAAGTGTGGGGCCCAAAACTGGACCTTCAGGTCAAGGTGCGTCCCAGCGCCTTCAATTGGAAATTTCTCCAGCAGTACCCCTACGGGCTGTCAGTGTTTGAATAGCGCATGCATAACCTGGGCTCCTCAGTTCCTTCTCTACCATCCCGGGTTAGAGACGGAGTTCAGCAGTGCTCTTTGAGATTAGCTAGTTAGTTTGTTTCTCAGTTCAGTTAGTTAGTTTTTAGTCATTAGAATTACTATTTAGATAAGTTACATTAGCTGTTACAGGCACCGTCCTTTGATCTTAAAAAAACAAGCGGTTACAGACATGCCTGGCTCCCCAGGCTTCAAGAGATGTGCCTCCTGTAATGATGCCATCCCCATCTTGGATGGGCATTCACTGTGCGTACGCTGTTTGGGGGAGTCTCATGTACCCCAATAATGCATCCACTGTACCAAATTGAAAGCGCGGATCTGCAAGGACAGGGAGCTCAGGCTTAAAATGCTGCTCCTGGAAAACTCTCTCAATCCTGCTTCTGACACCTCTGTGACACCCTCCAGAGGCAAAGCAAAAGCAAAAAAAGGACCAGCTTCCTCCCCCCTCAGGAGCCGTTCCTCGGAGAAAAAGTTAAAAGGAGCTCTCCTGTCTCTGGTAACTCCTGCTCCGCGGCTCAGCACCTTTCACGCGGCAGGCACCTCAGGCACTGACCGTGAGTCGGCTGCCCCACTACATGGTGCTGAGGCTCAGGGCTTTCAGTTGCCCACCTCTTTCAGCTCTCCCTCGGCCACTTCTGCCAGTATGGTGCCTAGAGCTGCTATGGTGCCTAGAGCTGCTATGGTGCCGGCAATACAAGCGGTGGCTGCAGCACCATCCTTTGATCTTGTGGCTCCACTTTTACAGCCGCTGCTCTTGGCACCGAGCCTCCTGAGGTCTCCAGCCTCCATTGCAGTGCCTACCTCAGGGGCATCTACTCCGCGGAGCCAGCTTGCACCCCCGGGACACCCTTCGGTGCATCAGCAGATGCCCCAGCAGACTCTGCCTCCACTAGCTACACCGGCACCAACTCCTGGTCAGTCAGCTCCACCGCAGTTTTTACAGCCAGAGTAATTAAGGGTGTCCCATGCTCCTGAGTCTCCTCTTCTCAGCACCAGTCTATCACTGAGACCTTTAGCACCCTATCTTTAGCACCCTACCTTCAGTACTCCCCTACCACTTCAAGCTCCTCCAGTGAAGTGTGGGAGGAGGAAGAGGAATACAATGACCAGATGTTTTCCTCTCAATACTCTCCCCAGATTCAGTTACCTACAATTGGGAGACGTACTACCACATGATCTCCATATCCTCATGGCTATCCACACTGGTATGGCAATCCCTGGATGGGACCACCTATTCCGCCCCCCACCCCGGGGCAATGGCCATACTGTGGTCCATGGACCCACACCACACCACACTCAGGTGTTCCACGGGCTGCCCAGAGGAAAGCTGTCAGACCCTCCCCACTGCCGGCTCTCACTGAAACCCAGATAAGACCTGACATGGCCGCCACCCCTACAGAGGACACGGCCCCGCACACCTCCTCTACAGCGATAACACCATAAGACACGATGGTACTCCCGCCACTAATGAGCTCGCCCACTTTCAAGAGTTGTTTCAGAAGGTAGCAGAGGAACTCAAGATTACCCTGGAAGAGGTACCTGAAACACACCATGAGCTTACTGACATCCTGCAAGCTACGACCTCCTCCAAAATAGCCCTACCAATTAATGGTGCCATTATGGAACCTGCTAAAACTATTCGGCAGATCCCAGCCACAATAACAGCCACTAGCAAGAGACTGGACCACAAATATTTTGTCCCATCTAAGGGTTTTGAGTTTCTATTTATGCACTCCTCACCTAATTCCCTAGAGGTCGACATGGCCAATCAAAAAACAAATACCAACACTTCCGATCCACTCCATCAGACAAGATAACAAGAGACTGGACTCCTTAGGCTGCAAAGTGTATTCTTCTTCCACTTCGCAGTTTAGAGTAGCGAATTATGCAGTGTTCTTAGCAAAATATGACCACAAAAATTATGCTAAGGTAATGCAATTTATTGATGATGTGTCGGAGGATAAATGACAACAATTTAAAGCAGTGGTGTCCGAGGGCCAATTCATAGAATATCACGGTCGGAAGGGACCTCAGGAGGTCATCTAGTCCAACCCCCTGCTCAAAGCAGGACCAATCCCCAATTAAATCATCCCAGCCAGGGCTTTGTCAAGCATGACCTTAAAAAATTCTAAGGAAGGAGATTCTACCACCTCCCTAGGTAACGCATTCCAGTGTTTCACCACCCTCCTAGTGAAAAAGTTTTTCCTCATATCCAACCTAAACCTCCCCCACTGCAACTTGAGACCATTACTCCTTGTCCTGTCATCTTCTACCACTGAGAATAGTCTAGAACCATCCTCTTTGGAACCACCTCTCAGGTAGTTGAAAGCAGCTATCAAATCCCCCCTCATTCTTCTCTTCTGCAGACTAAACAATCCCAGTTCCCTCAGCCTTTCCTCATAAGTCATGTGTTCCAGACCCCTAATAATTTTTGTTGCCCTTCGCTGGACTCTCTCCAATTTATCCACATCCTTCTTGTAGTGTGGGGCCCAAAACTGGACACAGTACTCCAGATGAGGCCTCACCAATGTCGAATAGAGGGGAATGATCACGTCCCTCGATCTGCTTGCTATGCCCCTACTTATACATCTCAAAATGCCATTGGCCTTCTTGGCAACAAGGGCACTCTGTTGACTCATATCCAGCTTCTTGTCCACTGTCACCCCTAGGTCCTTTTCCGCAGAACTGCTGCCTAGCCATTCGGTCCCTAGTCTGTAGCGGTGCATGGGATTCTTCCGTCCTAAGTGCAGGACCCTGCACTTATCCTTGTTGAACCTCATCAGATTTCTTTTGGCCCAATCCTCCAATTTGTCTAGGTCCCTCTGTATCCTATCCCTACCTGCCACCGTATCTACCACTCCTCCCAGTTTAGTATCATCCGCAAATTTGCTGAGAGTACAATCCACACCATCCTCCAGATCATTTATGAAGATATTGAACAAAACCGGCCCCAGGACCGACCCTTGGGGCACTCCACTTGATACCAGCTGCCAACTAGACATGGAGCCATTGATCACTACCCGTTGAGCCCGACAATCTAGCCAACTTTCTACCCATCTTATAATGCATTCATCCAGCCCATACTTCTTTAACTTGCTGACTAGAATACTGTGGGAGACCGTGTCAAAAGCTTTGCTAAAGTCAAGAAACAATACATCCACTGCTTTCTCTTCATCCACAGAACCAGTAATCTCATCATAGAAGGTGATTAGATTAGTCAGGCATGACCTCCCACGCAGCTCTTCAAGCTGCCCTTGATGCTGCGGACACAGCCGCCAGATCCACAGCCACGGCCTTCATCATGCGATGGGCCTCGTGGTTTGCTTCTTCCTCCATTCCAAAGTAGATACAGAATACAGTCAAAGATCTCCCCTTCGATCAAGACAAGCTCTTCGCCTCTATGACTAATGAGGTCCTTCACTCTGTGAAGGACTCGCGTGCCACACTCCGATCCTTAGGTATCCAAACACCTGCCTCAAAGAAGAGACAATATAGATATCAGCCATAACAACGACCGCATTACCATATCTTTGCGCAACATCTACCTTTAAGACAATATGATACACAACAACAACGGCATAGGCCCAGGAACCAACAACGTCGCCCTCCGCAAACAATGGCAAACCACCCTCCTAAGCCAAATAAACAAATTTGAAGTCTTGGTCGAGGGTATAGAAAACCTCGCACCCTCTTCAGCGCCAACTCCAACCAACCATTTCTTTGGACGCCATTTGTGTCCATTCTTGGCCAACCGGAAAACCATCACTACGGACAGATGGGTCCTGGAAATTATCAGATTGGGTTATGCCATCCCCTTCCTCTCCTTACGTCCCACCCACCCTGTCCCTCTTCAGGGACCCCTCTTATGAATAATTGCTCTATCAGGAGGTACAACACCTCATACATCTTGGAGCAATAGAGAAGGTACCCCTGCAACACAGAGGGAAAGGCTTTTACTCCCACTACTTCTTGGAAAAGAAAAACGGCGGTTGGCGCCCTATCCTTGATCTTCGATGTTTGAACAACTTTGTCAAGAAACAGAAATTCCAGATGGTTACTTTCCCAATGATAATTCCGACGCTGGAGCAAGGAGATTGGTTTTCAACCCACGACCTCCAAGACGCATATTTCCATGTCTCTATCCACCCTTCCCATTAACGTTTCCTCAGGTTTGCTGTGGGAGCACAACACTAACAATACAGAGTCCTCCCATTTAGCCTCTCCACCTCACCACATGTCTTCTCCAAGGTGCTAGCAGTTGTAATAGCACATCTCAGGAAAAAAGGAATCATCATATTTCCTCACCTGAATGATTGTCTGCTCAAGTCTCCCGCTCAGTTAGAAGCGAACCATGCAACTCTTGCAACCCTTCACTGCTTCTGCACCTTGGGCCTGCAAATAACTGAAAACAAATCTACTTCATCGGTGCCCACCTTGATTCCACCACTGGTCTTGCATCTCTTCCCCAGGACAGATTCCACACAATGGGCAACCTTATTACCCAGATATGTGTCAGCCCACAGACTACAGTCCAAGACTCCCTACAGCTCTTAGGACATATGGCTGCTTCCACATTTGTGGTTGCAAATGCTCGCCTTTACATGCGATGCCTTCAGGGTTGGCTAGCCACGGTATACAAACCAAACAAGCACAGGCTAAACAAGTTACTAACAATGCCCCAGAAAGTCAAGGACTCCCTTCTGTGGTGGACCTCTCCCGTTAACCTCTGCACCAGGATTCCCTTCCGACTAGATCCCCCTTCCATTACCATCACCACAGATACATCCCTCACAGGATAGGGAGCACACATCGGCCACCTCACCACTCAGGGCCTCTGGGGTGCTTCGGAAACCAAGCTTCATATAAATTTGCTAGAGCTCTGGGCCGTACGCAATGCCTGCCTCCATTTCCTTCCCATCATCCAAAACCTTCAAATTTTGATCGACAACATCACATGTTTTATGTCAACAGACGGGGGAGCCCGATCACACTCCCTCTGCACAGAGGAAGTAAAACTTTGGAACTGGTGTCTTCAACACAAGATCCATATCTCCGCCTCATACCTGCCAGGTTCTCAGAATAACACCGCAGACTAGCTCAGCTGATCGTTCTCCATACAGCACAAGTGGAAACTCAACGACACCATTCTTTCCAACATTTTCCAGACCTGGGGTTATCCCCAGCTGGATCTATTTGCAACAGCAACAAACAAAAAATGCCCAATATTCTGCCCCAGAGCAGGCCGGGGGAAACACTCTCACTGGGAGATGCCTTTATGTTCCCATGGTCCGAAACTCTCATATATGTGTTCCCACCAATGCCTCTATTGCACAGAGCAATTCAGAAGATACGAACAGACAGAGCCAACATCATTCTCATAGCCCCAGCATGGCCCAGACAACCGTGGTACCCCTTTCTCGTGCGCATGTCGGTCAAGCTACCCATTCCCCTTCCCCCACTCGGCAACCTCCTATTTCACCCTGACGTACAATGTCTCCACCTGAGGGCATGGCTGATCAATGGTTCTCTAATGCAGAGTTAACATTTTCGGACCAAGTGTGCACTGTCTTGCTACACAGCAGAACACACAAAACGCGCACGACCTACCTGCATAGATGGAAACGGTTCACATCTTGGTGTGCTGACAAACAGACCTCTCCAGTTTCTGCTTTACTCCCACTGATACTGGATTTCCTGTTACACCTTAAAACACCTGTCCCCTCTACGAGCCCACTCAAGGTCCATCTTGCAGCAATCACTGCCTTCCATCATAAGATTAGCAACGTTATGGTCTTTGCCCATCCAATCACCAAAAGGTTCCTGAACGGTATCCAGACGTTATACCCAGATGTGAAACCGCCTGTTGTACCTTGGGATTTACACCTAGTCCTGAAAGCCCTGATGGATAAACCCTTTGAACCAATGGTTACCTCCTCCTTTCTCCACCTCTCCATGAAGACCACCTTCCTCATAGCAATCACGTCTGCCAGATGAGTAGGAGAAATGGGGGCACTTATGGCAGACCCTCCGTATATCACATTCTTTCGCGATAAGGTCACACTCCACACGAATCCAAAGTTATTACCTAAGTTACACTCTTCCTTTCACCTCAGTGAACCTATACACCTCCCAACATTTCCCCCAAACCTCACGCTAACGCCTTTGAAACAACAATGCACACTCTTCATGTTCGCAGAGCATTATCCTTTTGCCTGGATAGAACAAAACCGTTTAGAAAACCCCCCAGACTTTTTCTCTCTTCTACTCAGCGTTCACAGGGAAATGCTATCTCTACACAGAGACTTTCCAAAAGGATTGCTGACTACATACGCCCTTGTTACCAACTCAGGCAAATACAACCTCCTACATCAATTAGATCACTCTACCAGCGCTGTCTCCACCTCCACGGCCTTTCTCTGTAATGTCCCACTGTCTGACATATGCAAGTCAGCTACCTGGGCATCAAACCTTACCTTCGCTAATCGCTACGCTCTCATCCACACTGCAGCGTCCGACACCAGCTTGGGTAGAGCTGTCTTGTTGTCAGCCTTCTTGCCTCATCCGAAATTCCAGCCATCCTAAGGGATACTGCTTTTCAGCCACTTGAAGTGGAGCACCCACAGGGACATCTCTCTCTCGAAGAGGAGGTTACTTACCCTGAGCAGTAACTGACGTTCTTCGTGATGCATGTCCCTATGGGTGCTCCACTACCTGCCCTCCTCCCCTCTACTTCGGAATTCATAATGTACTCCGTTGTAGAGAAGGAACTGAGGAACGGACTAAGGTCAGGCTTGACAAAGCCCTGGCTGGGATGATTTAAATGGGGATGGGTCCTGCTTTTGAGCAGGGGGTTGGACTAGATGACCTCCTGAGGTCCCTTCCAACCCTGCTAGTCTATGATTCTATGGGGAGCCCAGGCTGTGCACATGCTATTCCAACGCTGACAGCTCGAGAGGCAGGCACAGCGCATGTGCAGCCCGTAGGGGTACTGCTGGAGAAGTCTCCGATCGAAGGCGCTGGGACGCACCTTGACCTGACGTGGAGCACCCACAGGGACACTCATCTCGAAGAACGTCAGTTACTGCGCAGGGTGAGTAACCTCCTCTTGTTGAAGTACTAAACCAACTTTGGACAGCAGTAGCCTCTTCTGAAGGTGAAGAGAAAACACTTTCTTCATTCAGTTTATTCAGCTAGTTCAGTTCAATGACTAGTTGATTAAAAATTAAGAAACCAATTCGGAGTTGAAAAAGCAGGAAAGCATGTTTTCCTCTTCCAATCTATGAATAAAACTAGGTGGAAGAGAATGAGATCATCTAGTTCTAACATCTTGAAGGACATGGTGACCAGAAACAATCAGTTCATACAAAGGTAATTTTATTTTGTTAAAAAAATTAAAATGATGTTTTTTGTGCATTTTTCCATTGAATTTGAATTGCATTCAAACTGAGCTTGACACAAATCACAGGTAAAAGGTTAATCATTTAATAAATAGAAAATGGTAAATGATGTATTTCCTAACATAATTAAAAAAATGTAGAGATTAAAAATGTAAATAAATGTAAGTTAAGCTTTGTAACTGTGTATAGATATATTGTATCCTCTTGGCTAGCAAAAAGAAGCACCAAAATTAATGTTAGTTGAAAATAACATTTTTTAATGGTTACCAACTAATGAGAATCACCCTTTCCTTAGGAAAATAGATAAAAAGTACAAATACAAAACATTATTAAAATCAAAGATTTAAATCATGGTTACCTGCTTACTGGTCCAAAGAAATCGAAGCCTTGTCCATCGTCACATTTTCACATGGTTCATATGTGGATATGTTTGTCCCCATAGAAAGGTTTGGGTGTGTTGCTGTAACAAATCTGTAATCTTACGAGAAACCTTGAAACCACCGATTTAGCAGCTCTTTTAGCTCCAGCAAATTCTGTTTATATTTCTTTGAATCTGTTTGTTTTGTGCTTTTTTTTTAACAATTTTACTGAACAACCCATAGTAAGACTCAACATAACCCATAGGGTTGCCAACTTTCTACTTGCACAAAACCGAACACCCTTGCCCCGCACCCTGCCAATCCCCTCCAATGAGGTCCCGCCCTCACTCACTCCATCCCCCCTCCCTCACTCGCTCATTTTCACTGGGCTGGCTCAGGGGGTTGGGGTGTGGGAGGGGCTCTGGGCTGAGGCAGGGAGTATGGGCTCTGGGGTGCAGGTTCCAGGGTGGGGCCAGAAACGAGAGGTTCAGGGTGCAGGAGGGGGCTGCGGGCTGAGACAGAACATTGTGGTGTGGGGGGATGAGGGCTCTGGTGTGGGGCTGGGGGTGACGGATTTGGGGTCTGGGAGGGGGCTCCAGGCTGAGTGGATCAGAGTGCAGGAGGGGGATCAGGGCACTGGGGCAAGGGGATGGGGTGTGGGCTCAGGGGTGGGGCTGGAGATGAGGGGTTTGGGGTGTAGGAGCGTGCTCCGGGCTGGGACCAAAGGGTTTGGAGGGCAGGAGGGGGATCATGGCTGGGGTAGGGGGTTGAGGCATGGCAGGGATTGCAGGCTATGTGAGGCACTTACCTCAGGCAGCTCCCGGAAGCATCATCATGTCTCCCCTCCGGCTATTACGTGGAGGTGCGGCCAGTTGGCTCTGCGTGCTGCCCCATCGGCAGACGCTGCTCCTGCAGCTCTCATTGGCCGCAGTTCCTGGCCAATGGGAACTGCGGAACCGGTGCTTGGGGCATGTGGAGCCCCCGTGCATGCCCCTACGCCTAGGGGCCGGAGGGGGGACATGCTGCTGCTTCTGGGAGCTGTTCAGAGCCGTGGCAGGCAGGGAGCCTGCCTTAACCCTGTTGCGCCACCGACCGGGCTTTTAAAGGCCCAGTCAGCGGTGCTGACCAGAGTCACCAGGGTCCCTTTTCAAAAACCAGAAACCTGGCAATCCTACATAACCAGCCTTCAAGACTCCTCCTGGTCCCTGGAGTTCTTAAGAACGACACTACGCAACTGGTATTGAGCTGGCCAGCCTTGGATTTGACTGTTATATATGAAGGAGAGCTTCTTAGTACTCTATGGGTGAAGAAGGCTGACTTTCATGTGGCAAATGGAATGTTCACTTAATTGACACGTTGGCTGAGTTCCTGATGGCAAAGTTTAGTTGTTATATAGTTCAGGGGTGGCCAACCTGTGGCTCCGGAGCTACATGCGGCTCTTCAGAAGTTAATATGCTGCTCCTTGTACAGGCACCGACTCCAGGGCTGGAGCTACCGGCGGTAACTTTCCAGTGTGCTGGGGGGTGCTCACTTCTCAATCCCTGGCTCTGTCACAGGTCCTGCCCCCACTCCACCCCTTCCCACTCCCTCCCCTGAGCCTGCCATGCCCTCACTCCTCCCCTCTCCGCCCCCCAGCCTCCTGCATGCCACGAAACAGCTGATCAGGAGGTGTGGGGAGGGAGGGGGAGGTGCTGATCGGTGCAGCTGCCGGTGAGGGGAGGTGTGGGTGGGGATAGGGGGGCTGCTGATGTATTACTATGGCTCTTTGGCAATGTACATTGGTAAATTCTGGCTCCTTCTCAGGCTCAGGTTGGCCACCCCTGATGTAGTTGGTTAATTGGCAGAGTTATTACAAAGAGCTGATACCAGAACAGTTCCTTTTCCAGATTGAAGGACAGCTGTAATATGATAATTTTCTACCATTTATGTGATTTCTAGGTCGGTTTGATGAAGTTCTAATCCGACATCAAGTGAAGTACTTAGGCCTGATGGAGAACCTGAGAGTGCGCAGAGCTGGTTTTGCTTATCGCCGGAAATATGAAATCTTCCTGCAGAGGTGGGATTTACAATAATTGTCTCAAATCTGTTCTCCCTCACCATCTCTGCACTAACGTGTTCAGAACAGGAAGTTTCTATACAGCAAACAACATGTAATCTGGTTAACTAAAAGGTCTTGGTTACCAGAATGGATCTCTGTTTGAGGGAGAGGCACTGTGGCTTCCCCTTTGTACCCTGCAGAAGTGCTCCATTTTACTTCTCATTCTGAAGTCTCTCACTTGTCTATTTCCAGATACAAATCACTGTGTTCAGAAACGTGGCCCACGTGGGAAGGGCGGCCCCATGATGGAGTGGCTGTGCTTGTGAAACATCTAGGCTACAAACAGGAAGAGTATAAGATGGGCCGGTCAGTTATTTCTTTCTTCCCTGATTTGGGGTTGTGAGTCATAGGGAGTCTGTGTTTAAATATGGCCCCTGTGTCTAGAGGGTGAGGGGGAGAGCAGAAGCCGCAAGGGGATGGTGAGGGCAGGAAGTAGGTCCCTCTGGCCTCTTATACATAATCATACATTTCCATTTCCAGAACAAAGATTTTTATTCGTTTTCCCAAGACTTTGTTTGCAACAGAAGATGCTTTGGAGATACGGAAGCAGAGTCTGGGTAAGTCAGACACATTTAACCAGCTGGTTTAGCAGACAACTATCAGCGTGCCTTATTTTTTGAATTGACCTATTCTCTATCAGAATCCCAACCTTGGCCACTATTTCTAATTGATAGCTCTTTTTTCTTTTCCAATTTCAGCCACAAAAATCCAGGCCACATGGAGAGGCTTCTATTGGCGACAGAAATTCCTGCACATGAAACATTCAGGTATGTGAGGGCATGCGAAGGTGAATAAGCTTATGGCTAATTACCTATATAGTTGGAAGCTCCTATTCTGTTCCTAGCAAGGGGGTGGATGGAAAGGGGAACAGAAGTTGATCTCAGTTTGAGATGCAAGAATAAAAAGCCAGAAAGCATAGAGTAGATGGGAATGTTTTGGATTATATGGAATTAAGGAGTTCTGTCCAATGTGCAATACCTTTTTGTTTTTATTGTCTTCAGCAATAACTATCCAGTCATGGTGGCGTGGAACCCAGGGGCGCCGAAAAGCCTCCAAGAAAAAGTGGGCAGTGGAGACAATTAGACGGTGTGTTTACAATCTGCAACAATTTTTTTTTTTTTAAATGTGTAGAGAGATTCTCAAAACCTAGTTTCTAACAATGAACAGATGGGGATAAACTGTCTTTTCAGTGTAGTTTCTGTGACTTTTTAAAAAAAAAAATACATCTGTTGAACAAAGCCCAAGAAATGTTGGAATTTTCCTGTTTTCAATAACACAAGGATTCTGGTTCATGAGTGGAATAGAGAAGTTGGTGAATCTGTAGTTATTTTCATACACTTGAGACTATGATGTGAAACGTGAGTCTGGTGGCTGAAAACAAGCAGTTTTTCCTATAGGATGGCACTGATTACAGATCTCGGATACAAACTTCTAAAACTGGGCTCCATTGCAACAGGGGGACTGAAACATTACCCCTGCACTTTTTATATATGTGTTGAATCCTCTATCCCTATGGACAGTTTCCCTGTACTATCCGCTCTTAACCATATCTGCCCCGGGAGTTGCTGATAAAGCACATGTTCTCAGTTCTTTGCAGATCCCTGCTCAGTTCCCCTTGCTTTGCAAAGTGTTCCTTCTGTTTGTGTGATAGTTTCCGATTAATTTGTTTTTCCCCCCACAGATGCTAAGTCTCTTGTTTATAGTCAGTTGCCTTCAGTAATGGGGGCATAGGAAGTCTTGGTGTTAAACAGGTTCATTGTAGAACCATAGATTATTAGAATGGAAGACACTTAGATTCTTTAGTCTAATCATCTGTATCAAACCCATCCATGATGGTTACTGATCTTCCTTCTTCTGCCCATTCAGGTTTATTAAAGGTTTTATTTACCGGAACTACCCTCGCTGCTCAGAGAATGAATACTTCCTAGATTACATTCGCTACTCCTTCTTGATGAACCTCAAACGCAATTTACCAAAGAATGTTTTGGACAAATCATGGCCAACTCCCCCTCCATCACTCTACGAGGTAGGCAGAAGAAAAAGAGAAGGAGTTGACTGCTCTGCGTAGACGGAGTCCTGCACTGTAGTTTCAGTTATTGAAGGCCCTAGGTCACACAGATGTCATTGAGAGAGCGGTGAGACCTGTAGAACCTTCATTAGTAGTGGTGATGTGTGAGAAAGAAAGAACTATGTTTGCCTCTCACTCTACACTGAATTAGTAGAACTGGCAGCAAAAATAACCAAAACATAAGTTAACATGTGTACTGAGCATCTTTGTGAAATTACAAAAATGACTGTTGATTATTTAATTTATTTTACATATAATTATTACTGAGATCAGTAAGCGACACTAAAAATGGAATCCAATTCTGACGTTGTTAAAAAGCAACTTTTCAAAGTAGAACTGCACTTTAGCACATTGGGTAAGATTTTCAGAAATGCCTAAGTGACTTAGTATTTTAAGTGTTGGAAAGATATCATTTAGCTCAGAATAAAATTTTCAAAAGCACCTCAGGGACTTCTGTGGGCACTTTTGAAAATTGAACCCATTTTGTTCTGAGTTAAATGGCTTCTGCCTGAATGGTTAAACTGGGGTGAAAAGCAATGGAATGGTATTTGATTACCCATAAAGAAAATAATTAAACTTTGTTTTCCTGTCCAGTACGTTATTTTATGCTTTGAAGAGTGGCCTCTAACCCAGAAAGGTGACAGTGCCCTGGATACATGCTTTCTCCACCTGAAAGATCACTGATCTGCAAAATAATCCCATAAAATATTATCTAAAGGCCCCATTTTTATGACATTTTCCAAAAAAATTGTTCCTGGGAGTGGATCTTCTTGGGTCCTTAAGATTCTTGTGTGTGCCTTGTTTGGCTCATAGGTACCTCCAAAATAGGCTGGAGGATGTGAAGAGGAAAATTCCCAACCCCGAGCCCAAACAGTCTGGTTGGAGAACAATGCAGGACAAACTGTCTCAGCACAGGACAATAGATTACTTGTTGCTATTTAATTTTAAAAATATTTCTGCAATAACATACAGTGTTGAAGATGAGTTGTTCAGCTTCAGGCTTGCATTTTCTGCATTCATATCTCTTCTCTGTTCTCTCCTTATATTCTGTTTGAATTGTTTTGCCTTTGTTCAACTTAAAGCCATCTTCACATACCATCTTGTTTCTTCAGGTATCTCAGCTCTTGAGACAGCTGTGTATGCAAAACATGGTGTGGAGCTACTGCAAGAGAATCAGCCCAGAGTGGAAACAGCAGGTGCAGGACATTTACGTTACTTACCAGATCTCTCAACTATTGCTAGGAACAAGAGGTGGGATCCACACAGGCACTTAGATGCCCAGAAAATCACAGGAACAGCATTGCGATCCACAAAGCCAAGTTAGAAACCTAGGCTCCCTATATAGTGAATAGGGAAAGATGGGTGCCTTAGAATGTGATCTACCACACTAAGTGGGGAGCCATGTAAACTAGCCAATGAGCAGTACAAACTGGGGGGGTGGCGAGGAGTCCTAAGCCCCACCCCACTCACAGAGTTAGATACCTATTTCTGCTTAGTGATCAGTGATCCATGAACTGCCTGGAGTCAGGTGGCCTAAAGTCTCTTGTGGGAATGAGTTAGGCATCTGCTTTGCTTCACACAAAAGGGGGAAGTGGGGAGGAGTGGTGGTACCGACTGTATAACTTTTAGCCCAGTGGCTAGCGGATTTGCTTGTGATATGGGAGACCCAGGCTCAAGTCCCTCCTTCCTGCCAGAGGGAAAGAAGGGATTTGAACAAGGGTCTCCAGGCTCTCAGGAGGGTGCTCTAACCACTGAACTATGGGATATTTTGAGGTGAAGCTTCTTCAACCTCTTCTCTTGAAGCTGTTTCACTGTTGTTAAGTGATGAACAAGTGATTGGAGCAGCAGAACTAGATCCTGGGTCGTTCCCCCCCCGCCTGTTGGTGCATGCCCTAGCCACTGGACTACAGTCACTGGGACAAAGAAAGAGAGAATAGCTCTATTTACTAACCACTGGGCTAGATGTTATAAGGTGGGTGCTGCTGCAGCCTCCTCTGCCACCACCTCCTTCCCTGGCAGCCGGATTTTTGAATGGGACCTGATCTGGTAAGCAGTCTGTGAGCACACCTACAAGATTGGGCCTCACAAGTGACTTAGGGAGCCAAACGCTTATCTTTCCCCAGTTTATGAATCACTCTGAGGCTTAGGTGTCTGGGTTCTTAGAGGGAGGCAGCAGTGAGCATCCCAGAGGCAGAAACATAGGTACCTAGGGAACATTTACTCTGAAAAATTAGGTGCTGAGTGAGTTTAGGCACCTACACGCTTTGGTGGTAGTTTTGTGGATTGCATTGGAGCTAAAACTGGGATATAGGTGCCTAAACCTTGTATTTTGGAGCCCAATCTGGGTTTTAGATGCCTAAACACATTTGCAGATCTGGGCCTAGGAGTTTTTCCTCAATTAACATTTTATTATAGGTGAAGCAGGGGGTTGGGGATTGATAGAGGGGAAAGGAGATGAAGCATTGGAGAGTGGTTGGATGGGGGAGGCAGATAAGACCAGATGGAGGATACTAAACTGGGAGGAGTGGTAGATACGCTGGAGGGGAGGGATAGGATACAGAAGGACCTAGACAAATTGGAGGATTGGGCCAAAAGAAATCTGATGAGGTTCAATAAGGATAAGTGCAGGGTCCTGCACTTAGGACGGAAGAACCCAATACACAGCTACAGACTAGGGACCGAATGGCTAGGCAGCAGTTCTGCGGAAAAGGACCTAGGGGTGACAGTGGACGAGAAGCTGGATATGAGTCAGCAGTGTGCCCTTGTTGCCAAGAAGGCCAATGGCATTTTGGGATGTATAAGTAGGGGCATAGCGAGCAGATCGAGGGACGTGATCGTTCCCCTCTATTCGACATTGGTGAGGCCTCATCTGGAGTACTGTGTCCAGTTTTGGGCCCCACACTTCAAGAAGGATGTGGATAAATTGGAGAGAGTCCAGCGAAGGGCAACAAAAATGATTAGGGGTCTGGAACACATGAGTTATGAGGAGAGGCTGAGGGAGCTGGGATTGTTTAGCCTGCAGAAGAGAAGAATGAGGGGGGATTTGATAGCTGCTTTCAACTACCTGAGAGGTGGTTCCAAAGAGGATGGATCTAGCCTGTTCTCAATGGTAGCAGATGGCAGAACGAGGAGTAATGGTCTCAAGTTGCAGTGGGGGAGGTTTAGATTGGATATTAGGAAAAACTTCTTCACTAAGAGGGTGGTGAAACACTGGAATGCGTTGCCTAGGGAGGTGGTGGAATCTCCTTCCTTAGAGGTTTTTAAGGTCAGGCTTGACAAAGCCCTGGCTGGGATGATTTAACTGGGAATTGGTCCTGCTTCGAGCAGGGGGTTGGACTAGATGACCTTCTGGGGTCCCTTCCAACCCTGATATTCTATGATTCTAAGGCAGGAGTCCCAAGCGGGTAGCTAGATGCAGCAGGGAAAGAGGGCATCTTGGGACGAAGAAGGGTCTACAACTACTGGAGAACACTCCCTTTCAGAACCTGCATTTGAGCCCAATAGTCTTGAGTCTCTCTACAATCCTCAGCTGTCATCAGATGCCCAGTTGACAGTCAGTTTCACAACTGTCTCATCATCTTTTAGTGGCTAGTCCACCTAGAGGATAACAGCCTACTACTGCTACTAGTTAGTCCATCAGCTCAAGTGGTAGAGTTTTGTGCTATGGATCTAAAGGTCCCAAACCCTGCTGCTGATCAAGCTGGAGGTTAATATGGTTCCATGTAATTTCTGGTGGGGTTTTCAGTTTGCTTTTAAAAACAATTGGGAAATCAATTCTCAAAAACTACATTAAAAGAACATTAAGGTTGCAAAGTGAAGCATGCAAAATTTAGGAAATGTCAGAATTAAGGTTGCCCTTGTGTATGTATATTTTGAGATAGTCTTTCGTGAGGAAGTATAGGCTTTCATGGAAGAAGTTTGTTTTGAGGAGCAGTTTGAGGTATGGTAAATCAGGTCAATTAGGAACAGCCATATATAAACCAAAGAAAGCATAGAAAATATTAAATATGTGCAATACAACTGAATTACCACTGCTGTTAGTACCTTACCATTTGCATTTCCTGACTTTGGACTTGTCTACATAAACATTTAGTTTCATTTCAAGTGCTGGTCCCTGTGTGTATTCCACTGTGGGATATGCATGTGCTAAACAAATCTGATAGGATTCTTGCCAGCAGTATCCATTGCTCCACACCTTCACCATTGCTTTCTTCATGCTCTGCGTCAAGGGAATAGGGGGTGATGCCACCCAGCTGCCTCTCCAGTTCCTTCTTACCACCACATGATTTGAGTAAGAACCCTTGTGTCCAGAGCTGATCCTTGGTTTTCAATCTGTAAATACAGTGTTAAAAATGTGTTTTAGTGTTAGTTTACTTAATGTACATAGTTAATACCTTCCCCACCCCAGGGAGCCTCCCCTGCCTCCTCAGTATGGGATTTGGATTATGCCCAGGTTACAAGGCTTTAAAATCTGTCTCTTCTGCCCTCACTCCTCTTCAGTCAATCATAGAATCATAGAATATCAGGGTTGGAAGGGACCTCAGGAAGTCATCAAGTCCAACCCCCTGCTCAAAGCAGGACCAATCCCCAACTAAATCATCCCAGCCAGGGCTTTGTCAAGCCTGGCCTTACAAACATCTGAGGAAGGAGATTCCATCACCTCCCTAGGTAACCCACTCCAGTGCTTCACCACCCTCCTAGTGAAAAAGTTTTACCTGATATCCAACCTAAACCTCCCCCACTGCAACTTGAGACCATTAATCATAGAATATCAGGGTTGGAAGGGACCTCAGGAGGTCATCTAGTCCAAACCCCTGCTCAAAGCAGGACCAATCCCCAATTTCTCGTTCTGTCATCTGCTACCACTGACAACAGTCTAGATCCATCCTCTTTGGAACCCCCTTTCAGGTAATTGAAAGCAGCTATCAAATCCCCCCTCATTCTTCTCTTCTGCAAATAAATAATCCCAGTTCCCTCAGCCTCTCCTCATAAGCCATGTGCTCCAGCCCCCTAATAATTTTTTGTTGCCCTTCGCTGGACCCTTCCCAGTTTTTCCACATCCTCCTTGTAATGTGGGGCCCAAAACTGGACACAGTACTCCAGATGAGGCCTCACCAATGCCGAATAGAGGGGAATGATCATGTCCCTCGATCTGCTGGCAGTGCTCCTACTTATACAGCCAAAAATGCCATTAGCCTTCTTGGCAACAAGCACGGTTTTGGAGCTGTGCTCCTGCTCCACTCCAGCTCCACTGGCCCAGAGCTGCTGCAGCTCCAGGCTCCGCTCCAAAGCCCTGGCAACAAGGGCACACTGTTGACTCATATCCAGCTTCTCGTCTATTGTAACCCCTAGGTCCTTTTCTGCAGAACTGCTACCTAGCCGCTTGGTCCCTAGTCTGTAGCAGTGCATGTGATTCTTCCATCCTAAGTGCACGACTCTGCACGTGTCCTTGTTGAACCTCCTCAGATTCCTTTTGGCCCAATTCTCTAATTTGTCTAGGTCCCTCTGTATCCTATCTCTACCCTCCAGCGTATCTACCACTCCTCCCAGTTTAGTGTCATCTGCAAACTTGCTGAGGGTGCAGTCCACGCCATACTCCATATAGTTAATGAAGATACTGAACAAAACCGGCCCCAGGACCAACCCTTGGGGCACTCCACTTGATACCGGCTGCCAACTAGACATGGAGCCATTGATCACTATCTGTTGAGTCCGATGATCTAGTCAACTTTCTATCCACATTACAGTCCATTCATCCAGTCTATACTTCTTTAACTTGCTGGCAAGAATACTGTGGGAGACCGTATCAAAAGCTTTGCTAAAGTCAAGGAGTAACATGTCCATGCTTTCCCCTCATCCACAGAGCCAGTTATCTCATCATATGACAAGTACCAACAGTGTCTTCACTGCCTAGGAGAATGCCACATCTCTACAAAGTGTAGTAGTTGCCGCTCCTTATCCAACCAAACTCAGCAAGTGTGGGAACTCTGGTTTAAGAAAGGTTTCAGAGTAGCAGCCGTGTTAGTCTGTATTCGCAAAAAGAAAAGGAGTACTTGTGGCACCTTAGAGAGTAACAAATTTATTCAAGCATAAGCTTTTGTGAGCTACAGCTCACTTCATTGGTTTAAGAAACATATTATGGAGTGTGCAATGAGACACCCTGCCAGACATCCAGGAGCACGCATCCTAGCACCATGTTGTCTGACCAGGTCTTAAAAGACTTAGTCCCTGAGCCTCATGGCCCTGGCCAGAAGGCTCATAAAACCAAGGTTGCCTAGATACCAGCCTTGGTATTAACAATGGCACCAGCTCTGGTACCAACCACAAGTAAACACGGGGACCCGAAGCACTGGAACTGTTCGTATTGGTTAACGACTATTTGGTGGAAGTCCAGTGCATCATCGGTACCATCTCAGTCCCACAATGAACCACTGATCACTAAAACCCTTCCCACACCAGTTCCAGAAATATGGAGAGACAAGACTCCATGTCCTTCAAGAAGGGTAGAGACATGTATCTCACCAGAGGATATTTTGGTCCTCCCAGACCTGCAGTTTCCCTTACTGATGGAACCAACCCTTACCAGGAAGATTCTGACTTAACAGACAAAGCAGACTGTGGAAAGAGAAGTTCATCCCCTATCCCATCTGCCAGCCGTGGCATCCTGGTTCCGTCTGCACTGAGGGCACTGTCAGTAAAAATTGACTCAATTTTTTCCTCATTCAGGGAACCATATGGGCCTTCAAGAGTAGATCTCAAAAACTGAAAAAAGAAAATTGGGGTAAAGGATGATAAAAGCTGGCATCACCAGCAGACGAGAGGTGGGAGTCAATGGCTCAGTAATGCATAAGGATTGATAACTGAGGTGAGCTAGGCTGTCGAGGACCTTAAAGCTAAAGACCAGTAATAAACCAACTGTGACCTGGGGTGCCAGGGGAGGTTGCAAAACAGAGAGCAGATACTCCCAAGACTGGTGGGTAACACTGAAGTTAAACTCCCCAACCAGTCAAAAACTGTGCTTCTGATCCCCAACACTGGTTATCAAGAAGCCAAAAAAAAAAAAATCAAACAGCTCCATTGGTTGCGTTCCAGTTCTCTGGCTCCCAATCAGCACCTAGGTCCAGTACAGTGAGAAGTTATTTTAAACTCTGCTCACATATACAAAAATGTTCTTCTGACCCCAAAGGGTCAGCTACATTACCAGGTCAGTATAGGTTTGGATCTTACCCAAAACACCACACTTCCAGCCAATCCTTCAGTGTCCAAAACTAAAGGTTTATTATAAAGAAAAAGGAAAGAACAAGAAAGATGTTAAATGGTAAAGCAGTTACATACATACAAAGACTTTAAAGTCCATGTATCAAGTTCCTAGCAGTATTGGTGAGTTTGCCAGCTTGAAAGTCCCCCTGGATCACATCGACAGCTTAGATGGGTCATTCAGTCCTTTGTTCAGAGCTTCAGTTTGTAGCAAAGTTCCTCCAGATGTAAGAAGCAGGATTGAAGACAAAATGGAGAAGATTCAGCTACCTTTTACAGTCTTTTGCCATGTGGTCTGTGCTTCCTTTGTTTCAAACACAAGCTGCCCAGCACATGGCTTCAAAGCCTTAGAGTTCTGTCCATCGGCATGCCCCTGCATGCCTTGCTGAGTTATAACATGTAACTGCCTTCTCTCAATAGGTCAGTTGTATAGCTAATGGTCCTTAATGGGCCATCAAGCAGGCTAGGCAGTGCTGATGCTAAACTTTCTGGGGGGTGTCACCCAGAAGCATAGCACAAGTTTGGAATACAGACATATATACATATCTGCAAAAAGAAAAGGGAGGACTTGTGGCACCTTAGAGACTAACAAATTTATTTGAGCATAAGCTTTCATGAGCTACAGCTCACTTCATCGGCTGTTGCATCAAATTTATTTGAGCATAAGCTTTCGTGAGCTACAGCTCACTTCATCGGCTGTTGCATCCGATGAAGTGAGCTGAAGCTCACGAAAGCTTATGCTCAAATAAATTTGTTAGTCTCTAAGGTGCCACAAGTCCTCTCTTTTCTTTTTGCGGATACAGACTAACACGGCTGCTACTCTGAAACCTGACATACATATCTATAACTCATAATACAAAGGTGATATAAACATACAAATGATTATCATATCTGGCAAATTATAATATTTTTGCAGATATCTTACATGGCATATCTGGAACAACTCATTGCAATTTTACAATATTAATATTCATAATATCCTCAAGTGTCCCCCAGCATCACGGGGAGGGAAACACAAGGGACCAGAGGATGAGGTGGGTGTAATATAGTCAAAACAATTAGCTAGGAAGATGATAGAAGCATTTTGAATGGATTTGAGAAAATGGATGAAGCTGTAGGGTTAGAATAAGAGGAATGGCTCTTCTAAGTGTTTGTGTGTAATATAGGTAGCATTGTATCTTCTCTCACTCACACACACTCACACTCTCTCTCACACACAGAGTCAGGAGTGATAATCCTACAAGAGACACAGAATAGCAAGGCTAGTCATTTTCCCTTTCCACAATACTCCTAAAGCTACGCAGATGAGCTGTGTGAGTAAGTAATATTCCAGTCCAGCAGCACTTCAGATTATGTGAAAAGATCTATGTAAATTCATATTGATATATTTGAGTCATTGAGAAGAATAAAACACCAATGAGATTCCGTTTGCTACATGCAATAGCGCTGCGAAAGCAGACAATGAGAAATATATTAAACATGCAAGACATTGCTAGAATATCTCCTAAATATTTGTTCTATTTTAATTTAAATACAGTTGTTTTATATTTACATAACTATAGTTACGTACCTTACAAAGACCCTTAAAACACTAAGCACACATAGTAAAACGCTACAGGTAGGCAAATGACTTTCCTAGAGGAGGAGACTGGGACTAAAATTGCCTGCTACAAATCTCTGAAAACGTCTGAATAATGAATTGTGCAGGGAATGACTGGTTATTGTAGATGGGCTGTGCCAGTTTGCACAGGCAGTTATCCAGATCTTCAAAATACTGTTCTCAGTAGCTTGCTTAAAAAAATAAAAAAGAAGGCACCTTTGTCTTGGAGACTTATAGATAGGGCCCGGCCAAATTCATGGCCATGAAAAACGCGTCATAGACGATGAAATCTGGTCTTTTGTGGGCCTTTACCCTATACTATACAGATTTCACAGGGGAAACCAGTGTTTCTCAAACTGGGGTCCTGACCCAAAAGGTAGTTGCGGGGCAGGGAAGGTGTCACAAGGTTATTTTTTGGGGGTGGGGTGGGGGGGGTTGCGGTATTGCCACCCTTACTTTTGCATTGCCTTCAGAGCTGGGCGGCTGGAGAGCGGCGTCTGCTGGCCTGGAGCCCAGCTCTAAAAGCAGTGCCTCTGCCAGCAGCAGTGCAGAAGTAAGGGTGGCAAAACCATCCCACACCAGGCCACTCTTCCTTCTGTGCTGCTGCTGGTGGGGGCGCTGCCTTCAGACCTGGGCTCCCGGCCAGCAGCCGCCGCTCTCCAGCCGCCCAGCTCTGAAGGCAGCGCCCCTGCCAGCAGCAGCGCAGAAGTAAGGGTAGTAGTACCACAACATCCGCCCGCCCCGCCAATAACCTTGTGACCCCTCTCAGTTACTTTTTGGGTCAGGACCCCTACAATTACAATACTGTGAAATTTCATATTTAAATAGCTGAAATCATTAAATTTATGACCGCGAAATTGACTAAAATGGACGGTGAATGTGGTAGGGCTCTACTATAGATGTGCTTTTGAACTATGAGAGTTGGGCAACATGGTTTATCTACAATGTTTTTTATAGTTAGTCCTTTAAATAATTTGCATCAAAAATGCTGCATCAGGAAAATTTAGGTTATTGACAATGCTGTTGCCTGCATTAAATTATTGCCACATCATTTAAAAGTCTCTGCATGGCTGTTTGGTTCCTTGTTCTATGCTAGACCTCCCACTTGGGCCTTGGCAAGCTGAACTGAATGCTGTTTTTTTGCCAACTAGTTAGCAATGGCTATCCCTCAGGACTGACACTTTCATCTTTTTCATCTATAAAGTATTTAGCATACTTTAGGTATACACACACTGCAATAAAAAACATGTACTGCTGAGTCTCAGAGCCTGGGCCAGTTGATTTGGGCTTGCAAGGTTTGGGCTGCAAGGCTAAAAATTGCAGTGTCGACATTCAGGCTTGGGCCTGAGCTCAGAGACCCTTCCCCCTCACAGGGTTTCCGAGCCCAGGCTCCAACCCCAGCCCGAATGGCTATGGTGCAACTTTTAGCTCTGCAGTCTGAGCCCCACTTGCCCGAGTCAGCTAACCTGGGCCAGCCATGGCCACGCTGCAAATTTTTATTGCAGAGTACACATACCTGTTGGGTGCTATACAAATAATACAGTTTATAATGTTCTATTTGTCCTTACATGGCAAAAGCTGTTCATTTGCAAGGTCATACATCTAAGAACTAAAAACGTGGGTCATGTTTATATGACTGGGGACTGTGCCTCTGAAAGAGACTCGGGTGTCATGGTGCATAACCGCCTGAACATAAGCTTACATGTGGTGTGGTGGGTAAGAGAAGAAATGCTATCCTTAGAGGTATAAGCAGGGGAATATTGAGCAGAAGTAGGGTGTTACAGTTATCACTGTATACAGCATTAACGAGATCATTACTGGAATACTCTGCTCAGTTCTGGTGTCCATGCTTCAAAAAGGATGAGAACAAAGGGTTTCATAAAAAGAGCACAAATTACTCAAACTGTTTAACTTAACAAAGAGCAGGTTAAGAAGTGGCTTGATCAGCATCTATAAGTACTGTACCTGCATGGGGAAAAATTGCCAATACCAGAGGATTTTTTAATCTAACAGACAAAGGCATAAAATGGCTATAAACTGAAGCCAAACAATTTCTGACTAGGTATAAGGCACGTATTTTTAACATTGAGATTAATTAACGGTTGGAACAATTTACTTAGGGATATGGTATTCTACTTCACTTGAAGGCTTTTTATCAAGAGTGGATGTCTTTCTAAAAGATATGTTGCATCATCACCAGAAGTTATGGGCTTACTACAAGCAGTACTTATTGCAATTGTATGGCCTGTGTTATGCAGGAGGTCAGACTACATGATCATAAGAGCCCCTTTTGGCATTAAAATCTAAGACTCTCTCGTTTACGGTGCTTCTGGAGATAGCTATATTTAAAGATAATTTTACTCTGTTATACAGATCCAGAAAACTTCTGGGTTTTGTTTTTTTTCTCGTTGCAGTTAGATCAGAAAGTGGTTGCAAGTGAGATGTTTAAGGGTAAAAAAGACAATTATCCTCAGAGTGTTCCCAGACTCTTCATCAACACTCGACTTGGTGAGTAGCACTCAGAAACCTGAACAGGGAATACTTGTACTTTTTTTCTCACTCTCTTTTCTCGTCATTTCTCTTCCTGCCATAGTGTTACTCCTGACCTTCTCTTTGGTTTCTCTTCTAGGCACCGAAGAGATAAATCCTAAAGTCCTTCAGGTTTTAGGAAATGAAACGATCAAGGTGAGACTGTGTGTCCTGTGGTTACTGTGAAGCTTCTGCAATGATTCAGTAGAAGTGAACTCTTTACCAAGTGTCTGGCTTTCCTGACATGATGTATGAAGAATTCTACATTAGATTAGGTGGTATCTGTGATGATAACTCTGCGCTGAGGTGTTAATGTTCCAGTTGCAAAAATTGTAGTTTTGAGGTGTGTGTAAATTTGGATTATGGTGTAGAATTTGGAATTGAAAAGGGTGTTTTCCTGCTGGTGGGGATGATACACAGAGATCTTTAGGTGAAAGGAGCTAGAATAGGCCAAAATGCATTATAGACATGAGTTAAATTTGGCCTTTCAACACCACTGTGAACGGGCTGGTATTATCTTCTAGTTGGTGGAGAAATTTAGGTATGGTTTAGGACCATCTTAAATCACATAGGCAGCCCTGAAAATATAAGGCAGAATGCTTGTCTGCCACCCCTATAAACTGTATGCAGTGTTGTTATAGCTGTGATGGTCCCATGATATTAGAGAGGCAAGGTGGGTGAGGTAATATCTTTTATTGGACCAACTTCTGTTAGTGAGAGACAGAAATGCTTTTGAGCTCATACAGAGGTCGTCATCTTCCGGTCTCGGATCTGATATCTTCCATTGTTCTATATAATCCCAAGCCTGAAGAAGAGCTCTAAGCTCAAAAACTTGACTCTCACCAACAGAAGTTGGTCCAATAAGAGTCAAGTTTTTGAGCTTAGAGCTCTTCTTCAGGCTTGGGATTATATATAACAATGGAAGATATCAGATCCGAGACCGGAAGACGACCACCTCTGTATGAGCTCAAAAGCATTTCTGTCTCTCACTAACAGAAGTTGGTCCAATAAAAGATATTACCACACCCCCCACACCCTTTGTCTCTCTGACTCCCATAAACTGACCACTAGTCAGTGCTTTCTACATTTGATGACAAGAAGTTGCCAATTAAACAGGTTTTGCTTTTGGAAATCATAACACTTGTTTCAGTACGCAGTTCCCGTGGTCAAGTATGACCGGAAAGGATACAAGGCAAGAGTGCGGCAGCTACTTCTCACCCAGAATGCCATCTTCATAGTTGAAGAAGCCAAAATCAAACAACGAATTGACTATGCCAATCTGACAGGTAAGGCAACTGCAGGACACGTGATTTTTGCTCACTTAATGATTAAAGGTGGGCGTGAAGACTCCAGATGTTTGAGTGATCTGTACATAAGAAGGCAGAGTGTTAGATATAGAATAGTCTTTTCACTTTGATATCCTGAAATTGGGATTTCCCAGAATTAAGCTCCTACTAGTGCGCATTGTAAATATTCTTTGTACAAGTGCGATTTTTGGGATGATTCCACAGTTCATCAACTACATACACTTGCTACAAGGGAGTTTCACAGTCTCCAAACACCAGCCAGAACAGTGTTAGTCCATCAGCTTTTTGGGACATTGTTTAGTTTTTCAGGCCTCAGGCGTTTAAAGATTATTGTTGGCATTTGTGTAAAAGTTTATTGGTTTGGATATGCTAGAAAAATGCTAACAAAGTCAAATGCTATTCAGAAATAATTGTACCCAGTTCAGCTCTTGGCTAATGTACTGTGATCACTACTTGGCTTTACCTTGCCTGTGAAATCTCTTCAGACCTACTTACTCCCACCCCCACCCCCTCTTAGTTCCAAAACTTCCTACAGTCCCAGACACTGCAGTCTGCAGCATTATTGCAAGTCCCCTTTCCTTCTTTCTCACCTAGTTGAGTAATTCACTACTGCATTGCTCCAGTCCTGACCTAACAGTCTTGTATTGCAGACATAGTTGCCAACATTTTAAAAAAGTTTTCAAGGGCAACACTAATTCAGGGGTTTGGGTCCCACAAGCCCCTATCATTGCAGGGCTGACCATGTGTTTATTTCAGTGAAAATTAGGTTATTTTAATTTGAATGTCCTAATCTCGGGCTGCAAAATGTTTGCATTTTAGATTTTAATCTGAAACACTTCTAACCCCCAGTATATATTAAAAACCAAAAACATCCAAACCCTTTCAAAACAAAATGATATACCGCACACAGTTCTGGACATGGAAGAGAATGAACCATACATGACAGACGTTAATGCACAACTGGAAGGTGCTCAGATACTATGGTGATAAAAACAGTATAAAAACCTACGTACAATAGAATTTCTGCATACTTCAAATTACCTGGGTGGGCCCATTAGGGTGTGTTTGGGGGAAGACTGTAGGTTCAGTCTCCCCTTCATCTCCATTTACATTTTAAGGAGAAGATGGCAGGTCTGCTCTCTTGTAACATACTCAGGGGCATTTGTCCTCATATGGTCCTCAGTGAAGTCCTCATTCTCAGGGATAACTTAGGCATTTCCTGACTGTTGTTTTATATTCTCAAACATAGCAATGCCATTAATATATGTTTATATTTAATATAAATTTACATTTTGGTTTCTGAGCGATTTATTGGGAGATAGGGACAGAACAATAAGGGGCTGTTCCATTATCTTCCAATTGGAGCACCATACAACTTATTTGTCACACTCATGGAAAATTTCTAAAATGCTTGGAAAATTGATGGAGTTCTTTGTACTCAGTTCAGGCTTCACAAGGATCTAGTATGCAGACTGTCTAGGCGTCACAATATATTGGAGTCAAATGGCGTTTCTGTTTTGCAGGAATCTCAGTCAGCAGCTTGAGTGACAGTTTGTTTGTGCTCCATGTGCGCTGTGAGGATAACAAACAGAAGGTAGGGGAACCTCATCTGTGTCATTTACTGTCTCACTATCCGTAAGTGTTGAACGTCCCAACCTGTATGAAACAGCTGCAGGTCCTGAGTTTTGGGAAGAAGGAGAGAGGGAGTATTCAGAAGAGCTAGAGAGAAGATATAAATAGATGGAATGCAGGATGGAACCTAAATCTAACTTACTCTTGATTTGTCACCTCTTTCTAATTGGGTTGGGGTTTTTTTTCTTGTTTTTTGTCATTGTCCTGTACTACAGAGATGGGTTCCCGCATAGGCGCCGACTTCCCCTCTGCCCCGTGGGTGCCCCACCCCTGCATCACCCTCGCCCTACCCGAATTCCACCCCCTTCCCCGAAGTCCCGTCCCCGCCCCACCCTGCCTCCTCCCCCTCTCTTCTGGAAAGTCCTAAGCACTGCCAAACAGCTGTTAGGCGGGGGGGTGGTACTGGAATGGGACACAGGACACTTGGGGTGGGAGGGGGGAACTTGGCTGTCAGTGGGTGCAGAGCACCCACTAATGCAGCACCCACAGAGTCAGCGCCTATGGGTTCTTGATGGATGTTCCAGCAGTTTGGATTGATTCTGTATCTTGGCTTATTACTGACAGCCTCAGAAGTGTTTGAGTCCATAGTGTGTATCGGGAGATTTACATTATGATATATATATGTCGTGGACTTCTCCAGCAAGTCAAGCTCATACAAATACAGACTATCCTGCAGGTCCATGGGGGTAATTCTAGGTTCTTATACACTGAAATAAAATCTGTTATGAATTAGTGATTACAAAGATCTTTTATGGCTTTTTTCAGGGAGATGTTGTACTACAAAGTGATCATGTCATTGAGACACTAACCAAAACTGCCATGAGTGCTGACAAAATCAATAATGTCAATATCAGTCAAGGCAGGTGAGTTAAGAAAGAAGTTCCTTTTTTGTTCTAAATAGGGTACTCTGTTCAAGCCTTGTTGGAAAGTGAAAAGAGTGTTACAGTTAATCTAAACAAATGATTGACTTCAAAACCTACTTAACTGTATGTTACTAATTACGTTCTCACAGAAGTAGCAGATCACTTGTCACTGCTGCATGATGAGACTGTAGCTGTACTGACTACCATGCTAGCCATGACATCATTACTTTTCTGTCACTGACAGAGTGATGCGTCGCTGTGGCAACACGGAGCCTGTAACAATAAGGAGTACAGTAGTTCTTCGCGTACTTACTCAGGTTCATTCCATGTCAGGTGTGTGTGCTCACCACATGCACTGGTGCTGGAAATTTTCCCCCAGTGGAATCCACAGGACCAGCTCCAGTGCCCTCTGGAGTTTTGCGTGTATCACCAGTACAAGGAACACTGCCAGTTTCCCTTGTCCCCCTCCCCACCCTTTCAATTCCTTCTTACTGCCAGTGACAGTGCTGGAACATCCTCCTGCTTTGGCAAGGAACTTAGCTTAGGGACAGGGCTTGCCCCATGTCCCCGGACTTCAAACCGCTTGAGCGGTGCAAGAAGCCCATGCCAATCAACGATCCCCACCAGAGCTGCTTGAAGTGCCTGGGGGAGACCAATGTGCATGACAAGTATAGAATCTGAAAAGGATTCAAGCCACGCACTAAGAAGGAGCGAGACATAAGGCTGAGAGTGCTGGTGCCCATAGTCGCGGCATTGCTCCCCTGCACCGCAACGCTCAGCATCACGCCAGCGGTCTCTGGAGCTGTGCTGCCAGTCTTCAGAGACCACCCAAGTCCTCAGCACCGATCTCTGGAGTTTTGGCACTGGTCCCCAGACTCGTGGCAACGATCACCAGACACTCAGTGTCAGCCTCCTGAGGCACACTATCAGTCCCCAGAAACCCGGCACCAGTCCCTGAAGCCACAGTGCCGGTTCCCGCGGTCCCACTCTGTCACCGGAGCCCCGGCACCGATCCCCAAGCTTGAGGCGTCCATCGCCAGAATACCATTGCCAATTTCCCCCGAGCACCATCGCCAGACACGTGGCACCCTGATATGGAGCTGCGATACCACTCCCCAGTTGCAAAGCACTGGATCATCTGGTATGTTGGGGAAACAGAAGCGGTGGCACTGACCTGATCACCAAGGGAAGACCTTCCTCCTCAGGCTCTGAGCATGAGGAAGTCACAGGGGCCAGGCGCACTCTGCAATGCCAATGGGTTTTCCCCCAGGACTGCCAACAAGCACATGGCCCCAGAGCCAGTGGCCTGCACCCTGGCAGTTTTGAAACCCATGGGGCAGTCTCCCACCATTGCAGAGTCCCAGGTACAGCGCTCGGTGTCTGTGGCATCGGAAAGATGGTTGGCAACGGTCTCCTGACTGCCTCAGACAAGGGGTCACTTCAGGGTACTCAGGAGCCTCCACCAGCTTTGGATGAGGCTGCCCCAGCCGGGGAAGTGGAGTCGGTCCCTTCCCTGCTTCTAGCCTCATCTTCCTCACCCGATGAGGCAGGGATGGGACCATCACACGCGGTGCCAAGAACTACTTAAGCATGTGGCCACTACACTTGGACTGGAAGCAGAGGAGTGTTGGAACCAGCTGACACCATATTTGACATCTTGGCTGTAGTGGCCCTATTGAGGGACAGACACCCTGCCTGTCTATGAGGGTGTCATAAAACTGGTCAAGGTCTTATGGCAGACCCTAGCCTCTCTGTCCCCTCTTGCAAAGCATGCAGAGAGAAAATACTATGTCCCTGCTAAGGGCTTTGAGTATCTTTATTTCCACCCCTCCCCGAGTTCTTTGGTTGTATCTGCTGCCAATGAGCAAGATAGGAAGGGTCAAACCAGTTCAACCCCCAAAAATAAAGACACAAAGAAGCTCAATCTTTTCCGCAGAGAAGTTTATTCAACTGCCAGCCTCCACTTGCGTGTCGCAAACCACCAAGCCCGGCACAGGAGGTATGATTTCAATGTGTGGCAATCCATGGCGAAGTTTGCAGACTCACTGCCACAGGAATCCAGGCAGGAGTTTCTGGCCATACATAAAGAGGGTAAGACTGAGGTGAGGGCTTCCCTCCAGGAGGCCTCTGACGCAGCCAACTCCGCAGCCAGAACGATGGTGTTGGCCATTTCAACAAGATGGGTATCATGGCTGCAGTCCTCAGGCCTTTCCACGGAGGTCCAGCAGTCCATTCAGGATCTCCCTTTTTTATGGATTGAATGTGTTTCCTAAACAGATGGTTGCATGGTCTGAAAGACCTTAGGGTTACATTACACTCCCTGGGCCTTTATACTCCTGTGCCTGCAAGGAAGCGATTTAAACCCCAGCAGCCTCAGAGATTTGTAGGCCAGACCAGATCAGAGCCCTACTGAAAGAAGCACTGGCCACATTCACCCAGTCGGGCTCTACCCAGTACACACCTGGAAATAAGCAGACACTTTGAGGTCGCCCCCAAGGGCGACCTCCCAGTCTACAACCAGGATCCAAGCACCCTTTTATTTTCAAATGGTCTCTTTCCCTACCTCCCTGCTTGGGCCACTATAACATTGGATCAGTGAGTGAGTGCTCAGCACCATAACAGTGAGATACACCAATTTTTTTCCATCCCTTCTTCTCCCCACCCTTCCCTGTCCCTCTTCAGGGACCCTTCTCACGAGTTACTGCTCGCCCAGGAGGTGCATGCCCTGTTGTGGGTGGGGGGCCATATAGGAAGTTTTCAAAAGAACTGAGAAGGAAAGGGTTTTACTCCTGCTGCTTTCTGATACTGAAGGCCAAAGGGGGTCTACAACCAATCTTGGCCCTGCAAGGCCTCAACAAATATCTCAAAAGTTGAAGTTCCACATGGTCTCTTTGGCCTCCATCATCCTCTCCCTGGATCCTGGAGACGTGTACGTCTCAACTTAAAGAATGTGAACTTCCATATTTCTATTTTCCATGGGAACAGAAGGCTCCTATGATTCGTCGTCGGGCAGACTCACTGCCAATTTACAGTGCTCCCATTCGGCCTAGCAACAGCCCCAAGAGTGTTTACAAAATGTATGGCAATGGTCACAGCCTACCTCAGACATCAGGGTGTTCAAATTTACCCATACCTTGACAATTGGCTCATCAAGGGTCACTTGAGAGTACAGGTCTGTAGTCCAAGCCACGTGCCAAGTGCTGGGCCTGTTGATAAATGAACAAAAATCAACACTGGTGCCAGTGCAAAGGATAAGAGTTTATAGAAGTCCTCGACTCTACTCGCACCAGAGCCTTCTTACTGGAAGCCAGATTCTTGTGCAGTGTTGGATCTGATTGTCTAAGTCACAACCCATCCGCTCAGCAAGCCCAGGTATGCCTCGGACTGCTAGGGCACATGGCAGTATGCACCTATGTGGTTCAGCACGCAAGACTGCAATCTCAGACCACTGCAGATGCGGCTGACGTCCATCTACTCCCCAGTCAGGCATCACTTGGACAAGTTCCTCACAATTCCACTACAAATACTTACCTCCTTTGCATGGTGGTTGAACCCACACAATGTAACCAGAGGAGTTCCGTTTGCAACCCCATGGTCCCTGGTGTCAGATGCCTTGGGGTTGGGAGCCCATCTTGGTCCCTCAGGACTCGAGGCTTATGGTGCCAACAGGAGCTGTTGTTAAATATAAAGGTCAGAGAGCTCAGGGCCATCCATCTGGCTTGTGAAATATTCCTTCCCCAGCTCTCAGGCAAGGTAGTGCAAGCGTTGTCAGCAAACATGGGGGAGCGTGGTCATTGGCCCTCTGCCCAGAAGCCCTTAGCCTGTGAGACTTCTGTATCCAACACACTATCTATCTGGAAGCCTTGCTTCCCCGGGGTCCGGAACACCCTGGCAGATCGCCTTAGCAAGTCCTTCTTCTCTCACCGTAAGTGGTCCCTCCACCTAGAGGTCATCAGGACCATCTTCCAGAGGTGGGGAACTCCTCAAATGGACCCATTGACTACCAGGCAAAACAGAAAATGCTACCAGTTAAGTTCCCTGCCAGGTCTCGACAGCGGTTCACTATCCAATGCCTTTCTTCTATCATGGGCAGGCAACCTGATGTATACCTTCCCACCAATCCCACTCATCAACAAGGTCCTCCTGAAGATAAAGACAGACTAACCGTGAGTCATTATGATAGCCCCAGCATGGTTTTGCCAGCATTGGTTTGGCATGCTCATGGATTTAGCGGCGGCAGCCCTTTGGACATTTGCCAACCACCCAGATCTGCTCTCGTGGGACCCGAACCTTGCCTCCCTACTAAACCTGACAGCATGGATGCTGTATGGCTAAGCCTCGAGGAACAAAACAGAAAACCCTCCACCAGAGCAACTTGGCTAAGTAGAAACAATTCACCTGCTGGGCATCTGAATGGAACTTTTCTTCAGCTCAAGTCTTTTTTTACAATCCATTCTGGAATACCTGCTCCATTTAACGCACCAAGGTCTGACACTCATCAGTCAAGGTGCACCTGGCAGGCATATCGGCTTTCCACTCTCACATCCAAGGTAGATCAGTCTTCTTACAAGCAATGATGATGGACCTGCAGAAAGAGTCTTTCAAGGCGTTTAAAGAATCTCTTAAATGCCGCAGGTCCATGATCCGGTTCCCTAACGGGATCTCAACCTGGTCCTTGCCAAGCTCACTGGTCCTCCCTTAGAGGCCCTTGCCTCCTGCTCTCTTACATCTTTTGTGGAAGGTCACCCTCCTTGTAGCCATCACTTTGGTGAGACGAATCTCCAAGATTAAGGCCCTGACCTCAGAATCCCTCTGTTACGGTGTTGTACAAGGACAAAGTCCAACTGTGCCCCAACCCAGCCTTCATGCCAAAGGTGGTATCGCAGTTCCATGTCAGTCAGGGTATCTTCCTGCCAGTGTTCTTCCCAAAACCATAAAATTCCAACAAGGAGATGCGTTTGCATATTCTGAACATCAGATATGCCCTGGCCAACTTTGAGCCAACCAAGCCCTTCTGCAGGTCTACTCAACTTTTCATTGTGGTGGCTGACAGGATGAAGGGTCTCCCAGTGTCATCTCAGAGAATTTTCTCCTAGATCACCACCTGCTTGTGGATTGAGCTACCACTGGAGGGACTCAAGAACCTGAGGAGAGACCACGACCAGTCTGTCTATATGGTCCCGGTTCGGTCTGCACACAGGGAGGGTGGGTGGGACAGAAGGAGGGAACAGAATTGGAGAGAATATCCCAATTCTACAATGCTCAGGACCCAGTGGTCTGAAGTTACTTGAGCCCAGGCATGGTAGAAATGGTATAGATGGTTCACAAAGGGAGGAGCAGGATCCGGGCATTGAACTGGTGCTCCATCCTCGGGTGCACCTTCAAAAGTTTGGCTTTGAGCTCGAAGGCTGCTTAGCTGAGCCCTAGCCCTGGCCGAAGGAGGACTGAGATTGGTGCCTCCTGTTACTCCTGCCGTGCTTCCTAGCAGAGGTCCCCAGTCAGGACATCTTTTTGTCACACTATGCCATCACCCAGCAGGCTAGAGATGATGTTGTGTTTGGTAGAGCAGTGCTTCAGTCTACAACTCTGTGAACTCTGGCCCCTCCTCCTGGGGACTGCTTGGAATCACCTACTTGGAATTGACATGAGCAATCACGCAAAGAAGAAAAAACTGTTATCTACCTTTTGTAACTCTTGTTCTTCGAGATGTGTTGCTCATGTCCATTCCAAGACCCATCCTCTTCCCCTCTGTCGGCGTAATCCGGCAAGAAGGAAATGAAGAGGCGGCGGGTCAGCAGGGCCAGAGCTCCACAGCCGACCCGATGAGTATTGCTAGGGAAAAACTTTCTGACGATTGTGCATGCGGCATGCACGCACCTACTTGGAATGGATATAAGCAACACATCTTGAAGAACAACACTTAAAGAAAAACCTGTTTTTTCTTTGAGATGTGTTGGGTCATGGAATGGACATGAGCATTCTCCTTCCCCTGAGTCGGAGTTCTGGCAAGGAAATGAGGGGAGGGGCACAGCGGTCTCCCTTATACCAGCGCATACATGGGCGATTCTGGATACCACTGGGGGAAAAGCTTTAGGCACCAGTGCATGTGGGGCGCATATACACCTGACATGGAATGGACACAAGGAACACATCAACAGTTGAGAGAGGCACGTAACCATTTTTGGAAGTATTTGCATTGTACTGTAGCATTAAGCAAGTGTTGCTGTGCTCAGAGACAGACAAACATTTCCTGTAAAATAGCCACAATTATACTGATCATGAACAAGTTGGGAGTTAGCTAAGATACCACTTACAAACCATGTGAGGACTCTTCCTTTGTTTCTTTCAGCATAAAATTTACAATTGGGCAAGGCAAAGAAGGAATAATTGACTTTACTTCAGGATCTGAACTGCTCATAGCCAAAGCCAAAAATGGCCACCTTGCTGTGGTAAGTGTCTTCTGTTGTAAGAGTTTGCACAGCTTGAGAAGGAAAGTAATTAATCTAAATGTGTTTAGAAAAGTGGGTTTTAAATTATGGTAGTCTGTGTTTTATACAGCATCCCTGACACACGTCAAGTCCCCTACACAACACAGGAAGCATTTGCATCCCAACCTCTCTCCCATTCTGAGACATTTGAGGGCAGCACACTTCTTTTCCTGCAATTACCAGAAATTGTTCAGACCTGGCCATGCTGCTTCTCTACCTGTAGTGATGCAGCTCAGTGTTCCAAACCCACATTATAAAGTGTTGTTTTTAGAGCAGCAATAAGAAAAAATCCTTTACCCCAATCTCAGCTCCCCTCTGGGACTGAAATAGCCATATTGCGGCTTGAACAGGACTACTTGTCATACTCCTCCAGATTTGTTCCCCTCTGCTATCATGTCACAGCAGGCCAAATGGAGCAGTGTGAAGGCTCCATCTGTGAGACCCCCTTTCAGGAGCCACAGAAAGGGGAGCTCTCCCATATTCACAGCACAGAGGTCCTCGCTGTGCCAGCTGAATAGAGCTGTCTGTTCTGCTGGTTGGGGTCCCCAATGTGCAAACATGCTAAGATTCCTCAGGGGAGGAACCCAGCAAATTGAACAATCCTTTCACGTCAAAGACTCTCCAGAGGTAAGTCCAAACCCATTGAATCTAAAGTCTCCATCCCAGTTTCAGACTGGTCAAGAAGTCAGTCCCAGAAGGGAAATAACTTTCCACCCCTCTCCCCCCTAAGGTGGAACCATCTAAGATAGCAGCCCTACAGATTGGGGTTTTGAGGAGGGCAAGTGAGAGGAGAGTTACTTATTCACATAAAACAGAAGACTTTACATAACAGAATTGTTGGAATTTGGCCAGGACACTGAAACCAGCATCCCTTTTCTGGGCTATGGACACCTTCCATAGCCCCAAGTGGTCAAGGCCCCTGTTTGCTCTTATGCCTATATGATAATGTATCCCAAAATATTTTATGATTTTCAATCCTTTGGGACTGTCCATAGTGTTTGCCAATTAAAAAAGTTTATGTGGACTCAGTTTCTACCACATGGAACAAGCAAAGCAGATCTTCCTCCACTGATAACCCTGGTAGAAGTTCCAGGCTAAACAGTTGGGAGTCTGCATGAGATTTAAGAAATACTGTCTCCCTGACTTCCTGCACTGGCAAATCGGTGCGTTTGCTTCCTGATTTACAGAATCTGGCTGAACTTGTTAGATAGGACAAGTTCTTATTTATTCTGCATATCATACGGGGTAACTCTGCTCCAGTCCAGACTTCAGTATCTTCATGGGGTAATTGTTAAAAACGTTTGCAGTATCTTTGTTTCCATTCTAGATTCTTTGCCTTTCTCCTCTTCAGGTTGCTCCTCGTTTGAATTCTCGATGATAACATTTGTCAGCAGGAAGGGATCTGGATTGCCTTTTATACAAGTGGCTGGACATAGTGGCCTGCAGTTTTTTTTTGTTTTGTTTTTGTTTTTGCTGCTTTGCTCATTTTCTTAATAGTTACCAAAGAACTACACTTCCATAAAACAAAGTGAAAACAAGAGAATGTAATCTGAAACTACCCCAAAAAAAGCACCCTTCTCTTTCCCCCTCCAACTACTTGGGTCTGAGTTTGTTTCCACAGCTGGGGCTTGTGAAACTCATGTACTCGGCTGGCCTCGGGGGGAGTTAAGGTTGTCAGAGACCAAGCCCTGAAGTGAAATTACCAGCTTTTTCTCATCTGTCCTGATACATACATACGAAAGCATGATCATAAGAAATATGAAGTGGCAGATCTGTATTGGCCAACTCAATAAAGTGCCAGACTTTATCATCTGAGAACATTTTATGAAGAATTTTGCTTTGTCACTTTCTGATGCTTTGTATAAAAATAGTAAAAAGCCATATTATATAAATGAGTAAAACCCTGTAAATATTTTTTAGCTCAGTGGGTGAGTTGCACTATAAAAAGCAGAGAGTCTATGGGAACTTTTGAGCTTTTTAAAAACAATTATGGAGGTAATGTAGCAACTGTACTCTTTTAAAGCACCCTTCATGTGGAACCTGCCTTCCAAAGGTGTCCCCTTTACCCTTTTCTTCTTGTACTGTAATGCCTGTTTCTTATGCCTAAACATGTGCATAAAAGACTGCCTCCTTTTTGCAGATACACACAACTCTTCCTCCCTCCCCTCCACCTGAAAGAGCATGTGTGTTTATTGGTCCTGGCCACATGGCTGGTATTGGTGAAAGATTCACAAGTGACCTGTTCTGTTAAAGCCCTTGGTCTCTCTGCCCAAGCTGCTATTTGCTGCAGTTACTCAGCAGCACTGTAGGAAAATCGCTGCATATTGGCAGGAGTACCCAGGCATTTGCAGTCTCAAACACACCCAGGGCTTAGACATAGCCTTCCACAAACAAACACTGTTTTAAATGGAAACAGGTGGTTTATTCATCCCCACCTGGATTACTGCTTGGCCACATGGTGCCTGCACTTTGTGGAATCTTGCCATTAAATTCCATGCTATATCATTTTACTCTGAACTGTGTCTGTTAAAATATTCACCAAAACTGCACTAGAGGAAGAGCACTACTGAGAAAAAAAGCACTAAATATGAAGGGTTTGGGTTTGTTTGTTTTTTGTTATACATAAATTTAGGAGGAAAAAGCTTGGTGGTGAATGCTTTCTAGTAAACAGCTGAATCACAGTGAGATGCAACTGCCACAGTCAACATTCTCCTGGTAAAGATAGGCTGCAAGGCACCATGTACTTGCCTTCTTTGGGGCAGAGCATGCCTTCACAATTCCATCTGTAATCATGGGACAGTGCACACCAGTGGCAGCACGTTTGGCCTGCCAATGAGCTCACTCTAATACTTTTTTTCTACTTCATGTGCTATCAGATAAACACTGCCTCAAGCATGGAATGCTGTACACCCTCTAGTGTATATACTGTATTAATGCTGTATACACTCAATGATGTAATCCTAAAAGTCTGCTCAATAAACTTTTTTTTTTTTTTTTTTTTTTACAAAAAAGCTGAAGCTTTATTTGAGTCATTTTTGTTTATTGTTAAGCATTTCTACTAAAGGCTATGTAACAGGTGAACTAAAGTGAGTTTGTTAGCAACTACCCTAAAAACAGTAACATTCTTACTTTTATGTGACTGAGTGTAGTAAGTAAGGCAACACCCATGAGCAGTAGTTTATTATCTAACCCCCTCAGCTGTAACTAGGGGTGTTAACAGGAAGGATCTCCTATCATGTAGCTACAGCCTTTTGGGGAGGTGGTGGACCTATGCCAATAGGAGAAGCTCTCCAACCACTGTAAGTAGCATCTTCCTTAAATGCTGCAGTGTAGACAAACTCTAAACCTGTGCCTTAGAGAAACATAAAACCTGTAACTAAAGAGAGGTGGGATGAGGAGAGAAAAAGCAGAATTTATTACAATAGGCATGTTTCTCATAGTGTTCTGCAATGAACTAGTCTTAGCCCAATATTAGGCACTAGCTTTAATTACTGAGCTGGAAAGAGACCTAAAATCCCTTAGTAAAATGTGCATGTAACAAAAGTTGAGGCCACAGTAAATAATGATGGTGGCCAGGTATTTATGACCTGACCCATTCAATAAAGTGGGCTCACCTGACTCACATACACATTTTAGTATAGCCAATAGCAATATTACACATCCAGGCATAAAGACTATCCCAGTTTACATGATGAAGCACTACAGGCTACCAAACAGTAAATTAGGCCTGGTCTACAATTCAGTTTTGTTGACAGAGCAGTGAAAACACTGATATTCTGCTACTAATTTAACTCCACTCATACACTAACATAATAAAAAACCCTCAGTGAGTGGTGTAGGTCTTTTTGCAACTATGACCATGTCTACACTAAAGTTGAGCTACTCTGTGGAAAATTAAAGGTAACAAGATGGAATCTGGAGTCAAATGGGCAAATCACATGTCAATGGCTGCTTCACTTAGTCATAGCAGAGGCCATTACCCATACTCTAGTTAGACCATCCTCAGGAAGTCCATTAGATGCAGATAAGCTTCTTCCAGGTCCACTGTGTTAATTGATGAGCTATCACTTGACTACTTCATTCACAATGTAAGTATTACCAAAGGAGCAAACATTTGCAACACAGGTAGTTAATATTCATAACTTCAGATACAAAATGGTGAATACATGCAAGTAGCATAATCATTCAACAAGTCAGCTTTTCCATAGACAACTTACATCCCCTAATTGCAACAAATCTTGAACAAAATATGTAACAGAGGTAGAAACAGTGATCTCCATGGTCATATTTTGATCATAACACATCATTGTCAGTCCACGCTGCTTTGGATAGTTATCAGGCAGAACCAGTCATCAGCATTGGATGCATGCTGTCTGGAAGGGTAGTTGAAGCATGAAGGAACATATGAATCTTTAGTGCAGCTGGCACGTAAATATGTTGTGATGCCAACTACAACACTGCCATGTGAATGTGTGTTCTGCTTTTCAGGTGACATTTTAAACAAGATGCAGGCAATATTTCCCACAACTATAAACAAACTTGTTTGAGCAACTGCTTGAACAAGAAACAGGGCTCAGGGGACTTGTAGGCTCTAAAGTTTTACATGGAGTGGGCTCCCTGCTTTAAAAAAAACAAAACAATTCTACAATTGTAAGTTCAACTTTCATGATACAGAGACTGTACTACAGTACTTTTATTAGGTGAATTGGAAAATACTATTTTTTGCCTTTTACAGTGCAAATTCATCAAAAATATAAAGTGAGAACTGTACACTTTGTATTGTTATAATTGAAATAAATATATTTGAAAATGAGACAAACAATACCACCAAATATTGGTTGAACACTGTGCTTAATTGCCTGATTGAGATTAATTTTTAGTCATTTGATAGCCTTAGTGTATCGTAATGTTCTAATTCTGGAAAGGGCTGGTGGGAGATAGCTCTGAGGCAACAGAGAGCAGCTAGCTACTAACCCTGCATTTGTTCTAGGTAACACTTACAGGAGGTATTTTCTCCCACTGTACTTCATGGCCAGCTTCAATTTGCCATTTGACCTGTATTTCTTTCTATAGCATCTGGCAGGATCCAGGTTTCTTAGTTTATTTTTCTGACAACCCAGAATAACTTCAGCTTCTTTTCATATAAGTCCCATCATATCAGTAAGATGGCCAAGAACTTGCATCATCTGATCCAAAAGCTTCATACAACAGCCCTGTACGCCCCTCCCCCCTGCTGCCTCCAGAAAATGGTTGAGGGACCATACTTGCAATTCCGTCTACTCATGTAAGGCATTGCTTTTGAAAGCATGCAGGGGGACCTAGGATGTCAGATGACAGTTCATGTTTGTTTTTATGAAGGAGGGGGCTGACAATATCTGGCTGGACTTGGCTGCCTGTGAAGGGCCTGTATAGTGAGATGACCACTCCTTCAGGTAAAAATCTCTCCCCCTTAGAAACACCGAGTCCCTAACCACCAGGGATATTTTCACTACTGAAGATAAATGTGGCTATCGGGTTAAATTCTGACTGTTGCCCACTAAGGAACTGTCTGGCCTCCTAATATGGAGGCCAGGGAGATCAAGAGAAGTAAATAAGGGATGGGCTGAGGCCCCTTAGTACTTGCCAGTTCTTCTACAGCTGGACCTGCTGTCCCTCTCATCACTCCATAGTCACCTGCTGGGCAGAGAAGGTGGTGAAGACAAGCACCCTGTAACAGAATCTGGGAACAATGGCATTAGGACATGGCAATCAGCAGCAGCCGCTGATCACAACCACCTGTTATTTTCCCAGTCCTTTAAAGGTGGCATAAAATCCCTATCCCATTATTCAGTCTTTCCAGCATGCACAATATACAGCTATACCTTTATCTGGGGCAGCTGCAGACCTCCCAGGCATTATTTCACAATATGCAGTTCATTCTTCTGAGTCTAGCTCACCTTTAAAAAAAATATATGTATTTTACTATTTGATTCTCTGTGTAGGTGTGCAAGGTAAATATACTAATTTTATTAGTTTATTTCCCCTTTGGCAGTTTGCCTTATCATCCTGCTTCAGCAGCAGGAGCAAAAATGGACTCCCAATACTCTGAAAATGTTTCAAGTGGCTAATGCTCTCCTGTTCTCAAAGAAACTGGGTTTATTTGTCTCCCTATGTCACTGTCTCTCAATGTAGGCACTTGCCTGGAGCTAACCCTAGAACCTCTCTAGGCAGGATCCACATCAGACAGATGTGTCTTTCTCCTGGAAATCTCACCTTGGAATAACAGTATGGGGGCACCTGGTATAGAAGAGGCAGCAGGGAGAGAGGACTGGGCTCAAATGCCCCTTACCACATTCTTTGGTGGTTGTATCGTCCATACTCTGTCTGGTCCCCTCCATCCACAACCTGAAGGCTGAGAGGCAGCTGAGCTCCATAGTCAAGGGGTGTGTGGCTGCTGGTGTGGGTTGTAAGGACTCAGGAGTGACCTCCCATCTGGTATGCTGCCCTTCAACTTCATTCCTCTCATGGAGATAGAAGTGGGGCTGCTTTCCCTGGAGCATGTTCTTTTCCAATCTGCTGCCTCTTTTTTCCTGCCTGAAGGGGAACCCTATCCAATCTGGGCTGCTTCTTACCCAGTGGACCTACCTTCTCCCAACTTGCTTGGCATGGGGGAGAAAGGGCATGCAGAGGCAACTCCACTTAGGATGTAATTTTTCCTCAGCCCAGCCCAACTGCAGAATCAGCTGAGCTCCCAACAAATGGAGCTGAGGGGACAATTTCCCCCAGCAAAAGCAAACAGCCATGGGACACAGCTGGTTAACATTGCTGAACCACGTTTTAGTTTAAAAATCTGAAATACAGTTTGGAATTTTTCTCAGAACACTGTGGCAGCAAAGAGGGTATGGTTGAGCCTGCCTGCTGCTGTGACAGCAGGAAAAAAAAAATGAGGGAAATTCCAGAGGCAGGGCAGTACCCCACAGCCAGTGACTGACAGATCTGGTTCTGGCTCCAAGCTGCATGCAGCTGAAGAACCCCATTGTAACAGATCTGGCACAAACAATGAGCTAACATACAGCCTGTGTTACATACACTAATGGCTCCAGTTCTTTAGAAATGGGGACTAAGTTTCAAAAGTGATCAGCAATTTTGGGTATTCAACCACAGACACCTTAAAGGGGCCTGATTTCAAAAGGGTCTCAAGTTGGGCACCCAAAATCTAGTAACCTGTGAAAATCCATCATACTATAGAAACAAGCCCTTCAAAAGCTCAGTGAGTCCATCTGAATTTCCTTTACCAAATACTTGTTACTAGTGTTTAAATGTAAGCCATCCTGCATGTATTTTTTTCATTCCCACTATTGCCCTCCCCCCTCCTTTGAAGTGTTCAAATTTTCCTGCTACTTGTAATGTAGGAAAGTCTACTCTAGCTAATCCAAGTATAAAAGAGGAACTCACAGTAATATTTGGCATTTTTTAATTTAGGTTTGTTTTATTTAAGTTTAATGTTAATTCCATGCTGTGTTTCAGTAAGAACAATACAGATTCTGTATCTGTGGCTCCAGTCAGATATCCAGTAGTACAAATTAGCTTCAAGTTACACATACTGAACAAAAGAGGTTGAGCGAGCGAAGGGGAATAGGGATGGGGAAGGGAAAAAAAATATTGAACACGCATGCAGGCTTTTCAATGCCACCTTCAATGCTAACCTGCTTTGAGGAAAAGTAAAAAGTAGGCAAGAATGAGCAGCCACGGATTGTTGAACTGTTACCAGCACCATATTTTTCAGCAACATTTCAGCAGTTTGGAAACTTCTTTTAAACAGTAAAATCACTACAATAAACGTTCCAATGCAACCTGAAACTTCAAGCTAAACACCCAATTAAGTTTAAACACTGGTATAAAATTCAGTTTAAACAATTATAAAAAAGGAAAAATGCCACCACATGCGCCCTACAGTGCGATAACAAATCTCTCCCCTAAAAGTCTAATGGCTTTCAGATGTAATATTCACTTCTAATAATAATCATCACATCTGGCAGAAGACAATACAGTAATGCTGAAAAAACCTTTATGCAGTCCTGTTAGTGTCTTAAAGAACCTAAAAGCTGGCACCAGTAAAATCCACAGAAATTCACTCTTGCCTTTAAGAACTTTTAAACTGTGTAAAAAAAAGAAAAAAAAAAAAGAAAAAAAAGAAACCCAATAGGGCAGGAACCTAAATTCTGAGTCCCAATGTAAAAGTCAGATTTGGTGGTTCTCAGAGTGACACTGAGGGATTTGTTGGGGAGGGTGGGTGTGGTCAGAGATGGGTTCTCTTGTTGGCCTTGGTGTCTCACTGGTTTTCATCTTCCACATCCTGCAGCGCTTCTTTATTCTGTTCTTCACCTACAAAAATGTGTAAAAAAAAAGTAGTCAGCTGCTTCATCATTTCCATATAGGAGCCCTACAAAGTTGCCAACATCTTGACATTGATTGTTTTCATGCAGTTTAATCATATATAGAACATACTTATAAAACCAGTTTTAATGTAAAGTCCTTCCAAGGAAAAAGTTCTGCACTCCAAACCTGCCACATTTTACAAAACACTGAATTATGCCACAGGCTATTAGTACATGTTCCCAGCTAAAAGGACAGAGTCACCCAAGAACCAATAAAGTGACAATGAAAAGATGCACGTATGAAACTAGATGCTCTCTAAAAAGGGACAACTAAGACAAAATTATGGCGTAACTATCACACAATCCTAGTGACAACTACAACCAAACAGATCAAACTGTACTTCCCTAATAACCTCACTTTTACTATTAAAATGAAGAACGCTGACTTAAATAAAGAAATGGTGTTTAACACACTGGTATTTAGAAAATGAAACACCTACCACTCATTTTGCTTAGGCCTGATCTGCATTTGGAAATTTAGTTGGCATAGCTCTTGCTTAGGTGTGTGGAAAAAAATCCCCCATCCCCAATCAACATAGCTACATTGGCAAAAGCCCAAGTGTAGATGCAGTTCTACTGGCAAAAAAAAGTCCTTTTGCTGGTATAGTTTATTTTGTTCAGGGAACTAGTAAAAGCTATTCTGCCAAAAGAACTTGTCTGTAATGGCTGCATCTCCACTGGGAGAGTTTATGAGGACAGCTACTTCAGGCAAGCCCCTTCTAGTGTAGAGAAGGCCACCTCAGTCTCAGTGCTACAGTCAATTTTGCAAAAGAACTCCACTGAAGTTGCACAGTATATTAGTTTCACCAAACAAAATTGGTATGAATATATTTTCCAACTTTGCAACTCCAACGCAGGAAAACAAGCCCAAAATCCTGGACTTGAGGTTAAAGATCACATTTTAGGCATTTTCCCTCTCTTGCTTCTTTTTTATGTCAATTAGTTTGGAGCTATACACCTGGTCCGTAACATGCAGTGAAAAACCAGCTTTTTCATTTGAACTGTTGCCTATGAATGAGGTCTAAACTAGTTGTCCCCTCCCACTCCCCCAACTAGAAGCATGCATGCCATCTGTCTATGCCTTTTCCTGAAATCCAATGGAACTACATAAAGTGAACAATTCTAAACATATGTAAGCAAATGCTGCAACATGTGAAAGGGTCAAATCAATTGATGAAGTAATTAAGGTAGATCTTTTTCTACACAACTACTCTTAACCACAATGAAACAGTTCTGCCTCCAGGGACAACATATAAACAGGATTATCCATTCACAGTTTGCTGTAAAATCCAATCAAAGCACTCAAATGACATTTGGCTTCCAATCAAAATGCCCGTGACGGGCATCTCCAGATACAGGATTAGCACTAGGTATGGGATTAGCACAATGTAAGGGAGGTTTTGGAAGATGTAGCTTAAAAGACCTACGTGTACAAGAAAACACCACACAAAATTATATGACAGATCCACTCAATTTAAAGAGAAAAACAGTAGAAGACCTAACCCAGGAAGATGGTTAATATGTACAGAAGATCTGAACATGCTCTAACAGGCATACTTAAGCAAATACTATAAAACAGACCAAAGTGAAGTACTTTTCATGCCCAAGTATTCTTAATATCTATCCAGTCCAGTTACAAAATGCCCAAGTCAGTTTGGGTCAGTTACAATTGATGCAGGGTAGGGGAGACAGGTCATGAATGGGTAGAAGAGTGCTTAGCATTGGAATGGAGTCAGATACAAGCAATTTATCAGCTGCAGGATAGTGGTATGCAAAGCATCATTAGTGACAAGAGGAAAACTGAAGTTGAAGAACTTCACTGAGCCATGATGAGGACTTACAAAGTAGAGTTTTTGGGAAATGAACAGTTGGACTTTCCTTTAGGAATCTACATAGCAGGAAAGAAGGGGAAAACAGAAATCATATGAAAGACAACATTACAAGCATGAAAATAAATTAACAGCTTGGATATGACACATGGTTAAAAGATAGGAGATGGACAGCTGTAGAAGCCCAGTGACATCAAATGTTAAGGAACAGTGATAGAGAACCTACAGAATTCAATCAAAAGTGAACAGAAGTAGTTAAAGCCAAACTATAACTACTGTTTTATTGGGTCTTTGATTTATCAAATAAATTAGTAGTTATATAGTAAAATAAAGGCCCACCTTTTCAATTTTTTTAAGACATTTCTCAAATGTACACATAAACAGGTGTATATACATTATGCTTTTCATATACATCAGTGCCCATATTAAATGGGTTCACAATGAATAGGACCCTACCACATTCATGGCCATGAAAAACACATCATGGACCATGAAATCTGGTCTTTTTGTGCTTTTACCCTGTACTATACAGATTTTACAGTGGAGACCAGCATTTCTCAAACTGGGAGTCCTGAACCAAAAGAGAGTTAGTTGCAAGGTGATTTTTAGGGAGTCACTGTATTGCCACCCTTACTTCTGCACTGCCTTCAGAGCTGGGTGGCCAGAGAGCAGCGGCTGTTGGCTGGGTGCCCAGCTCTGAAGGCAACATCCCACCAGCAGCAGTGCAGAAGTAAGGGTGACAATACCATACCATACCATCCTGACTTCTGTGCTGCTGCTGGCAGCGACTGCCTACAGAGCTGGGCTCGCAGTCAGCAGCTGCTGCTCTCCAGCGGCAGCACAGAAGTAAGGGTAACAGTACTGCAACACCCCACCCCTGCCTATAACCTTGCGAGACCTCCACCCCTCACTCCTTTTTGGGTCAAGACCCCTACAATTACAACACTTTGAAATTTCAGATTTAAATAGCTGAAATAATGAAATGTACTATTTTTAAATTCCTATGACTGTGAAATTAATCAAAGTGAACCATGAACTTAGTAGGGACCTAATGATCAAATACTATCAGTCCAAAAAAACCCTGATTTTACAGAAGTTCTAAATTTAGCATAGTTACTAAAAATTGTATTAATTTTAGAAAAATCAAAGTCAAAGTAAGAGACCTTTATCAGCAACAATTATTCACATTAGACTGGGCTCTAGGGGGAGGAGGAAGGCCGCACAGCTGGGCTCTGAGGGGAGTGCAGGTGTCTGGGGGCACCAGACAGCCCCCTTCAGAACCCCCTCAAGTGGAACTGGGTTGTCATAGGGATTTCTTTAAGTCTACACTCCTGGGGGAATCTTTTTTATGCTCTGTGTGTTGACATTCTTGTTAACATATTTTGAAATAAATTACCAAAATAATTGAAACTGGAGTGATTATACTGTGTTATTTTGACAAACATATGCAGAATTTTAAAATGTATGCAGAATTTTTAATTTTTTGGCAAAGAATTCCCCCAGGAGTATCCTGTTTGAGAGCATCATTTACGCATCCCAGGATCATATTAGCTCTTTTGGTCACAGTGTCACATTTAGTGGATTATCCACCACAATCCTCGTCTTTTTCAGAGTCACCGCTTCCCAGGATAGAGTCCCACATCCTGCAAGTATGTTCTACATTCTTTGTTCTAGAACACACATTTAGCTATGTTAAAACACATCGTTTGCTTGTGCCCAGCTTACCAAGCAATCCACTGAATCAGTGACCTGTCCTGTTCATTATTTACCACTCCCCCAAATTTTTGGATCTGCAAACTCTCACTGATGATTTGATGTTTGCATGTAGGTTATCGATAAAAGTGTTTAATAGTGTAGGGCCAAGAACCAATATCCACTGGACCTCACTAGAAACATCCCTTTGATGATTCCTCGTTTATAATTATATTTTGAGACCAATCAGCCAGTTTTTAAATCCATTTACTGTATCCAAAATTAATCTGACATTCTAGTTTTTAATCAAAATGTTGTGCAGTACCAAGTCAAACATCTTACACAAACCTAAGTTTATTACATCCATAGCAAGCCTAATCTTCAGGAGGTGATTAACGTAACTAATATTGGTCTCCCATGCGGTTCTGAGTAGCAACCTCACATCCCAATGATATCTGTTGCTCTGCTCATCAAGAATCAAAAAAGTGAAGGTGTATTGACAGATAAGTAAGGCATGTCTCAAGCAGCATCCAGTGTGGTTACTTGCCGGGGGGGGGGGGGGGGGGGGGGGGGGGGAAGAAGAGAAGAGGCAACATACTAGTAACTGTATTGTTAACATATTCTAGCATACTAGCTATCACTACAGTGTTTCTTTTTGAAAAGATCAACAGTCCACTAGTCAAATTCCAATTTTGTAAATATAGTTTGCTGACCTGAAATTTCCCATTTCAGTTAGAATTGTGAATATAATAATTTTTAAATAGCTTATGCACAGACAACTGGCTTTTAGCTATCCTGTTTAATAATAATCTCATTGCTTTCCTGGTGTTTCAGTTGAAAAAGAAAAAAAAAAAGTCAGTTGGAACATCAGGAAAAGCAAGCTTGACTATGGCATGGAGCCAAGGAAGCAGAAGCCAAATACTTGATTAGGACAAAAAACTGAAGATACTATTATGAATAATTTGCATTGGCAGGGAGAGGAACAAAGTGACCTACTGTAAATAGTCTTTCCTATCTAATTTCTATGTATTCTACTGAACACATTTTAATGAACTTGCATTCAACTAAGCACAGCTTCTTAGAATGAGACACAATGCACTGGTACCGCACGGTACCGAGGCAAACTTCAGTGCATCACTGACACTAAGCCCAGTTAGTTTCATCAAAGGGCAACCACCATACTAAAGGAACAATGATTTTGAGCACCTAATCATCGGGAAGACTGTATTTACCACTAAGTGTAGTATACTATCTGTACAGATCCATAGCTTGAACATGCATGAACTTTCTGCACCAGTTGAAATGCTCTAGAACAATGCTACTCAAAGTGGAGGTCAGTGGACCAGCAACAGTCCGCGAGCCATCGGCTGCCGGTCTGCTTGCACACTGGGGAAAAGAACTGCGGGTCCCCCACCTCAGATACCTTGAGAAGCACTGCTCTAGAACAGTGGTTTTCAACCTTTTCTCATTTGCTGACTCCTAAAAAATTTCAAATGGAGTTGCAGACCCCTTTGGAAATGTTACGGTTCAAAACCACTGCTCTAGAAACATGTAGGAGCAGCATGTGTGCTCCCTTGTGAAACCTGAAGTTTGCACCTAGGGTTATGGGGGAAGCAGGAATAGAAGGTGGGTAGCCTGGATCTATATTAACAATCTAGCCCAACAAATGAAGGTTACTTAACTGTAACTGGACGTTCTTTGAGATGTGGGCTCCCTATTTGTATTCCACATGCAGGTATGCATGAACACCACGCACTTGAGACTGGTAAAGCATTCCAAGTAGCATGCCTTGGTCCACCCCTGTGCCTTGGTTCTCCTTGTGCTCTACATTGAGGGCATAAGGGGAGGCATAAACCAGTCACCTCTGAAGTTCCTTCTCTACCCCACAAATCCAGGTATGATTCAAAGCAGAGGGAAAGGAGAGCGGGTAGTGGAACACAGATAGGGACCACACATCTCAGAGGACCTCTAGTTACAGGTAAGCAACGTTTATTTCCTCATGTCCTGGTTCCTATGTGTATTCCACACATCGGTGACTGGCAAGCAGTACTCAAACAGAAAGGGGTGCAAGGATGCAGGCAGTATAGATGCCTGAAACAATGGAAACCCTAAGGTTGCATCAGCAGAAGAGGCTTGGACCAAAGCATAATGTCTTGTGAAAGAACAGCGTTCACTCCTGGTTGCCCCCTTAAAAATGTCCAGCATAGGAACATCTCAAAGAGATGGTGCTGATCCTGCCTGTGCTCTAGTGAAATGCTCCCAAGTAGGGAGATGCATCAACTGATAGCAAAGGAGAATATAGCCAGATATCCATGTAAGAGTTTGAGCAGTAAGAGTGTTGAGTAGTCAGTGCTTGGTCTGCTACAGCAACAAATAGTCTAGGTGATTTCTTAACAGGTTTTGTTCTTTGCAGGTTGAACACTAGTGCTTGCTCTGACATTGAAAGAATGAAGTCTCCTCTCCAAAAGAATGAGGCTTCAGTAAGAATATTGGTAAGTGAACTGGTTTATGTGTAACTCAGAAATTACCTTCAGAATGAACTTTGGGTGGAGGCCAAGGGGTAAATTCTCTTTATGAAATGTAGTCACTGGGGCAGGTTGACCCCAAGTGACCCCAAGCTCACCTCTCCCTATTTGGCTGACATAATGGCAATCTGGAAGGCAACTTTCATAGACAGATGGAACATCAAGCACAGGGCCAACAGTTAGAAAGATGGCCCAGTAAGCGATGAAAGTAGGAGACTGAAGTAGTAAGTTCCCAGTCACACCCTTTAGAAAGCTGGCTGTTACCATGAGTAAAAAATAGAATAGCCATTACCAGAGGATGAAATGGACTAGTTTGGCTAGGTTGATATCCAATGAGCTAACAGAGAAACCATACGTCTTCAGAGTGAGGAGGTAGTCTAAAATTGCAGAAATACCTGCTGACCCTGATCACTGATTCTGTTGCACCCACATAGAGAAGGGTGATCTTAAGGTGTTGCTGCTTGGATCTTTCCATGGCTGCTTGTTCTACTAGGAATTGGGGGCACGGTGCAAGAACAAGAATATTGCCCCTTTTATAGACACAAAATAATGTTTTTCAACCCTTTTAGGGGTAGGTGTACATATTGCCAGTGTATGTCTAGCTGGTTCCATAACAGCTTCATTCACCAAGAGCTACCCTATTGGGTTCTGCGGACTGCAGGATATCCAAGAGCTTCTGCTGCGTATCTTGGACTTCTAATAGAACCTGAAGTTCTACCGCCACCCTCTGCAAGAGTTCTCAATATTGCCTATAGTAATCTGGTACCAGCTCATCATCTTCCTCCTCCATGTACTCTTATGGAGTTGAGTGCCATTGTCTAGGAGGAGAGGGATTATGTGACTATCTAGTACAGCACATGTATCTAAGGAGTGTGCATAAGGATCCTCTGGACACCAACAGGGCCAGTAAAAAGGATCAAAGCTAGTTCAGGGTGCCCCCCAAGGCACTGGGTTCCAGCAATCTCCTGGAGGGTAACCCTGCTTGGGCAGAGGACAGGTCCAAGAAATACCTGTGGGGGGGGAGGGAGGGGAAAGGAGGATGGTTTATCTTGGACATCCATTTCAGCCAATGGGAAGGCTGGATCCTGCTTTAATCAGTGGTACCGTCAAAGCTGGTGAGAGGAAGCCCCAGCTCACAGATGGATTAGGAAAGTAATTCCTTCTCCTTGAGGTTGTATCCTCTTCTGGGGTTTCCCTGAGAAGGACTGGGCACAAAAGCAGAAGAGATTGTGGGTCCAGGAGTGCAAAGATACCCTCTGGGATAGTATATGCCTCAGCCAGTCCAGGTGTACAAGGATCCCAGTTGTTGGATCTGTTGGATCCCATGCCATGTCAGACTTACTGGTCGGTGGTCTTTACAGGTTCAGTCCAGTACCAAGGTGAAAGAGAGAGAGTACCTCATTTGGAGCTCTTGGTTGTTACAGTTGTCAGTTCTTCAGCTTGTCAGAGGTCATGGCCAGCACTGGTGTTTGTTACCAAGGTTAGTATCATTGGCGCTTTACTCCTGCACATTTTCCCTTCGTGGTCGGGAGGCTTAAAAAGACTTAAGTCCTTAGGACCTGTGTGCAAAGGCTCATCCAACTTGGAAGAAGTTAGAGAGGAATCCTTCTCCTTCAAGCAGGCTTAAAGGAGGAATCTGATTTTATGCCTGTAAAAGCACTCCCTAGTTTCATGAGACGCCCGAGAGAGTCTGTAAATCGATCTGATCCAGTCTCTGCTCCAGAGCTCATGCTTGGAGGGTGTGCTGCTTGAGGACAGCAGCTGAGGTAAAGGGGGAATCTTCACAGATTGGATCTGACTGACTGTCTCATGGCTTTCTCCCTGAGGAACTTCTTCACTCGGAGCTCTCGTCCCTCTCTGCTCTGGGATGGGAAGGAGTGACAGATACTGCGCTTGACTGAGATATGAGCAAGCTGAAGGCACCAAAGGTAGTAGTCAGTCACTTAAAAAGAGCAAGGGCAGGGGCCAGTTTCTGAATCTCAGAATTTTGTGCACAGTGCTACTCCCAAAAATGGGCACAGAGGTTCCTCAGGTTGGGGACAAATTCTGCTACAATAAGTATATAAAATATTATAAAAAAAACACTAAAACTATATACAAGTATATTTACAGGAATGAAGACAATGAGAGGATAGTTCCAGACACAGAATTCCAACTCAGTTCCTCCTTGCCACCGCATGCCCTGAAGAGGGAGCCAGTCCACACCTCCTCTTATATCCTCTGTGCAGAGCATGAGAAAAACCAGAGCACAGGGATGGATCAACAGATGCTACTTGCAAGATTTTCCAGTCTCATGCACATGTAGGCAAGTAACCCTTTTTCCTCAGAGTACTATCAATAGAACAACCTCACAAAGTTCAATATCAGAAGCAAGTTCCCCACATACCAGGAGACAATTCAAAGTGGCATCGAACCCTGCTAGAACAGATGCAAAACCTGCAGACATATCTCTACTGTTACAATGATCAATACTGCCCCACAAGACACCTTTCAAGATTACATGCTTATCACAACTTATGGTATACCTCATCCAGTGCACCAAATGCCCCAACAACTATGTGGGTGAAACCAGACAATCACTATGCTCTTCAATGAACTCTCACAGAAAAATGATAAAAGGCAAAAACCACTATCACTGGTGGGTGGACACTTTTCAAAGCAATTACTCCATACCTAATCTTTCAATACTTCTCCTCAGGGGAAACCTGCAGAACACTTTCAAAACACAAGCCTGGGAACATGAATTCATAGCTCTGCTAGACACAAGAAAACATGGATTTAACAAGGACACTGGTCTTATGGCTCATTACAATAATTTAACAGACCACACCATCTGCTATCCCTTAATTATCCACTTCAAACCCTTTATGGGTAACAATCTAACCCCCGATTACCCACTTCATTTCAAGTGACCAACTCCAAAACCTTGCACCTTCTGTTTATCAATCTGTCCCAACCTGTATTTATTAGCTCAGGCATACTGCTTCCTTCCCTTGTCCTGAAAAAGAGCTCTGTGGCTCGAAAGCTTGTACCTTCCAACAAGCACTACAAACAGTTAAAAATAAGAATCTGGCTAGGATACCAAGATAAACCTCTTTAATCCTTGTAAAAAGAAAAACTGGTTATTTAATGACCTCCAATTGATCAATGCTTTATGCCCAAACAATGCTGGTGGGGCACTCAAAAAAAAAAAAAATTAAGGGAATACCACCATCAGATGAATCACTACCACCACTGCTAAGGCTGTTGATTAATCGCAATTTCACGATTAACTCAAAAAAGAATTAATCGTGATTAACTGCAGGTTTTAATCGCACGGTTAAGTAATAGATTACCAACTGAAATGTAATACATATTTTTGCATGTTTCCTACATTTTCAAATATATTGATTTCCATTACAGCACAGAATAAAAAAGGTACAGTGCTCACTTTATTTTTATCACAAATATTTGCACTGTACAGATAACAGGAACAGTATTTTTCAATTCACTTCATACCAATCTCTATCATGAAAGTGCAACTTACTAATAGCTTTGTTTAAAAAAACACTCAAAACCAAAACAATGTAAAACTTTAGAGAGCCGACAAGTGCACTCAGTCCTACTTCTTGTTCAGCTAAATCAATAAGAAAAATAACTTTGCATTTACGGGAGATATGCTGTCCTCTTCTTATTTACAATGTCACCTGAAAAGTGAGAACAGGTGCATGGTACTTTTGTAGCCAGCACTGCAAGGAATTTACATGCCAGATACACCCCATCATGCTTCGGCCGGGCTGGGGCTGCACTGGCCAGGCAGCACTGCTCTGGCTGGGCGGTGCGGCTGGGGCCCCTCTGGCTGGTGCAAGGCTGCTGGGACCGGCCAGCCCGGAAGTTAATGGTTAAGGCAGGTTAACCAGTAGACTAATGCTTACTGGTTAACATTTTACATCCCTAATTGCAAGGTATTTACATGCCAGCTATGCTAAACATTCATGCTTCGGCCACCATTCCAGAGGACATGCTTCCATGGTGACGACGCTCATTAAAAAATGCGTTAATTAAATTTCTGACTGAACTCCTTGGGGGAGAACTGTATGTCTCCTCTGTTTTACCCGCATTCTGCCATATATTTCATGTTATAGCAGTCTCTGATGATGACCCAGCACGTTGTTCATTTCAAGAACACTTTCACGGCAGATTTGACAAATCGCAAAGATTTGTCAAATGTGAGATTTCTAAAAAGACAGCTACAGTACTTGATGCAAGGTTTAAGAATCTAAAGTGCCTTCCAAAATCCGAGAGGGACGAGGTGTAGAACATGCTTTCAGAAGTCTTAAAAAAGCAACACTCCAATGCAGAAACTACAGAACCCAAACCACCAAAAAAGAAAATCAAACTTCTGCTGGTCGTATCTGACTCAGATAATGAAAATGAACAATCAGACTGCACTGCTTTGGACTGTTATCAAGCAGAATTAGTCGACAGCATGGATGCACATCCTCTGGAATGATGGTTGAAGCATGAAGGGACATGAATCTTTAGCACTGCAATGCTCAACCTGGGAGTTGGGACCCCCTCAGGAGTTCATGATGTTGTTACGGGGGGCAGGGGGGGTTTGTGGTCGCAAGCTGTCAGCCTCCACCCCAAACCCCGCTTTGCCTCCAGCACTTATAATGGTGTTAAATATATTTTTAAAAGTGTTTTTAATTAGGGTTCTCAAGCGATTAAAAATTAATTGGGATTAATCGCACGGTTAAACAATAATAGAATACCATTTTATTTCATAGCATCATAGAAGATTAGGGTTGGAAGAGACTTCAGGAAGTCATCCAGTCCAACCCCCCTGCTCAAAGCAGGGCCAACCCCAACTAAATCATCCCAGCCAGGGCTTTGTCAAGCCAGACCTTAAAAACCTCTAAGGATGAAGATTCCACCACCTCTCTAGGTGACCCATTCCAGTGCTTCACCACCCTCCTAGTGAAATAGTGTTTCTTAATATCCAACCTAGACCTCCCCCACTGCAACTTGAGACAATTGCTCCTTGTTCTGTCATCTGCCACCACTGAGGACAGCCTAGCTCCATCCTCTTTGGAACCCCCACCCCGTTCAGGTAGTTGAAAAGGCTATCAAATTCCCCCACCCTATCACTACTCTCCAGCTTACCTACCTCTCCCCACAGCTTAGTGTCCACCGCAAACTTGCTGGGGGGTGCAATCCATTCCACCATCCAGATCATTAATGAAGATGCTCAACAAAACCAGTCCCAGGACCGACCCCTAGGGCACGCCACTTGATACCAGCTGCCAACTAGACATCAAGCCATTGATCACTACTCATTGAGCCCACAGATCTGCCTGTTTAAATGTTTTTGGATGCTTTCTACATTTTCAAACAAACACAATACAAAGTGTACAATGCTCACTTAATATTTATTTTTGATTACAAATATTTGCACTGTAAAACAAATAGTATTTTTCAATTCTCCTAATACAAGCACTGTAATCTCTATCATGAAAGTTGAACTTACAACTGTAGAATTATGTACCCAAAAAAACTGCATTCAAAAATAAAACAAACGTAAAACTTTACAGCCTACAAGTCCAATCAGTTATACTTCTTGTTCAGCCAATCGCTCAGACAAACGAGTTTGTTTACATTTGCAGAAGATAATGCTGCCGCCTTCTTGTTTACAATGTCACCTGAAAGTGAGAACAGGTGGTGTTCACATGGCACTGTTGTAGCCAGCATCGCAAGATATTTACACACCAGATGCACTAAAGATTCATATGTCCCTTCATGCTTCAACCACCATTCCAGAGGACATGCGTCCATGTTGATGACAGGTTTTGCTCAAGAACAATCCAAAGCAGTGCGGATCGACGCATGTTCATTTTCATCATCATGAGTCAGATACCACCAGCAGAAGTTTGATTTTCTTTTTTGGTAGTTTGGGTTCTGTAGTTTCCACATCTTAAGACTTCTGAAAGCATGCTCCACACGTCATCCGTCTCAGATTTTGGAAGGCACTTCAGATTCTTAAATCTCAGGTCGAGTGTTGTACCTATCTTTAGAAATCTCACATTGGTACCTTCTTTGCATTTTGTCAAATCTGCAGTGAACGTGTTCTTAAAACTAACGTGCTGGGTCATCATCCGAGACTACTATAAATATGAAATCTATGGCAGAATGTGGGTAAAACAGAGCAGGAGACATACAATTCTCCCTCAAGGAGTTCAGTTGCAAATTTAAACATTTTTTTAAACGAGCCTCATCAGCATGGAAGCATGTCCTCTGGAACGATGGCTGAAGAATGAAGAGGCATATGAATCTTTAGCGCATCTGGCATGTAAATATCTTGCGATGCCAGCTACAACAGTTCTACATTGTTTTGTTTTTGAGTGCTGTTATGTAACAAAACTACATTTGTAAGTTGCACTTTCATCACAAAGATTGCACTACAGTACTGGTATGAGGTGAACTGAAAAATACTATTTCTTTTGTTTATCATTTTATGTTGCAAATATTTGTAATAAAAATATAAAGTGAGCACTGTACACTTCGTATTGTGTTGTAATTGAAATCAATATTTGAAAATACAGAAAACATCTGAAAATATTTAAATAAATGGTATTCCATTAACAGCGCAATTAATTGCAATTTTTTTTAATTGCTTGACAGCCCTACTACTAACATTTACTCATTCCTCCATAGAAAAAAGTCATTCACTATGAATCAAAAAGGACTATGGAGATACTAACGCTGATCTACAGAGGGAAAATAGGAGGCTTGTGTTTTGGGGTTTTGTTTGTTTGGTTTTTTAACACTAGTGTAGAGAAACCCTGAATAATGGTGATAGTAGGGAACCTAAGGGGGAAAGGAAAGAAGATTGGTCTTCCTGCTAGTTTTACTTATTAGAAATTCAGGCCTATAGACTATGGACAACTTGAAAGATGACAAGCACCAAGTAAATTAAACCCGATTAAATGAAAAATAATTTCCGTCTGCAAAAGCATTATTGCTGAGACAAAATATTTTAATTTAATAGAGAGAAAACCTCTCTTAAGGATTCAACATATCCCTTCAATTAAGGGCTAAGAAAAACTCCCAATGTACACTCGTTTCATCTCCATGAAGTCATCCAACATAAGAAGGGAAGATAGAAATTCACTATGGTCAGTTGTAAGAAAAACAGTCAAAAAAGTGCAGAAGTTCAAATCCACCCCACACCTACATGCTTGCAGGTCCCCTTTAGCTTAACTTTGAATTTTTTTGGGAGATAAAGGGTGGAGCAGCATTTTAGAGCAGAAGTCTACTTACCATCACCCTGCATATCTGAAGTCCATAGTGTCAGGTTATCACGTAACAACTGCATGATAAGTGTAGAGTCTTTATAACTTTCTTCACTCAGTGTATCCAGTTCTGCAATAGCATCATCAAAAGCTGCTTTTGCCAACCTACAAATATTAATCAGATTAATATATAAGATGTCATAAAACAAACACCTATAAAGGTATCCAGCTTAACTCGTTTATTGAACAAGATTTTTTAGTTCAGTTAACAAGACCGCCCCTACAGCTTTTGGGTAAAATTTTCAAAAAAGCACCTAAATACTTAAGAACTTGTGTCCCATTGACTTTCAAAGTCACTTGGATGCTATGTCACAGGATGACACTGGGCCTTTAATAAGGCAAGAGCCAATGCTCCTGTGCCTCATCAGCTAACTCCAATTGAGCTCAAAAGAGGGTATCTGGGACCTAGGGAGTAGAGACCTAGTCAGTGAGGGCTCACTTAAGAGCACCCACTGAGTCAGCTGGGAAAGGGACAGGTGAGCTGCCAGAGCCAGAAGACTGTGGTTCCTGGGAGAAGACTCAAGGCAGGCCAGCAGCAAGAGAGGTTTGTTGGTTAGCATCCCTGATCCAGGGCGGGATGCCAGACAGCAGCAGAGGGAGGTGCTTACTGGCTCTAAGTCAGAGAGCCAAAGGCAAGGGCTGAAGACAGGGGAGCAGCAGAGAAGCTTACCAGCTGACATTTCCAGACCAGAAAGCTGGATCCAGGGGAACAATGAGAGGGCCAGGGGAGTGAAGGATGCTCCCAAGGTAAAGATGAGCTTTCAGCAAAGAGGTTGTGGGCATTCCCACTGATAAGAGTGGGGTTGCACTCTAGCTAGAAGGGCTGAGGTGGCTGTCCTGGCAGAGGAGAACTGACGAAAAGTCCAGGTGTGGCTGAAGACACTGGTGTATGATATAAGTCACACTGAGTGACAAGGCGTCTTGGGATTTTAGTGACTACTTGCACCGTGGTGACAAACTGACTATGGGTTGGGATGTTCTGGACCATTTGTACAATGTTTTTATCATATACTGGTTCCAAGGAGGGCTGTTTAAGCAGGACAGCATGAAAAGAGTTACTAGAGATTCTGAAAGGGGAATGGAGGCAGGCACACAGGTTGTGCCATGGCCTGGCGCAGGAGGGTGCTCCAGCTGGGGCTACCCTCTTATACACTAGATCCTGCAGTATACTGAAAATAAAAATCCACTGCTTTATTAGTGAACTTGAAAATAGATTTAATGGCCTTTAATTAAAAACTAATTGCCTTAAGCTAGGGCTGTCGATTAATCGCAGTTAACTCATTCAATTAACAAAAAAATTAATCCGCTATTATTTTTTTTAAATTGGGAATTAATTGTTTTAATGGCACTGTTAAATAGAACACCAATTGAAATTTATTAAATATTTTTGGATGTTTTTCTATATATTTTCAAATATACTGATTTCAATTACAACACAAAATATGAAGTGTACACTGCTCACTTTACATTATTTATTGCAAATATTTACACTGTAAAAATAAAACAGCATTTTTCAGTTCACCTCATACAAGTACTGTAGTGCCATCTCTATCATGAAAGTGCAATTTACAAATGTAGATTGCACTCAAAAACAATCTAAAACTTGTTTACATTGATGGGAGACAATGCTGCCCACTTCTTATTTGCATTGTCATCAGAAAGTGAGAAAAGGCGTTTGCATGGGACTTTAGTAGCCCACCATTGCAAGTAGGGATGTAAATACCGTTTAAAAAGCTAACCATTGAAATGATTTAAAAATTTCCTTTAAACCGTTAACCAATTAAAGGACCGGCCAGACTGAGGCTGCACTGGCCAGGCAGCACTCCTCTGGCCGGGCGATGCAGCTGGAGCTCCTCTGGCTGGCGCAGGGATGCTAGGACCAGCAGGCCCGGAGGTTAATGGTTCAGGCAGGTTAACCAGTAGACTAATGCTTACTGGTTAACATTTTACATCCCTAATTACAAGGTATTTAAATGCCAGCTATGCTAAACATTTGTATGCCCCTTCATGCTTCAGCCACCATTCTAGAGGACATGCTTCCATGCTGATGAGGCTCATTAAAAAAATGTGTTAATTAAATTTGTGACTGAACTCCTTGGGGGGGGGGGGGCAATTGTACTTCTCTGGCTCTATTTTACCTGCATTCTGCCATATATTTCATGTTACTGTAGTCTCAGATGACGACTCAGCACACGTTTATTTTAAGACTACTTTTGCTGCAGATTTGACAAAACAAAAAGAAGGTACCAATGTGAGATTTCTAAAGAAAGCTACAGCACTCAACCCAAGATTTAAAGACTCTGAAGTGCCTTCCAAAATCAGAGAGATGAGGTGTGGAGAGCAACACTCTGATGAGAAAATTACAGAACCAGAACCACACAAAAAGACTCAACCTTCTGCTGGTGGCATCTGACTCAGATAATGAAAATGAACATGTGTCAGTCTGCACCGCTTTGGATTGTTAGTGACCAAAACCCGTCATCAGCATGGACAGATGTCCTCTGGAATGGTGGTTAAAGCATCAAGGGACACATGAATCATTAGTGCATCTGGCATGTAAATATCTTCCGACGCCGACTACAACAGTGGCATGCGAACACTTGTACTCACTTTCAGGTGACATTGTGAACAAGAAGCAGGCAGCATTATCTCCTGCAAATGTAAACAAACTTGTTTGTCTGAGTGATTGCCTGAACAAAAAATAGGATTGACTGGACTTGTAGGCTCTAAAGTTTTATACTGTTTTATTTTTGAATGCAGTTTTTTGTACATAATTCTACATTTGTAAGTTCAACTTTCACAATAAAGAGATTGCACTACAGTACTTATTAGGTGAACTGAAAAATACTATTTCTTTTGTTTTTTTACAGTGCAAATATTTGTAATAAAAATATAAATTGAGCACTGTACACTTTGTATTGTGTTATAATTTAAATCAATATATTTGAAAATGTTGAAAACATCCAAAAATATTTAAATAGAATACCGTTTATTTAACAGCGTGATTAATCGCGATTAATTTTTTTAATCACTTGACAGCCCTACTTGAAGTATTCATCCCTGAAAAGTTAAGTTCATATTTTTACAAATTAGTTAACCACTCTCTGCTTTGTCACTTTTGTTTCTCCCAAATAATCTACTCTCAAATAAATGAATTAATCTGGACTCCTTGAATGCTCGCCAACTCTTGAATGAATTAAAAGATGCACACGATAGAGCCCTAACACTGGGTGAAGTTTCAGGGCTTCTCTTCTGTGCCTATGTGGTTAATTTATTACAAAGTTTTTCAACTTATATACAGCAGAAAACAAGGAAACCCACCATATTGCTCCAAAGGTGCAGATATTCAAATTTGCAAGCTATATGTGCTGCCACTGTAGCTGGTTTTATATTTTTAAGAAACCTTCCAGTCTCCTCAGACATTACTTACCTGCAGGCACGGTCAGGGGAATTAAGAATTTCATAGTAGAATACAGAGAAGTTGAGAGCAAGACCTAAGCGGATGGGATGTGTTGGCGGAAGTTCTGTCATTGCAATATCACTAGCTGCTTTATAAGCCACCAGGCTATTCTCTGCAGCCTCCTTCCTGTCATTTCCTGTGGCAAACTCAGCCAGGTACCTGTGGTAGTCCCCTTTCCTGAAAGTGTAAAGAGCAGAGATTCAGGATTCCTTGATTTCACATTAGCTGTTGAAAAAAAACAGTTAATGTTGATAATTGTACATCAATAAATTGGTACAGCATAGGCATTTACTATAGATATATGTCTAGAAAACACAGGGTATGTGATTTTTAAGAACATAAGACAATCAGCCATGGAAGACAGTGTGAATAAGGAAGACCTGTGTCTTTCTGAAGTAACTAAAACCATAGTACTCCTATAAAAAATTGCTACCCAGTTACTTGCAGAGTATCTATGACTGAATGTGTTTCATTGAAGTTCCCAAGTTACTGAGACAATTTTCCAGCCCAGAAAGAAGAATTCCACATTAGAGAAGCCATCCTGGACCTTTTTACAAGAACCAGGAAATGCCTGAGAACATGAAATGGAGACTCACCCACTGGTTAGCATCACTCACAGAGGCCTGAGCTACACCATGTGATGTAGTTAGGTCTACCTAACCCCCACTGTAGATGCAACTAGATCAATGAAAAATTCTTTTGTTGCTCTAGCTACCACCTCTCCAGTGAATGGATTTACTACAGCAATGGGAAAACCCTCCCATCACTTTAGCAGAAGTCTACACTACAGTGTTCAATTCCTTCTTGGTGCTGGATAAAGATCCAGGTGTCCATGCTGACATTAGCTACCTCTGATGTCATGAATGTTCTGGTCTACCTACATATTCTATTAGGAGCGGATGGCTCTGCCCTTAGGTGGTTTCATTCCTCAAGCTCAGAGGGGAGTAGAAGGCATTTGCTCTTCTGTCCCTACGGCTTTTACTTTGTCATACTTACTAGTCAACATAAAGTAGGCCATTAGGAGGGTAAGTAAAGAGATCAGGCTTAAAGTTCCTTCACAATATGCTGAAGACACTCTTATCTAGGTCCATCTCATTCAGTTCAGATTACCTCAGATATATATGTAACATCATATACTACTGAGTATTCCAGACAGTCCATGAAGAAGATATATGAAAACTAGAAGTATAAACACAAATAAATGCAGTAATGAACTTTGCTAATTTTTGCAATCCACCTAAGCTTGCAGCAAGCTGCCTCCACCCCAGAAAGGCTATGTGGATGGGTAAAAAGAAAATATATAGTGAATGAACACTGGAGAAGTTATTAAAATTCATATAAAAACTAAGTGAAAGTTTACAACAATTAAATTACTTATAACTATAATAAAAGAAATACCACACAATTCAACATATCTATATTTAAAGGTAACAAAGAATTGCATGGTATTATATAGTATTTAAGAAAAAAAGCGTATCCTAATTAGCAACTATCATGATGGGTATGGACAAGGGGCTGAACTTAAGTTAGACATGCAATTTTAATGTTTGCATTCCTTGATATAAATATTTAGGTATGTTCAATTAACCTAGTTTTTATGTATTATACACAGTTTACACAGAAAGCACTGAATGGTTCAGTGCGTTGCTAATGGGGGTAAATATAGCCTTTCATTATATATCACTTATTCAAGACCAATTACAAGTGTATAGTAATTAAAATTTGTTTCCACTTGAGTGGTCTTAATATAGTTTATCTAGTTGGCAGGCATCCATGAGAAAATGTACCATCACAATCAGTCACTGAACCTCTTGTTGGTGTTCAACACAAGGACTGACTGGACACAATGACCAAACCATCATCTTATTTCTTGAAGTAAGCAAAGTGGTAGGACAGTTTGGAGAGGACTACATTTGCAGTACCTATTCCATGGCTGTAAAATTTTAATCTCCATGGCTGTTAATCTGGCACCAGTACTGAATTCACTTCAATATTTTATGCAAACTATAAGGATGGCACTTGCCCAAAGCCCACAAGTCACCTACATTTTATAATAGAAAACCTTGGACTCGCCCGTGTTAGCTGCTGGAATGAGGTGTTTGTCCAGTACATCCAGAATGTCGCAACAGATTAACTTCAGCTCGGTCTCAACCTGGGGGGGGTGGGGGAGAGAGAAGGAGAAGGGGGGGGGGAAAAGCAAAGATTAGCAAAGAAGATTTAATAGTATAAAGGGAAACAAGAAATATTCAATCCCAAATGCTGAAAACAGGAAGAATAATCCAGTTTAGATAGGAACTAGCGTTTGTGTACAAGAGTCCAACTTCTTTTGGACAGTATTAAAAGACCATAGCTTCACCAAACAGTCAAAATCAAAAGAGGGGAAAGAAGATGCAGAAGTTCCTAACTACAGCAAAGCAGCAGCCATGTTAGTCTGTATTCGCAAAAAGAAAAGGAGTATTAGTGGCACCTTAGAAACCAACCAACTGGTTAGTCTCTAAGGTGCCACTAGTACTCCTTTTCTTTTTGCGAACTACAGCAAAGACATTTTCCCAATATACTGTATCTTATTTTTCAGTTTTTAAAACTACCTCAGGGCTGGTCTTCTCTGGGCACAGGTACATATTTTAAAAATTATAAATATTAACTAGATTCAGGGAGACTCATCTCACAATGCAGTAGTTCTCAACCAGGAGTCCAGGGCGCCCTGGGGGGGGGGCACAAGCAGGTTTCAGAGGGTCCACAAAGCAGGATTGGCATTAGACTTGCTGGGGCCCATGGCAGAAAGCTGAAGCCCCACCACTTGGGGTTGAAGCTCAGAGGCCCAAGCCCCTCCACTCGGGGCTGAAGCCTAAGCAATTTAGCTTCATGGGGACCCCTGTGGCATGGGGTTCTGGGCAGTTGTCCTGCTTGCTGCCCCCTAAAGCTGGTCTTTGCTTTTATATGCAGAAAAGTAGTAGCTGTGGCACAAGGGGGACGTGGAGTTTTTAACAGGACGTTGCGGGCCCTCAGAAAGAAAAGGGTTGAGAATCCCTGACATAACGAACAGTAAATAGGCAGTTAGAAGGCTGAACTTTAACAATACTGGACCAAGGCAGAAAGTAAATTCTAGAGTCAAGATGCCTGCCAGCAACACTAAGATGTTCAAATCTACAGAGTACTCTGAGAGAATCAGCAGAATTCAACTTTTCACAGTGTGACAAAGTTCCTCCTCTGCCTTGGTGGGTCCTGCGCTCACTGGCAGATTTGCTTGCCTCAGAGATTCACAGCAGCCCTCAATTTGGCCACTTTTGCTAGTGGCTCAAACCTGCCATTCGCTCAACTAACCTCATCACTGGCCAGCCTGGGGAAAAGGAAGGAGAACAATCCCCACAGTCTCTGCTGATCAACCTAGTGGGTCAGGGGACAGGCCAGGGACCTTCCCCTCTGGTTAGGCACACAGTCCAGGTCAACTCCTCCTGTATCCAATAGGGAGTTGGGAGGAACCCAGGCCTGCCCTCTACTCTGGGTTCCAGCCCATGGCCCTGTGGATCATAGCTGTCTACAGGGTTTCGTGTAACACCTGTGTGACAGCTACAACTCCCTGAGCTACTTCCCCATGGCCTCCTCCCAACACCTTCTGTGTCCTCACTACAGGACCTTCCTCCTGATGCCAGACAGCGTTTGTACTCCTCAGTCCTCCAGCAGCACACCCTCTCACTCTCAGCTCCTTGCATACCCCTCACTGACTGAAGTGAGGTCCTTTTTAAACCAGGTGCCCCAATTAGCCTGTCTTAATTGATTCTAGCAGCTTCTTAATTGGCTCCAGGTGTCCTAATTAGCCTGTCTGCCTTAATTAGTTCCAGCAAGTTCCTGATTGTTCTGGAACTGCCCATTACCTTACCCAGGGAAAAGGGACCTGTTTAACCTGAAGCTAATATATCTGCCTTCTATCATTCTCCTGTAGCCATCTGGCCCGACCCTGTCACAACAGGTACATAAGGGAAGAGATGGTAGCAGGTAGTTGTACCCACATCATATACACAAAAGTCATTATAATGTGATTACATAAAAGGCTGCAAAAAGGATGCGTTACCTGTAATTCTGTCTTTCTGGAAATATTTGGCAAGATCTAGACTGGTCTTAGCTTGCTTTTGCAAGACTGGCACAACTCCCCTAGCTCTTCACTTTTTTTTTTTAAACCACACACACTGGCAGATAACTAATGAGGGATAGCACAAGCCAGCTATCCTACTGGTCATCTCATGGCACCCTTTCAGGTTATAAACACCTCCATCAAAGCATTCCATAAATTTCTACTGATTCTTGGAGCTTTGCCTTATAAAGAAAAGCCAACTGAAGATGAACAAGATAAAAAAATATGCCAAAAGGGCAGAATCAGATGCTAGAGGAAAAACAAAGCCAAAAAAGGTAACCTGTGAGGCATGTGAATCTTAAGAGACATCCCAAAAGAAAACAAGAGTAAAGAACAGACAGCACTAACAAAGCGAAGACCAGCAGTGAGAGCACAAGCTGCCAAAAGTTATCATATTTAAACTAATTATTCAAATGCAATAGTTACAAGACAGTCTGTTATGACCACACCATCTACAATTCTCCTGAATTAGAACACATCTGTAAGGTATTTCCTTTGTGATTCTATACAAATCAAAATACAAACATCACAAAGCAAAGACTATTCTCTTTATTTTGTGATGTATTTATTGGGCCTATCGCAGGGCTGGGTGGCCTTGCAATATGATTTCGCTCCTGGGGGAATTCTGCGCCACTGCACAATTTTGCAGAAATTAACATTATGTGCGCAGAATTTCCTTCCCCCACACAGAAATGGGCTGGAGTGCTGCTAGCCACCACTAGGGTCCACTGGACCTGGCAGAGTCCAGCTTGCATATAGAAAAGACTGCCTGGGGGAAGGGGAGGGAGCTGGAGAGTTCCTGGCAGTTGCAGTTCCCAGCATGCCCTGAGGGAAGGAGAGGGCAACTTACAGGGAACTCCGTACAAGCCTGGGACCGAACGACAGGCTGTTTCTCCCTCTTGATACCTAGGGGAAGAGAAACAGGAACTGGGTTGGTTGTCATAAGGATCTCTCACTCTCTACCCCTGGGGGAATGTGTGTGTGTGTCTCTGTATTGTTACAGACATAATTGCTGACCGGTATTTTGAAATAAATTACCAGAATAATTGAAACTGGCGTAATTATGCAGTGTTATTTTGACAAATAAAATTTGCAGCATTTTAAAATATTGTGCGCAGAATTTAATTTTTTGGTGCAGAATGTCCCCAGGAGTAATGATTTGAAGATTATACAGCCTAGCTTTGTCAAAGTCCAAGAAGGAAAGTAAAATTCTAAAAGCTAGAGAATCCTTCCAGACTCCAGCCTGCTTTGAGCCCTGTGCTGCTTATACCACAAGAGCCTTTTTTTTTTGCTGAAGCAGCTCAAATGAGCAAAATAAGGGAAGTACTGGTTGCAAATCTGACGGTAGAACACAATTTAGGTGAAAGTGATCATGGAATGATAGTTTCATAATTCTAAGGAAAGGATGGAGGTAAGAGCAGCAGAACAGGGACAATGGATTTAAAGAACGGTTACGGTTACCTACCTTTCGTAACTGTTATTCTTTGAGATGTGTTGCTCATGTCTATTCCATTCTAGGTGTGCACGCCCACGTACACAGTTGGAGACTTACTTTAGCAATATCCGTAGGGCTGGCTGTGGCACCCTCTAGAGTGCCGTGCTCATGCAGCAATATATCAGGTACCACTGGTCCGATGCCTTCTCAATTCCTTCTTGCCAGCAACTCCGACAGAGGGATAGGAAATAGAATGGACATGACCAACACATCTCAAAGAAAACAGTTACCTTCCTTTCATAAAAAGAAAAGGAGTACTTGTGGCACCTTAGAGACTAACCAATTTATTTCTTCAGGTATGTTGGCAACAAGAAGAAAGCCAAGGAATGTGTGGGCCCCTTACTGAATGAGGGAGGCAAACTAGTGACAGAGGATGTGGAAAAAGCTAATGTACTCAATGCTTTTTTTGCCTCTGTTTTCACTAACAAGGTCAGCTCCCAGACTGCTACGCTGGGCATCACAAAATGGGGAAGAGATGGCCAGCCCTCTGTGGAGATAGAGGTGGTTAGGGACTATTTAGAAAAGCTGGACGTGCACAAGTCCATGGGGCCGGACGAGTTGCATCCGAGAGTGCTGAAGGAATTGGCGGCTGTGATTGCAGAGCCATTGGCCATTATCTTTGAAAACTCGTGGCGAACCGGGGAAGTCCCGGATGACTGGAAAAAGGCTAATGTAGTGCCAATCTTTAAAAAAGGGAAGAAGGAGGATCCTGGGAACTATAGGCCAGTCAGCCTCACTTCAGTCCCTGGAAAAATCATGGAGCAGGTCCTCAAAGAATCAATCCTGAAGCACTTGCATGAGAGGAAAGTGATCAGGAACAGCCAGCATGGATTCACCAAGGGAAGGTCATGCCTGACTAATCTAATCGCCTTTTATGATAAGATTACTGGTTCTGTGGATGAAGGGAAAGCAGTGGATGTATTGTTTCTTGACTTTAGCAAAGCTTTTGACATGGTCTCCCACAATATTCTTGTCAGCAAGTTAAGGAAGTATGGGCTGGATGAATGCACTATAAGGTGGGTAGAAAGCTGGCTAGATTGTCGGGCTCAACGGGTAGTGATCAATGGCTCCATATCTAGTTGGCAGCCGGTATCAAGTGGAGTACCCCAAGGGTCGGTCCTGGGGCCGGTTTTGTTCAATATCTTCATAAATGATCTGGAGGATGGTGTGGATTGCACTCTCAGCAAATTTGCGGATGATACTAAACTGGGAGGAGTGGTAGATACGCTGGAGGGGAGGGATAGGATACAGAAAGACCTAGACAAATTGGAGGATTGGGCCAAAAGAAATCTGATGAGGTTCAATAAGGATAAGTGCAGGGTCCTGCACTTAGGACGGAAGAACCCAATGCACAGCTACAGACTAGGGACCGAATGGCTAGGCAGCAGTTCTGCGGAAAAGGACCTAGGGGTGACAGTGGACGAGAAGCTGGATATGAGTCAGCAGTGTGCCCTTGTTGCCAAGAAGGCCAATGGCATTTTGAGATGTAAAAGTAGGGGCATAGCGAGCAGATCGAGGGACGTGATCGTTCCCCTCTATTCGATATTGGTGAGGCCTCATCTGGAGTACTGTGTCCAGTTTTGGGCCCCACACTTCAAGAAGGAGGTGGATAAATTGGAGAGAGTCCAGCGAAGGGCAACAAAAATGATTAGGGGACTGGAACACATGAGTTATGAGGAGAGGCTGAGAGAGCTGGGATTGTTTAGCCTGCAGAAGAGAAGAATGAGGGGGGATTTGATAGCTGCTTTCAACTACCTGAAAGGGGGTTCCAAAGAGGATGGCTCTAGACTGTTCTCAATGGTAGCAGATGACAGAACGAGGAGTAATGGTCTCAAGTTGCAGTGGGGGAGGTTTAGATTGGATATTAGGAAAAACTTTTTCACTAAGAGGGTGGTGAAACACTGGAATGCGTTACCTAGGGAGGTGGTAGAATCTCCTTCCTTAGAGGTTTTTAAGGTCAGGCTTGACAAAGCCCTGGCTGGGATGATTTAACTGGGAATTGGTCCTGCTTTGAGCAGGGGGTTGGACTAGATGACCTTCTGGGGTCCCTTCCAACCCTGATATTCTATGATTCTATGATTTGAGCATGAGCTTTCGTGAGCTACAGCTCACTTCATCAGATGCATACCGTGGAAACTGCAGCAGACTTTATATATACACAGAGAATATTCTCTGTGTATATATAAAGTCTGCTGCAGTTTCCACGGTATGCATCTGATGAAGTGATATTCTCTGTGTATATATAAAGTCTGCTGCAGTTTCCACGGTATGCATCTGATGAAGTGAGCTGTAGCTCACGAAAGCTCATGCTCAAATAAACTGGTTAGTCTCTAAGGTGCCACAAGTACTCCTTTTCTTTTTGCGAATACAGACTAACACGGCTGTTCCTCTGAAACCTTCCTTTCATAAGTTTTCTTCGAGTGCTTGCTCATGTCGATTCCATTCTAGGTGACTCATAAGCAGTATCTATGGAGGTGGGCTCAGAGTTCACCATTTGGTGGTTTGCAGTACTGCTCTACCAAAGCCAGCATTGTCCTGGGCCTGCTGGGTAAGCACATAGTGGGCCGTGAAGGTATGGACCGACTATCGGGTGGCCACCATACAGATGTCCAGAATAGGCAGTTGGGCCAAAAAGGCTGCCAAAGAAGCCTGTGCCCTGGTAGAGTGGACGGTGACTATCGCCAGGGATGGCACCTTTGCTAGATCATAGCAAAAAGGGAATGTCAACAGTGATCCAGGAGGAAATTCTCTGAGTGGAAACAGGTTGACCTTTCATCCTGTCAGCCACAGTGACGAATAATTCAGTCAACCTATGGAATGGCTTGGTCCTTTCCATGTAGACGGCCAGAGCTATCCTGACATCCAAGGCATGTAGCCTGTGCTGCTCCTCCGACTTAGCGGCTTCAGAAAGATGACCAGTAAGTAAATGTCTTGGCTCAAATAAAACTGAGAGACTACCTTAGGAAGGAAAACCGGTCTTAGCTGTACCGTGTCCTTGTAGGAGACTGCGTAAGTGGTTCTGAAGTGAGTGCCCAAATCTCAGATACCCGGCAGGCCGATACCACTACAACCAGGAATGCGACTTTCCAGAAGAGAAGGTGAGAGCAGGAGGCGAGGAGAAAGATGGACAGACGAGCCAGGAGAGCACCAGATTTGAGTCCCATAGAGGGACAGGATCCTTGACGTGCGGGTAGAAACCCCCCAGGCCCTTAAGGAATCTGGCTGTGATATCCTGAGAGAAAACCAACCTGCCTTTGAGCACTGGGTGGAAGCCCGAGATGGCCGCTAGATGGACCTTGGTGGAGGAGAGTGACAAGCCCTGAAGTTTGAGGTGCAGGAGGTAGTCTAGAATGAGCAGCAATGGGGCTCTCTCGCGACAGACCCCCTTATTCGCCATCCAGCAAATGAAATCACTTCCATTTGGCCAGGAAGGCGGCTCTGGTGGAGGCCAGAAATCCCAGAGCACTTCTTGACAGAAGGCGGATGACCTGGCTCCCCTGCCATCTGTCGATATAGAAGACCGTGGCTGTGTTGTCTGTTAGGAACTGAACTGCCGTGCCTTGTATGCACGTCTGAAAAGCTTGGCAGGCTACGTAAACTGCCCCGAGTTCCCTGATGTTATTGGTGCAGCGACCGATCGTGACTGGACCAACAGCCTTGAGTACTGAGATCGCCCAGGTGGGCTCCCCAACCCAGGTCTGAAGTGTTGGTGATGAGTCACTGATGAGACTGAGGTCATGAAGGGGACTCCCTCCAGCACCAACACCGGGTCTTCCCATCAGGTAAGGGACAACAGTACACTGTCCAGAATCCTGATCACCCTCTCCATACTGTATCGGCTGGGGACATAGACCAACGCCAGCCAGACCATGTAAGTGCATGCTATCATGTGGCCCAACAGTCTCAGGCATGTGTGGGCGGTGGTGAGCAGGCGGGCATGCAGAGACAAGATGAGATCCACTACTCCTCAGAACAGAGTCTTGGGTAGGAAGGCTCTGGCTCGAGTGGAGTCGAGTACCACTCTAATGAATTCCATACATTGCACTGGGGTAAGGGTTGACTTATTGTTGTTTATTAGGCCCAGGTCACGGCAGGTGAAACAGACCAGATTGAGATGCCTTTGCACCTGATAGGAGGAGGACTGGCCCCTTAACCACCAGTTGTTGAGGTACAGGTAGATTTGGACCCCCTGACATCGCAGGTAAGTGGCCACTGACACTATACACTTGGTGAACACTCTCAGGGCCGAAAAGAGACCAAAGGGCATTGCCGTAAACTGGAAATAGCGCCGGCCCAACGTGAAATAGAGGAAAAGCCAGTGCCCCAGGAATATGGAAGTATGCATCCTTTAAAATCGAGGGCGATGTACCAGTCTCCCGGATCCAAAGAGACCATACAAAAACTTCAACTTTGAGAGACTTGTTGAGAGGATACAGATCTAGGATAGGTCTGAGGTCCCCTTTTGCCTTTAAAATCCTCTTCCTTCCAGGTCTTGCAGAACCTCTTCCACTACCCCTAGGTTCAGGAGCTTTTTGACCTCCTGAACGAGGAGTTGCTCGTGAGAAGGGTCCCTGAAGAGGGACAGGGACGGGGAAGGGAAGGGTTGGTCGGCTACAAAATGCAGAGTATAGCCCAACGAGACTGTGTTAAGCACCCAGCGGTCCGAGGTGATATGGGACCAGGCCGACTGGAGAGGGTGAAGGCGGTTGAGGATGACAGGGAACTGCTCAGGAGAGTAATAGGGTGTCGTCCTTGGGTGCACCCTCAAAATGACTGCTTTTGTCTGCCTTTGTCACTGGAAGGACCCAGCTGGGCAGGTGGAGGAGATGACTGGTGACATCACTTAAAACTGGTGTTGCAGTACTGGGGTCCTTGGCTGTGGTGAAGGGGAATGACACCTGCAGTCCGGGGATGTTCCACTGTCTTTAGGGGTAGTCCCATCACCAGCTTGGTCGTCTGAGCTGGTATCTTGCCAGGATCCACCATGTGGCCAGGGGTCTGCAGTGCCAGTGAGCCTAATTGTTCTTTGGCTGCCAGCCCCCACCTCAGGTACAGACAGCCCTGCAATGGGCTGGAATTTCCTATCGCTCCCGGGAGTTGGGTCCCTGGCTGGGCTAGGGGGTTTGACCACAGTGGTACCCCCGAGAGCCTTCATTGCAGGTACAAGGCCGAAGTTTCCTTGCATGGTGCCTGCAGACCAGACTTCGGTACTGACGAGGGAGAATCGTGCTGGGTGGATCCTGGTGCCGGCGATGCACTGCATGCCGACGCCAAAGTACTGTGTATGGAGTCTGAGCATGAGGGCTCCAATGCAGGGCACAGAGCAGCCTCCATAAGGAGGGCCCTTAGCCAAATGTCCTGCTCTTTCTGAGTCAGTGGACAAGTTTTTGCAGATCTGGCACTTGTCTTTTCGATGGGACTCCCCAGGACCTTCAGCCAACTCTCGTGATGGTCACTGATAGGCATCGACCGGCCGCACTAAGAACATGGAGCGGGGCATATCCCACTCCAGGAATAACTACTACTAAAACACTTAACAGCTAACTAATCACTGACTAAATAACAAGTAGAACAAATCAGAACAGTGAAGAACCACTAATGCTCTGGCTAAGCAAGACCAGGCACTCCAACCATCACAGGCGGTAAGAAGGAACTGAGAGGGCGTAGGGCCATGGGTGCCTGATATACTGCCACATGAGCGCAGCATTCCAGAGGGTGCAACAGCGGGCCCTACAGATACCGCTAAGGCAAATGTCTCCAACAACTGTACACGTGGGTACGCACACCTAGAATGGAATCGACATGAGCAAGCACTCGAAGAGATGTTAACTCAGAACTTGTACGCAAGGTCCTATGGGAAGAAAAAACTAAGGAAAAATAAGAGTTCAGGAGAGCTGGCAGTTTCTCAAAGACAGTAAAAAGATACAATAGCAAAGACAGGAAGAACTGTAATAAGGACCCAATATGGCTCCATCGAGAGCTCTGTAGTACCCTGAAACTCAAAGGAATCTTACAAAAAGTGGAAACATGGACAAATTGCTAAAGATGAATACTATAGAGTAGTGGCAAGCATGAAGGGACAAAATCAGAAAGGTTAAGGCACAAGAGGAGTCACACCTACCAAAAATAAAGGGAAGTGCAGGCTTCTGTGAGCAGTAAATACAACATCTGAAGAGGCTTTTAGAAGGAAGACAATATGGATAGTGAGCGATCAGCTGTAGTGACCTGCACAGGATGTGCCATATTTGTCTCTCTCCCAGAGGATAGAAGCAACTTCTTCTGTATGAAGTGCAAGCTGGCCTCCACACTGGAAGATAAGGTTAAAGGACTAGATAGACTTAAGTACCAACCCTGCATTGAATCATAGCATATCAGGGTTGGAAGGGACCTCAGGAGGTCTTCTGGTCCAACCCACTGCTCAAAGTAGGGCCAACACCAACTAAATCCCAGCCAGGCCTTTGTCAAGCCTGACCTTAAAAACCTTTAAGGAAGTAGATTCCACCACCTCCCTAGGTAATCCGTTCCAGTGCTTCACCACACTCCTTGAGACCATTACTCCTTGTTCTGTAATCTGGACCACTGAGAACAGTCTAGATCAGTGCTACTCAAAGTGGTGGTCCGCGGACTGGTGCCAGTCCATGAGCCATCGGCTGCCTGTCTGCGTGCACATTGGGGAAAAAAACTGTCGGTCCCCCACATCAGATTGCTTGAGAAGCACTGGTCTAGATACATCCTCTTTGGAACCCCCTTTCAGGTAGTTGAAAGCAGCTACCAAATCCCCGCTCATTCTTCTCTTCTGCAGACTAAATAATCCCAGTTCCCTCAGCCTCCCCTCATAAGTCATGTGCTTCAGCCCCCTAATCATTTTTGTTGCCCTCCACTGGACTCTCTCCAATTTTTCCCATATCCTTCTTGTATGGTGTGGGGCCCAAAACTGGACACAGTATTCCAGATGAGGCCTCACCAATGCTGAATAGAGGGGAATGATCACGTCCCTCGATCTGCTGGCAATGCTCCTACTTGTACAGCCCAAAATGCCGTTAGCCTTCTTGGCAACAAGGGCACACTGTCAACTCATATCCAGCCTCTCATCCACTGTAACCCCTAGGTCCTTGCATCAGAGAAAATTAAGACTTTCTGGATAGAAGTCAGCATTTGGTACTGCAGGCACAGCATGCTGAAGAATCAGAGAGGGCAGTGCAGAACAGAAGAAATTAGGCAGCATGTGACCTTCAGAAGAAGAAAGAGGAGAATTCATGCCCCAGTGCAGACAGAGGTAATAAAGGTTTCAGAGTAACAGCCGTGTTAGTCTGTATTCGCAAAAAGAAAAGGAGTACTTGTGGCACCTTAGAGACTAACCAATTTATTTGAGCATGAGCTTTCGTGAGATACAGCTCACTTTAAGGCTCTCTGCACAGGTACTATGGTGGAGAATGATTTGGAAGAGTCATCTGAGGGAAGGGATCAGAAGGAGACCCCATCGACTGAAAGGCATGGAAAGCATTGTCCTAGGGATGGGGGTTCCATGACCACCCCTCCCAAGAAGAGGGGATGGGTGGTGGTGGTCGGGGACTCCCACCTAAGGGGGGGGGAAAAACAGTCATCAATCTGCCATCTAGACCAGGAAACTCAGCTGTTCGCCTATAGCTAGAATTGAGGATGTGACTGAGTGTCTGCCAAGACCGATCAAGCCCTTTGACCTCTACCCCTTCCTACTTCTCCACGTGGGCACCAATGATACTGCCAAGAATGACCTTAAGCGGGTCACTGCAGACTACTGACTCTGGGAAGAAGGATAAAGGAGTTTGAGGTGCAAGTCGTGTTCTTGTCCATCCTCCCTATTGAAGGAAAAGGCCCAGGTAGGGACCATCTAATTGTGGAGGTTGTGGTTGCACAGGTAGAAAGGGCTTTGGATTCTTTGACCATGGGATGTTGTTCCAGGAAGGATTGCTAGGAAGAGATGGGATTTTCCCAATAAAGAAAGGGAAAAGCATCTCCACAAGCAGGCTTGCTAACCTAGTGAGGAGAGCTTTAAACTAGGTTCACCAGGGGATGGAGCCCTGGGGTAAGTGGGATACTGGGAGGAAACACAAGGAGGAGAGTACAACAGGGGAGGCCTCCAGATTCATACTGAGAAAGCAGGGCAATTGGCTAGCTATCTTAGGTGCCTGTACATGAATGTAAGAAGCCTGGGAAACAAGCAGAAAGAACTGGAAGTCCTGGCACAGTCAAGGAACTATGATGTGATTGGAACAACAGACTTGGCGGGGCAACTCACATGACTGGAGCAACGGTGTGGATGGGTATAAACTGTTCAGGAAAGACAGGCAGGGGAGAAAAGGTGGAGGAGTTGCACTGTATGTAAGAGAGCAGTACGATTGCTCAGAGCTCCAGTATGAAACTGGAGAAAAGCCTGTTGAGAGTCTTTGAGTTAAGTTTAGATGCGAGAGCAATAAGGGTGATGTTGTGGTGGGCGTCTGCTATAGACCACCAGACCAGGAGGATAAGGCTTTCTTTGGACAACTAACAGAAGTTTCCAGATCACGGGCCCTAGATCTCAGAGGGGACTTCAATCACCCTGACACCTGCTGGGAGAGGAACAACAGTGCAGAGACAATCCAGGAAGTTTCTGAAGTGTGTTGGGGAGAACTTCCTGGTGCAAATGCTGGAGGAACCAACTAGGGGCCATGATCCTCTTGACCTGCTGCTCACAAACAGGGAAGAATTGGTAAGGAAAGTAGAAGTGGGTGGCAACCTGGAGAGCAGTGACCATGAGATGGTCGAGTTCAGGATCCTGACAAAAGGAAGAAAGTAGAGCAGCAGAATGCAGACCCTGGACTTCAGAAAAGCAGACTGACTCTCTCAGGGAATTGTTGGGCAGGATCCCCTGGGAGGCTAATGGGGGGGGGGGGGGGGAAGAGGAGAGAAGGAGGAGTCCAGGAGAGCTGAATGTACTTTAAAAAAGCCTTATTGAGGGTGCAGGAACAAACCATCCCTATTTGCTATTCTTTCTGCACATATGGCAGACAACCAGTTTGGCTTAACAGAGAAATCTTCAGAGAGCTTAAACACAAAAAGGAAGCTTACAAGAAGTAGAAACCTGGACATATAACTGAGGAGGAGTATAAAAATACTGCTCAAGCATGCAGGAGTATAATCAGGAAGGCCAAAGCACAACTGGAGTTGCAGCTAGCAAGGGACGTGAAGGGTTTCTACAGGTATGTTTGCAACAAGGTGGTAGCCAGGGAAAGTGTGGGACCCTTACTGAATGGGGGAGGCAACCTAGTGACAGATGATGTGGAAAAAGCTGAAGTACTCAATGCTTTTTTCTGCCTCAGTCTTTACAGACAAGGTCAGCTCCCAGACTGCTGCACTGGGCAGTACAGTATAGGAAGGAGGTGAGTAGTCCTCAGTGGTGAAAGAACAGCTTAAGGACTATTTAGAAAAGCTAGACATGCACAAGTCCATGGGGCCAGATGCAATGCATCTGAGGGCGCTGAGGTAGTTGATGTGATTGCAGAGCCATTATCTTTGAAAACTTCAGGCAATCAGGGGAGATGCTGGACGATTGGAAAAAGGCAAATATAGTGCCCATCTTTAAAGGGAAGGAAGAGAATACAGGGAACTACAGACCGGTCAGCCTCACCTCGGTCCCTGGAAAAATCATGCAGCAGGTTCTAAAGGAATCCATTTTGAAACACTTGGAGGAGAGGAAGATGATCAGGAACAGTCAATATGGATTCACCAAGGGAAAGTCATGCCTGACCAACCAGATTGTCTTCTATGAGATAACTGGCTCTGTGGATATGGGGAAGCGGTGGACATGATATACCTTGACTTTAGCAAAGCTTTTGATATGGTCTCCCACAGTATGCATGTCAGCAAGTTAAAGTAGTATGGATTGGATAATGGACTATAAACATGGATAGAAAGCTGGCTAGATCGTCACACTCAATGGGTAGTGATCAACGGCTCAATGTCTAGTTGGCAGCTGGTATCAAGCAGAGTGGGAACTGGGCCTATTTTGTCTGCAGAAGAGAAGAGTGAGGGAGGATTTCATAGCAGCCTTCAATTACCTGAAGCGGGGTTCCAAAGAGGATGGAGCTAGACTGTTCTCAGTGGTGGCAGATGACAGAACAAGGAGCAATTGTCTCAAGTTGCAGTGGGGGAGGTCTAGGTTGGATATTAGGAAACAATATTTCACTAGGAGGGTGGTGAAGCACTGGAATGGGTTACCTAGGGAGGTGGTGGAATCTCCATCCTCAAAAAGTTTCTTTTTAAGGCCCAGCTTGACAAAGCCCTGGCTGGGATAATTTAGCTGGGGGTGGTCCTGCTTTGAGCAGGGGGTTGAACTAGATGACCTCTGAAGGTCTCTTCCAACCTTAATCTATGATTCTATGAAGGTCCACTACTTAGTGGGGAAGAATAGCTAAATACAGAAGACAATTTCCCCTTGTTTCCCCCTCCCACTCACTCCTCAGATGTTCTTTTTAAACCCTGGATTTGTGCTGGAAATGGCCCACCTTGATTATCATACACACTGTAAGGAGAGTGATCACTTTAGATAAGCTATTACCAGCAGGAGAGTGGGGTGGGGGGAGAGAAAACCTTTTGTAGTGGTAAACACCCATTTTTTCATGCTTTGTGTGTATAAAAAGATTTTCTATACTTTCCACAGTATGCATCCGATGAAGTGAACTGTAGCTCACAAAAGCTTATGCTCAAATAAATTGGTTAGTCTCTAAGGTGCCACAAGTACTCCTTTTCTCTATTATGCATTCCCCCATTCCTGCACCACTGAGCCTTTCCCCCACACCTATACCCAACCCCAGCCCTGATCCACCTTGTGCTCTCCAAACCCCTTGATCCCAGCATGGAGCACCCTCCTGCACCCCAAACCTCTCATCCTCATCCCCCACAGTCTGTGAGATGGAGGGACTTGAAGTTCGGATAAAGTAGGAGACAGCGATCCTGGGAGAGGAGATCCAGAAACAGAGGTAGAGCAATTGGTGTTTTCACCGAGAGATCCAGAAAGGTGGTGAACCAGTGTTGGTAAGGCCAGTCTGGGGTTATCAAGATCAGGTTCATTCCTTCCTCTCTGACCTTCAGAAGGACCTTGTGTATGAGAGGAATGGGGGAATGCATAGTAGAGATAGCTTCTCCAAGGGAGGGGAAGTGTGTCCCTGAGCTAGACTGATTGCAAAAGGAACAGAACTGCAGACAGTTTCTGTTGTGCCTGGTCATGAACACGTCTATCCTGAGTCCCCCACCTCTGGAAAATGACCTTCACGACATCACAGTAGATGGACCATTTGTGACTGGAGAAAGATCTGCTGAGGCAATCCACTACTTTGTTCTGTGCCCATGGGAGGTAGAAGACTTCGAGGTGGATTGAGTAGGATATGCACAATTCCCACAGGCAGAGAGCTTCTTGGCATAGGTGAGAGGCGTGTGCTCCACCCTGTCTGTTTATATAGAACATCACTGTCATATTGTAAGCACTGATGCACATTTGCCTTGCAGGTGGGATTGGAACATTTGGCAGGCAAGGTGCACTGCCCAAGTTCCCTCACACTGATATGTAGTGAGCGCCACCTGGGACCAGAGGCCCTGGATTCTGAGGACCCCCCCAAATGAGCATGGAAGCATCACAGACTAGAGATATTGACAGCTGCAGTTTCAAGAATGGGACACCCAAACATACTGTCTCCGGCTCCAGCCAGCATCGGAGGGTGGTGATGGGGGGGGGGGGGGGGGCGCGCGGCGGTGCGCGCGTGACTGCCATGTCCAAGCGATCCCGGCAGGGTCAGTACACTAATGCTAGCCAGATCTGAAGAGGTCTGAGTCACAACCTCACTTGTTTCACTATGTAAGTGCATGATGCCATATGCCCCAGGAGTTTCAGGCAGTTTCTTGCTGTGTTGATGGGTTGGTTTCTGAGGCTCTCTACAATGGAACCCAGGGCCTGGGACCAGGCTTCTGGAAGAAAGGCTCTGGCCTGGATCAAGTCAAGGACTTGGATACTATCATTTGGATGGGGACAGTGCTGATTTCTGCATGTTTATCAACAGGCCTAACCTCTGGAAGGTTGACAGTACTAGCCATATGTATGCCTCCACCTGGGCCCTAGTCTGACTTCCGATCAGCCAGTTAACGAGGTAAGGACATATCTAAACCCTTTGTTTCCTTAGGAAAGCTGCAACAACTGCAATGCACTTTGTGAATACCCATGGGGCTGCTGGCAGGTCAAATGTGAGCATTGGTACCTGATTCACAATGAATTGGAGGAATCTCCTGTGACCTTGGAAGATTGAGATATGAAAATAAAGTGTTCCAGTAGAGGGTGGCATACCAGTCCCCTGAATCCAGCAAAGGGATAATGGAGGCCAAGAAAATCATACGGAACTTCTGCTTCTGCATGAATCTGTTGAAGTTTCGCAAGTCCAGGTTTGAGACTCCTTTTGGCATTCAAGATTAGGAAACAGGAGTAAAACCCCTTGCCCCTTAGCTCCAGAGAAACCACCTCTACTACTCCCACTTGCAGATGCATTCGCACTTCCTGGATTAGAAGTTGCTCATGAGAAGGGTCCCTGAAGAGGGACAGGGAGGAAGGGAGAACTGAACTGCAGGGGATATCCTATGTGCATAGCACCTAGCAGTCTGAGGTGATACGGGCCCACACCCAATAAAAGTGGGATAACAGGTCCACAAAAACTGGGGAAGGTGGATCCAGACATTGTCCTGGTACAACGTCCTTGGATGTACCCTTAAAAGGCATGCTCAGACCCAGCCAAATGTGTGGTGGGGCCAGCCCTGAGGGTAGACAAGGACTGGGGAGGCAGCGTCCTCTTATAGCTCATACTCCGCCTCGTACTGTAATCCTGCCTTGACTGAGGCTAGTAGAAACAGGGCAATGGCTGGGGTTTAAAAGTGCTTCCTTGATGGGGCTAGAGTGTATAGTCCTAGCGACTTTAGGGTGGATCCTTTAAGCTGCGGAGCTCAAGTCTGTCTTCTCTGAAAAGAGAGACACACGCTCTCGAAAGGGAGGCCCTCGATAGTCTGCTGCACTTCATATGGGAGGCCCGAGGCCTGTAGCCATGAGCTTCTCCATATGAGAAGCCATGAGCTCCTCCTTCCAAAGCCATGGTTTGTGCAGCAGAGTCCATCACAACCAATGCTGCTTGCAAGTACACTTTTGCCACTGCTCTGGCCTACTCAACTAGAGCCAAGAACTCGGCACTAGATTCCTGTAGCAGGAACTCCTTGAACTTAGTCATTGTGCCCCAGGACTTAAAGTCATAGTGGCTCAGGAGCATCTGTTGGTTGGTGATTTGAAGTTGGAGCCCCCCCCAGTGGAGTAGATCTTTCTGCCAAAAAGGATACAGCTTCTTGGCATCCTTGGCCCTGGGGTTAGATCCTTGCTGTCTCTGCTTCTTGTCTGTTTACCACTGACAGCACTAGCAACCCTGGAGACGGATGGGTGTATAAGTACTCAAACCCCTTTGGGGGAACAAAATCTCTTTTCTCCACCCCTCTTTGCAGTAGGTTGCAAGGATGCTGGAGTCTGCCACAGTGCCTTAACGAGTTCTAGAATGGCACCATTCAGAGGCAAAGCCACTCGCGATGGTCCCAAAGGGGCCAAGATGTAAACCAGGGCATGGGAGGCTTCCAAGATTTCCTCCACCTGGATCCCCAGGTTTTGGGCTACTTTCCTGAGGAGTTCCTGGGGTGCCCTTTAATCATCCTGAGCAGGCACAAATGAAGTCCCCACTATCACCCCATAAGGAGGATGTTAGGACAGGTACAGGGCCCTGTTCCTGTCCTTCAGCAGCTGAAGGATCCCACAGTGCCGGGTCCTGAAGTTCAGTGCCAGGCTTGGTACCAGGTCCTGACTCCCATACCAAAGGAAGTGCTGGGGGAGCTGTATGCTCCAACACAATGGAGTAAAATCTCATTGACTGAGACCCTTGGACCAGAAGGAAGGCCCAGGGATTCCAGAAAGGCCATTGCACCAGTTTTTGCCACTGTGCTGGTCAGGCCATTGGTCAGAACTCTTGGCCCATATCAGCTGTCAGGTATCAGTGGTCAGAGTAGTCTGAGCTCCTGTGGGAGGTGTAAGATTCCGCATCAGAGTCCGACTGCGAAGAGTCGCCCAAGAGCAGTGCCAAGAGGTAGGCAACAGGTGCATTGTCATCATTGCTGGTTTTCCCTGCCTTGTGAGGCCTCGGTGCCATAGTCATTCATCTCTGGTGCCTGTTCATGCCTGGTGCGGGATGACAGCACAGGAGGCATAGTAGCTCCCTTGCTGCCTCAAACACCTCTGGTGTGGATGGAAGCACCAGGGCTGCAGTCCGATGGCTCTCCCTCGGAGGAGAGTCCAACAGTACTGACTCAACAGGACCCTTTCCTGGGCCGGAATCAATGGTACTAGGCTGACAGCTGTTGAGTCCAAGTGGCCTGACACAGGCCTCATTCTGCCAGCTTCCTGTCACGAGCGGGTCTCGGAGTTAGGGAGCACTCCATCTGTTTTTCTTTGCTTCTTCCTCCACATCGGAAACTGAGATCTGTGCAGCATGTCCTGGTGCGGGGTAGACCGCCTCTGTATTGGAAAGGTCTGTTGGTGCAGTGTCCTGGGACGTGGAATCCTTCCTCAGTGTTGAAGAAGCTGAGCTATACTGCCTGTCTCTCAGAAGCCAGTGCACTTCTCACCAGGTTAGAGATACACAGTGTCAAGTCAGCATGACTTGGCTCCAAGGCCAGATGGAGAGCCACCTCCATAAAAAGGAATTTGGATCTCTAGTCCCTGTCCTTTTTGGTATGGGGTTTGAACCCCTTACAAATCCTGCAGTGCTCCAAGAGGTGGGACTCCCCCAAGCACTTAAAGCAAGCAGAGCGAGAGTCACTATATGGGCACGACTCCAGGGGGCACCAGAGCCGACGCAACAGATTCCATAGAGGGAAAAACTTTCTGATGGCAGTACACGGAGCACATGCACACACCACCACACTGGAATGGACATGAGCAAGGATGCAAAGAAAGTTATGATCATGTCTCTCTCCTCTCATCTCCACATAACCAGATTTTGAGTTCTGGTGGGCACGCGGAACATGCAAGTGCATGTAGAAGTGCTCTAGTCCCATCTGTTTTAGACATCCCTAATGGGATGCCTTGGGAGGTGACAGCAAGACCCATGCTAAGTACTTCTCAGAACAATACTCCTTGATGTAGCATACATCATTGTTTGTAACCCAGAATTTGCCAAGTAACTTAACTATTGCCAGTGTTCCCCTGTATGTTTCCTGACCATCCAGTTACTGAATCAGGCCAAAACATGCATACACTGAACACTTTACAATAATCAAGCATAGAAAGGATATTGGATTACTACAGGCACTTCCAAATCAAAGATTTTATCATGAGGTAAGTAGGCAAGATCAGCACTATAACCCTGACCTAGTTTACCTCACAGTAAAATAAGTGTCTTGTCTCCTCTATGCTTTTACTGCAGAAAAACTAACATGTTTTAGTTATCTTGTGGTGAAAACACACCCTTTGCAGGGGAGGGTGTGTGTGTTAGTGATGACATAGTATTTGGTTAATATGTTCAACTGTCTACCAAAAGTTTATGACATGCCAAAAAATAAAGTATGCAGCATAAAATAGAATGTAATACCAAAAACCATAAAGAACATTGTATCAATTTTCATGCTTCCTTGAAAAAAAAAAAGGGGCTTTTTTTTTTTAAATTTACCTGAACCTGCTACAGAATTTCACTGTGTCACACCAACATGTCACAAAATTTAGAAGGCACTTCCATATAATTTGGGTTCCGTTATTACCAATTACATGATGCTATGCCATCAACAGCTCCAAATATATGCTGGACAAAATGGCATGCTGTGGAACCTCACATGCAAGTGTCCTCAAAGTAGATGAGCCTGGTACTATTGTCTAGGACCTTTCAGAAATAAGAGTCACCCAAGAGTGGCCCTGTCAATTCATAAAATTGCATAGCAGAGAACTACAGTATCAAAGACAAGAGAGACTAGGAGAACCGGAATGTCTCATTAATCCCAGCAGATCAAATACCACAACTGACAACTTCTGCTGTACAAGGACTAAAACCAAAATGACTGGAAACAGAGACCTGATCAAACTAGCACCTTGCCTTCCCTTGTGTTGCTATGCCAAATATTAAAATGGCCTCAATATTTCCCAGCTGGTAGTCAATAAGTTACCCCACCAAGTCTAAAGCTCCTCTAAGAGTCACAGACTGAAATTCATGCAGAAACATTTTCTCCCAGAGAGGAAAATTCAATTTCAGAGACAAGAGCGTCCTTAAAGCAACTGTATCTATGAAATAACTGGAAAATTCACAGAGAAAAAAAACAAAAAACCCCACTTCACTGTCACCTGGTGCAAATCAACTGGATTAGCAAGTCATCACAGTTCTGCTTTGTTTCCAGCACACCAACAGCAGAAGACCTCAAGAACGCGAATTGAAACAGATCCACAATTTGGAACAACTTCTGACAAGAGCATTCTAAACAGTCTTCTCTTCTGCTTCTGTCATGTCACCTGTATATCAGCAATTTGGAGGAGGAAGAGGGTGTTTAGGCATCACAATATTGATGGAGGAAGACAACCTGCATTTGATTAAACCATCAGTAAAATGTTTTTTTTAGCCAAGTATTCTCCCTGAGAACCCACTGGAACTCAACAAGGTTTCATTAGCCCCCAGGGCCAGACAGTCACAAATGGTATATTTTGCCTTAGAAGAAAATTTTAAAATGAAATATATAATTATCTCGCTAACTAGATCTTACCATTTGCCGATATTCCCGAATCATTTTTAGTTTATCTTCTCCACCTTTGTTTTCTTCTTTCTGTTCAATGCTGCTGATTATTCTCCATGAAGCTCTTCTAGCTCCAATCACGTTTTTATATGCCACAGATAGAAGGTTTCTTTCTTCCACTGTCAACTCCACATCCATTCCAGCCACTTTTTTCATTGATTCAACCATTTCTAGGAGGCAAAGGTTACTGATTAGGCATATTAAACAGAGTTTCCCCACAGACTTCTGAATTGCTTATTTACTTTATTTCTTCTCAAAACAGACTTGTAAGCCATTCAGTAAAAGATTAAATTTTCAGTTTATGCACTGATCTTCATTTTCAACAAACTGGGCTCAGTCCTACCCTTCATCGCCTGTGACTCCTCACCTTTTAGAGGACAGGTGACAACTTAGACAAGCAACTCAAAAAATATTAGACAATTCCCACATCAACATTAAACCACTAAAATCTTCTGGGTAGGGATCAGGTCCACCTCTTTGTACAGTGCCATGATCCTCATTGGTGCCTGAGCACTTGTACAATATAAGTATTAAAATGAATTAAAACATTCTCTTATAATGTTAAAGCTTCAAAATCAAACCCTCAAAAGTTAGGACATGCCAAAACTAAGTTTGTCTGTGCAACCATATTCCCCCTCCTTGTATGTATTAGGATACATGTTTTATTACAGGATCACATACTATTTTTTCCACAGAATGCCTACCTCATTCAGTGCATGGGATGGACAGTGTCCACTGAAGAGCTAGCTATTCAATATTTCTTTGTAGCCTTGTCATTCATTGTATGGTTCCATGCTTTACTTACTGAACATCATTTAAACTCTACACAGAATACAATACAGAAATATGGATTTTCCTATGATGCTCATTTTGGAGTGTGAATGATTTAAAAATGTGAATTTATCTTTACAACACCCCTTAGACAAGAGGGCATTATCCCAATTTTACAGATGAGTATCCAAGAGAAGGCTGAAGTGGTCAAGCATCCACTAATTTTGGTTGCCCAACTTGAAACATCTAGTGCCTAGTTATTTTTGAACAACTTCCAATTTCTGCAATGAGGTAGGGTCAATAGTGGTTCTCAAACTTATTTGATTGGGACTGTAGTAGTTTACACCACCAACTGCCAGTACATATACCAGCATCCAGCTCTGAAGGAGCGCTGAGCCAGCAGCGGCACAGAAGGGTGGCAATGTTAAAAGTGATATTGATCAATATCACTTTTTGCAGCAGATTTAGCGCCCTATTGCCACTCTTATTTCTGCCACCTTCTGTTGCCACCTTGGGGCTGACACCTGGAGCCCTGCTGCCTTCCAGTGAGGGAGAGAACCCAAGCCCAGGTGGCAGTGCTCCAGCTGTCCCCTTTATCCAAGTATGCACGTCCCTTCCGCATGAGCCCCAGAGACCCAGGGCGGAACCCAGAGCTCTTTAAAAAAAGGTACACAGTTCATGCTTCCCTTCGGAGGCCCGCCCCATAGTTTGAGAACAGCTGATATACAGAGACCTCAGCCTGCTTAATACCATAGTAAACATACCATTAAAATCCTTTAAACCATTTAAAAAAATAGTTAAAGCATTTAAAACATAGCATTAAATAAGGCTCTCATTTTAACAATATCCCTTGTTCCCTATCCTTTTAGCTGGAGAGTGTTTTTAGAAGGAAAACCCCGTTTTACAGTCTTAGGCTATTTCTACACAACACACCTTAAACAGTGCGACTGTGCCACTGCAGCCACACCATTGTAAGGTGCGTTGTATGGCTGCTCTTTATCACCGACAAAATAAAAACAGCCCAACGAGGGGCGGTAGCTTTGTTGATGGGAGCATGACTCCAGACAATGAAGCACTGTCCACATCAATGCTTTTCATCGCTAAAGCTTGTGTCATTCAGGTGGGTGTTTTTTCACACCTGTGAGCAACAAAAGTGCCAGTGTACACATAGCCTTAGATAGTAACAAAGATGGTAATAACGGTCCTTTTGTGGAACAGAGAAGTTAGCAGAGATGAGCTGGAGTTGCTGCTATTTTTAAAGTCCAATCCCATTTCATCTCAGGTGGTGTTGCAGCTTCAGCTGGTAGTGGTTAACAAAGTCATCTGGATCCCTCTCTCTGGTCCATCCTGGTCAGAACATCACTTAGGATTAGGACAAAAAAAGTTCAGGGTCCTAGGAGACGGTGGAGGGGGCAGCCATGATGAAGCTCACTTCAGTAGTCTTCATCTGTTCCTCTCCATTCTGCTTTCCCCAAAAAAGGTCTCTCTTTAAGAACCCAACAAGGAAGTGATGGATAGAATAGCCCATCCCCTCATTATTTTGTCCACCCATTAGGTCTAATATCTGACACCAATTTTGGTCAATTAATTTTTGGTTCCACATATTTGGTTTTTACCAAATATGATTTCAACATAATCCTTGAATTTTAACATGGCCTTTTTCTCTGAACTAATTTAGTCTGTCTGGTTTTCTTGCACCTGTTTACAACATGCATTGCTGAAAGCAACAAAACATTTTCCATCAATATTTATTATTACAGATTATTGTAACAACTTAAGAACTTGCACATACTTTTTACAATTGAGCTTACAATTAGGGTACATTTGTAGGCTCAAATATCACAACAGATTCCACAAACAGCCTCATTCACTACATAACCCTGATTTGTTCCCTGAGCACCATCCATCCTGTGCACTTAATGAGAAAGGATTCTGTGGAAAAACAGAACGTAATCATAAATTAACTACTGCACCACAACACTTATGCACAAGAGGGCCAAATTAAGGTTGCACAGAAAATTCTTATGTTTTCTAGCTTTTGCAATTAAAGATCTTTTAATTCAGGGCGGTTTTTTAAAAGTAATTTCTTGCTTTAAAAAAAAAAAACACAAATTCCATCACGTGGAACCATACTCCTTCCCATGCAGGTCTATATCAAGGTTGGTACCCTTACAGCCACAGCCCAGACAGTTAACAGGGTAACTGGTAACAGGAATAGACTTATCTTGCATATGGACTTCAGTCACGATGGTTATGTCTACACTGCAATTAGACACCTGCCACTGGCCTGTACAGACTCAGGACTGCGGGGCTTGGGCTAAGGGGCTGTTTAATTGCAGTTTAGACCTCCAGGTTCAGGCTGAGACACCTTACAGGGTCCTAAAGCCCAGGCTCTAGCCCAAACCTGAACATCTACACCACAATTAAAGCATCGCCTTAGCCAGGTGCCACAGGCCAGCCATGGGTGTCTATCTGCAGCATAAATATAACCTAATAGGAGGATAAGACACTTAGCGGTGAAACCCAGTGGCAATCTGCCAACAGCAGAGGACTGTTGGGACTCAAGAGTCCCGGGTTCTAAATCTAGGTTCTGCAGAGAAGCATGTTCTAGTGGCTAGACTTCTGCTGTCTCCTGCAGATGCCCCTCCCCCCATCTGCCTGATCTCCAGCCTGTTCCATCCTGTCTCTATACCCCTGCTCCCATTGCCGCTGCTGCCACCACCACCAGCAGCCTGCCCCAGAGCTAACCTCCCCACCTCACCTCTCTACAGTCAAGCAAGTCAGACTACCTACTCATTCTCCATGCCAACTGGTCACCAGCTAGGGGAGCACAAACCATAGCAGCGTATCTCCTTACGGTCAGTTACCAGAGTGGCTCTCTGCTGCCAGGAGGAGCAATTTTAGGAACCAGGCCTTTGCAGCCTGTGACGAAGTGGGACTGTTCTTAATGTTTCCTCTGAATAGTGTGGGGGTGCCTCAGTTTCCCCTAGGCAGTTCTTAAGTATCTAGGGGGTGGAGTAAGGGTGTATGATCATTGCAGAGCCCTAGAGGGCAGGTGTGTGCAGGAGTCTGGACACAGAGAATGGCCGACACCCTGTTTCCTGGCAACTGATGGCCTGGACCCTTCCCCCCCTGCAAGGTGAGAGCTAAAGGGTTGGAGAACAAAGGAATCAGGTGACCACCTGGCCCGGGAAAGGAACAAAGCCCAGAGGAGGAGGGGCTGGAGGGGGTTTTCAGTTTGGGGCTGGCTGGGACATGGAGTGAAGTGCAGACGTGGTTGTCTGGCTCACTACCCCCCAAAATGGACCCAGCTGAGGGGTCCCGTTCTCTGCACCTGCAAGCTCTGGTTTAGACCATGTTCCTGTCGTCTAATAAACCTTCTGTTTTACTGGCTGGCTGAGAGTCACATCTGACTGCGAACTTGGGGTGCAGGACCCTCTGGCTTCCCCAGGAGCCCCGCCTGAGCGGACTCGCTGTGGGAAGCGCACGGAGGGGCAGAGGATGCTGAATGCTCCGAGGTCAGACCCAGGAAGGTGGAAGCTGAGTGAGCTGCGTGTCCTGAAGACAGGCTGCTCACAGAAAGGCGACTACCCCAGAGTCCTGACTGGCTTCATGGGGAGCAGTTCCAGAGCATCGCCCAGGGACTCCGTGACAACTGGTGGCAGCGGTGGGATGTACTACACCCCGTGGATGGTGCTTCCTGCAGTAAGTGACTGGGGAGCAGTAACACGAAGGGGGATTGCCGAGGACCAGGCCTGCTGATGGCTCAGAGAGGAGCGGTTTCGGGGGGCGGTTAACCCCTGGGAGTGTGTGACCAGCGAGAAGGACTGTGCAGTAACAGGGTTCCCCTGGGGATTGCAGCGAGCAGTCCAAGGGGCGGAGGAGTCTGCAGCTCGACCCTGGCAAAGAGGTGGTGACCTCGAGAAGGGCTGGCACACTAGGGGTTCTCCCTGGAAACCGTGGGGAGCTGAGAACACACGGGCCTGTGAGTCCACAACAACTTGGGAGGAGCGGAGTGATGGCCTGTCACCGTCTCCTTAAGAAGGACATTGTAACCCTGTGCAAAAAGAGAGGGTTGAGCGTTGGAAAGTTCACCAAAGCAGAGTTAATCGTGCAGCTGGAGGAGGATGACCGCTCTAAGGAACAGATTCCTGACCCCAAATGGGGCTATAGCAGGATCTGGGAGCAGCTGGAGTGGGAGCCAGGCATCGCCAAGACTCCTGTCCCCGACCAGACGGGGGTCTTCACGATCGGGTTCCGCATCGGGGGATCGAGACGGACGGGATTGGAGCTGAGTCTGAGAGAGCAAGAGGACCGTGGGAGACAGCGAGAGCCCGAGAAAGAGCTGCAGAAGCAGCAGCAGGATGAACTGGCGGTGGTGGGGTGGAGAGGCCATGGGGACCTCCCCGGGGGGAGTGGGGATAGATCCCGGGGGGCCAGTTCCGCAGGGAACCTCGAGACTAAATTGCTGCCCCTGGTTAAGGAGGGTGGGGGTGTGGATGCCCACCTCACTGCCTTTGAGCAGGCTGGCGATTTGAACCAAGGGGACCCTGCGGAAAAGCCCCGGTGTCTAGCTCCCTTGCTGGGTCCCAAGGCCATAGACTCTGTCAGCCAGATGGTTGGGGATGTGGACAGGCTCCCACTCCTGACCCCAACCTATATGTCTGTGTGGAGTTTCCTGGGGCCAGGCCCCCCGGACCTCCAGTGGGAGCAGAAGGTGATGGTCAATGGGGAGACATTCTTGGGGTGGCCAAAGGGCATGGGCTGCATAAACCTTCCCACATGCGGCCTTCGAGTGCTATCGACCACCCCTGACCTAAGGGAGGGCGTGAAACTGGAAGGGCCTGGTGCAACTCCTACCAAGGAATGGGAGAGATGCTGGGGCATCCATGGGAACGTTGGTGGCTTCGAACTTCCCCAGGTCACCGGCTAAAGTGACCCCGCTCAGTTCGATCTCGAAGGGGGGAGAGATGTGACGAAGTGGGACTGTTCTTAATGTTTCCTCTGAATAGTGTGGGGGTGCCTCAGTTTCCCCTAGGCAGTTCTTAAGTATCTAGGGGGTGGAGTAAGGGTGTATGATCATTGCAGAGCCCTAGAGGGCAGGTGTGTGAAGGGGTCTGGACACAGAGAATGGCCGACACCCTGTTTCCTGGCAACTGATGGCCTGGACCCTTCCCCCCCTGCAAGGTGAGATCTAAGGGTTGGAGAACAAAGGAATCAGGTGACCACCTGGCCCGGGAAAGGAACAAAGCCCAGAGGAGGAGGGGCTGGAGGGGGTTTTCAGTTTGGGGCTGGCTGGGACATGGAGTGAAGTGCAGACGTGGTTGTCTGGCTCACTACCCCCCAAAATGGACCCAGCTGAGGGGTCCCGTTCTCTGCACCTGCAAGCTCTGGTTTAGACCATGTTCCTGTCGTCTAATAAACCTTCTGTTTTACTGGCTGGCTGAGAGTCACATCTGACTGCGAACTTGGGGTGCAGGACCCTCTGGCTTCCCCAGGAGCCCCGCCTGAGCGGACTCGCTGTGGGAAGCGCACGGAGGGGCAGAGGATGCTGAATGCTCCGAGGTCAGACCCAGGAAGGTGGAAGCTGAGTGAGCTGCGTGTCCTGAAGACAGGCTGCTCACAGAAAGGCGACTACCCCAGAGTCCTGACTGGCTTCATGGGGAGCAGTTCCAGAGCATCGCCCAGGGACTCCGTGACACAGCCCCAAGCTGGAACATGCTCAGTTGCTCTGTAAGGATGATCCAGTCTGCATGCAGAAATTATGTTGGTACGGCACATGCTCAGTGGAGACAGAATCCTTGGGAGACTAATGCTGCCAGTCCCTAAAAAACCCTCTACTAAGAACATATGCACTGAGATTTTCAGAGGCTTACAATTTAACCAAATTGGGGCAGATTTTCACCTGGATAGCAAAGACATGTTCCTAGTAGTAAGGTGACCCCCCCCCCCCAGTCAAACTTCAAATCCCCACTTGAAAGCATGGAGGGAGTAGTGTTTTTTAATTAAACCATTTTAAGAATTTAACATAGGGGTCACAGAAAAATATACTGTTTTTCCTTTCTCAGAAATAGCTTAACCATTTTGTTGAAACTTCATCTAGTATGGAACATTTTGGTCCAAACAGCTGAAGTTGAGCAAATCATAAGCAACTAAAAACAGGGTCTTTCAAACAAACATTTTACAACCTTAACTGGTGGCAGTACTACCAAACTATAATTAGAATATGTATTTTTTGTAGCTTGTGTGATAGGTTCTATAAATTATCTTGCTTTTGATTAAAGAATGGCTTTAACTCTGACCAAACAACTGATTTCTAAGCTTGTAAAAAAAGACACCTTAAAATATTTCTATGTTCACTTTTAGGTAGAATAATCTAATATGCCCTAGTATTTCTGACCAGTATAGGTACATATCGACTAAGCAAGGCATTCTGCCTTCCAGAACACTGGGTCTTGTGGTCAGAGAACATGACTGGGGTTCTGCCCTGCATTCTAATCCCAGCTCTGCCATAAACTTGCTGTGTGATCTTGGGCAAAGTTAGCTAACATTGTTGCGTCTCAGTTTCCTTATCTGTAAAATGGAAATGCTACTTTACACCTCATAAGTGTGATGAAACTTTATTTTTAAAATATGGCTTTTAAGATCCTCAGATGGGAGGAACTAGAGAAATGTAAAGTATACATAAGTGAAATTGTTTTGCAACCTTAGCTAGTGCACATACCTGTGACAGCTGTGGGGCTCCCTTGCTTTACGACCAGCCAATTTAGCAATAAGATTTGTCAGCTGTTCACTGATATGGTATTGTCACCCATTTTCTGCACTTCATCTATTATTACGTATCGATACTGACAATCAAGCTGCTATCCCCAGGCTAGATCAGCATCAACTCAGTTCTGTCCTAGTAAGTTTTCTTCAGAGTCTTGGGGGGCCAAAAGAAACTGACAAAGACATATAGGAGAGCTCCTTCCTCCAATTCAAAAGAATGGCATTCAATACACAATTCAGGTCTGTCTGTTCTTGAGCATGACCCCACATTTGCCAGTTGTGAGAAATAAGATTATGGCCAGAGTTGATCCCACATGACGAATAACTGATGTGCCACTAAAGGTTTTATTAGCTACTAACCCTAACCCCATACTTTTCCAATGGGATCAACTATAGTGCTTTTTAGCACAGTTAGGTGAAAAGTGAACAGGGTCTTAACATTGAACCTGTCCCACAAACTGTCTCCCGACAGAGATTAATAACCCTCTCCCTATCTGTCCAGTTGTTAAGAATCTGCACAGAAAGCCAAGAGGTGTTAAAGCACGTGCCATTATAGGCATATCCCCATTTCATGATTTCCAGGACCCATCCATATGAAGAAATGACATGTCATACTAAAATAAAAGTTGGGACAAATTAAACAGAAAGAACTGGTTTTATCAGTCCTGCTGCAGGTTCTCTTACCTTCAAATCTGTTGCCTGGATGCAGCTCTGCCTGACACAGACTGCTAAAGGGAATTATGACATTTTGTTCTCTGATAGAGGAGAGACTGATTTTCAGAGTGTGCTTCTGTGAATAACTGCTATAAAAAAAACTTCTTTACTCTGTTTTCAGTTTCCTCAGGAACTCATCCATCTTTGGATTGAAGAGGCTTGAAAACCCTTGAAAGGGAGATCAGAAACCTTTGCAAGGGCCATGAAGGACAAATTCCAATTCTTAAGCCAAATGGGTCTTCATAAAAGCCATGGCCAAAGCATAAGAAGCTTGGTACAGTTTGGTCCTTCATAAGATGCCCCCAGCATATGCCTTGACACCACCTCCTGACCTACTCCAAGAGGGGTTCACTAACTTTCTTCCCCCAGAAGGAGTATAGCCCAGGAAGCATCCTTTTTCCACAAAGTTAAAAGGGTCATGACCACTCAGTAACTGGTCACATTCAGAGTCTGGTATGCAGAGGAATAGCCTTGTGCCCCATTATATCCAACTGTTTTGATTCAGTTGAGGATAAATCAAATCTGGATTACCTGATGGTAGTGGAAGCTACCAAGAACAAAATTCTGGTAAGAGATCAAACCCTTCCTTGGAAACTTGTACAAAGGGTATAAACGTCACCAGCCCCCAAATTTCCTTCAGTTCCTAACTCCAAGCACATCCTTTGACTCTCAAATGCAGAGGTGGAGGGGAGAGGGATGAGAAAGACAATTCCTTTAGGCTCTCCAAAACTTTAAACTATTAATACGGCTTAGACAAGTTTCTGTGATTTTACAAATATAGATGCGTCTTACCAAGAGAAATAAAGATTTAACAACCCAGCAACCAGATTAAGCAGTTTCTGGTCTGGGTGAAAAACCTGATCTTTATAGCTGATACAAATGGTCTGGGCTTGGGGGGATTTTTTTCCCTTCAATGTGACTAAAAACAGAGAAATGTACATGGGTGAACCCAAGTTGGCATAACCAGAATTCCTCGCCCCTCCCACCTCCTGGGGTTCTAATCCTGCCAGATTTTTGTAAAATGACTATGTCCTGTTGAAGTTATTCCACTTGAGTTGAATATCTGAAGAGTCACTGGTCCAGAGAGAGAATTATTCTCCTGCCTGGGGGTTAGTAAACCCACTTCAGAGGGTCAGAGACCCAGGATCTAGTCCACCCCACTCCAAGGACTCTATACAAAGTGGAACAGCTTCAAAAGGAGAGAATGGGAGAGAATCCCACACCATAATATCCCATAGCTCAGTGGCTGGGGGAAATTACTTAGTCTCTAACAGGTTACATCAGATAAAACCTAGACCGCTCCCCAAACTAAAGAAAAAAGTCCTTTAGACAGCCAATGAATTCTGCAAATTCAAAAGGTCCAAATCTATTACATTAGCAGCAAATGTGAACGGTTCAGCTGCAGCCTTACTAGAAGTGTTAAGGTTCAGAAAAAAACAAACTTTCAGAAAAAAATTACCCACCCCCTACAAGACCCACTATGGAAAAGTTGGGAATTTTGGAAAAGATTGCAAAGCAATTTATGAAATATTCTCTCAGAATTAACAGTGAAACAATTTAGGGTAATGTTTAAAATAATGTTATTGCTGTCCTTCAAAATGCCTTCTATTAACAACTGATTTAAAATTAATAAAATGTTTCTCTAGACATGAGTTTCTTCTGGGTCCCAAGGCCCCATTGTTGTGTCATGTCAAGTCTATTAATATACTATTTCTGAACCCAAAAGATTAACTTTCATTTTAGTTTACAATATTGATGATTTCTATTGTCAATATTTTGTATTTCACACACACACACCCCATTGTCAACAGCAAAAAAATACACTTAAGTGCCTTAGTGTGCAGCTGCAGCTCTATCCCTAACACTAGGTATATCTGTCATTATGAAATAAGTATAAATTTAGTTTTGATTCAAACAAACACAAATCAGTACTTATGTGCTAAGTAAATTATACATAATTCATTTTTAACTCTTAAAGAAGAAAAAAGTTAGTTGTGATAAGCAAGTAAGTACTACAGATATTTCTATTTTAAACAAAATTCCCATTTTTTCCCCTGGAAAAAAAAAGGAAAAATGTTTTTTCCATGCCTTCAAAACTTCCAGAAATTGTGCACCCTAAGCCCTACAATCAATTATGTTTGTCATGACTGAAACGTTTAACAGGTATGCATATCATAAGAGCACATGCCACAATCTTCCACAACACAACCTTTTGCAAGCACAGAGGCATTAGTTCCTGTGCTCTGCCTACCTTAAATTCCCTCTCTGAAGTTTGCCAGCCTCCTCTTCCCGAAGAAACACCAAGGTTGGTTCAACATGGCAGCGTGGGTGCTACTTTAGAAGTTGCTCTATTCCAATGGTACGTGAGAGCTGCATATGTAGTTTGCAACACACTTTGGGAATTTGAATGATGAATGGCATATTAATGTAAAATTATTTAATGAGACTAATATATCTGCAGACCAGCAAAAAGGTTTTTAATATAGGACATTTTTTAATTCCTTACCTTTTTTTGTTATACATAAAGAGGCCTGAAAGGTTTACTTCAGCTTGTATTTCGTTTTAGAAATTGCCAGGCCTGATCTACTCTTGTTTTGCAGGAGAACCTACTAGATGTCTTGTATCATTAGATCTCACACTTTAAATGGAGTACAGGGATATGAGGGAGGAGGAGATGGTCCTTTAACAAAGCATCTGTTCTCCAAAATGAGTCACTTAAAGTGAAAAAGGTATTAGAAGAGCATACAAATAGTAACTACAAGTTCTGTCTCTTAACTGATCAATTTTCACTATCTGCGCTCTGATGATATAATTTCACTAGTTCTCCACTCACCATATAATCTACAAAGTTTCACAGGAACTAAATGTCAAATGTAAAGAACAAGCAGAAGTTAAAAACACCAAAAAAAAGAAAAAAGAAAATGTTTAAGTTGAAGTGACAGTATTCCCTATATTTAGATTGACCATCACTATCAGTTATAAAAAAAATTCTTGCATCTTTAAAAAAAAAGAAGAAAAAAAACAACAACAACCCTCCACGGTTTGTAGCAGCATTTTGAAATCTGGCAGGGTACTCCTGGGGTGAAGTGGTTCCTTTTTCTAATCTTATGAAAATCTGTTCAAATTTAGGAGAGTTATAGTGTTTAAAATTGTCAATGCCCATCTCTATTTCAAACAGCACAGCTTTCTTATGGATTCCTGACAAAAGCCTATTCACTATTCCATTACTATTATGCATGCATTATCCCAAGTTCTAACTTAAGCAGTCCACACACAGGAGAATCTCTGGGTGGGACAGACACCTCCTAACCTTTTGACCTCTGGAAAGAGACACTAAAGGGAACCAGGATACCATGATTTCCAAATGGAGGGGGGAGTGTCAAACATACAGACCATAAACCAGATCAGGTACACAGGACATACCCAGTCTGCGCATAATCTCAGTTTTCGTATTAAAAAACTCTTTCGAGTCCTTATGGCTAGAGATATTACCTTCCAAATATGAACCAAGCATAAACAATGAAGTGATGTCTGCCTGAGTCTGCAGACCACTTGAAACAATGAGGGGGCAACCTAACCCCTCCCCTACTAATCTTATTGGAATGTCAACTCTAGAACTCAATGATGAAAATACAGTGTCAAGATTAAGTATTGACTCGCTGATCATTTTAGCAGATGGAAGTTGGAGGTGGGAGGGAAGCCCATTGGGTTGGAATTGGAAGTTGCTGCAGAGAGAACAGGAGACGCAAAGATAAGGAAGGGTGAGCAAAACAGATAAAGGAGGGTGGGTAAGGAAGAGAAACAAAGGCCCAAAATAGTGATGGCCAAAAGGGGAGCAGAATTTTCCTCACTGAACGAAAGACATGAGAGCTGGAAATAATATTTAGTTTTTCACAAACATCTCTGTGCAAATCTCTAACGGGCATCCCTTGTGCAATGTGAGTAGACAATCCTGAATTTAAACTGTAGCCTATGGATAAACAAACATTTAGCCCTCTCCTCTGCATGAATTTAACACCCCTGAACTAGGCTCACTACTGGTGTTAATTCTGTGTCCTTAATCTTTAAGCTAGAGCAAAGCCTTAACAGGCTCCACAGATGGGAATAGAACCGATATCCAAATCTCAGTCACATAACCATACTGCCCCCACAAAGTTTATTATCTATTTGTTTGTGGCTATACTGTCTGTAAAATGGAGCTATAATTCTGCATATGTAACCACTCTTTCAATGCGCTGTATCCTTTTCCAATGGTTGGGCCACATATCTTCTCTGATAGCTAACTTATTTAGCCCTTTGGCTGTGGTATAGGTCTGTGCTGTAGTGTTGAGTGTTTAAGGCTCAACAAATCCTGCTGCTGGTGCATGATGGCAGTTGGGACTGTTAAAATTACAAAAGCAAGTTCTGTTATGTGCCATTTTTCTTTCAAGTATAGGAAGTTGAATACAAAATTACATTAAGCACTCAAGTCCCAGTCTGTTAAATGGGAATAAATACTCTGATATCTTGCAAGGGAATGGAGAAGAAATATTCACTAATGTATGAGAGGCTCAGATTGGTGAGGACCACAGAAGAGCCATGAATAAATTAATTGTATTGTCACTGTAGCATTTGGATACTGTACAGTGAAAAACGTATGGGGCTAACCACTGAACAAGGATTCAAGGAAATACTGAAGAGCTGCCTCATTCCCTGAGCACCATCCATCTTGTACAGAGACTGAGGCAACGATCCTGTGAAAAAAACAGTATGTGATCATGTAATTAAACAATTTTATCATAATGCGTATGCAGAAGGGGGCAGATTTAAGCTTGCATAGGCAACTGTAAATCTGGCATTTCCTAAGATTAGAGTACTTGACTGTGCAAACTAAACATGCTTCCATGTGTATATAAAGTCTGCTGCAGTTTCCACGGTAAACATCTGATGAAGTGAGCTGTAGCTCACGAAAGCTCATGCTCAAATAAATTGGTTAGTCTCTAAGGTGCCACAAGTACTCCTTTTCTTTTTGCGAATACAGACTAACACGGCTGTTCCTCTGAAACCTGTCAATGCTTCCATAGTAGACTAACTTCACATGTAAACAGATTTTAAGGCCAGACTGGACCACTATTTTAGTCTAGTCAGAGTTCCTACATAGCAAAGGCCACAGAATCTCACTAGTGAGTCCTGCATCACAACCATAACTTCTGGGTAAGCTAGACCATATTTTTTAGAAAGACATTTTGATTTAAAGACTTCAGATGATGGCAAATTCACCCCCCACACATTGATCCTTTGGTTAATTCCCTTCACTGTTACAAGATTTGCACCTAATTTCTAGTCTGAATTAGTCTAGTTTCAAGCTCCTGGATGTTGTTATTATGCCTTTGTTTGCTAAATTAAAGTGCACGCTATCAAAAAATCTTTTCCACATATAGGTACTTACAGACCAAAATCAAGTTACCTCTTAACCAGAAAAGAGCATTAGCCCATTTTACACAGAAAACACCAAAACTGCCAGACCAGAAGTTCATCTAGGCCAGTGGCTCTCAACCAAGAGTCCGGGGCCCCCTGGGGGACTGCAAATAGATTTCAAGTGGTCTGCCAAGCAGATTCACTGCAGCCCAGGGCAGAAAGCCAAAGGCACACCAAGCGGGGCTGAAGCCCAGGGCCCCGAACCCTGCCACCTGGGGCTGAAATCAAAGCCTGAGCAACTTAGCTTTGCAGAGCCCGAGCCCTGCTTGCTACCCACTAATGCCGGCTCTGGCACAAAAAAGTTGTTGTGATACAGGTGAGCTGTGGAGTTTTTATAACATATTGCAGGTGGGGGGGGGGGGGGGGAGGGGCTCAGAAAGAAAAAAAGTTGAGAACCCCTGATCTAGCCATCTTGGAAAGTTCCCTAATTAAGGAAGAAAGTTTTTTCTGACCCCCCCCTTAATTAGGGATTAAGAACACATGACATAAGAACAGCCACACTGGGTCAGAGCAAAGATCCATCTAGCCCAGTATCATGTCTTCCGACAGTGGCCAATGCCAGGTGCCCCACAGAGAATGAACAGAACAGGTAATCTGCAGCACTGATCCACGCCCCCCCCCCCCCATTCTCAGGTTCTGGCAAACAGAAGCTAGGGACACCATCCCTGCCCGTCCTGGCTAATAACCACTGATGGACCAATACTCCGCAAACTTTAGTTCTTTTTTGAACTCTGTTATAGTCTTGGCCTTCACAACATCCTCTGGCAAAGAGTTCCACAGCTTGACTGTGCATTGTGTGAAGAACTTCCTTTTGGTTGTTTTAAACCTGCTGCCTATTAATTTCATTGGGTGACCCCCTAGTTCGTGTGTTATGAGTAAAAATTAACACTTCCTTATTGACTCCCTCCACACCCATCATGATTTAATAAACCTCTATCATATCTCCCCCAGTCTCTTTTCCAAGCTGAAAAGTCAGTCTTATTGATCTGTCCTCATATGGCAGCCGTTCCATACCTCTAATCATTTTTGTTGCTCTTTTCTGAACCTTTTCCAATTCCAATACATCTTCTTTGAGATGGGACAGCCACATCTGCACTTAGTATTCAAGATGTGGGCTTACCATGGATTTACAGAGACACAATATGGCATTTTCTGTCTTATTATCTATCCCTTTCTTAATGGTTTCCAACATTGTTCGCTTTTTTGACTGCCGCTGCACAATGAGCGGATGTTTTGAGAGAACTATCCACAATAACGCAAAGATCTCTTTCTTGAGTGGAAACAGCTAATTTAGACCCCATCATTTGATACCTGTAGTTGGGATGTTTTCCAATATGCATTACTTTGCATTTATCAACACTGATTTTCCATCTACCATTTTGTTACCTAGTCACCCAGTTTTGTGAGATCCCTATGTAACTCTTTGCAGTTTGCTTGGGACTTAACTATCTTGAGTAGTTTTGTATCATCTGCCAATTTTGCCATCTCACTGTTTACCCCTTTTTCCAGATCATTTATGAATATGTTGAATAAGACTGGTCCCAGTACAGACTCCTGGGGGATACCACTATTTACTTCTCTCCATTCTGAAAACTGACCATTTATTCCAACCCTGTGTGTCCTATCTTTTAACCAGTTACCGATCTGCAAGAGGACTTTCCCTCTTATCCCATGACAGCTTACTTTGCTTAAGACCCTTTAGCAAGGGACCTTCTCAAAGGCTTTCTGAAAATCTAAGTACACTATATCCACTGGATCCCCCTTGTCCACATGCTTGTTGACTCCCTCAAAGAATTCTAGTAGACTGGTGAGGCATGATTTCCCTTTACAAAAAAAGAAAAAAAATGCTGACTTGTCCCCAAGAAATTATGTTCATCTGTGTGTCTGACAATTCTGTTCTGATTGTATTTTTAAATGGACAACCTACCCTAAATTCTCAATTACTGAGGGACAATCTTCACTCATTGATATATTTTGCTTTCCACAACCAACTCTCTGTATAAACTTTTCATGAGTGATATACCCAAATAGTTGGATGCTAATATCTAAACTGTATTGTTAATTTTATTCACCTAAATTTGGGTTATTGCTGATTATGCACTACATGTATCTTATGACTTTTAAAACAAAACTTTGTATTTGTGGATAATCGAAGCACTATACCCAGATGTACGCTCTTTTCTTACCCTGTGTACTAAAATTTTTTTTAGCATTAGTATTGGGCAAACTAGTTAAAACTAAAGTCAGGCTTACTGGCCTATAATTGCCAGGATCACCTCTGGAGCCCTTTTTTAAAATTTGGCATCACGTTAGCTATCCTCTAGTCATTTGGTACAGAAGCTGATTTAAATGATGGTTACAAACCTCAGTTAGTAGTTCTGCAATTTCACATTTGAGTGCCTTCAGAACTCTTGGTGAATACCATCTGGCCCCGGTGACTTATTACGGTTTAATTTATCAGTCTGTTTCAAAACCTCCTCTAATGACATGTAAATCTGGGACAGTTCTTCAGATCTGTCACCTAAAGGGATGGCTCAGGTTTGGGAATCTCCCTCACATCCTCAGCCGTAAAGACTGATGCAAAGAATTCATTTAGTTTCTCCGCAATGGCCTTATTATCCTTCAGTGCTCCTTTATCATCTCCATTGTCTAGTGTCCCCACTGGTTGTTTAGCAGGCTTCCTGCTTTTAATGTACTTAAAACAAAAAAACTGCTATTACTTTGAGTCTTTGGCTAACTGGTTTATACAGTAATGCATGAGAGTTTACATTACTTTTTTTTTTTAAATCTTGCTATTATATTTCTGTATAATGTTCTTACCCATATCCTAAGGTCTTTGCTTCAGTGATATTCTGTAATATTTATTACCTTCACAAGACATTTATGTTCAACCAATATGAACATTTAAGAATGGTCTTATTTAGTGTAACACAATAAAGCTTCAGTTTGATACACAAAACACAGTTAGTATGTAAAATGAAGAAACAGCATTAACAGACAAAGCAATCTCATCGCCTGAACAAGATACGTTTCTAGTGCAATGACAATTAAAATTTAACAAAAACTACAACCTATGATTTTAATCAATTCACCTTGATTTTGGCTAAGTCAGTCAGTTGGTCAGATCTCATTTACCAGTTGTTTCCCAAACAATGTTTTGTATCAACGATGTCATTTCAAGTAGGTTATTCTTTACTTTGAGGTAACAGCTTTAAACCAGTGAGATCTTCCAAGAATTGGCACGCTTTGTGTTTTATTAGTTACATTACAAGATGCATTATTTGGTAAGCAGTTTATAAAAACACTAGGAGAGAGCATGGCTTAATAGACAGGGCACAAGATTTGGGAGTCAGGAAACCTGGGGTCTCTTTCCAACTTTGACATCAACCTACTGTGTGATCTTGTACAAACCTTATGCCTCGGTTTCCCCATCTGTAAAACTGAAATGATACATTTCAAGATCTATAGATAAAAAGTGTTATATAGATATCTAAATAGTTTAAAAGTCATTGCATTTGTCTTCACATCCTCATGACAAATCAAGATTATCTACTTATTTCATCATCTTCTTGCATTGTTGATACCATCACAATACTGGATATTGGAATGTAGGTGCATGTATTCCCCACATATGCAATGAATATGGCAAGGTAAGCACAGATAAAAAACGCATTTCTAACAATAATTTTAACCTGACATTGTCCCTTTGTTTTACAAAGCCATTCCAACAAATTGCTTTGGACTCTACAGAAAAATGTTGCATTCTAGCAAAGCCTGATTAACTGAAAATCTCATTACCAGCCATACCACTGTGTAATAATACATAACCTTTCACCTCTTGAACTATCCAGTTTCTGCTTCCTTTTTCCTGAACAGGCATTCATAGAGGCACAAAAAGGAGATGGGGAATCTTCTCAGTAAAAATTAAAATATTAATTTGTAGGATTTGCCTATCAGGAGGGCTGGTTACTTTGCACTGCAGATGCCTATAGCAGAATTTGAAAAATTACCAGACACTAAGGGAAATGCCATGCAGATGCATACCTCTTCCTCAAAAAGCTATGGAGAAGGACGGAGAAATACCTACAAGTGCTTTTCACAGTCCCTGCTCGGGGCTTCAAATTGGGCCTGATCTACATGTAAGTTTTCCCAGCATAGCTAGGTTGGTTAGGACCACGAAGGAGAAAAATTTAAAAAAGATCACACCCCTAACCAACATATCTATGCCAGCAAAAACCCTAGTGTTGATGTAGTTATACCACCAAAATGTGATTTTGCCAATATATGCTGCATCTACACTATGATTTGCCAATATACCATGTAACCGAGTATTGTCAACAAGGCCTTATGTATCAGTTACTGTCTACAAGATAGCCAATGTTTTAAATCCCTCTACAGCTACTGGAAAGAAGAAATATTTTAATTCTGAATTACTCTAGTACAGTGGCTCTCAACCTTCCCAGATTACTGTACCCCTTTCAAGATTCTGATTTGTCTTGCGTACCGCCAAGTTCCACCTCACTTAAAAATGACTTGCTTACAAATTGAGACATCAAAGCTCATCTTAAGTGATCACTCTCCTTACAGTGTGCATGATAAACACCCATTTTTTCACGTTGTGTGTATATAAATCTCCTCACTGTATTTTCCACTGAATGCATCCGATGAAGTGAGCTGTAGCTCACGAAAGCTTATGCTCAAATAAATTGGTTAGCCTCTAAGGTGCCACAAGTACTCCTTTTCTTTTTGCGAATACAGACTAACATGGCTGCTACTCTGAAACCTAACAAAATACAAGTGTCACAGCACACTATTACTAAAAAAATTGCTTACATTCTCATTTTTACACAATTATAAATCAACTGGAATATAAATATTGTACTTACATTTCAGTGTATAGCATATAGAGCAGTATAAACAAGTCATTGTATGAAATATTAGTTTGTACTGACTTTGCAAGTGCTTTTTATGTGGTCTGTTGTAAAACTAGGCAAATATCTACGTTGACGTAGACCCTGGAAAACCTCTGTGTACCCCCAAGGGTACACAGACCCCCCACTTGAGAACCACTGTTCTAGCATGCCCCCAGCCTCATGGCTATTCCAAAGGAAAGCATTTCCTTGACTTATCACTTCTTATGGCTCCATTTTATGTCCTCCCCCCGCCCCCGCAATATATTCCTCCAGTACTTGCATATATTGCTAATGGTAGTAGCTCCAGAGAGAACCTGACCTAGTTCCCTCCCCTTCTGAACAGCAGTAATGGTAGGAAAGATCCTGATCAATTTTTGTCTTGTCACTTGGGAAAGCTATGAGCAGCAACTAAGGCACCAGAATGGACTGCCTACCGATCAGAAAGCCTGTATTCTATAGGTTTGCACTACTTTCACGTTCAGTTTGTTTTCACTCACAAGTGACAAATCTAATTTAGTTTTAAATGAGAGGTAAGGGTTTAAAGTAAGCATGACGAACAGATTTTTCAAATCCCACCAATAGCATATATTACCTAAGTGTAGGTTCAGGAAGAACACCTTCAGTGCTCAGAAATATTTAACACCTTACAAATATTTAATCAGCATAGCCCATGAACTTTAAAGAAAAAAATACAAGGCCTAGGAAAAACAGCATTCTAACTTACAATAATTTTAAGCGTAAAATGAAAGACTAATAAGATTTACATTTACTTCAAGCAGGGAGAAGTACATTGTATTTAATAAACTCCATAGCCTATGCCAGGGGAGTACAGAGGGTAAAAAAAAAAATCGATAACCTAAAAAGACACATCACTATACTATGATGGGCAAAAAAGGGAGAGGCACCTTCGAGGGCCAGGTCTGGGAAGGAGGTGGAGAAGGTAAAGAAGGGCCCACTAAGGGCCAGGCACCCCGATCACAGATGGGGGGAGGGGGGAGGACGGGGACTGGACGTTGACTGCGACGAAGTGACCTGGCCCCCACTACACGGGGCTCAGCCACTCTGAACCAGCCGTCTTCGGCCAGGTGCCGGGCAGGGCTCGAGTAAGAGGAACCACCTCTGTTCGCACTAGTGACGGCACAAGAAAGGACGCAGGATCCCTTTGTCGGGCTTCATCGAGCCGGGGGGTGGGTCCCCTCCCCCTACTCGCCCTTCCCAGCCACCATTTTATTCCCAGCTTTTGCCGCCGCCGACCCCCGCCACAGCCGACCCGAGATACCAACCCCCAGGGCTAGGCCGCCCGTTCACCCTAGTCCCCTACTCCTGGCTCCCTCAACCCGCGGGACAATCCCTGTCGCCATTTTGTTCATGCCCCCCCCTTCGCCGCCTCTGCCCCCCTGCCCAGCCGCCGCCATTTTGTGGCCGCTCCCTCCCTTTTCCCCCGGCACTACCCGGCCCGCCCGTCCTCCCGGCTCTCACCATCATAGCGCTCAGCCTGCTCAGCTAGCTTAGCCTGGTACACAAGGTCCTCCCGATCGTCCATGTCCAAGAGACGGGGCGGCGACGGGGACTACACGGGGTGGATGAAGGCTGATGAGTCCGGGATGCTCAGCCGCTACCAGCTCACTGTTCTCCTGGCAAAGATGGCGGCGATAGCGCCTCCTCCTGCTATATCCGGGTACTTCCGCCAGCGGACGCATGCGCATCCCGCGCACCACCATGGCAACAGTGGCTCCCTGGCAACCGGCGGGAGGAGAGAGACTCAGGGGTGGGGTCCGATGGGACGTCAAGTCTCCTGCGGCTGCCAGGCCCCGGAAGCGTGCGGGAAGGGAACTGTGGCTGGGCTACGAGGGGACGGGTCCTTGGCACTGTGATGGCGGTGTGAGCGTGAGGGGCTGCTGACACTCTTGGGATATAACGGTTGAGGGTCCCCTGGAACTGATATATGGGGGAGGGGGTCATGAGGGGCCTCTGGCGCTCCTGGGAAATGAGGGAGAGAGGGGGCCTGAGGGGTTAAATGGGAGTTTAGGGGCCCCTGCACCACGATATAGGGGGTAAAGGGCCCTTGGCATGGGTAATGGGGAGTGAGGGGCCTCTGGCGCTACTGGGAAATGGGAGGGACAAGGGCCTGGGCATCCAGATGTGCCAGGGGGGCTGAAAGGCCCCTCGCACTGAAATATTGGGATGGGTAAGGGTTCCTTGGCAGTGAGTTGTGGGTTTGCTTGATACATACCTGTAACTACAGTGACCACTGAGCCTACTGATTTATGCCAACACACTCATTTTTACTAATCCCTTGTCCCCTCACACCCATTGTGTGTTCATTCACCTGTTGCATTTTGTCATAGCCCTTGAGCTCTAAGGGGCGGCAGGGAACATCTGTCCGTGTTACTCATTTACAATAAGAAAAGGAGTACTTGTGGCACCTTAGAGACTAACCAATTTATTTGAGCATAAGCTTTCGTGAGCTACATCGATGCATCCGATGAAGTGAGCTGTAGCTCACAAAAGCTTATGCTCAAATAAATTGGTTAGTCTCTAAGGTGCCGCAAGTACTCCTTTTCTTTTTGCGAATACAGACTAACACGGCTGTTACTCTGAAACCTGTCATTTACAATAGAGAGGCAAGGTGGGTGAAGTAATATCTTTTAGTGGACCAATTTCTGTTGGTGGCTATGTCTATACTAGCACTTTTGTCAGTATATGTCGCTCAGGGGTGTGAAAAAAACACCCCTTGGAGTGACACATGATAAGTTACACTGACTGAAACGCCTGTGTGGACAAAGCTATGTCATCGGGAGGTGCTCTCCTGCCGAAATAGCTATTGGTGCTTATTGGTGCTTATTGGTTTAATTATGTTGGCGGGAGAGCTCTCTGCATCGGTACAGTTGTGTAGCTGTAAGCTCACTAATGTAGACATGGCCAGTGAGTGAGACAAGTTTTCAAGCTTACCAGAGGCATAACTAGGCATTTTAATGCCTCGGGTGAGCAAGCATATTTGTGCTCCGTTCCAGGTTTTTTTCATAATTTTTCCACCCCCCGTAGCTTTGTGCCCTGGGCGGCTGCCCAGCTTGCCCCACCCTGGTTATGGCCCTGCAGCTTACACAGAGCTCTTCTTCAGGTCTGAGGAAAAAAACTCCCAGCATCACTTCACATCTAAATGCAAGGTGGAATAGATTGTTTTGTATAAGTAGTTAGCACATATTGTAAGGGACTGTTCAAAGGAAGGCAGAGTGGTCTGTTAAAACCTTTGAAGTCAGAGGATAAAAATGGGGGGGTTAGTGGGTTACCGATTGTTGTAATAATCCAGAGTCTCTGTTCAGTCCATGATTTTCAGTATCTAGCAAAGTAATTAATTTAAGATTCCAAGCTCATCTTTTGAAAGTGTTTGGGTTTCTTTGAGGATGAGGACTGATAGGACTGCCCTCATAGTTGTGAAGAAAACCTTGAAAATGTGACCCAGGGGTCCCATAAGGTTTCAGCCCTAGAATGCAAATAAAAAACTCCAAAATTATTATTATTTTTTAATAATTCTAATGATTTTGGAGGGCCTGACTCATGATTTTTCAATGCTTGGGGTTGGCAATGCTAAGGTTTTGAGAAGGAAACTTATAGCACTGAGCAATTTCAAGCAAACACTCAGGTATGTTTTACGTTTTCATAGCCATATCTTAAAAAACTGTCTCATAGACATCTCCCCTCTAATTTCTAATTAATATCCCTGTGGCAACTACAGCACTTGTTTCCATGAAGAAATAATATTAGAAAAGTATTTACAGTTTTGTTTTTATTAATAGATTATAAAGGCAAAAAGAAACCACTGTGATCTAGTCTGACTTCCCACACAACACAGGCAATAGGACTTCCCAAATTAATTTCTGTTTGAATCACAGCATATCTTTTAGAATAACTTCCAGTTGTGATTTAAAAATTTCCAGTGATGGAGATCCACCAGAAATCTTGCTAAATTGTTCTTAATTAATTAAGAATAATTAATTACTCTCACTGTTACAAATTTGTGCCTAATTTCTAGACCAAATATATCTAACTTCAACTTTCAGCAACTGGTTTTTGTTATGGCTTTGTCTGCTAGATTGAAGAGCTCTCTATTATAAATTTTCTGTTCACTATATGGGTATTTATACATTGTATCACATCACACCTTCACCTTCTCTTTTATAAGATAAATGGGTTGATCTCTTTTAGTTTTTCACTGTGAAGTATGTTTTCCAGTGCTTTAATCATTCTCGTGGTTCTTCTCTGAATCCTTTCCAATTTGTCAGCATCCTTCTTGAATTGTGGGCATGAGAATTAGACCTGGTATTCAAGGCAACTATCTTACAGAAGTCTAAGTATATTACAGCAACATTATTACCTATATCAACCAAACTTGTAATCTTGTCAAAAAATGTATATTAAATTAGTCTGACAAGATCTATTTCCCATAATCCATTGTTGATTTGATCTAAATTATATTACTTTCCTTTAAATTTTTATTAACCAAATTCCATATCTGCTGCATCATTATTTCACCTGGAAGCAATGTCAGGCTGACAGGCTTATAATTCCCCAAGCACCCTTTTTAAATATTGGCACAACATGAGCTTTCTTTCCGTCTTCTGGAACTTCCCCAGCACTCCTAGTCTTACTGAAAATCAACATTAATGGTACAGCAAACTCATTAGTCAGATCTTTTAAAACTGTTGGATACAAATTAGAACTGATGATTTTAAAATGTCTAGATTTACTAGCTGGTGTTTAACATCCTCCTGAGTTATTGTTGGAATGGAAAGTGTTTCATTCTCATCATATGATATAGCATTTTTTTCCAACACGTATAAAACAAATATTTATTGAACACTTCTGCCTTTTGTGCATTATTGACAAATTCTACCATTTTTCATCTAGTAATGGACTGATACTATTGTTAGGGGTCTTTCTGTTCTTAATATACTATAAAATACTTCTTACTGTCTGTAACTCTGCTGGCTATTGCTTCCCTTATCAATTTTCTACAATTCCTAGCTTATAATTTATATTAATTACTATCAGCTTTACAGGTTTCAGAGTAACAGCCGTGTTAGTCTGTATTCGCAAAAAGAAAAGGAGTACTTGTGGCACCTTAGCGACTAACCAATTTATTTGAGCATGAGCTTTCGTGAGCTACAGCTCACTTCATCGGATGCATACTGTGGAAACTGCAGCAGACTTTATATACACACAGAGAATATGAAACAATACCTCCTCCACCCCACTGTCCTGCTGGTAATAGCTTATCTAAAGTGATCATCAAGTTGGGCCATTTCCAGCACAAATCCAGGTTTTCTCACCCTCCACCCCCCCACACACAAATTCACTCTCCTGCTGGTAATAGCCCATCCAAAGTAACAACTCTCTACACAATGTGCATGATAATCAAGTTGGGCCATTTCCTGCACAAATCCAGGTTCTCTCACCCCCTCACCCCCCTCCAAAAAACACACACACAAACTCACTATCCTGCTGGTAATAGCTCATCCAAAGTGACCACTCTCCCTACAATGTGCATGGTAATCAAGGTGGGCCATGTCCAGCACAAATCCAGGCTTTCTCACCCCCTCCCCCTTTTTTTCCCAGGGACACACACACACACAAACTCACTCTCCTGCTGGCAATAGCTCATCCAAACTGACCACTCTCCAAGTTTAAATCCAAGTTAAACCAGAACGTCGGGGGGGGGGGTTAGGAAAAAACAAGTGGAAATAGGCTACCTTGCATAATGACTTAGCCACTCCCAGTCTCTATTTAAGCCTAAATTAATAGTATCCAATTTGCAAATGAATTCCAATACAGCAGTTTCTTGCTGGAGTCTGGATTTGAAGTTTTGAAGTTTTTTTGTTTTAAGATAGCGACCTTCATGTCTGTGATTGCGTGACCAGAGTGATTGAAGTGTTCTCCAACTGGTTTATGAATGTTATAATTCTTGACATCTGATTTGTGTCCATTTATTCTTTTACGTAGAGACTGTCCAGTTTGACCAATGTACATGGCAGAGGGGCATTGCTGGCACATGATGGCATATATCACATTGGTGGATGTGCAGGTGAACGAGCCTCTGATAGTGTGGCTGATGTTATTAGGCCCTGTGATGGTGTCCCCTGAATAGATATGTGGGCACAGTTGGCAACGGGCTTTGTTGCAAGGATAAGTTCCTGGGTTAGTGGTTCTGTTGTGTGGTATGTGGTTGTTGGTGAGTATTTGCTTCAGGTTGCGGGGCTGTCTGTAGGCAAGGACTGGCCTGTCTCCCAAGATTTGTGAGAGTGTTGGGTCATCCTTTAGGATAGGTTGTAGATCCTTAATAATGCATTGGAGGGGTTTTAGTTGGGGGCTGAAGGTGACGGCTAGTGGCGTTCTGTTATTTTCTTTGTTAGGCCTGTCCTGTAGTAGGTAACTTCTGGGAACTCTTCTGGCTCTATCAATCTGTTTCTTTACTTCCGCAGGTGGGTATTGTAGTTGTAAGAAAGCTTGACAGAGATCTTGTAGGTGTTTGTCTCTGTCTGAGGGGTTGGAGCAAATGCGGTTGTATCGCAGAGCTTGGCTGTAGACGATGGATCGTGTGGTGTGGTCAGGGTGAAAGCTGGAGGCATGTAGGTAGGAATAGCGGTCAGTAGGTTTCCGGTATAGGGTGGTGTTTATGTGACCATTGTTTATTAGCACTGTAGTGTCCAGGAATCATAGAATCATAGAATATCAGGGTTGGAAGGGACCCCAGAAGGTCATCTAGTCCAACCCCCTGCTCAAAGCAGGACCAATTCCCAGTTAAATCATCCCAGCCAGGGCTTTGTCAAGCCTGACCTTAAAAACCTCTAAGGAAGGAGATTCTACCACCTCCCTAGGTAACGCATTCCAGTGTTTCACCACCCTCTTAGTGAAAAAGTTTTTCCTAATATCCAATCTAAACCTCCCCCACTGCAACTTGAGACCATTACTCCTCGTTCTGTCATCTGCTACCATTGAGAACAGTCTAGAGCCATCCTCTTTGGAACCCCCTTTCAGGTAGTTGAAAGCAGCTATCAAATCCCCCCTCATTCTTCTCTTCTGCAGGCTAAACAATCCCAGCTCCCTCAGCCTCTCCTCATAAGTCATGTGTTCCAGACCCCTAATCATTTTTGTTGCCCTTCGCTGGACTCTCTCCAATTTATCCACCTCCTTCTTGAAGTGTGGGGCCCAAAACTGGACACAGTACTCCAGATGAGGCCTCACCAATGTCGAATAGAGGGGAACGATCACGTCCCTCGATCTGCTCGCTATGCCCCTACTTATACATCCCAAAATGCCATTGGCCTTCTTGGCAACAAGGGCACACTGCTGACTCATATCCAGCTTCTCGTCCACTGTCACCCCTAGGTCCTTTTCCACAGAACTGCTGCCTAGCCATTCGGTCCCTAGTCTGTAGCTGTGCATTGGGTTCTTCCGTCCTAAGTGCAGGACCCTGCACTTATCCTTATTGAACCTCATCAGATTTCTTTTGGCCCAATCCTCCAATTTGTCTAGGTCCTTCTGTATCCTATCCCTTCCCTCCAGCGTATCTACCACTCCTCCCAGTTTAGTATCATCCGCAAATTTGCTGAGAGTGCAATCCACACCATCCTCCAGATCATTTATGAAGATATTGAACAAAACCGGCCCCAGGACCGAACCTTGGGGCACTCCACTTGATACCGGCTGCCAACTAGACATGGAGCCATTGATCACTACTCGTTGAGCCCGACAATCTAGCCAGCTTTCTACCCACCTTATAGTGCATTCATCCAGCCCATACTTCCTTAACTTGCTGACAAGAATACTGTGGGAGACCGTGTCAAAAGCTTTGCTAAAGTCAAGAAACAATACATCCACTGCTTTCCCTTCATCCACAGAACCAGTAATCTCATCATAAAAGGCGATTAGATTAGTCAGGCATGACCTTCCCTTGGTGAATCCATGCTGGCTGTTCCTGATCACTTTCCTCTCATGCAAGTGCTTCAGGATTGATTCTTTGAGGACCTGCTCCATGATTTTTCCAGGGACTGAGGTGAGGCTGACTGGCCTGTAGTTCCCAGGATCCTCCTTCTTCCCTTTTTTAAAGATTGGCACTACATTAGCCTTTTTCCAGTCATCCGGGACTTCCCCGGTTCGCCACGAGTTTTCAAAGATAATGGCCAATGGCTCTGCAATCACAGCCGCCAATTCCTTCAGCACTCTCAGATGCAACTCGTCCGGCCCCATGGACTTGTGCACGTCCAGCTTTTCTAAATAGTCCCTAACCACCTCTATCTCCACAGAGGGCTGGCCATCTCTTCCCCATTTTGTGATGCCCAGCGCAGCAGTCTGGGAGCTGACCTTGTTAGTGAAAACAGAGGCAAAAAAAGCATTGAGTACATTAGCTTTTTCCACATCCTCTGTCACTAGGTTGCCTCCCTCATTCAGTAAGGGACCCACACTTTCCTTGGCTTTCTTCTTGTTGCCAACATACCTGAAGAAACCCTTCTTGTTACTCTTAACATCTCTGGCTAGCTGCAGCTCCCGGTGCGATTTGGCCCTCCTGATATCATTCCTATCAGGAAGTGGATCTCTTGTGTAGAAACTTCCTGAAAAAGCACAAGATCAAATCCGCACAGACACACCCCTGGAACCCTGACCTGGGATATTCTATCTACTACCCAAAATCCATAAACCTGGAAATCCTGGGCACCCCATCATCTCAGGCATTGGCACCCTGACAGCAGGATTGTCTGGCTATGTAGACTCCCTCCTCAGGCCTTACGCTACCAGCACTCCCAGCTACCTTCGAGACACCACTGACTTCCTGAGGAAACTTCAATCCATCGGTGATCTTCCTGATGACACCATCCTGGCCACTATGGATGCAGAAGCCCTCTACACCAACATTCCACACAAAGATGGACTACAAGCCGTCAAGAACACTATCCCCGATAATGTCACGGCTAACCTGGTGGCTGAACTTTGTGACTTTGTCCTTACCCATAACTATTTTACATTTGGGGACAATGTATACCTTCAGATCAGCGGCACTGCTATGGGTACCCGCATGGCCCCACAGTATGCCAACATTTTTATGGCTGACTTAGAACAACACTTCCTCAGCTCTCGTCCCCTAAAGCCCCTACTCTACTTGCGCTATATTGATGACATCTTCATCATCTGGACCCATGGAAAAGAAGCCCTTGAGGAATTCCACCATGATTTCAACAATTTCCATCCCACCATCAACCTCAGCCTGGTCCAGTCCACACAAGAGATCCACTTCCTGGACACTACAGTGCTAATAAACAATGGTCACATAAACACCACCCTATACCGGAAACCTACTGACCGCTATTCCTACCTGCATGCCTCCAGCTTTCACCCTGACCACACCACATGATCCATCGTCTACGGCCAAGCTCTGTGATACAACCGCATTTGCTCCAACCCCTCAGACAGAGACAAACACCTACAAGATCTCTGTCAAGCTTTCTTACAACTACAATACCCACCTGCGGAAGTAAAGAAACAGATTGATAGAGCCAGAAGAGTTCCCAGAAGTTACCTGCTACAGGACAGGCCTAACAAAGAAAATAACAGAACGCCACTAGCCGTCACCTTCAGCCCCCAACTAAAACCCCTCCAATGCATTATTAAGGATCTACAACCTATCCTAAAGGATGACCCAACACTCTCACAAATCTTGGGAGACAGGCCAGTCCTTGCCTACGGACAGCCCCGCAACCTGAAGCAAATACTCACCAACAACCACATACCACACAACAGAACCACTAACCCAGGAACTTATCCTTGCAACAAAGCCCGTTGCCAACTGTGCCCACTTATCTATTCAGGGGACACCATCACAGGGCCTAATAACATCAGCCACACTATCAGAGGCTCGTTCACCTGCACATCCACCAATGTGATATATGCCATCATGTGCCAGCAATGCCCCTCTGCCATGTACATTGGTCAAACTGGACAGTCTCTACGTAAAAGAATAAATGGACACAAATCAGATGTCAAGAATTATAACATTCATAAACCAGTTGGAGAACACTTCAATCTCTCTGGTCACGCAATCACAGACATGAAGGTCGCTATCTTAAAACAAAAAAACTTCAAATCCAGACTCCAGCGAGAAACTGCTGAATTGGAATTCATTTGCAAATTGGATACTATTAATTTAGGCTTAAATAGAGACTGGGAGTGGCTAAATCATTATGCAAGGTAGCCTATTTCCCCTTGTTTTTTCCTACCCGCCCCCCCCCCGGGATGTTCTGGTTTAACTTGGATTCAAACTTTGAGAGTGGTCAGTTTGGATGAGCTATTGCCAGCAGGAAAGTGAGTTTGTGTGTGTATGGAGGTGGGGGGGGGGTGAGAAGGCCTGGATTTGTGCTGGGGGTGGCCCACCTTGATTATCATGCGCATTGTGGGGAGAGTGGTCACTTTGGATGAGCTATTGCCAGCGGGATAGTGAGTTTGTGTGTGTGGTTTTTGGGAGGGGGATGGGGGGGGGTGAGAGAACCTGGATTTGTGCAGGAAATGGCCCAACTTGATTGTCATGCACATTGTGTGGTGAGTTGTCACTTTGGATGGGCTATCACCAGCAGGAGAGTGAATTTGTGTGGGGGGATGGAGGGCGAGAAAACCTGGATTTGTGCTGGAAATGGCCCAACTTGATGATCACTTTAGATAAGCTATTACCAGCAGGACAGTGGGGTGGGAGGAGGTATTGTTTCATATTCTCTGTGTGTATATAAAGTCTGCTGCAGTTTCCACGGTATGCATCCGATGAAGTGAGCTGTAGCTCACGAAAGCTCATGCTCAAATAAATTGGTTAGTCTCTAAGGTGCCACAAGTACTCCTTTTCTTTTTGCGAATACAGGCTAACACGGCTGTTACTCTGAAATCCACCTTTTCATGTTCTCTGTATGTATATATATATAATCTTCTTACTAAATGTTCCATTCTATGCATCCGATGAAGTGGGCTGTAGCCCACGAAAGCTTATGCTCAGATAAATTTGTTACTCTCTAAGGTGCACAAGTACTCCTTTTAACTAACTTTTAGAAATTCTTAGGCTGTTTTAGTACTGGCTGCATGAGACCCCGTGGAATTCCCTGTGGTCACTGAGCGTTTTTTGTAGTACTTGTTAGTGGTTATAGATAGGTGATTAAGCAGCTGGTCATCCTGTTTCCACATGTGATTTGGTGGTCTGTAACAGACACCAAGTAGTACCACATCTTGTGCTTTAATCTCTTAGGACACTGATCCATTAGTATTCAAGATTATTTTCTTCTGAGCACTTAGTGATGCAGAAACAGGTAATATTTTTAATATATATGCTTATTGCATCATTCTTAAATATGTTATAACCATTGATTTTTAACATTGCATTCATACGAATCATCCCACCATGCTGATATATAGGCAGAGAATGCTGGGAGCAGAGAAATGTAGCCTGAACTTTTTGCTGGGGCTTCCACATATTTGGATATTTGCTGGCTCAGATGAGCTTGTGGTATGGACTAGCCTGGTTTTCTCCACTGCTAATGGAAAACAGTGGTAGGTGTGAGTAAGTAGCAGACGGCACTGACATTCCTGGTGAAGGAGCTGGAAGGGAGGCAGACTTTGCACACAGAATCCTTAGTCTGTCCTAATAGGAAAAATCACCAGTTTTCAGTTACTGACCATCCAGTTAATCTGGAGACCCCAGCCATTTATGAAATACATTATCATACTCACAAGCTATCTATTATGGAGAGCAGTGAGCCTCCGTCATTATTATTATTAGATGGAGGTAGAGAATCAGGAATGCAGTGCTGCTGCAGTCCAGCAGATGGAGGCAAAACTCAAGAGGAAGGGTTAAAAAACTTAAACTCCCACTCTGTCTCTTTCAGGTTTCAGAGTAGCAGCCGTGTTAGTCTGTATCCGCAAAAAGAAAAGGAGTACTTGTGGCACCTTAGAGACTAACACATTTATTTGAGCATAAACTTTCGTGTAGCGAAAGCTTATGCTCAAATAAATGTTAGTCTCTAAGGTGCCACAAGTACTCCTTTTCTTCTTTCAGGAGTCTAATTTGTCTTGTGTACTCCCAAGTTTCACTTGGCTGAAAAATTACTTACTTACAAAATCAGACATAAAAATACAAAAGTGTCACAATACACTGTTAACTGAAAAATTGCTTATTTTGTCATTTTTGCCATATAATTATAAAATAAATCAATTGGAATATAAATATTGTATTTACGTTTCAGAGTATACTGTATATAAAGCAGTATAAACAAGTCATTGTGTTAAATTTTAGTTTGTACTGACTTTGCTAGTGCTTTTTATGTAGCCTGTTGTAAAACTAGGGAAATATATAGATGAGTTGAGTACCCCCGGAAGACCTCTGCATACTCCCAAGGGTACCCCTGGTTGAGAATCACTGCCGTAGGATATGCTTGCAACATTTTTAAACAAGGGGCTCTCTTAAAATGTTCTACTGCAGTTGTTGATACACAAAACACTCCCTGGGTAAGATACTCTCCCTCTCCCATAAACAAACAAACCCTAGTTCCACTCTTCTCCTTCCCATATTGATCAACCTTTTCACCACTCTCCTCTCCAGTTCAGCCTGCTTGGTAGCTGCTTCTCACAGGCAGCAGTTAGTAAATGCTCCTGCAGTTTGTAGTTATAGGGTTGGCATCAGATCCCTTAGGTGGTGGGCTGAGAGGGCCCTCTCAGCAATTTAAAGACCAGAAAAGACCATTACAATCATCTCCCTATCATCATGCTATAGAATTTCAACCAATAAATCCTGCATCAAGCCCACAGCTTCTGGTTGAACCAACAGTATGTTTTAGAAAGACATCAAATTCTGGCTTAAGGATTTCAAGTGATATATGTTATTACAGTCCTCATTAATTACTCTTGACAAATTCAGAATGGAAATAAAACACAATTTTTAAATCTTCACCTTCAAGCCACTGGATCTTGTTATGCGTTTGTTTGCTGGATTAAAGAGCCCTGCCCTCTGCTATCAGAAATCTGCTCCCAATGTAAGTATTTTATAGTCTGTAATCAAGTTACCTCTTAATCTTTTTTGTATGTTTAAATATATGGATCATAAGTTTGTCTCTCACTTGGTTTTGTGGTTAAGATACTAGACTGGTATTTGAGATCTGGACTGTGTTTCTCGTTCTGTCTTAGCCTTCCTAAGTTAGTTTCTGTGCCTCAGTTAGTTTCTGTGCCTCAGTTTCCCAATTTGAAAAAAGGGCTAATATTTCCCTAAATTCAAGAGCATTGTGAGAAGAGCCATTCATGCACACACACATTTCTCAGTGAAGCTTGCATGCAAAACCTGTAATTACAATAGTGGGGTGGACTCCCTTCAACAATATGCATTTTACTTTAGCTAGATGCTAGAGCATCTAGGAACCAAGAGCGTAGGTCACACTTATAGGATAAAGGACCGTATGTTGGAACCTATTGATTCAGAAAAGGACTTATAAACCAGCTGAACATAAGCTCTCAGTGTGACGTGGAGGCTGAAAGAACAAATACTGTCCTTAGATGTATAAGCAAGGGAATAACAAGAAGAATGAGGAATGGCTTATTACTACTGTATACAACGAGGCCATTCTTTGTGCACATCTGGAAGCACCTGGTGGTGGGGAGTGTGTATTTGTGGGGAGTATTTGGTATGTCCTCCATATACACTCCAGAGCAGTGGTGGGCAATCTGCAGCCTGCCAGGACAATCTGCTGGCTGGCCGCGAGGCAGTTTGTTTACATTGACCATCCGCAGGCATGGCCGCCTGCAGCTCTCAGTGGCCACGGTTCACCGTTCCTGGCCAATGGGAACTGCAGAAAGCAGCAGCCAGCATGGCCCGCGCTGCTTCCCACAGCTCCCATTGGCCAGAAACGGCGAGTCGCAGCCACTGGGAGCTGCGGGCAGCCGAGCCTGCAGACGGTCAATGTAAACAAACTGTCTCGTGGCCCGCCAGCAGATTACCCTGAGGGATTGCAGGTTGCCCACCACTGCTCCAGAGGCACTGGTTGGAAAGCTCTGCATGCAGCAGTGGTGGTGGTAATAAATGAGTATACTCAGAGGATTGAAAATATCAAGCAACACTAGCCATAGGAATACACTGGAAAAAAAAAAGTTTTCTGCTACCGCCCCTCAACTATAGCCAGTTTGTGCCCATGCCTTTTCACACCGCTATATACAGGGCTAGACTAAGGTTTCAAGGGGTGGGAGGATTAGTAAAATGATTCTTTGGTATACCCCCACAAACTAAACTAACTGTTTTACATAAAGTGTGTAATGGTGGTGGCAATGGGGAGTATCTGGTTTCTGTCTTCCCACTCTCGTACTGCAGGAGTAGGCCATAGCGGTGCTTTTAATTGTTTCATTCTTTTTGCATCAGTTTATACTTTTAAGGCTACCTTTGCTAAACACACACCTTTTAAAAAATAAAATGAACACTAAGACTTTCTTTATGGGACCCAAAGCCTAGATCTATTAACCAGATGGCCCCGCAGCTCATTAGTAATTATGATGGAATGGCCACATCTAACCCATAAGTACTCTCCACAACAGTCGATGCCCACTATGAACTCTATGGCCATAGAATTTTCCACAGACTTAACTTGTACACTTTAAAATTTAATTAAGAAAAATTTCTCTCACTAATCACCATGGTTGTGAAAATAATCTTGAAACTGTGCAGACTCATCATATCATAGAATATCAGGGTTGGAAGGGACCTCAGGAGGTCATCTAGTCCAACCCCCTGCTCAAAGCAGGACCAATCCCCAATTAAATCATCCCAGCCAGGGCTTTGTCAAGCCTGACCTTAAAAACTTCTAAGGAAGGAGATTCTACCACCTCCCTAGGTAATGCATTCCAGTGTTTCACCACCCTCCTAGTGAAGAAGTTTTTCCTAATATCCAACCTAAACCTCCCCCACTGCAACTTGAGACCATTCTGATGAGGTTCAATAAGGATAAGTGCAGGGTCCTGCACTTAGGATGGAAGAATCCAATGCACCGCTACAGACTAGGGACCGAATGGCTAGGCAGCAGTTCTGCGGAAAAGGACCTAGGGGTGACAGTGGACGAGAAGCTGGATATGAGTCAGCAGTGTGCCCTTGTTGCCAAGAAGGCCAATGGCATTTTGGGATGTATAAGTAGAGGCATAGCGAGCAGATCGAGGGACGTGATCGTTCCCCTCTATTCGATATTGGTGAGGCCTCATCTGGAGTACTGTGTCCAGTTTTGGGCCCCACACTACAAGAAGGATGTGGATAAATTGGAGAGAGTCCAGCGAAGGGCAACAAAAATGATTAGGGGTCTAGAACACATGAGTTATGAGGAGAGGCTGAGGGAGCTGGGATTGTTTAGCCTGCAGAAGAGAAGAATGAGGGGGGATTTGATAGCTGCTTTCAACTACCTGAAAGGGGGTTCCAAAGAGGATGGCTCTAGACTGTTCTCAATGGTAGCAGATGACAGAATGAGGAGTAATGGTCTCAAGTTGCAGTGGGGGAGGTTTAGATTGGATATTAGGAAAAACTTTTTCTCTAAGAGGGTGGTGAAACACTGGAATGCGTTACCTAGGGAGGTGGTAGAATCTCCTTCCTTAGAGGTTTTTAAGGTCAGGCTTGACAAAGCCCTGGCTGGGATGATTTAACTGGGAATTGGTCCTGCTTCGAGCAGGGGGTTGGACTAGATGACCTTCGGGGTCCCTTCCAACCCTGATATTCTATGATTCTATGATTCATTACTCCTTGTCCTGTCCTCTTCTACCACTGAGAATAGTCTAGAACCATCCTCTCTGGAACCACCTCTCAGGTAGTTGAAAGCAGCTATCAAACCCCTCTCATTCTTCTCTTCTGCAGACTAAACAATCCCAGTTCCCTCAGCCTCTCCTCATAAGTCATGTGTTCCAGACCCCTAATCATTTTTGTTGCCCTTCGCTGGACTCTCTCCAATTTATCCACATCCTTCTTGTAGTGTGGGGCCCAAAACTGGACACAGTACTCCAGATGAGGCCTCACCAATGTCGAATAGAGGGGAACAATCACGTCCCTCGATCTGCTCACTATGCCCCTACTTATACATCCCAAAATGCCATTGGCTTTCTTGGCAACAAGGGCACACTGCTGACTCATATCCAGCTTCTCGTCCACTGTCACCCCTAGGTCCTTTTCCACAGAACTGCTGCCTAGCCATTCGGTCCCTAGTCTGTAGCTGTGCATTGGGTTCTTCCATCCTAAGTGCAGGACCCTGCACTTATCCTTATTGAACCTCATCAGATTTCTTTTGGCCCAATCCTCCAATTTGTCTAGGTCCCTCTGTATCCTATCCCTCCCCTCCAGCGTATCAACCACTCCTCCCAGTTTAGTATCATCCGCAAATTTGCTGAGAGTGCAATCCACACCATCCTCCAGATCATTTATGAAGATATTGAACAAAACCAGCCCCAGGACCGACCCCTGGGGCACTCCACTTGACACCGGCTGCCAACTAGACATGGAGCCATTGATCACTACCCGTTGAGCCCGACAATCTAGCCAACTTTCTACCCACCTTATAGTGCAGTCATCCAGCCCATACTTCTTTAACTTGCTGACAAGAATACTGTGGGAGACCGTGTCAAAAGCTTTGCTAAAGTCAAGAAACAATACATCCACTGCTTTCCCTTCATCCACAGAACCAGTAATCTCATCATAGAAGGCGATTAGATTAGTCAGGCATGACCTTCCCTTGGTGAATCCATGCTGACTGTTCCTGATCACTTTCCTCTCATGCAAGTGCTTCAGGATTGATTCCTTGAGGACCTGCTCCATGATTTTTCCGGGGACTGAGGTGAGGCTGACTGGCCTGTAGTTCCCAGGATCCTCCTTCTTCCCTTTTTTAAAGATTGGCACTACATTAGCCTTTTTCCAGTCATCTGGGACTTCCCCCGTTCACCACGAGTTTTCAAAGATAATGGCCAATGGCTCTGCAATCACAGCCGCCAATTCCTTTAGCACTCTCGGATGCAACTCATCCGGCCCCATGGATTTGTGCACGTCCAGCTTTTCTAAATAGTCCCTAACCACCTCTTTCTCCACAGAGAGCTGGCCATCTACTCCCCATGCATCAGGATGATGCATTATGTTCAGGAGCTCAGAGGTACAAGACTGCCCATTAATCTCCGAGGTTTTAACTGTGACACGTAAAAATAATTTAAATGTGAATATTGTTAAATTTGTTTAATTGATGATCATTCTAGTAGAAACATTCAACTAAAATTTATCCCATAATCTGCCACTGTCCTTTACCCAGATTCCCCATACAACTTTATGATAGTTTTAAAGGTCTGAAGATGAAAGCGTGAGACCAAGATAGAATTAAATTTAATATGCAAAAACAACAAGGACTATTTGTTCATAATTTCTAAAAGTAAATTAAAGGGGCTGAATTTTCCTAGTGAGCCTATTCAGATTGCCAAAATATTATTTATTTGCAAGACTGAGAATTATTGCTAGAATATTATATCTAAGAATTGTAAAAGTTTTTTATTATGGGGGAAATTTGGCATGTGATTTTAATTTCTGCATAGAAAATAAGCATTCATATTTTTTGGTAAGAGTTAAGACTACATTCAGGGTTTTTTAAATGAATAAATCACCTTTTTTTCAAGAGGCCTGAGTATTATTTTTTTTGTCAGTTAAGTTTACTCAAAGCTGACGTTTATGAACTTCTCCCAAATGTCATGTTTAATAGCCTCTTTTGGGTGAGGACATAAGTGAGTAAACCATTACTGTAGACACAATCATATTGTCCCTTTATAAATTTATATTTACACCATTAGAAAATAAATGAATAACTTCCAAAGACAGCTGCTCCAAAATTATACCGACCCAATATTTTGGCTATATTTTTTATTTACTTCACATACTATGAACATATACATTACATGCTACAAAAAATAAAAAAGTAGATTTTAACTGTCAAGAAAGTGAATAGTGTTATAATACAGTGGCACATGTTCATATTTTTTACTTCAAATTGGATTGCTTAGCATCTTTCCCCCAAAACCATTAAGAACATGAAGTGTTTTTACTCAAATGATTAGAAATATTTGCATTAACAAACACAATTGAAACAGATTAATCAGGTCATATATTAGTATTAAAGTCTGGGTTTTACAGAAATGAAATATATATTAAAAAAAACATAGCAGCCAAGTTGTACTTCGTTTAGTGTGATATAATGTGTAAATGCACTAGGAGAACACAGTGTAGTTGAGCGTTCTGCTTTTCATGGTGTATTTCTAGAAAACATTAGTATTCTAGTTCTAGAACCTGCCTGTGCAGAATAAACCCAAACACTGACAGAGACAACTAAAACTTGTATGACTTCTAACATTCTTACTAATGAGTTTGGTTTTTTGGAGGGTAGGGGGGTGTGCAAAAGAGGGAACAAAGGCCACAAGACGATTCCATCTACATACTTATGAATTATTCAGTTTTATCTATCCTGCTTTAAGACATTGGTGAGATAGGTTGAATCAGTATCTTGTACAAATGCAGTCTTATCCTGTAGGCCTGTTATCTGATGAACAAACTTATATGTCATCTGAAAACTCAGCAATTAGTATACTGGGGGCTAAGAAAATCTTATTTCACAAGAACTTATTCTTCTAAAATAACAGCAGATATTAAGACTTTGTAGGGATGATTGTTCTTCTGCTCTGTCAAAGTCTATAATAAAAGTAAAGTATTTGCAATCATATGGTCTTCAGAAAAACATAGGTACATAGTAATACATTTGTATTTTTAGTTTAAATGAGTGTATAGGGCATTTATTTAGCAATGAAAATTTCTTTATATCCCATTCATGTTAAAAAATAACCTGCATACCAAACACCATATTTTCTTAAAGGAACTTTATCTACAAAAGTTGGGGAATGGAATCTTGTAGACATGACTACGGATATGCAGGATGATTTAATTATGACAGGAAGAATCAGTTGAAGTGGACTAAATTGTGTTGCCTTACTGAGAATATTGAACACGTCTCTCCTTTATTTATGCTTCTTTTGTGATATGTGGAGAAAAATATATGCATCTATCAGCAATTAATTTGTATGTATAGATACCATATTTAGAGACTGCCTGTATCAAGTATTCAATTCCTGTAGGTAGCAAGGTCAGGGGAAAAAAGTATGAATTATATGTAAAGAAACTAACATTTTACCAGCCCATGATTAGTTTATCTTTAAGCATTTTTAAGCACATTGAGCACTAACTTAGAAGCACAATATCAATTCAAATTAGATTAGAAATGCAGTCACTTAATTACTTCTGTCCGTCAAGTAATTATCACAAAAATAGATGAGTTGTAAGTTTTCTACAGAGGGTTTAGTAGTACTTTTAAAAAAATCATTGTTTGTTAGGATTTCTCTACAGTAATCTGTCCCCACTACCTGAAAATTGGACAGACATACTGATCACTTAGTTCTAACATAAAGCAACTATGTAACAGATAAAGGAAAAGTATTACTGTTTCCAGCATGTAATAGTTTTGAGGTAAAATGTTAACAGTATTCTAATTTATGGGCCCATGCCTCTCAGCAGTAGCCTCTGTGATGGGAACTAGCCCTTAAAGCATTTACAACTGTTCAGAGACATTCTAGTGGTATTTAGAGTAACAGCCGTGTTAGTCTGTATTCGCAAAAAGAAAAGGAGTACTTGTGGCACCTTAGAAACTAACCAATTTATTTGAGCATAAGCTTTCGTGAGCTACAGCTCACTTCATCGGTATGCATCCGATGAAGTGAGCTGTAGCTCACGAAAGCTTATGCTCAAATAAATTGGTTAGTCTCTAAGGTGCCATAAGTACTCCTTTTCTTCTAGTGGTATTTAACTACTTGTACATGTCCAGGAGCTGTTTCAGTTTTAAACCATTTAGAAAAATCGTTTACAATGTAGCCACAAAAGTTACAAAATAACTTTGAATATATTGGTCACTAGATTGTTGTATTTGGATAACTTAATTTAAGATACAGGCAAGGGATAGTTACCTTATTGTTTTAATTTACAAAACTTACTGCATCCATTCTAATTTTAATGTTAAAGAAAATCAGATAAGGATTAGTAGAAAAAGTTGAAAATTCAAGTAGTGCATAATAACCTAGTCAATGCACTGATTTTTATCATTTGCTATGAAGTAGTATTTTACTCTATTATGCCTTTTTATAATCAGTCCAGAAGCACAAAAGTATTTTCTATTAGTTTATTACAAATAAAATCTTCTCATGAATTCACTATCAAATGCTTTACAGATGGAAACAAGCAGAGCAGTCCCAAAAGTTATTTTAAAATAAAGGTAATGTTTGGCTTGTTAGTTCAAGACATTTGACACTGATTTGCTCTAGCCAATGACTAAGACTATTCACTAAGGATAAAGGAGTTATGAAACTGTCTCAATGTAATTTAATTTTATCTCTTACAACTGGCTAATGTTCTCTGTGTTACTTTTTCAGAGCAATGCTGCATATTTTAGTACACTTATTAATCAAATACTACCTTGAAGCTATGAATTAATGAGTAAAGTGCTATGCACACATTTGTCAGCACTGGTATGGAGGTCTACAATTCCTTAAAACATGTATTTGTGGGTAAAAAATATCAGGATGTGTTAATATAACATCTCAACTTGAAGTTAAATTAGCTACTAGGAAAGTTTGAAGCATCAATACTAAAGAAACCAATCTCTAGTGTCCTCAAACTCATCTGAAGACCTAGAGGAGGATTTGATTTCTTATTTACCATTGAAGTGGTAGATATCTGTAAGTCACAAAGCTATCCCAATGTATGTTCTACATCTAAAAAGATTATTTGCTTGGTGCAAAACATTATGTAGACTTGTTAGGGCAAAGAAAGTTAGAATGAAAACAAAGGCAAAAGCTCCAGAATTAACTGTTTGTGAAATTCCTACCCATACACTGAATTTTCTAAGTTTGATTTGCATTGCCTGTGGAAGCAGCAACATAAGCAATGGGACTGGAGAACGCTAAAACCTCTAATCAACAGATGTATTGCTGCTTTCTCCATCTGCTGCTGCAGGTAAGGTACGGTATGCTCTGCACATGAACATAAGCAGGCATTACAACCTACAATCATATACTTGTTCTGCTACTTGACACATAGGTTATCTAGTTTCGTACCCTGAATAACATCAGTTTTGATTAAGGAATGGTGGTGTTCAGTCCCAGGGTTTGCAGGTATCAGAATGCTCGAATAAACAATACTCCTTTCGACATCTGTAGGAACACAGTCTAAATGGCAGCTGCAGTGAAATACAGAGAGACTGTTCCCATCTGTAAGCAAAACTGTTGAGCCACACTCAGCTGAAGTCCTCATCAGGATTCTGTTGGTCCAGCAGGCGGACATGTGTGAATGGAAAGTGACCACGTTTACCATTACACTCTCCTTCCCATTGACCACTCACATTAATCTTTGTGACCTTGACCAGCTCACCGACCTGCAGGACAGGAACAAAGTGTTATTACATAGTGTAGAAGAGTATTTAATTCCTTGTTAACCTCATTTTGGTACAGTTTACATTTGTACTCTTCAATAAAAATGCTTACTTGCTGTCTCAAATAGTCAGTCTTTGGCAGAACAGCCTAATCCAAATTATTAAACTCTTGAAGAAAACAGAAAAACAGAGAGAGAAATGCAGCAATGTGTGGATAGACTACCTACAGTTAGGGTGACCAGATAGCAAGTGTGAAAAATCGGGACGGGGGGTAATAGGAGTCCATATAAAAAAAGCCCCAAATATCAGGACAGTCCCTATAAACTCGGGACATGTGGTCACCCTACCTACAGTATAGACTCTGCAACCCTGCACCAGTCTCTTTCAGTGTGTTCTTGTGGCTTGACAAATCAGCCCTCCTGTTGTGGTAAATTAATTATTGCTGAACTAACATTAGATGCTTGCATTTCTCCTGGGTGGGACCAATAACTGAACATAAGAGGGAAGACAGTTTGCAAGTGTATAAAGGAAATACATTACGATATTGGAAACCTAACAGCTCTTTAAAAAAAGGGACATCTCAAATACAACTGAAAGGTTGAGCAAAATGTTTTAAGAAATAATAGGTCAGATACAACAGCCCTGCTCAGTGTCAACAATTCCTCAAAGGAGTGTTGCAAGACCATGAGCACAGAAAAAGGTGATAATGGTAGCTATAAGAGTATAGTGGTGAAATTCTCTGGTTTGGGAGAGCAAGTTAAAGGTATTACATTTTAATAGTAATAAATAGCAGCATTTAGAGCATCTTCCATATGACTGAGCACTTCACAAACATTAAGGCTTGATCAGTTGTATGGCAAGCATTATCCCCATTTGACAGACAGGAAAAATACAGAGAGCTATTAGGTGACTTGCCCAAAGTCATACAGTAAGTCGGTGTAAATGTCAGACTACATTCTAGGTCTATATTTTACCACATTCCAAAATTAATCACACTTTAAAAAGTTCAGTGTTTGAATAAGTAATTTCCTTCGTATTTTATTTTAAGTGTTGTTTAATTAATATTAGAGAGATAAGGTGAATGAGGTAATATCTTTTATGGGACCAACTTCTTTGTGACCTTTACCAGATCACCAACCTACAGGATAAGAACAAGTACATTGTTACTACATAGTGCAGAAAAGTATCTGATTCCTTGTTACACTCATTTTGGTACTGTTCATGCTAGTATTTTTCTATGAAAAGTGCTTACTTGCAGTCTCAAACAGCTCTAAAGCGTGTCTTTCTCACCAACAGAAGTTATTCCTTGTCTCTCTAATATCCCAGGACCAACATGGCTACAACTACACTGCAGATCAATTAATATAGCAGATATTTGAGTACAAAGAAAAATCTATAATTAGAAGAATGTAAATTGGTTGCAAAGTCAAATCCTCAAGAGTTATAGGTAATGCCAAATGTAAGGCTGCTTGTGGAACTTTATTCACTTGTGCATAGACATTATGACAACCTTTTTTAATTATATGATTGCAAACACATCATTTTTTCCTCAATACTCACCTAATTCAGTACACTGGATGGATGATGCTCAGAGAATGGGTAGATGTATAAGACGAGAACAGACCTTTACAATTATCCAGTCTGACCACTACATGTGGACTCCTATTTATTGCATATCATCCAAATGCCACACTGAATATGTAGTTATTAATTTACTCATGGGCTCGTCTATGGTGCTTATTATCATATCTGAGTGTCACAAACATTCATTAATTTATCTTCATAAGTGCTCTGTGAGACAGAGTATCAATATTCCCATTTGACAGCCAGGAAATCAAGGTACAGGGAGATAAAGACAAGAATTTGCAAGTCTTCACTAATTTTTTGTGTCCTGTAATTAGGGATGATTTTTTAGAGTACTTGGAACTGTTATAACAGTTATGTTCAGCACACTGTACAGATATTAACTAATTAACAGGGCTGTCAAGTGATTAAAAAATTGATCACAATTAATTGCACTGTTAATAATAGAATACCATTTATTTAAATATTTTTGGATGTTTTCTACATTTTCAAATATATTCATTTCAATTACAACACAGAATACAAAGTGTACAGTGCTCAGTTTATATTTAATTTTTATTACAAATCTTTGCACTGTAAAAAACAAAAGAAAATAGTACATTTCAATTCACCTAATACAAATACTATAGTGCAATCTCTTTATCATGAAAGTTGAACTTACAAATGTAGAATTATATACAAAAAATAACTGCATTCAAAAATAAAACGACCCAAAATGTTAGAACCTATAAATCCACTCAGTCCTACTTCAGCAAATAGCTCAGACAAAGAAATTTGGTTACAATTTGCAGGAGATAATGCTGCACATGTCTTGTTTACAATGTCACCTGAAAGTGAGAACAGGTGTTCACATGGCATTGTTGTAGCCAGCATCACAAGATATTTACATGCCAGATGCGCTAAAGATTCATATGTCCCTTCATGCTTCAACCACCATTCCAGAAGACATACGTCCATGCTGATGACAGGTTGTGCTTGATAACAATCAAAGCAGAGTGGACCGACACCTGTTCATTTTCATTATCTGAATCAGATGCCACCAGCAGAAGGTTGATTTTCTTTTTTGGTGGTTCGGGTTCTGTAGTTTCCACATCAGAGTGTTACGCCTTTGAGACATCTGAAAGCATTCTCCACACCTCGTCCCTCTCAGATTTTGGAAGGCACTTCATATTCTTAAACCTTGGGTCGAGTGCTGTATCTATCCTTAGAAATCTCACATTGGTACCTTCTTTGCATTTTGCCAAATCTCCTGTGAAAGCATTCTTAAAACGAACATGTGCTGGGTCATCATCCAAGACTGCTATAACATGAAATATATGGCAGAATGTGGGTAAAACAGAACAGGAGACATTCAATTCTCCCCCAAGGAGTTCAGTCACAAATTTAATGAATGCATTATTTTTTTTAACAAGCATCATCAGCATGGAAGCATGTCCTCTAGAATGGAGGCCGAAGCATGAAGGGACATATGAATGTTTAGCATATCTGGCATGTAAATACCTTGCAACGCTGGCTACAAAAGTGCCATGGGAACCTGTTCTCACTTTCAGGTGACACTGTAAATAAGAAGCAAGCAGCAGTATCTCCCGTAAATGTAAATAAACTTGTTTGTCTTAGCAATTGGCTGAACAAGAAGTAGGACTGAGTAGACTTGTAGGCTCTAAAGTTTTACACTGTTTTGTTTTTGAGTACAGTTATGTAACAACCAAAAAAATCTACATTTGTAAGTTACACTTTCAAGATAAAGAGATTGCACTACAGTACTTGTATAAGGTGAATTGAAAAATACTATTTCTTTTATCATTTTTACAATGGAAAATATTTGTAATAAAAAATAATATAATGTGAGGACTGTACACTTTGTATTCTGTGTTGTAACAGAAATCAATATATTTGAAAATGTAGAAAAACATCCAAAATATTTAATAAATTTCAATTGTTTAACAGTGTGATTAATCGCAATTAACTTTTTTAATCGCAGTTAATTTTTTGAGTTAATCGTGAGTTAACTGCGATTAATCGACAGCCCTACTAATTAATCTTCTACAACCCTGAGTATCAGATGGGCAAGTATATTTATTGCCATTTTACAGATGGGAAAATAGAGAGAAAAAGGCAAACAACCTTATCCAAGGTGTCACAGTGATATCAGTGGCAGAGACTCGGGACCTCCTGACTTTCAACTCTGTGCTCACTTCTCCAAGCAATTTACTACCAGAGTTTTTGAGCAGCTAGAGCTTCCATGTATTTCAGCTGCAGTCACTGAGCATTCAGCCCTTCTGAAACTCACCGTCTAAGTATCTAAGGTTAGACACTCAGAAAATGCGGAACACACTCCCTCCAAAAAATTCTGGTCAATTAACTTGACGACCATCACAGTGGAGGTCTGTGGCTGAGGCAGCAATAGAACTAAGTTCTCCTGAGTGGCATTAATCTATGTTATATCATTCTTCCTGCAGTCCCCTGCATCAATCTCTATACCCCTTCCAGTGTTTTTGGAGCAAGTGAAACTGGGAGCCATGTGCGACTGGTACAGACAACCTCATTCACTACACAACTTTAATTCCCTCAGCACTGCCCAGACAACCTTAAATCTGGCATTTCCTAGAAACAGTGCTTGACTTTGCAACCTAAACAATTTTAATCTGATTTTTTGTATGTGATTTCTTAGATTTTGTTTTGGCCATTCTTCTCTTTTTAAAAAGGGCATAACCAAGTTCTATTATATGCAACTGTCACAAATCGTACCCCCCAAAACCTCCAAAAATATCATGCATCAGCAGCAGGGTTTGAGCACAAAGCCTTCAGCACTGTTACCCATGCTTTACAAATGCTAGATTAGTGCTATTTAACAGTTTAGCCAAGCACTAATATTTGGCACACAGAGACACAGTGTCAGTGTCATTTGTACCTATGTAGTTTATGTCTACACAGCATTTTGGAGCCTGCCCACATGACAAAGCCTCCCAGCCTGGGTTGACAGATTGGGTAAGCAGGGCTCATGACAGCACTCTAAAACTAGCTGTGTATAGACAGCACTTTGAAGTTGCAACTCAGGCTGGAGCTCAGGCTCTGAACCCTAGGGAGGGGATGGGCTGAAGAGCCCAAGCCACAATTAAAAAGTGCTGTCTATACAGCTAGTTTTAGAGCACTAGTCAGCCCAGACTGGGAGGCTCACTCTCATGGGCAGGCTCTAGCATGCTATGTAGACATACCCTGTAAGGCTCTGCTCAGTAAAAAAGGGTTGTGAAGGACACAGCATTTTTATTACCAGTTGGTAGAAATTAGATTAGAATTAATAGTCTTCTGGTTCCCTGTTCAGTTTGTTTTCCCCTGAGCCACAGGTAATTTGACTGTGTAAGTACAGAAGCCGCAGCAGTATGTAGATAGACATGGATGATCCACTTGGCTGTGTTCCATCCAGAGTTTCTAGTCTGTGTGTGCACTACTAATGTGAAAAACCGGACAGTGCATGACAGTGACAGTGGAATCTTGAAGGGGTTTAGCAGCAAACTAAAAACAAGCTGTAACTTGTGAAGCACAGACAGGCAATGGCCAGTTTTCAATAGCTTATAACTCTGTCTAATGTGAACAGATTTTCATGAGGCCAACAAAAGTCAGCTCCTTACCCCCAAGACTGTCTTCCTGCCAAATTTAAGTTTGCTCTAACCCATGGTTGTATTAGAATTCTTTAGAGAAAAACTGTAAGATTATTATTTTTAAATAATGGAAAGCTTTAGGCACCCTACAGAAAGGGTTGCTGCTGCTTCCACTATAACAAACCATGGATATTTTTCTATTTCATATAATTAGTGATGGAATACCTATGTTTGGGAGTTCAAATACTCCTGAACAGCCAAAGGTGGTTAATATTTTTTTCTTCAATCTCTCATCAATTATCTGCTAGTAAATTATCAAGCTATGAATACTTAACTAACAGAGCTTACAAATTTCTTGACCTAGAGGAATATATCTTGACAAGGTTTACTAGCTATGTAGCTAAGCCAAAATTCAGTGAGCCAGGCACTCTGAATCTGTGTGAACAGATTTGGACACACGATATCTGCAAAAGTTCTCTACCAGTAAGACTGCTTTAAAGTGATGCTTTGTCATCAAAGCCATGACAACGGGGATTGAATGCTCCATTGAAATTACCTTGCCATAGGTACTTTTTATTTAAGGCAAGTTTATTTAAGCTCTCATAGGGGCAATCCTTATCAGAACTACTCCCAGGATGAACAGTAAATATGAAGTTGTTTCTAGACAAAGCCAATTTTAAAATAGGGCTTTTATAAAAATATTAAGATGTAAGAAATTAAACTATCCCCTTTTTTCGAAGTCCAGCTTCTCCAAATTCCATTTTCTGATTGAACTGTCTATAGGACAACTGAACCGTCAAGTAAGTCAGACAAAATTCATTGCTCTTTAGGGAATGACGAGGGCACAGCAGATGCAACAGTGCTCAATTTAGTATTACTTAACGTTGTGCCACATACGCACATGGTGCTTTATAGAACAGATAAACATGGAATTCCTACCTCCCATGGAGATTACATTCTATATTTAAATTAAAATGAGATCAGAGGAAAAGGATCAGGAGTGCATGAACAGAAACAATATGATCATTTGGCGATAGAGGCACCTTGAGGATTTTTTGTTTTTGTTTTGTAATATGATTAATAAAGAAGTTTCCATGAAAAGCACATTTGGAAAAAACCCACTAATCTATTTGCCACAGGCAAACAGGAAGCTTTCCATGACCAATCAGGGCTCCTAACTCAATTGCTGTACAATTTAAATTTAAGAATTATATATGTCTCTTTGCTGCTTCTATAGCAGTCAAGGCACTAGAGCTGTGGCACCTGGACTTGCTGGTGGCCCGCCTTCAACTCTTTAGTAGCAGCCTCTTGCTGTTAGGTATCTGATGTTTTTCGAGCATCGGATGTAATTTGTGTCTTGTAGGGCTTTAGTTACATTGTCTTGGCTAAGAACACTCAGGTGGATTAAAATTGGCTTAAAAGACTTGACATTGGAAAGTACTGAACTGGGAAATGGGGAACAGAAGAGAGTGTGCGTCTAGTGAGACACCATACTGATCAAAATTAGGACTGGATTTATTTAACTAGTTAATTAAATGATCCAGAAGAGGAGGTAGACAGCACACTACTGCAATTTAAAGATATGAAATTGAAAGGAACTGAACACCAGAGAGGTCAGAGAATAAAAAGGGAACTAGCGATTAGAAACAGGGTAAAAACAAAAAGATTAATTTTGGAAAAATGCAGTTAGGGGGAAAAAATCTGAACCCCTAAGTAGCAGGAATCTGGGAAAACAGTAATACTGACCGACACCTAGGAATGACAGTGGATAGCAATTACACAAGGTTTACAGTGTGATATGCCTAGGAGAGGGGGGAAGAGTCCAGGGGAATGAGCCAAAGCTACTGAGCTTGTGGAAACATTGATCCAATTTGCTTGTCCTCCACATAGATCAATACAGTTCACTTACAACTTTTGTCAGATGAAGTGCATACACAGGCAGATAGAGTACTGATACTAAGAAATCCACTTTGAATCCATCCATTAACAGCACAAAGACTTCTCATAATGAAAGTAGAGAACTTATTCCTCCATCACCACCACAGAATAAACCATGGCCAACAGAGCTATGCTGTATAGTGAACTGCCTGTTTAATCCAGACTGAATAATCCAAACATGAAATGAAAGAGCGCTGATCCTACTTTACAGAAAAGAGCTACCAAATATGAGAGGAATTCATTATTAAACAGAAAACTTTAAACCAAACCAGAATGCATTAGTCATTTAACCATCTGTGTGGAGTATGGCTCAAAATCATGATCAAGACCTGAGAAATATGTGAGCCACCAGTGCAAAACAGATCCATCTCTTGCACTCCCATTCTGCCTAGTGAATGACAATAAAGAACGCTGCCAACTTCTAATGAAACTCAAAACGCATTTGCCACAGAAAAGCAAGCCTATCAACATTCCTGAAAAATGAAGTATTCTGCCTAACTCTCAGGAAGCTAATATTATTAATATGTATTATTTGTATTGCAAAAGTGTCATAAATCACAGCCCTATTGTGTTAGGTCATGTATAAACACTGAGATTATAATCTAGATATAAAATGAGACAATAGCTGGTTCCAGAATAGTAGATGAAGGAAACCTCTCAATTTCTAGTCAAAATCATTAAGAGATAAGACAAGTGAACTCCAACAATATACAATAATGTCAACATCCAGGATGCCTTGCACACATGCCATCTCTGGAGCTACATGATGAATCTGATTGTTGTCTTAGAACTGGGCATGGTACATGACTGGTTTTGCTTTGCTGTTCTTACTGTGTCTTCTTCTACGCAAAGACCAAAGCATTCCTTCTACCTCACAAGAGGAATGAGCCAAACCTGGTGGAAACTCATGAATTATTTGCATTTCCAGCATCTCCTAGAAAGGCAAAACAAGGCTGATGAGCTGGCAGAACAGTATAACAACTTGTTGACCAAAACAGATAATATATTGGTCTCAATTTGCCAAGCATGAGACAACAGGTGGATGCAACAATACTAGACACAGAAAATCTCAATTGCTAATAAAAAATCATTGAGAGATTATACACAACCAGACTTCAAGAGCATGCAACATCTGCCAACATCCTGGATTCATTGCAATTAGGCTTCAGACTAGGATACAGTCCTCATAGCACTAAATGATGATCTATGACAATGAATATAGGGGGAGATTTTCAAAAGGCACAAATGGTGATTGGCGGTCAGATTTGCAAAGGTACTTAGGCACCTAACATTGCAGACAGGCATCTAGTGGGATTTACTGGAGTGAATAGTCATATTAGGCAACCAATCTCAGTATTCTAAATCCTACTAGATGCCTGTCTGCATCATTAGGTGCCTAAATACCTTTTTAAATCTGGCCTTAGGTGGCCTGACTTCAAATGACTTTCAATACGAATTAGGGATCTAACTTTTATTTGTGCCTTTGAAACTCTCCTCCAGAGACCATAGGTCAACATTCATATTACTCAATCTTTAATGCATCTTTCAGGACAGTTGATCATAAGGTGCTGGTGACCACCATGCATGGTGGCAGACAGTACAGAATTACATATTCTCGAACAGGACCCAGAGTGGTAATGCTAAAACCTTCAGCTCATGAGGCCCCCAAGTATCTCTCCTCTCCTCTCCCCTCCCCTCAAGGATTTATCCTCTCTTCCCACCCAATATCTACATAAGAGTTGAAGAGGCAAAATATCATGTGTTTCATTACCAGCAATATGCTGGTGACATTCAGCTGTATGTCACTTTCCACAGAAGCAGCCAATGCTATGACTAGGATATTATAACATCTTCAAGAGAGCAGTTTCCATTGGTCTTGCCTGAGTTTAGTTTAAGCAACAGTAGTTAGGAAAAGGGGAAAATGTTTCAGACAACTAACCAAGACGCTGATCTTCCCCTTCCACAGAAAGCATCTAACCCCTATTCATCAAAATGGTACAAAGCTTCAAGTCCTGTTCAGCTCATCACTAGATCAAGACACCCATGTTGTATCAGTGGTGAAATATGCCTTTTTCTACCTTCAGCTGGCAAGTAGAACTTCACACCTAGCTCCCAGATGATGATCTGGCCAAAATGATCCATATATTCATCACCTCCAGACTGAAATGCTGCAACACGCTATGAGGCAGATATAGTATGTTAACACTGCTTTCATTAGCAAATGAAATTTTTCCAGAATAGCTGTTGAGAGCTTTAAAACTCCTTTGCCATCTAATGCTGCCATTCCATCTGGGAAAGTCCAAGTTACTTTATGTATAACTTTGTCTGAGAATAGTGTTCCATCAATTACAAGCCCTGATACCAGACAGTTCTATCAGTCTTTCTCCATTCTGATTTTAGAAACCAAGGTCATGCTTGCCCATTGCTTTATCCATTCTGTCATCATAATCCCCAATGTTGGCACTGAAGTCCACCATTATTAAGCAAATGTCATGCTTGGGAATATTGTCAGAGTTTGTTGGCAACTGTAGAAATGATCATTGATCTTACTGTTGTTGTCTGTTGGTGCATAACACTGTATAATTGTCATATTCGTATCATGTTTGAAACAATCTGCTGTTAATCAGCTCCCACTGTCTATATGATTTTTTTCTTTGGAAGTCATAGTTAATGCTATTCCTGAGCACTAACCATCTTGCCTTCCCAATTACACTGACCTTTTTTTAAAAAATGCTTTTTATCAATTTATTAATTGGTCCTGCTTTGAGCAGGGGGTTGGACTAGATGACCTTCTGGGGTCCCTTCCAACCCTGATATTCTATGATTCTATGATCAGCTCTTGGCCATTGACATTAATGTACTTCAAGAATTTCAAAATTGTGTGTCTCCATTTCTTTCATCACCTGCACAGCTTTTGTTGTTTCATCCATTGTTGAAATGTTCCAGAAACCTACTTTCAGTTTATTTTGCCTTTAGTATAACAAAGGTTTTACCAATGTGTTATAATCAAGTTTTTCCATAGATTCAAATATTTTCTCTGATATGGTTAAATCTTCTGTTCTAGATGTGACAGTGTATGTGAATTTCAAAAGGGATAATTGGAAATGAAGTGAGAGTGCTGAAGAGAGACAATTCAGAGCTCACCACACAGGAACAGAGGTGGTTTGCATCTCTCCTATCCTGGGACTGCAGGTTAGGGTAGCCCAGGGGTTCTCAACCAGGGGTATGCGTACCCCAGGGGGTACACAGAGGTCTTCCAGGAGATACATCAAATCTTCTAGATATTTGCCTAGTTTTACAACAGGTTACATAAAAAGCACTAGAGAAGTAAGTACAAACTAAAATTTCATACAGAGAAAATGAGAAAGTTAGCAATTTTTTCAGTAATAGTGTGCTGTAACCCTTTCATATTTTTATGTCTGTTTTTGTAACTAAGTAGTTTTTAAGTGAGGTGAAACTTGGGATGTGCAAGACAAATCAGACTCCAGAAAGGGGTACAGTAGTCTGGAAAGGTTGAGAACCACTGGGGTAGCCTTGAAGACATTGCAGCACCTGGTGGTGAATGAAGAACTAGCAGCACTGGGAAACAGATGGAGCAAAGGGGTACCCCTCAGCCATGCCCTCCCACTTTGACTTCCTGCTTCTACTAGTGCACTCTGCACTGGGGGAGGCATGGAGACAATGGAGCCAGCTCTGAGCTTGTCGGAATCCCACTGTACTGGAAGTATTCTCAAGGGGCTTTATGGCTGTTTTGCAATTCCTCTGTGCTGGCATAACCTGAAAAATGGGCTGTGAGACACCAGTATATATGGATCAATATGTTTAGATGGTAAGCAATAACAGGCAAAGCTTGTGATTAGATAACAATCTATAATTAAATTCTAGGTACAATATACTACAAAACAGATAATTTGGTTTTTAAGGTTTTTTTATATTATAAATCTTGTAGTAACTTATCTTGGCACCTCTTTTTTTTTTCTTTTTTAATAGAAGTGTTCCCTTGCCCATTCCTCACAAGAATGTACAATATGAAAATGATAAAGCCTCTTTAGTGCATTGTTATATATTTCAAATAGCAACCAGAGTCAGTAAAGTAAGAATTATGGTTCCCAAGGCAAATTTAACTTGTCCCTTTGGCACACAGTCCCACTGTACACAGTTAAGAAAAATAGTTGTTCTGGTTTAGAGACTTTCAATGAAGGTTATCAAAAGGGGAGATTTCTATATTTTAGTAGTCTTTGTCCCTGTTTCACTATCTCCATTTAGTGAATGGAGCGCTCTCTCATTTGGATGTGACCTGTCAGTAATACTTCCAATCTCTTTAGATTGATAAAGCAAAGTAAGAGTGAAAAAAATCTTCACCTCACTGGAAAGCAGGCATAATCAGTTTCCAAGTTATTACAATAGCTTTTAATTTGTTTTTAAATTAACAATTTAACTCTCAATAACCAATCAAAGTTAAGTTAGAGCTTCTTAAATCGGCTTCAAAACTTGGCATTCCAATGCTTTTGTTTCAAATATTTGACAGAGTCTGGTAATGCACAAAAGAAGACAGTGCTCTGTCTTTGCTTAGATGTCCTTAAAGAATGGTTTTCCAGAGAGTTTATCGATCCCATTTGTAGAGAATTGGGAAACATTTATATTTATGAAAGAATACGTGCAACTCAGTTTTCCCTCTCACCTTGTATTGTTCTCTGCTGGGTGTAAAGAGGTTAATTTCCTTCTTGAAACAAGACAAGCAATACAGTAACTGAAGGGAAGTCACTAAACAGGAATGAACTATTAGGAACCTCTGTCTCTAAGGGTAATTACTACACATCTCTAGGCAGGTTAACAAGTTTGCAGAAGTACTACACCTTGCGGTAAACTGCATATACTGCTTTTGACCCAGTTCAAGAGGCCCAGCAGACAAAGAAATGAGAACTGTATTTAGTGGTCAGCTTGCTATGGGTGGGGGGCGGGAGGTATCACTCATTGGATCCAAGATCTAAAATGAAACTGTAACCAACTGGGGCAAACCTTGCTGAAATGGTTTGATGGATTTTCAAACACACCAGGGTCCCCATGTGGAAGATTGCTGACACCTAGTAAGACTGGAATATATATAAGCTGTTTTTTGTTTTCTCTATATAAATACTTTGCTTCATGAAGGCTGGTTGGCCACTGATTAACCGTCATAGCCCGCAGAAGGTAGCAGGAAAGTAGTTGCTGAACTTAATTCAGACTTGCTAAAGCAGTGGTTCTCAAACTTTTGTACTGGTGACCCCTTTCACATAGCAAGCCTCTGAGTGCAACCCCCCTTATAAATTAAAAACACTTTTAAATATATTTATCACCATTATAAATGCTGGAGGCAAAACGGGGTTTGGGGTGGAGGCTGACGGCTCGCAACCCCCCCATGTAATAACCTTGCGACCCCTTGAGGGGTCCTGACCCCCAGTTTGAGAACCACTGTGCTAAAGTGATCCTAGTGAGCTGTAGGAGGAAATTGCAGCCTAAATCCCTTGTCTGGAGGGAGAAGAATATAGGTTCCTGCTGCGAAAAAGGAAATGGCAAGAGGCCTGAGAATAGTGCCCTCAAGGAGGCCACAAGGTCAGAGGTGCAGTTACCTCAGAACTTTAACACCATCTTCATTACACTAGCTGTAGCTGATATACTTTTACAGCAAAAACCAGGCATTTACCACATAATGATCTCCACTGGCCCAAAGATAAAGAGAGTTACACAGAGTCCCACTAGTGCTCCATAAAGGATCTAAACAAGGTATACCCTTTGTAACAAAGTAATGAGGAAGAGGGGTTGACGGTATTTCAAGATCATTTACATCCTTAGTGAGATTCTAAACCTTCATTTCCTTGACTATGTTTGAAAGTGAACATTTATGCATATCAACATAGCTTTAATTTTACAACATCTGATATGCATATTCTATCTTTCTTCCAATATTCAGTATATCCTTTGTCAGGGTGTCACTTCCTCCAGAGATCAGCTCTTTTCTTGGGCTTTTCTAAAATACACTACTTTTAATCTTATGGAGGCAGTACAAAAGTACTATTTGTAGTCTGGATCACAAATACAGGGCTTGAAAAAGCCACTTGCCTGGGGCAAGCAGAAAATTTTCCCAAGCAGCACAGTCAGCCTCTGCAGGATCAAAGCTTTCCTTAAAAAACATTAGTCTCTTGCCCTTATGGCTATGTGGAAATTTTTCCAAATATTAACTGAATATAAGTCAATGGAGTGCTGTCTCCTTAGACAGCAGACACAGTGCAGACAGAGTAGGTGCATGACCAGGGTAGGGTACAGATGCACAAATAGGGTACAGTGTATACTGGAGAGAAAAGAGAAAGATTTAAGGAAATTAGAGGAATATGGTACTAAGAGACAGATGGGGGAAGAGATCAAGACTAATATTTGGGAGGAGGTAGAGTGCACAGGGTATAGGGAAACGAAACACACAGTGGAAACAACTCAGTAAGATACACAGTGATCTATTTGAGACAAAAAAAATGTGGAGTGAAGCCAGGAAGGGAGAAGAGAAATGTAAGGGCAATTTTTTAAAAATCAGAATTGCCAATACTAGAGAAAGAACAAGAACCATACAACTATTTGTATTTCTTTAAATTGTGGGGGACATGGCAGAATTGGTATTTTGCATCCTCGGTAGGCTCAGCCCTTGGGCTAGTAGATGTTTCACAAAAATTTTAAGCCCTACATACATGGTAGTTCAAATGTAAATAAAATAAGCAAACTAGATGAAGGTACTATAAAATGGGTGCACAACTGATTGAAAAAACATTCAAAAAATAGTTATCAATGATTTGCTGTCAAACTGGGAGGATCCACCCAGTGGGATCCCACAGGGGTTTGTCCTGGGTCCAGTACTATTCAGTATTCTCATTAGTGACTTAGATAATGGAGTGAGAATATGCTTATAAAATTTGCCGATGACACCAAGCTGGGAGAGGTTGGAACTTGGAAGTACTTTGGAGGACAGGATTAGAATTCAAAATGACCATGACAAATTGGAGAACTGGTCTGAAATCAACACTATGATATTCAGTATAGATAAGTGCAAAGTACTACAATGAGGAAGTAAAAAATTTATGCACAAATACAAAACAGGGAATAACTGGCTAGGCAACTGTATTGCTGAAAAGGATCTAGGGGTTATAGTGGATTACAAATTGAATATGAGCCAACAATTAGATGAAAATTCTGGGGTGTATTAACAAAAGTGTTGTATGTAAGACATAGGAGGTAATTGTCCTACTATACTCAGCACAGGTGAGGCCTCCGATTGGGTACTGTGTCCAGTTTTAGGTGCTATGTTTGAGGAAAGGAGAAACTGGAGAGAGTCTAGAGGAGAACTACAAATATGATCAAAGGTTTAAAAAACCTGACCTATGAGGAAAGGTTAAAAAAATGGACTCATGTTAATCTTGAGAAAAGACAACCGAAGAAGGACAAGTCTTCAAATATGTCAAGGGCTGCTATAAAGAGGACAGTGATTAATTGTTCTCCATGTCCACTGAAAGGTAGTAGGAGAACAAGTAACAGGCTTAATTTGCAGCAATGAAAATTTAGATCAGATATTAGGAAAAGCTTTCTAAATATGAGGATAGTTAATCACTGGAATAGGTTACCAAGGGAGGTTGTGCAATTCCCACCATTCAAAGTTTTTAAGAACAAGTTAGAAAAACCCCTGTCAGGGATGGTCTAGGTATACTTGGTCCTGGCTCAGCATGTGCGCAGACTAGATGATCTCTGGAGATCCCTTCCAGCTCTACATTTCTAGGATTCTATGAAAAAGGGAATCCAATCTTAGTTAAATCCTTAACTTGTCAAGCACAATCAGTGCAATCCCCACCCCCTATTTTAAACAGCTGAGTCTCTAGGGTGTTATGGGGTGTTCACCCATGCTTGCCTGGAAGGGGATAATGTAGGATAAAAAGGGGGTCAATTAACCACACAGGCCACAGCTGAGGGGAATCAGGTGTCTTAGTAATCCCCTGACTCATAGATGCTGGAACTGGGGGTGCTGCTGCACCCCCTGGCTTGAAGTAGTTTTCATTGTATACAGGGTTGACAGTTTGGTTCAATGGCTTTCAGCACCCCCAGTATACAAATTGTTCCAGCACTCCTGCCTTGACTGAATAATAAGGGAGCCCAGCTGAGGAGGAACGAGCTGGGCTGGGTTTATAAAGATGGGAAGTTGGCAGCAGAAGGAGGCTGCAGGGAAGTACCCTACAGTCACTCCGTGGGAGGAAGGAGCTTTGAAGCTAACAAACCCAGAGAAGGGGGAGTCAGAAGGTTAGGAAAGGTCCAGGGAAGAGGCAGTAAGGTCCAGAATGGAACAGACCTTGGCTGGTGATTAGAGGAACCCTGAGCTGGAACTTGGAGTAGGGGGGTAGGCCCAAGTTCCCCTACCAGCTACTGGGGAAGTGGCACTGGCTGGGCAGTGAATGGGAAGACTGCCTGAGCCCGTTCACACAAAGAGACTTTGATACCGGAAGGGGAGGACACATCTGACTTGGCCAGAGGGCTCAGCTACGACCACAAAGCATCTTGCCTTGCTGAGAGCCAGGAAGAGAAGGCAGGGTATGTGGTGAGAGATGGAAAAGAGGCATTGGACCTGAAATCAGCTAATCCCCAGAGTGAACTGGAGGAGGCACACTAGTGGTGAGCAGACCCTGTGACACTACAACTTCATGGCTTTAGTTAGGAAAGAAGATTTCAGCAGTTCTCAAACTTTAGGTCTGGACCCCAAAGTGGGTCGAAACCCCGTTTTAATGGGGTTGCCAGGGCTTTGGTGTTAGCCAAAGCCAAAGCTGGAGCCCCACCACCCAGGGCCAAAGCCAAAGTCCAAAGGCTTCAGCTCCAGGTGGTGGGGCTTAGGTTACATGCTCCCCCATGCCTGAGGCTGAAGTCCTTGGGCTTCAGCTTCCCCCACTGCCCCCGCCCAAGGCAGTGGGGCTCGGGCGGGCTCAGGCTTTGATCCCCCCTCCTGGGGTCATGTAGTAATTTTTGTTATCATAAGGGGGTCGCGGTGCAATGAAGTTTAAGAACCCCTGTGCCAGTGGTATTCTCTAAATTCATTTGGAACAGGGCAGAAAAGGTCTCCATGGAGACCCTACAAACTCTGGCAGGCTGATAGGTCATTTATCATGAAGGGATGAGTGTCCAATCCCATGAACTCTACTACTGGAAGACCTGCCCAAGGCACCTGCATGTAATTTGCCCCTTATAAAAGGACTGCACAAGACAACCTACATTTCCAGTGCTTTCTAAGGGAAAATAAATACTTTCAATCCCACTTTGTATCACCAATCAACACAGCAGCTTTCTGTTAATGTACATTTAATTTTAACATACATTTTCTTCAGAGCTTAATTCTTTATAATTAAAGTTTACTTATAAGCTTTAATTTTGCACTGGAATTTTCCCTTAAATGTGAACTAAACCTAAAGCGGGAAGTCCAGAAATGTGTGACAACTGTACCCACTAATAAGGCTGCTAGAGATATTGGAGGGTATGGTGTCACTCAACACATAATTTAAAATTTCACTGAACTTTGCGGGGGGGGAAAAAAAACCTGCTCTTTTTGCAAAAAGAAAAGGAGTACTTGTGGCACCTTAGAGACTAACCAATTTATTTGAGCATGAGCTTTCGTGAGCTACAGCTCACTTCATCGGATGCATACCGTGGAAACTTCCACGGTATGCATCCGATGAAGTGAGCTGTAGCTCACGAAAGCTCATGCTCAAATAAATTGGTTAGTCTCTAAGGTGCCACAAGTACTCCTTTTCTTTTTGCGAATACAGACTAACATGGCTGTTACTCTGAAACCTGCTCTTTTTGGTTTGCTAGAGATGCCACAACATCAATATCGGAGCTTTTGTACATCTGGTACCTATGATATCCCAGAATCCATCATTCTGGGCCCGTCTCCAGTAAACCCAGAAAAGTAAACAATTTTAGGGCTTTGTGAAATTCTAAAAATTAAAAACTATGTGCTGAGTGTCCCTCAAACCCTGGAAAAATTGTTTGTGGGTTAATTCTAGGCACATTTCTTGATTTACTTAAATTTTTATTTTAGCTTTCCATTTCACCTTTAAAGCATAAATGCAACAACATATATAGTAACAAGTTACATGCGTGCACCCTGGCCAAGTTACAATATCTTTAGGAAAAAAAGTTTTGGATTTTCCAGGTTATGCATCTATAATCTGATTAACACCACATTACTTCTACTGTTGCTATGACAACATTATTCATAATGTTGTAATTATGTATAGTGTCCACATCACTGAGGTATTTAGGTACATTTTATACCATGCAAGACAAAACTAAATATCACAAGAATTGGGAGCGCTTCCTCTGTGCCTCCTCACAGAAACTGTCTCAGTTTCCCTGAAAGAATCCAAGATGGTGGACAACAGGAAGCAGATTAAATAAAGAAAATCCAGAGACTGTAGTTAAAGGAAAGCCTGGATAAAGAGATGCATTTTACATGCCATCCTGAGAGGAGAGCCTACCACTGAGAAGGCCCTGCTCCCAATTCCCTCAAGCTTCACTTTAAGGATATCTAGTTGAAGTGTGTCTATACAGTACTCCTATTTCCTTGGCATTTCATTTTAAAGGAAAAAAGAAAAGAATTCATGTATGACTATTTGAATGTACAATCAAAAAATGATTAATCCCTTTAAGGAAAAGTGGTGATGCATCAAGAAGCATCCTGCATCCACTCGTCCCAATGCTTTCCACATGTAGAGTTACCAGGACTACATGAAACACAGGGAGGTACTGAAAAAGCAATCACCTAAAAGGTGCTCTTATTTCAGTGTGTGATGTTCTAGATAAACCACATGCATGATCAGCACCATCTTAGTGTGTTATTAAAGGAGCTCATACATAAATCCTGCCATAGAACCATTTGTATTATTAAACTGGAGGTGTGGGAGAGAAGTCAGCATCCCTACTTAGGAATGGAAAGAGTCTGTGCCCAAGTATCCAAACTAACCAGTTTATGAACTCTTAACTTTGTTATTGGGGAAAAAAACTCAGAAGCATGAAGAAGTGAATAAGAATGTGGATGGGGAAGCCTTGCTATATTAGTAATGCTTGAAGTGAAATAGGTTATTTGTTCAGCGAATATAATACCCTAAACATTTTATAATATAAATTATCAGAACCTTCTCTAGTCATTTATAATAGATTTCAAATAAAGTCTCCATCCAAAACATTAAACTAGTTATTAGTTTTACATCAAGAGTAATATTAAAATGCTTTCTCCCTCTCAGCATTCCTACAAAGGCTATGTGTTTGAAAGGGAAATCCCTTGAACAAATCTCTTCTTTCTAATTTTTGCCCATTATGTACCTCCAAAGCCAAGGCTGTCTTGTCGTAGGCATTAGGGACTCGCTTCTGGATAACCCGGGCATAAATAGGGCCATTCTGAAGGTTAGGGAGCGGAGTGTTGATGCTGGGTTGGGCATAGGGCCCTGGCTCCGGCCCACCCAGTGGCTGTGGGTGGGAACTATCCTGGTTACCTCCAATCAGAGTAGATACTGAAGCAGAGGAAGGTCTATACTTCTCCACGTAAGGAACAGGTATCATTCCCCTCTTTCCATCGCTGTCTTCTGCATTCCACCATTGCTCTTCAGGCTTATCCCGGATTCTCAGTATGTCTCCTTTCTTAAATGGAAGATCTTCCTCATCATTTCCATTAAAGTCAAAGAGAGCTCGCACATATTCAGCTTCTTCCTGCCTCAGTATAACTCCACTATTCTGCTTGGATTTGGAAACAGGTTCTATCAAGGTTGTAGTGTCCAAATAATGTATTTTGTAGAATTCCAGTAAAGATGGTAATGAATCAAACTCTTGGTCACCTATTCGGAATCTGGAGGGATTCAACCCTAAAAGAAAAATGGCAGCACATTATTAAAGAGAATATAATAAAAATGTGACAAATTGAAACTTAATCTCTATGAAAATTATTGAAGTTTCTGATGAATAATTTGATGCAGAATTAAGCACTATACTTCAGAATAATGTTGTTCATTGTATCTAACCTTTGTACATAGTTAGTGATTTGTATATATGCATACATGGAAGAAAACTGAAGTTTGATATGGTAGAATAATGAAGTGAACAGTAACCTGTACCTTCCAGAATCGGGAGGTAGAATGTGTGGATCTTATTCAGATGGAATGGAATCTTATTTTTAGAAGTGAAGTTTGTCAAACTAGGAAGGTGGGGCTAGGCAGACTAGAACAAAAAAGCAGTGGGTCACTTATGCTATAGTTAAGATTAAGACCATCTTTCCGTTCAAAGTTCAACTCTAACTGGTTGACTCCTGTAAAATGTAATGACCACTTAACACCCTTTTAAACCACCTAAACCTATACCTTCCCTTACCCATCATTAAATCCACAGACTGCTCTCATATCCCTTCTTACTATTGACCATACCCATGAAAAGTCAACCCCAGCACCCTGCTACTGACATACCCTACACAACTCTCTATTGAAATGATGCAGACTGGAACCTCAAGTTACACATTCGCCTCTTTCATTTGATCCTACGCATGGGGGCACAGAGCCAGATACACTCATATCAAAATCACACCTCTGCATTCCTCAAACAAATCCACAGATCTCCTTATATCACAAACGCACCTCTACCAATCGGCCCGACCTATTGCTTCCACTCTTCAGTACCTCTATACCTAAAACATGTAGACAATTGCCAAGGGCTCTTTCCAGCTCCAGAGGGGAAGAGTTACAGTTGCATGGGCATTTACCTTAACTTTGTATTTCCTTGTTTTCACAAGTTTGAGTTTTGCTGAACTTGATGTTCTGGAAGCTATCACTGAACAACCTTAACTCTGTGTTAATGAAGATTTTTACTATTTAATACGAATCTGATTTTCACTCCCAAGTTTATTCTGAAGTTTTGTTTCTTTCTTGTGTGTGTCTTCGACCTACCACATCTATAAACTCACCCACATTCAGCTTTTCACTTGGGACTGTACAGGATTTTCATTTCCAAAGTATAAGACATCTGTGTATTTGATATAGAATGAATTTTAGGTACAAGCCCAAGATAAAGAATGAACCGTTCAGCTTTTTTAGCCCTCTACTCTTTACAGCATCACTGTCCTGAATGTTACATCAAGAGAGCAATGTTGCAGTTACAATTAGTTACTAGTAGTTAGTCAAAAAAACACACTAAGGCCTTGACTACACTGCCACTTTACAGCGCTGCTCGGGTTTATTTCTCCAAATTTTTTGAGCAATAAAATATAGAGAGGTGTGAAAAAACATCCCCCTGAGCACTGCAAGTTTCAGCGCTGTAAAGTGGAAGTGTAGCCAGTGCACCAGCGCTGGGAGCCGCACCCCCAGCGCTGGGAGAGCTACTCCCCTTGTGGAGATGGGGGGGGGGGGGTTATAGCGCTGGGAGAGCGTTCTCCCAGCACTGGTGCTGCAACTACACAGCCACGTTAAAGCTCTACCGTGGCAGCGCTTTAACGTTGCTAGTGAAGATACGCCCTAAGACAGTGTTTGAAGACAGATACTAAACACTACGAAGAGTTTTTAGCAGCTTGGCTTTGGAGCCAACACAAATGAGGCTATTCTTCCTTTTTTTAAGTGTATTTTTTTATGAAAGTCATAAACACCCATTTTATACAAATCAACATAGCAATATACATTTCCAAAACATTGCAACAAGTGCATTAACCTTTTAGTTCTAATTTCTCTTAGCATAAGTCACCTTCTTCACATTTGTCAAATGCCAGGTGAGTTATAAACCATAATATCAAATGTATCAACAGATATTCAACTAAATAAATCACATCCCATACTACTATACATTATGAATGGACATACAACTGATGAATTGCCAATCTTGGTTTCAGTTGTCCAAATGTCTGTTTCTCTTTTTTCTTGGTTTTAAGTTCTTCACTTTATTTAGAAAACAATAAGTCTGATATTCCATATATTGTATAACCAGTTGTTGTGGGAGGAATGGAGACAAAGAGATTCACACTTCAATAAGTATGATGAGTAAGGAGGGGGCACACTCATACTTCAAGCTCCTATTCTAGTCCATTTTCCTTCTATCAAAAAAGAGTTGCTTACCTTGTAAATCTGTTTCTCCAAAGAGGATCTCTAACAGAACTCTTGCTCCTGGGCCTTAGTTCCTTAGTGCAAGGCTAGAAGAACTCTCCCTAGCTCTTAAGACAGTTTTGACCATCAAGGGCAGCATTACCAGGGTGGATCACTGGCTCAGGCTGACTTCCTGAATATTCCAAGTAGTTCCTTCAACTGAGCAGGAGATAATGCTCCCAGAAAGAAAAGATGATCAACTAGCAAAAGATACTACCAGAGAAAAATGGTATAAAAAAGTACCTCTCAGAATTATGGGATGAGGTGTTTGTGGTGAGAGAATTCACCTAGATAATATCTTCAGAGAAGCAAAATTATAAGGTACGCTCAGTAAGTCCAGGATTCACATTCTGGCAGACTAAGAAATATCCACACGGAAATGAGATATCCAAAAGGAAATGTAAGCAAATGAGCAAAACCAACATGACCAATGCCAATAGGGCAGACAAAGAGGAAAGTATGAATTTAGATACCTCTCAAAATGCCTACATTATAATATATAATCATAAGTATAAATTATCTAACAAAGTAAGGGACATCCTATAACAAAACAAAACAAAACTTTTTTGGTGGGGTGGGTGGTGAGAGTTTAACCTCCCTTACCTTATTGCAGGGGGGTGGGGAGCGGGACTTTTTGGCCTAAGGGCCACATCTGGTGGGAAAATTGTATGCAAAGCCATCAATGTAGGGCTGGAGCAGGGGGTTAGGTTGTGGGAGGGGGTACGGTGTGCAGGAAGGGGCTCAGGGCAAGGGGTTGAGGTGCAGGAAGGGGCTCAAGGCAGGGGTGCAGGAGGGGGTGCGGAGTGCAGGAGGTGGCTCAGCGCAGGGGATTGGGGTGCAGGAGGGATGCGGCGGGGGCTCAGGGCAGGATGGGTGAGGCAGGAGACTTCACACCAGTATGAAATGCAATTAGGCATCCACTAAGACATGATCCTCTATGGTGTTGGTATCAAATGAAGCAAAAATTGTGTTGATTTTCTAATGGTTTTAGTCCTCCCAGGGATCTTTTAAGATCAAGCATATGGAGAAAGGTCTCTCTGGAATGGGCAGGCAGGTGTGGGAAGAACGTTGGCAGGCCAATAGGATCGTTAGTGTGGAACTCCAATACCACACTGGAGAGAACACTAACTCTGCAGCACCACTTTATCTCAGGAAAGACTGGTATAACTTGGTCATTAGACCAAAGTCATTGCCACCACAAAATGACTGCATGTAAAGAACTTGAGCTCATAGGAAATAAGTGGTTCTAAAAGAACTTTGATAAGCTTTGTCAAGGCCACATTAATATCCCATGACCAAGGGCTTTTTATTGGGGGTGGTGTTAAGAGACTTCTACTAAGAGACAATAAACTGAAATAGATGTGACAGTGATAGATGTGACAATATCCTACATTATCCTGAACAAACCTTATGGAATTAAGATGAAATTTACTAAATTAAGTTAAACCTCACTGAATTACAGTTAATACCTTTGGGGAACATTGTACTAAAAATGTAATTATATATGTGTTGTTAGGACATTGTATGTACCTTCTCTAGCAGGGATGCTAATGTACTTTCCTCCATTATCAGCCCGTCGAAGCCACCCACCCAGAGAGATATGCATACAGTTGTTTAAACTAGGACCAACAAAGAAAGGGTTTGGGGACAAATAGCCTGTTTTTTAAACTGGCTCATGGGCTTCTTCCTGATCCAGCAAATGGACAGGACGCCTGGTCCACGGAAAGCTCCAATCCTTAGGGTAGGGTTGGAAGTTCTGTGCCTGCCAGACTCCATGTTAGAGTTGTGTAGGTGTCCTTATTATTTTTAATGTTTTCTCTATAATGCTTTTTACCTTAAGAATAAAGTAGGTTTGCATAGAAAGAACTGTAGAGAACTTATAAATAGGGCTGTCAATTAATCGCAGTTAACTCTCACGATTAAGTCAAAAAAATTAATCGCGATTTTAAAAAAGTAATCGCAGTATTAATCACACTGTTAAGCAATAGGTTTAAGTTACATTTATTAAATATTTTTGGATGTTTTTCTACATTTTCAAATATATTGTTTTCAATTACAACACAGAATAGAAAGTGTACAGTGTTCACTTTATATTATTTTTATTACTAATATTTGCACTCTAAAAATGATAAACAAAATAAATAGTATTTTTAAATTCACCTAATGCAAGTACTGTAGTGCAATCTCTTTATCATGAAAGTGCAAGGTACAAATGTAGAATTTTTGTTACATAACTTCACTCAAAAACAAAACAATGTAAAACTTTAGTGCCTACAAGTCCACTCAGTCCTACTTCTAGTTCAGCCAATCATGAAGACAAAAGTTTGTTTACATATACGGGACATAATGCTGCCTGATTATTTACGTCACCTGAAAGTGAGAACAGGCGTCCACAAGGCACTTTTGTAGCGAGCCTTGCAAGTTATTTACATGTTAAAACATTCGTATGCCCCTGCATGCTTCGGCCACCATTCCAGAGGACATGTTTCCATGCTGATGATGCTCGTTTAAAAAAAATGCATTAATTAAATTTGTGACTGAACTCTTTGGGGAAGAATTGGATGTCTCCTGCTCTGTTTTACCCGCGTTCTGCCATATATTTCATGTTATAGCAGGTTTGGCTAATGACCCAGCATATGTTGTTTCTTTTAAGAACACTTTCACTGCAGATTTGACAAAACGCAAAGGTGGTACCAATATGAGATTTCTAAAGATAGTTATGGCACTCGACCTAAGGTCTAAGAATCTGAAGTGCCTTCCAAAATCTGAGAGGAACAAGGTGTGGAGAATGCTTTCAGAAGTTTTTAAAGAGCAACAGTCCAATGTGGAAACTACAGAACCTGAACCACCAAAAAAAAAAAAATCAACCTTCTGCTGGTGGCATCTGACTCAGATGATGAAAATGAACATGCATCGATCCATACTGCTTTGGATCATTATCGAGCAGAACCAGTCATCAGCATGGATTCATGTCCTCTGGAATGATGGTTGAAGCAAGAAGAGACATAAATCTTTAGGGCATCTGGCACGCAAATATCTTGTGACGTTAGCTACAACAGTGCCACGTGAACGCCTGTTTTAACCTTCAGGTGACATTGTAAACAAGAAGTGGGCAGCATTATCTCCTTGTAAACAAATCTGTTTGTCTGAGCAATTGGCTGAACAAGAAGCAGGACTGAGTGGATTTGTAGGCTCTAAAGTTTTACATTGTTTTATTTTTGAATGCAGGGGTTTTTTTTACATAATTTTACATTTATGAATTCAACTTTCATGATAAAGAAATTGCACTACAGTACTTGCAATGGGGGAATTGAAAAATACTATTTCTTTTATTTTTACAGTGCAAATATTTGTAATAAAAATAAATATAAAGTGAGCACTGTACACTTTGTATTCTATGTTGTAATTGAAATAAATGTATTTGAAAATGTTGAAAACATCCAAAAATATTTAAATAAATGGTATTCTATTATTGATTAGCAGCACGATTAATTTTTGCACTTGCTTGACAGTCCTACTTATAACTGTAGCAATTACACCTGTTAGTCTCTGAAAAGAAAGGAAGCAGGTATCCTTGGGCAACTTATCTGTACTGGGAAATACACAGTGAACACAAGAAACTGTGCAACCTAGAAATACCCTGGGTCAGAAGGGAGAGGGACAGGGATCCACTCAAGACAGCTAACAGCTGACAGCCAGAGTGTGGATGTCCTTACTGGGCCACTAAGCGAAAAATACAGGTGCAGTTGCCCTGAACTGTCTGAACCTTATGACAAAGAGCTGTAGAGTCTAACTTCTGCTAGGGTACAATAACCTGAAATAGCTGCCAAACTTATCTGGATAGTGTTAAGCATTTTTGCACAGGACAAGTAAAAGGGGCCAATTGGGCCTGTATGTACCACACAGCAAACCTTTTTACCTCAAGCTGTAGATGGCCTCTGAGATGCCACAACATAAGCCACCTGCTTGGAAAGTCCATGCTTATGGATTTCTATCCTTTCTAGCCAAACTAAAGAGAAGGCTTCCAAGTTGGAAGAGAACAATGTGCTCTACTGAAGTGATGATCTAAGGCCAGTGGCATCAGATTTGGCCACCTGCAACAGGGTTAAGAACTCTCTCTCAGTGGGCTAGTTAGAGGGGACTATCTGGATCAAAACTTTGTCACCCCTAGGGAGACACTGATCTGGAACTCAAAAGTTCTGGGTTCAATTCCTATTTCTGTCAATCTCCTTGTGTGCTCATGGACAAATCACTTAAACATTCTGGATCACATTCTGGCATCCTTTGGTCACATCTACACTACAAACTTTGATTGACAAGTTATGTTGGCATAAAGCCACTGCAGTTTGCATATCACTTGTGCATGCACATACTTGTTTCCTTGCATTGGCACTTCACATACTCACCAGGTGTTTGTGTCAATGTAGTGTGTGGTGCACCATAGGTAGGTATCCTAATGCGAAACTTGCCATTCTCCAGCACACTGCCTTTTGGGAAATTGGTGAGGTAGAAACAAGTTGCACAGGAGTAACAAGCACTTCTCACTGTCTGCCATCTCTGACAGAAGCATGAAGCCCAAACAACTCTGCACTATTGTCATGACTGTTGCAAGCAGAGGATGAATGATCCTCTGGCATTTGCAGAGCCATAGTAAGCATTGGGTGACATGAAGATTTTGTGGAGGACAGTCTGCTGTGTGATATAGCAAAAAACAATTCAAGGATGGTGGTGGCATTCACAGAGCAGTTGCAGACCAGAGAGAGTGCTGCTTCTGTGCCCAAGAAACAAGCACTGACTGGGATCACATCATAATGCAGGTCTGGATGATGAGCAGTGGCTGCAGAACTGTCAGATGCAAAAGACCACATTCCTGGATCTGTATGCCAAACTCACCCCAGCCCTCTAGCACAGGGAGACTAGAATGATAGCCATACTGTCAGCTAAGTGAGTGATGATTGCCTTCTAAAACCTTGCAACACCAGATTGCTACCAGTCAGTAGGACATCACTTTGGACTTGGAAAATCTACAATGGGGGGCCATTAATGGTCTCCTGCTATGCAGGACTGTGACTCGCAGTAACGTGCAGGACATACTGGATGGATTTGCAGCAATGGGGTTCCCAAACTGCAGTGGGATGTTAGATGACACACATCCCTATTTTGGCACCAGCCCACCTTGCCACCAAGTACATCAACAGAACAGGCTACTTTTCCAAGATTATGCAAACATTGGTGGATCACCAGAGATGCTCCACTGCTATCCGCACTGGCTGGTCATGGAAGGTGCATGATGCTTGCATCTTTAAGGACACAGAACTGTTCAGAAAGCTGCAAGCAGGGACATTCTTTCCTGACTGGCGGATTACTGTTAGTGATGTTGAAATGCCAACAGTGATCCTGGGGTACCTGGCCTAACCCTGGCTCGTGAAGCCATACACCAGCCACCTTGACAGCACCAAGAAGAGATTTAACTACTGGCTCAGCAGGTGCAGAATGAGATTGAATGCGCTTTTGGTAGACTGAAGGGATGCTGGGGTTGTTTACTCAAGACCGGATATGAATGAGAAAAGTATCCCAATGGTTATAGCTGCCTGTTGCATTCTACATAATATCTGTGAGGCAAAGGGGAAAAAGGTGCTGCTGGGATGGAGGAAAAATGTGGAGTGGCTGTCTGCTGCCTTTGAACGGCCAGACACAAGGGCTATTACAAGAGCTCAATGTGGAGCTATGCAGCTGGGGGAGGCCTTGAAAGGGCATTTCAACAGTCAGCCACAGTAAGATGGGAGGGGCGAACGTGCTCTATCTGCCATGGAGTTTTGGTGGCTATTAGGAATTGTATGGTGCTTGCTGTACATTTATGAATATAACACTGTTTGTTAATGGACTTATTAATTTTCCAGTGCTTTTTGTACATTTACAATTATTACACTGAGTTTTTGTCACTGATCCCATAAGTTTTGTCCACCTGCACAACAAGTAGTAAATGCTTTCAGAAGTGCTAGGCATTCTGCAGCATATGTTGTGAAGTAATAAAGATGAATTATTTACCAAAAAATATTTTTTATTGAGAACCAAAACCAGTGTAAAAAAAACTAGGGTACAATTAAAAAAAACAAATACAATAAAAACTTCTGAAATAAATTAACAGAACTTAACAAGGAGACAGAACATTCATGTCCTTTTCAGTTCATTTTGGCTACACATAGAGCAATAGTGGCTCTCACACATCAGTGCATGTGAAGCTATGGTTCTCCTTACTGTCCACTGGCGTGGAGTGGTAGGGGTTATGGATGCATTCCCTGATGCCACGTGGAAAGTTGGGGCTGGAGGTGTAGAAAGGTGTAAAATGGAGTTCTCCACTGACTGCAAAGGGAGGTGAACCCATGATTGTTGAACCTGTAGGTCAACCAGAGTCTGCAGCAGTGTTCCCTCTAATTTTTCCCACACATATACAGAATAAATTGTGTGTGACACAGCACCTTCATATTGGTGCACATAACAAAATTAATGTGGTGGGGGTGGGGCCAAGGGGTTCGGAGTGTGGGAGGGGGGCTCAGGGCTGCAGCAGAGGGTTGGGGTGCAGGGGTGTGAGGGCTCCGGCTTGGGATGCAGGGATAAGAGTGGGGCTGAGGAGCTCAGGGCTGGGGTGCATAGGGTGAGGGCTCCGCGGTGGGGCTGGGGATGAGAGGTTTGGGGTGCAGGAGGGTGCTCCAGGGCTATGGCGGGGAGAGAAGACTCCCCCCAGCTCTCTCTCCCTGCAGCAGCACCTGGGCTGGGGTGGGAAGAGGTGCCTCTTCCCGGCGCGGCAGCTTGGGGGCTGGGGCTGTGGGCTAGGTACCCCTCCCCCAGCAGGTCTGAGCCGGGGCTGAGTTGCAGGAGGGGTGCCCCGGTCACGCAGGTCCTGGGCTGAGTTGGGGTGCCCCCCTAGGGTGCCGACTCCATGGGTACTCCAGGGCTGGAGCAACCAGAGAGAAAATTATCGGGTGCTGCTCAGCAGCACTCTCCAGCAGCCAAGCTACCCCCGCCCCCCAGTGCCTCTCACCTGCCAGCAGCCCCGCTGACCAACTCCTCCCTCCCAGCACCTCCCACCCCTGCTAACAGCTGTTTTGCAGTGTGTAGAAAGCTGCGGGAGGGAGGGAGGGGGAGGAGTGGGGACAGGGCACACTCGGGGGAGGAGGCAGGGAAGAAGCGGGATGCGGGCAGGGACTTGGGGGAAGAGGTGGAGTAGGGGCGGGGCCCGGAGCGGAGGTGGGGGTCATGTACCCCCCTAGTTACAAGGGAAGTGGGCGCCTATGGCGCACCCCTCCCCTGGCCGCGGCAGGTCAGCGGGGCAGCAGTAAACAGGCTGCTGCATGGCTGCGCAGCTTAAAAGGAACTTAGGTCTAAAGGATTTGTGTTTGCTGATGAAGAAGGCCCATTATGTCCTGGTACATTTCCTTCTCCTATCCACTCTTTCCCTCTCCATACTGTCTGCAACATTCACCCTCCAGGCCCTCTTTTCGTGATCCGATGCAGCACTAGCTTGCAGGATCTCTCTGCACATATCCTCTTCTTTCTCCTCCTTATCATGGTCAGACGTTCCATGGGTGTGTAGGGAGGACCTCTCAACACCACAACAGCAGCAGCTACAGACAAAACATACAGAGGTATTCTGTGTATAACACCAGGAAAAGTGAAAGTTATGTTTCATAACACCCTTCCCTTGGCTCCCTTAAAGTTTTAAACAAGGAACGGTTATTGACACTTCAGCCTGGGAGTGCCTGTGCACAGCAGTGCTCACCAGCCCCAGCCCCAGCCATGTTGAGTATGGCCGAGCAGAGGCATTGGAGGGGAAGGGAATTCGGTTGCACAAAACAAATTTTCAGCCTCTGTTGCCCTACACTTATGCCCATGGAAAAGGCATGGAAAAGACACGGTGGTAATTTTAGCTGATATCTCACTCCTGAGGGTAACATAGGCACAGACAGCACAGCTGCTGCTGGTGTACTGAAGCTGCCTGGCCCCACATACACTAGCCTTTGCTGCAGTGGTGATTGCCAAAGTCGCGGACTGGTATGGGAAAGTATCTTACCATAGAGGAAGAAATAAGGCTGACATCCCTAGAAACTGTCAAGAGAGAATTGCTGAGTGCCCTCACAAAAGTTTCATTGAGATCTCTCTGGAGAATTCCAGGAATGTCTGTGTACATAAACAAACTGATCCATATGCCACCCTCCACCCTTAAATCTACGGGGCAATGAACTGCAGATAACAGCTCTACCTTTCTTTTTTTTGGACAGTTACCACTTCTAGTATAAGTAAATTAAACGTCACTACTTGGGTCCTGTTAAGTTGGGATGGGGCACCATTTGTACATTTAAACATTGTAATGGGAAATGCATTCACACACTTACCTAAGGTTCCTTCCCCTGCATCAGACTCGCCTGTGCTTAGCTGCTGGGACTGATGAGACTGCAGTGGAGTCTCTTACAGATCCTGGCTTGAGGCTTAGCTTGACCCTCAGGTCACATGTCCCTCATCCTCCTCACCGTTCACAGCAGGGGTTTGTCTCTCTGGCTCCACCGAGGTATCCATGGTGCTCTGCAGTGTGCTGGTGAGGTCTCCGCCAAGTCTGACATGGAGCTCATTGTACAAGCAGCAGGTCTGCACCTTACCACTAAATCAACTGTTGGCCTCCCTGGCCTTCTGATATGCCTGCTGCAGTTCCTTGGCTTTCACGTGACACTGCTGTTGTACCCCTTCTGCTGCATCCCCCGTGCAATCTGTTCATAGATGTCCACGTTTCTACATCTGCTCCATAGCTGATCCAATACCCATACCTCCTGTCTACTTCAGGCAGGAACACATCTGGAGCATGTAGCCAGCGTGATCGGTTGGGCAGCTGCACACAACACGGGAGGGCTGCAAGGTGTGTTCGCCAAGCTGGGCAATCAGGAAAATGCATTTCAAAAATATGCAGAGTGGCTTCCATTCTCTGTATCCCCTGGGCAGTGAAGTTCACAACTGTGACCAGAGGGGGTCAGTGTCAGGCATTGTAGTACAGTTGCTAGAGGACAGTCTACATTCGCAGTACATCAACCACCCCATGGCTTAACGCCTTTCAGGGAGGTGGTTTTACTGCATCGCTGTATTGGGGCATATACTTGGCAGGAGACAAATTTAAGCATACACATGGACAGCTAGGTTGGCACTAGGCCGCTTACATTGACTTAATTTTGTAGTGTAGACCCGGCCTCTCTCACACTGAGTAACACCTAACTCCATGAGCGGCCCCTCTGAAATCAATGGGGGAGTAGGAGTTGGAAGAACTGTATCCTGCAGAGCAGTGATTCTAAGGGTGTGTCTTCACTGCAGTTAGCTCAAGTTATAAATCTAGTGTTACCCCTAACTCCTGTCCACACACAAAAATTTCTAACTCACGTTAAGTGGTGCTTTAAACTCCAGCTAGAAGGCCTTTTGGGATGTGTTAATGCTCCAGCGATGCTGATACTGGAGCTAGTAATGCAGTGTGGATGCAACAGCAAACAACAATTCATCAGCCGCTAATCCAACAACTGTGCTGCTAATTAATCACTCTGTTTAACTCCAGTATTGTTTTGAAGCATGTCTGCAATAATTCAAGTGGTACTAACTCAAGATAACTGATGATGTGAAGACAAGCCCTAGGAGGATATAAAGGTTATTGTAGATAACCAAGAGACTATTAGCTCCCAGTAAAATACTGCAGCTAACATGATCTTTGGATGAGTAGAAGGGAAGCGATAATACCTTTGTATACAGCACTCTGAAACCTACCAAAATAGTGTGTCCTTTTCCAGCACATGCACTTTCAAAGTTATGTTGAAAAACGGGCGAAAGATCACAGGATAGCTACAAAAAAAAAAGTGACTCTGGAAAGCACTCTTTACAGAAAGAAAAGGAGTACTTGTGGCACCTTAGAGACTAACCAATTTATTTGAGCATAAGCTTTCGTGAGCTACAGCTCACTTCATCGGATGCATACTGTGGAAAGTGTAGAAGATCTTTTATACACACAAAGCATGAAAAAATACCTCCCCCCACCCCACTCTCCTGCTGGTAGCAGCTTATCTAAAGTGATCACTCTCCTTACAATGTGTATGATAATCAAGGTGGGCCTTTTCCAGCACAAATCCAGGGTTTAACAAGAACTTCAGGGGGGGGGGGGGGGAGGAAAAAACAAGGGGAAATAGGTTACCTTGCATAATGACTTAGCCACTCCCACTCTCTATTCAAGCCTAAGTTAATTGTATCCAATTTGCAAATGAATTCCAATTCAACAGTTTCTCGCTGGAGTCTGGATTTGAAGTTTTTTTGTTGTAATATCGCAACTTTCATGTCTGTAATCGCGTGACCAGAGAGATTGAAGTGTTCTCCAACTGGTTTATGAATGTTATAATTCTTGACATCTGATTTGTGTCCATTTATTCTTTTACGTAGAGACTGTCCAGTTTGACCAATGTACATGGCAGAGGGGCATTGCTGGCACATGATGGCATATATCACATTGGTGGATGTGCAGGTGAACGAGCCTCTGATAGTGTGGCTGATGTTATTAGGCCCTGTGATGGTGTCCCCTGAATAGATATGTGGGCACAGTTGGCAATGGGCTTTGTTGCAAGGATAGGTTCCTGGGTTAGTGGTTCTGTTGTGTGGTATGTGGTTGCTGGTGAGTATTTGCTTCAGATGGGGGGGCTGTCTGTAGGCAAGGACTGGCCTGTCTCCCAAGATTTGTGAGAGTGCTGGGTCATCCTTCAATCTCTCTGGTCACGTGATTACAGACATGAAAGTTGCGATATTACAACAACAAAAATTCAAATCCAGACTCCAGCGAGAAACTGTTGAATTGGAATTCATTTGCAAATTGGATATAATTAACTTAGGCTCGAATAGAGAGTGGGAGTGGCTAAGTGATTATACAAGGTAACCTATTTCCCCTTGTTTTTTCCTACCCCCCCAGACGTTCTTGTTAAACCCCGGATTTGTGCTGGAAATGGCCCACCTTGATTATCTTACACATTTTAAGGAGAGTGATCACTTTAGATAAGCTATTACCAGCAGGAGAGTGGGATGGGGGGAGGTATTTTTTCATGCTTTGTGTGTATAAAAGATCTTCTATACTTTCCACAGTATGCATCTGACGAAGTGAGCTGTAGCTCACGAAAGTTTATGCTCTAATAAATTTGTTAGTCTCTAAGATGCCACAAGTACGCCTGTTCTTTTTGTGGATACAGACTAACACGGCTGCTACTCTGAAACTCTTTACAATGAAAAACTTAAGCAGCTCAATCTAGTTAGCTTATCAAAGAATATTAGGAAGCAACACAATCCCCAGCTAAATACCTAGAAACAGAGAGGACATACCACATATTACCACATATACACATACCACATAAATTGTAGCAAAAAAGGTCATAACACCCCATAGCTAGAAGTCAGAGTTAGAAAAATGTAACTTTTTAACAATTAGTTTAAATAATAACACAGCCACAAGGAAAATGGTAAATTTTCCATCATTTAGAGTCTGTAAAGCAGGAATCCTCTAGTTCAACCACAAGTTATTGAGCTTGATAGGGTTTACTTACATAGCAGGGAAGAATAATTCCCTTAACTAACAGGTATTATTAGGTAAAGTTCCAAGGCCCATGTGATACAGGAAGTCAGATTAGATTAACATATAGTTCCTCTCTGGCCTTAGAAAAAAAAATAAAAAAAATCTATTAAACTTTTAAGTGTTTACTACACTTTCGTACCTCACAGAGGTTGTAATGAGGATAAATTGATGTGTGAGGTACTCTGATATTATCGCAAGGAACAAGAACACATTATAATAGCAAGGGAAATATTTGTTTGTAGAGGTAAAACCATTATCTTCCAGGTCTGTTCCTGCAGGAGCCAGTTCCAGTAGCACATTGCCCTCATCTTCTGGTGGAACAATACTCAAGGAGGGAATAATGTGGGGGGATCAGGTGTCAAGCTACCAAGGTAAACTTGCTGTCAAAGGAGACAGCTCCTGGCAAAAGTTCCAGCATGAGGCTACTTGGAGAATGACTCTCTCACCTTCCCCCACCACCTCCAATCCAGTATTACTAGGGAAAGAGTAGTTCTCTACCTTCTTCCTCTCACACCCTAATCAGCAGCACTGTCCCCCAACTCCCTCAGCTGGCTCATTTGGTCAAGACATACAAAGGGCTGAATTTTTTCTTAACTAGTTATGGTGTCTCAACTTGGCCTCTGTCCTGTTCTGTCCTGCTCAGGAGGTCAAAGCAGCAATCCAAATCTTTCCCTTTGATCAGGAAGTGGAGGCGTGGGCTGAAGACAAAAAACTATCTAGAATTTAACAATTTATATTTTTTGTGGGAGGGATGAGACATTATGTGGAAGGGTGTTCTAGTAATCTAAGCACAGGTCAGAGCCAGAGACCCTTCAACTCATCTCTCAGGTTGAGACAAATTCCCTTTCTGACAATGGACAAATCACTTCTGAGTCAGTTTCCCCATCTGTAAAATGGGGATAATTACTCACAGGAGCAATACTGGAAGATTTTTTATGGGGAGGGGGGTTTAACACCTCCTAAGTCTGGAAACCTATTCTGGGGTAAAATACTTACCATTCCACTTCATTTTCAGAGCGTAGTCAGAAGGCATAACCACCCTTAAAGCAGCCCATTCTTTGTCTCTTTAGATTTCATGTCATTCTCTTACTACAGAAGGGCCAACTCTGCTATAGTTAAGATTAACAACATCTTTTTGTTTAAAAAATGACAAGTTCTAAAATCCACGATTGCTTGGACTGCCTTGAAATTTAGTGTGCCTCATGGGAACACAGGATAGGGTTACTTATCCAAATTCAGGGTCATATGAGCAAGAGGTTCCTGCGTCCCCAAGGGAGCAGGACAGGAAAGGAGGGCCAATAGAAAAAACAAACAAAACCCCAAACCAGCTTTTCCTCAAGGTTGACAGATTCTACCAATTTTTTTTGCCCAGAGTTGGGGATCAAACCAGGGCCCTGCTCCTGGCACAATGGTCTCAATCACCCCACCCTTACTCCAGCTAGTGCATGGCACTCACTACCCCTTTGAGAGAACAAAATTTAATATATTATTCAAGAAAAGAGTTCAGCTCTCTAAATAGGCACAACCTTAATTTTCCTACAGCCTCATGCATCCAATGGACTACATTGTACATATACAGACAGAATAATCAAGAGGCTTTCTAGTCTGCCAATTTTATCTGCAATTGGGTGGCTCAAGGGAACAAACAGCAGTCAGTGAACCTGACCTACACCCAACCAGTCTCAGTTCAAATCTGACCTAGAGCAGAAATCTGAGAAAGGTCTGTAGGTATGTTGTTAATATCTGCTTGCCGGGGGATGTTATTTTAAGGAAATGTGTTTTGAATACAGCCGATAACTCAGAAGATGCTAAAACTATCAAATGACCAAAATAAATAAATAAATAAAATAAAAAACCCAACAACTTTGTCAATGCAGAGTTAAGGCTGTCCAGAAATAGCTCATGCCCTTCCAGAATGTAGAATTCAGCAAAACCCAAACTTGTGAAAACTAGGAAACACAGCTAAGAGTTAATGTACACCCCATACAACCATAACTCTGTCCTCCTGGATCTGGCAAGAACCAGTGTGAATTATCTGCACAAACTCCAGCTGCATTCACTGTGTTAGATGTAGCAGTATTGAATGGTGGAAGAATTAACTGGAGTGGCTTGGAAGAGTTTCGATTGTGATATGAGAGCTGGTGGCCCTGAGTATGTATGAGAGAGCTTCTCTTCCTGACCCCAGTGTGTGTGATCAAAGGAAAGAGGTGCATGTGAACACAGAGATCCAATATCCTTCATTTCAATACTGTATTGTGTAGGTTGTGTCAGCAGTGGGGCACAGAAATCTTCTTGGTTTTGCCATGGGGATCTGTCAGCAATTCAGTGAGAGATGAGTGTTGTGTGTGGGTTTAATGAAAGGTTAGTCTATAAGGCTGTGTATAAGGATGAAGGGGTTGAAAGAACTGTAAGATTTAGTAGATGTGGTGTTCTCTCCATATAGGAGTGTGGGGAGCTCCTGTTCAGCACAGGACAAAGCTGTGTGGGCATGTACCTTAACTCTTTATTTCTTTGTTTTCACAAGTTTGAGTTTTGCTTAACTTTATGTTAAGCACATAAAGAGGCACACGCTACCGCCAAACAACCGTAATTCTGTGTTAATGAAGTTTGCCATTTAAATGTCCTAAAAAAAAAAAAAAAAAAAAAGAGAGAGAGAGAGAGATGACAGTGGTCATTCAGATACTTTTAATTTTCATGTAGGTGTGCAGTTCTCTGAGACACTCCTGGACAAATAATGAGAGCACTTAGCTCTTACAAAGCGTTTTTCATCAGTAAATCTCAAAGAGATTGCAGAGATGAGGAAACTGAGGCACCGAGCGGGGTGAAGTGACTTGGTCAAAATCACCCAACAAGCCAGAGGCAAAGCCGGGAATACAGCTCAGGTTTTGAGTCCCAGACTGCTATTCTTTTCACTAAGTCACACAAATGCTATGTGATTAATAAGAGCCCCCCAAACCTGTGCAATTTTTTGTAGTAGAATGGGGATAATGGTCATGCTTTCAAATGTCTCTAGTGAGTAGTTGCTAATGAAGCCGGTGAGAAAAAATTCAGACATTATCCATGTCCCAAGAACTTGACATTTTTATTATGTAGTGGTTATAGTAACTTTAAGCATATGAGAAAAAAAAACTAGTGTCTCTCTCTCCGTCCTTCCCCCCCCACTATTCCCCCACAACATATAGCCCCCCTGCCACTGTTTCCAGTTCACCCTCCCCCTTCCATCCCATTAAACCATCAGCGTTTTAGAAGCTTGGTGCACATAAAAAAAGTTGGTAAATTCTGTGTACTTAAAGACAACCTGTTTTTTTCAGGGGGAGGGCCTTTGTTTAAGGAACATTTTGCATAAATGACCCCAAATTTGGATCACTAATCCTACCCTACATCCCATAAAGCACAGCAGATTTCAAGATAGGTCAGCTCACATGCAGATTTTGGAACATTTATAAATACTGTTCTTTGAAAAACTCACTCTTACCACTCTGTTATAATATTTATGAAATTAGTCACCAGTGACTGCTTTTCTATATGCATCTCTCCACCACAGGATAATTCTGAAGCCATAGGAGGCTCAGAGACATGTGAAGTAGCCCATTCATCTCAATGTGATAGTCTCAGTTGAATGAGACCTGGTCTACATCAAAAAGTTAGGTCAACCTACTTTGTTGCTCAGGGGTATGAAAAATCCATATCCCTGAGCAACGTAGTTAAGCAGACCTAACCCCCAGCGTAGATATCCCTAGGTCAATGGAAGAATTTTTCCATCGACATAGCTACTGCCTCTTGGAGAGGTGGATTACATACCCTAGCAGGAGAACCCCTTGCACTGGTGTAGGTAGCATCTACACTGAAGTACAGCTGTGTCACTGTAGTGTTTCAAATGTAGACAAGCCTTGAGAAAACACCCCATGAAAATTAATACAGTAATTAATACTCATCCCCATATGCACCCTTCTCAGTGTATCTTTCCCTCCCCCGAGCCCCCAAACCCCTCTCATCTCCCCGACCACTCATTCCCAAAATCCCTGTCCCCTTTATGTAGTCCTAACCCCCTTTCACCTCTATTCCTCCCAGTTCTCCACTCTCTAAAATGCCCCTCCTCTGCCAGTAACCATTTGCATATATAATTTAAAAATATATACATATTTTGATTACAGCCACCAAAAATACCCCACCCCCTCCCACCAAGAGAGAGATTTTAGCAATATGCCCTCTGAGCTTTTCCAGACTTTTGCCTACTGCAAGAATCCAACTGACAGTAGCTGGCTGGGTCAAAGGACTACTGCTTATTCTCAAGCCATCCAGCTGGTGTGAAACTTTCAAAGCTAAAAACCTTGTCGGCCCACACATGCTCAGTGGAATCGGTTTGATGCAATGCCACGCATGTCAAATGCTGATGCGCCTCACTGAAGAGCCACTCTTTGGCTAATAACGTAATTTGATTTCTCCCAAAAGGCTAGTGGGTGGCATGTATTCTGTTGGGGTAACTTCCAAGCATTTGAGACCCTGGTATAATGATCTCAGCCCTGGTTTAAGCTCTATCTATGCACACAACTCATTGCCAAAACATGTCAGCTTTAAGAAGAGCTGTTATTTTCCCAGGGGCTAAATCTCAGGAACCCTTTGTTCAAATGGCCCCAATTTGGTTCACTGACCAAACTCCATGCCTCCATGAGGCAGACAAAATTTCAAGGCAATCTGAGTGGATTTTAGAGCACTTAGAAGAGTCTAGTTTTAAAGACAGGTTTCAGAGTAGCAGCCGTGTTAGTCTGTATTCGCAAAAAGAAAAGGAGTACTAGTGGCACCTTAGAGACTAACCAATTTATTTGAGCAGAAGCTTTCGTGAGCTACAGCTCACTTCATTTTAGAGCACCTAGAAGAGTCTAGTTTTAAACAGAATGCTTGGTGTTCATCTTAACTATTGCGGAGTTGGTGCTTTACTATAATTTTTTAAAAGAAAATAAATACACATGCAAATGTGTGTTGCAAAGGGGATTAGGGGGCTGAACAGTGTTGAGAATAAGGAGCAGGGATTTGAGGTTGCAGTGAGGAGAGGGAGAGGCACGGGTAGGCCTGGAAAAGGGGTTGGGGGCTCAAATCGGGGGAGTGGAAAAGGTGACATGGAGATAAGTGGCAGTGTGAATGGGAAGAATTAGGGTACAGGACATGTGGCAGCCTCACATTCTCCCCCCCTTGTGTGGTCTGCAGGGTCCTTGCCCTTCTAGGGTGGGGAGTCCATGCCCCTCTCCCTGCCCCTTGTGCTAGGTTTGGTCATTTTACCGGTCCAAAAATAATTGGTCAATTGACTGGTCAATACTTAAAACACTAATTTATTAGAACAGTATATATTAAAAAAAAAAAAAAAAAAAAAAGGTGTAAGACTTCATGGTCTCCAATAGTCTTTACCTTAGAAAGATATTTATTCCTAATTACAACCAAAAAGGTACTTAAGTGAGTTATTTTAACTCCAAAAGATACAAAACACAATAAAATTAAGTTCTAAATAAATGAAAGAATAGCACCATGATGCAATCAAAACAGTCAGCCTCTGCTTACATCAGGGCATTCTTGCTGAACTATTTGATGGTGCTCAAATAGCTGGTCAACAAACATTAATTGATCAGCTTGCCAAGTCAGTTTTGTCCTTGTGTCAGGAATCGGGGACTGTCCCTCTATGGGCTCTCAGCTCCTTTCCCTGCCCCACATGGGGAAGCCAGAATCTGGGGGGACCATAATGCCATCTAATGCTATACTTTCACTTATTCTTCATGAAATCCACCGGCTACACATTTCCCATCTAACTGCTGACCACCCCTGTGTCAGGGCTAGCACTGAAATGAGGCATACTGATTCTCTCTTGCACCTCTTTCCTTTGATCACACATACATAGGTGGGGGGGGATGAGCCCCCCTCACAGGAGTACCCCCCCATATTGCCTCATATCACAATCACAGCTCTGCCAAGCTGCTCCAACTAATCCCTCCACTACTCAAAACAGCTATAACTACCACAGTAAATGCAGCAGGAGTGCATGCTGATACTTCCCAGTAGTTCTTGCCTGTACAACCTTAACTCTCCTTCCTTGCAGCTGGCATGTACCTAATCTCTGTATTTCCTGAAGTTCTTACTCAGTATGTTTCTACGAGAATCTCTCTCCTCTGTCCCATTTCTTCAGTCCCTTCATCTACATTTATGAGCATTCCTTTTTTGAGCCGGAAAGGAAAGTCCTTTTGGGACCGCAATTTTTCAGTTTCACTTTCTGTCCCATTCCAAGAAGGCCACCACATTTTAGTGACCTTTCCTCAGGCAAAGAAGGCTGTTTGCAGTTCCCTTCATGTTCCAACAGCCACCTTGCTAGAAGGGATAATTGAGAGCGATGAAAGACACTTCCCTCCTGCAGTATTTGTAACCCTCTCCTGCCTAGAATCAGAGCGTTCCACAAGAATATGCATTGCAATAAAATCATATACAGTAAACACCTATAACACGCAGTAGTTACGTTCCTAGAAAACCGTGTGTGTGTTATATAAACTGAAGAATAAATGGGAGAAATAGTGTTATGTTCCCAGACATGACAAAGTTGATTTTTTTTTTTTATTTATTACCTTAAAGACTATGAATTGATGACTTGCTGAAGACAATGATCTAGGTGATGGCTGGGGAATGTTGTTACTGTGGTGAGGATGAAGTAGTAGTGGTATTTTCTGGTTCATGCTCGGCTGATAACTGGAATGCTGAAGTTGATGCGTCTATTGACTGGTGTGTAGAGGGCATGATGTAGTCAGTGATGAGACTCTGCTTTGCCTGACTCAGCAATGACTTGTACAGCTCATGATAGGGCCGTTTGAACGTTAGGCTCCTGTTCATATTTGGATCTTTCTCCATCAAATTACTTTTGACTTTTTCTATGATTTGTAAATTTTCCCTTAAATAGCCTGCTGTGAGTTTCTGTTCCTTTTGTTCGTCTTCACTTTCACTGTCAGTGGCCTCATGCATCTCCACTAACCTTCTCCTCAGTCAGCTCCTCCTGATGTGAGTTTATCAATTCTTCCACTTCAGTTTCCTCCATATCTGAGAATCTCTCACCCCCAACATTCCTGACCATCTGCATTATCTCCCTAACCAACTTGTGTACTGTGGGGAAGCCAGTGAAATTATTCATCACTGACGGCCACAACTTGTTCCAACAGGCATTGATGTAGGAACAGTGACCTCATCCCAGGACTCCTTGATCCCTTCAATTGCGTGTGCGATGTTACATGAACAGCAAAAGTCTGGTATGCCCATTTCTGAATTTTCCTCCAACACCTCTAGCATCTTCTTGATAGTGCACCTTGTATAACATTTAAATATCTTGATTACGCCTTGATCTAAGGGCTGCAACAATGAAGTGTTGTTAGGTGGAAGGAAAACAACCTTGACATTTTCATTTTACCCTGTAGAGCTTTGGCAGAGTGACCTGGGGCATTGTCCAATAATAACAAAATCTTGAAAGATAAAGTTACAAAACCTAAATAAAGTTCTACCTGAGACACAAAGCATAAAGTAAACTATGCTGTAAACAGTTTAGATGTTACCCAGGCTTTTTTGTTAGACTTCTGCTTGCCTTTCAAGGCACAGGGTTCTGAGCACGGTAAACAAGCATTGGTTTCAGGGTGGATAAAAATCAATGATTTTTTTATTTAAAATCAGATTTTTTGAAAAAAATGCTTTTTGGATGAAAAAACTATCTAAAGATAGTTTTAATTAAGATACATTATAGCTCAAATATATCTCATCATGGAATAAGGATTATAAATTCTAATTCTATAGTATGGGAGAATTATATAGTATATAGTATGGGAAAAGTTTTGTAAATGAGTTTTAATAGTTCATGGATGACAGAGCCAATCTTATGGGGTTCCGGGGCTTCTGTATAGATTATTTAGGTTAATCTTTCTATCTACCCAATGGGACTCAGTGCTCAGTCTAGCAGATACCATAAGAGATGCTTAGTTTTGCAGTTCTCAAACTGTGGATTTGTGTCTCCAGAGATAACATGCCTGCTAACAGCAAAAAAGTAAGTAAATAAATAAATACAATAAATAAAGGTGAGAAACAACAGACCTCAACCCTGTTGTCCCTCTGCAAATTTGTGTACACAGTCAATCCCCTACCTCTCTCTAAAAGTGCAAAGTTTCAAAAAGTTCCATGAATAGACGATTGTTGGGGGTGGAATAGATCTGGACAAGGAGAAATAGTCTGGAGATAAATGTGAGAAGGGAGGGACAGGCAGTAGAGACAAAAGTGAAACTGTTTGAGAAGCACATTCCAGAAGTCTGGAGATCTTTCTGAGTGTAGCCTTCATTGATTTGAGATCTACCATACCATTCTCTCACTAGAAGGGAAAACCTATAATGGCAGCAGGCCATAAAAGAGACCCAGTTTGGGAATAAGAACCATTCAAGAAATATATGTTTTCTGATGATGTCTTAAAGAAAGTCACACCAGTGAACTGGTGGAAGTCACTTAAGCACTTGGATTCAGAGACTGTTGAAGTGATCATCTCACTTTTAACAGAAGTAGCTTTTTCTGCCAGTGTAGAAATAATATTTTCTTCCTTTGCACTAATTCATCCCAAACTGAGAAATCATTTGACACCTGAAAAAGCAGGAAAGCTTGTTTTTCTTTTCCAGATTATGAACAAACAGGAAAATGAAAGTGAAGACGACTGAGTTAGCTGCAGAAGCCAATATTTTAAGTTTCTCATGTTGACCTGGCAGACATAGTTATATTTTAAAAAAAGAAAAATTGACTATTTTAGTTAAAAACAATTTTAACAAAAACAAATCTGATTTTAAAAAACGTCAATGTTTAAATTCAAAAATTCATATGCTTGTTTTGTTAAAATACTATGTTTGCTGTGGAAGAAAATAATCCAGAATATGTAACGTTGTTTTAGTTAAATAAAACAATTTAAATGTCTGTCTGGTGATGTTCTCCTCCTAAGACAGCATGGCAAGAAAACCCTCCAAATATTAATTATTAACCTGCTGAATTGGAGACAGTTCACCTCCCAGTGACTTCATAAATATCTGCTTCAGTTACCTTTGGTAAATGAAATAACCAAACAATCATTCATTTTCTGATATAGCTGTAAAAGTAATCTGAAAAGTTTTCAAAATAAATCACTTTAAATTGTATACGGTGTACCTTCTAAAAATGAAACCTACATCTATCGCTGAGTTGTGAAGAATATATTTTAAGGTTATAGCAACCAACAAGAATGCACTTTTATGTAGAAATCCATGATTAAATCGAGTCTTCCTGACTAGTGATTTAAATCAATTTGATTTAAATCAAATCCACCTGACTGATTTACATTTACAATCCTCTGGTGCGTTGGCACAGCGCAGCTTTAAGTCCTGGTGCTGAATGCTCCTGCTGGGTGATGTAGGTTATGGATGGCATTTGTTTCCAGAACAAAACTTGTTTCATCAGCATTAAAAGCCTGCTGGGGTTTATAATCATTGTCCTCAATAATTTTTGCTAACTCAGCAGGGAAGAGTTCTGCTGCTTGGTGGTCAGCTGATGCAGATTCCCCTGTAAATGTCACATTATGGATGTTAAAGTACTTCCTAAAATTATCAAGCCAGCCACTACTAAATGACATTCTTTTGAATGGTTCACCTTCCTTCTCACACATGGCTGCGTACAATTTCTGTACCTTCTCGTTAATGACTGTCCCACAGAGTGGTGCCCGTTTCTGAGTCAGATCTTCAATCCATGTGTTCGAGTCTCTGTTTTATTTAGCTGAACATCTGCCCTCATCATCCTCTTGATGGTAAGACTAGATTTACCTGCAACCATAACATGTGCTCTAACGCTCTCTTTGCCTTTCCTAATGGTGCGAATTGTAGATTCATTCACACCATACTCGTGACCAACCACATTGACTCGGGCACCAGCACGGAGCTTGTCCAGTATCTCTATTTTCTTAGCTAAACTCATCATTTCCCATTTCTTCTCACTTCTCATTCTCTTCTTCTCACTGTTTTTAGGACCGCTACTCCTCTTAGGTGGCATGATGAACGCAAATGATGAGGGTGGTCATAATATAATGTCCAAAAAATTGGTACAACGCAGTGTCAACAACACAAAAGCCGCGGGTACAGCTGGACTGAGGAGGGAGCTGAGTTGATGGTTTTCTCACCCGACCTGAGCGGACAGGTCCATATAAGTGTGTGCTATATAAAAACAGTGCGCACAACATAAAAACGGGTCACTAAATGAAAACCGCATCATGTCAAAAACGCGCTGTATAAACGCACTTTATATAAGGGTTTACTGTAGGTATATTTTGCTTCCTTCTACTCTCCCATGTGCTTCTTCTCTGTTACTTTCTACAGCACTTCCCTATGGAGCTTGAGCAAGGCAAACTCATGCAATCTTACGTACAAAACAAGGATACATTCAATTAAATTAAGAGACAGTAAGTTTACAACAAATGAAAAGAAACAGGAATGCTTCAGAAGGGCATACAGATAATCACTGGATAATTATATGACCACAAGTAAATACTTACAGCTTTGCAAGCTAGAACTGTAAAGATATATCAGATCTTTAGGACATAAAGAAAAGGAGTACTTGTGGCACCTTAGAGACTAACAAATTTATTTGAGCATAAGCTTTCGTGAGTTACAGCTCACTTCATCGGATGCATGCAATGGAAAATACAGTCGGGAGATTTTATATACATAGAGAACATGAAACAATGGGTGTTACCATACACATCGTAATGAAAGTGATCAGTTAAGGTGAGCTATTACCAGCAGGAGAGAAAAAAAAACCTTTTGTAGTGATAATCAAGGTGGGCCATTTCCAGCAGTTGACAAGACCTTGTGAGGAACAGTAGGGGGGAAAAATAAACATGGGGAAATAATTTTACTTTGTGTAATGACACATCCACTCCCAGTCTTTATTCAAGCCTAATTTAATTGTGTCCAGTTTGCAAATTAATCCAATTCATCAGTCTCTCCTTGGAGTCTGTTTTTGAAGTTTTTTTGTTGTAATATTGCGACTTTTAGGTCTGTAATCAAGTGACCAGAGAGATTGAAGTGTTCTCCGACTGGTTTTTGAATGTTATAATTCTTGACGTCTGATTTGTATCCATTTATTCTTTTACGTAGAGACTGTCCGGTCTGGCCAATGTACATAACAGAACTGCACAAATGAATGGGCCTGGTATAGAGCTTATTCAATTGTCTTTGAAATGTGACTTTGCACCCTAGGAACACAGGAAAAAAATATTTCCTGGGGATCCTTTTCAATTTCATAGAACATGTCCCTTACTCTCATATTATAGGCCGGAACAAGTAATGAGTTCTTTACTAGTTTTTGCAATACCATTCACTCCATGTCAACACATGACCTTCTGATCCCAGTGACTTCAACAATTCAGGTTTTTGTTCTCCAGGCCTGTTTTAGATAGGTCTTAAGTTGAGGCAAACAAAACAATGTGGTATAAGAGATTTGGATCTATTGATATAAAATATTCTCTCCACTTTTTAAAGACATTCAAGCATGTAATGTTTGCTAAAAAAAACTCTACTATTTAAGTTGGAAGTACAGCTATTGCAACATCGGAACCATTACAGCTAAAAAGAAAAGGATCAGAAATATTGGTAGCATAAACCTATTTTCTTACTCAGAAGAGATGAGTACATCATCCATAAAGCCTATGAAAAATATAAACCAGTGCCTCCTGAACAGAGTTCTAATTACATGAGGAGAATATGCTGGGGCAGGAGGGAGGAAAGATTTAGGATATGTCTACACGACAATCAGAGGTGTAACTGCAGCACATGTAGACATACGTGAGCTAGCTCTGATCTATGACTAAATGTGCTGCAGTCATACCTCTGACTGCGATGTAGACATAAGTCTCTGACCTCCAAGACCCCAATCTTGCAAATTCCTACACATGCGTGTAGTCTCACCGAGTTAAAAGAAATTGCTCACATGTGTAATACGTCAAATTGCAGCCAGTGTTGTGCATAGATATCTCTATGTAAAGGTTACTTGATTCCTGAAATTATGGTCTGGATTTTCAAAACACTTAAGTGATTTGGGAGCACATGTTGGCATTAATGTGCCTAAATCACTTGGACATATTGGAAAATCCCACTCTATATACTTTGCATCCTATCATACTCTCTCTCTTTAGAGAGCATAGGTGCTGACTCTATGGGTGCTCCAGGGCTGGTGGAACTGGGCAGGAAAAGGTGGGGTGGGAAAAGGTGGGGGAGGGGTGGGGACTTGGAAAAAGGGGTGTGGGTTTGGGGGAAGGGGTGAGATGGGGGGTTGAGCACCCATAGGGCCCAGAGGAAGCCAGCACCTGTGAGAGAGAGAATCTTTGTGAAATGGGTATGTTTGTTTCCCACACTGATCAGTAACACTTTCAGTACAAACCAATGAAATTAATAGTTGAGTTCTTCATTAGCTTTTAGAAGAGACAGAATTTAAAACAACTGATGATTTAGTTTAGCTCCCTAAATGTTTCAAATTTTTTCCTTGAAGTGATCTGTCAAATTCCAAATATGCATAAGAGAGTAAAATATTTCCTCTAATGTGCATTGTCTTATTATCCTCTGTATTCAGTGCTCTGCCTGTGTGGTTAAGCCCAGCTCCCACTCACCCACCTGACTCTTCACTGTGCACAGATTTCCATATTCAAATAAATAACAGCAAATCATCACATTTGCTTAAAACGGCTAGGATAAAACACCGGGAAGGCTAACTTTACTATGCTAACTTTGAAGTGTTTTATCCTAGCCATTTAAAGCAAATGTGATGACTTGCTGATATTTACTTAACTATGGAAGTCCATGCAGCAAAATGAGGTATAAAACTGTTCTGAATCCTTCACTCCTTTTTGCCACCAGCTGTCTGATTTTTAGATCATCTCTATTCCAATTACATTTATCTAAAAGTGAAAGCGTGCAAGTAATTTAACAATGGGACATTTAGAAGAATTAAATGATTGCAAATTCAGAACTGATAAAAATTAAATAGTTTTTCATAAAATGCATAATGCAACAGTGGAACTCTGCTACTGAATGGCATTGAGACCAAGAATTTAGCAAGATTCTGAGAGACTGGATATTTATATTCGATAAAGAGTATTCAGAGTAATAATAGTAAATACTGAAGATATACTTTTAAAATTTCCTATAAAAACATCAGGCTTCAGGGCCCAAGCTATTCTCTAACTATTAGGCAATTAGCAAAAGTTTTCATGGGGAGCAGATTATCCCACATCTGCCTACTGCAACGTTTCTTGCACCTTCCTCTGAAGCATCTGGTTCTGGCCTCTGTCAGAGAACAGATGTTAGTTTAGATGGACCATGAGTTTGACCCAGTGTGAGAATTACTATGTTACTATAATTCAAGCATCCTGCACATTGCAAAACGAAAGGTAATACCCCAGAAGAAAGGCTGGCACATCTGCCATGCCCATATAGACTCAAAGGGTTGACACCAGAATGGACCATTATGATAATTTATTCTGTCCTACATAACACCAGCCATAACATTTCATTCATTAATTCCTGAAACAAACCCAAAACTTGTATTCAAATTAGGAAAAAAGAAAAGGAGTACTTGTGGCACCTTAGAGACTAATCAATTTATTTGAGCATAAGCTTTCGGATGAAATGAGCTGTAGCTCACGAAAGGCTTATGCTCAAATAAATTGGTTAGTCTCTAAGGTGCCACAAGTACTCCTTTTTTTTTTTCTGCAAATACAGACTAACACGGCTGTTACTCTGAAACCTGTCATGATTCAAATTAGGGTATATCTTTTAGAAAGACATCTTCCAATCTTGACTGAACCCTATCAAGTGATGGAGAATCCACCACATCCCTTGTTAAATTGTTCCCAAAGTTAACTACCCACACACTCAAAAATTTGCACGTTATTTCCAGTTGATTTTGACTAACTTCCAGCTGCTAGCGCTTGTTACACCTTTGGACGTGTCTATATGGGGAACATTCTCATAGATCTATGCTGATGTAATGCCCCCATGTGGACACTCTGCTCTGGAAAAAGGGACTTTATTCCAGAATAATTACCCTGCTTCCAAAGGTACTTAAATACCAGGTTCAATTCACCTTGTAACCTTCTCTTTCTTAAAATTAAATAAAAGACTTATTAAGTCTCCTGCTGGATTTCAGGTTTTCCAGACTTCAAAATATCCCAATTTTTGGACTGTTTCTAATTTTTCAATATCCTTTTTGGAGAGTGGCCACCAGAACTGGATGCATTCTAATAACGGTTTCAAGTGATGCTCCATACAAAAGTAGTACCTTATGGCTCAATATTTCCATTTATACATCCAAGGATCACATTACTCCTCTTAGCAACAGCACTGCATTGGGAAGTCATGCTCAACATGACTCCTAAATTCAGAAGCACTGCTTTTGGATTCAGTCCTCCATCCTGTAAGTATGACCAATGTCCTTTGATTCTAGATGTTTGACATTGTTTGACTGTATTGAAATACAGTTTGACATTTGTATTTTCATATCTCACGTTTTAATCCATTCTAGAATTCATCACGTGTCTGCTTATTCTCCAAGTATGAAAGGGTATTTGTGCTTAGCATCCACTTTTAACATTTATTTGAACGGCGGGAGCACGTAAGTTACTAAATTAACATATCATTTTCTTTTCAGACTCATCAGTCATTTGAGGTTTGAAATTAAATAATGGAAATCTTGGGTTCTCCCTCATTCAAGAATATCTCATTCAAATGAGGAATTTAAATTGTTATTTTTCAAAATCCTCCAAGTCTCTAATATGCCAATTGTCTTCAATTGTTTCGTGCAAATTCAAAATGTAAAACAATAGTAAAGTTTCAACTTCCTCCGGATAGGTGGTAGCAGTTTACTTTTGCATACCTGGCTTATATACAGTGATGGGAAATCTGAGTAATGACTTCAGGATGGAAGTCCAGACGCCCCCATCTTGGTCAGTGTCCATACATGCACTATTTTAGTCCTCCAAATAACGTCCAACCCGATTTTAAAGCTAGGAATACTGCAGGTCATGTGGCGGGGGATGGGAGTCCTGGAGCCGCTCCCCAGTAACTAGGGACCCCAAAATTAGCGGTTCCCAGTGCGGAACCAAAAGACAAACACGAACGGCACAGCCGGGCCTCAGGAGACTGAACGCCAGTCTGGAGTGGGCGGGGGCAGGGGCAATGTGGCTCTTTGGCTGGTGCCCGCAGCCTGCCCGCTGTTTCGGGAGAAACTGAGGCCGCGCTTTCCCCAACGCAAAACGAAGTCGGATACAGGGCCAGGGTGCAGCAACAACCCCCGGGTCAGACAATCAAAGCAGCCACTCTCCCTAGCCCGGCCCGGCTCCGCGCACTCACCTGGGGCCCCGGGGCCCTCGCCGCCAGGTCTTCGGCCTCCCGCCGGCCCCAGGCTGTTCACGATGTAGTGCGAGACCCGGGAGCTCTCAGACACCGACAGCACGAAGTCCCCGGGGATGGTGCCCGAGTCCCTCACGAGGAAGGTCCCGTGGCGCTGCCCCTGCAGTAGCGACACAGCCTCGGCCCTGCTCAGCCGCCCCCAATACCAGCTCGCCCGGTCCTCAGAGTCGAACTGCCCGGCCATGGGGGCCGCTGCGCCGTGAGCCGCACTAACTCCCCCTGCGGGCCACAACAACCCAAGGGCCCCACTCCGATCCCAGCCCCGCCACCCAAAATGGCGGCCCCTGTGCTGACCTCACCTACCAGCCGTGACGACACTAACTGAGCCACTGCTAGCAAAAAAAATCGCAATCCGTGGACGTCATATTCCTGCGCAGACTGCACGGCCATAGGAGGTCATAAGCGGTTAGTCAGCGCTTTTCGCGGGCGCAAAAAGGGCGCTTTCCATAATTTCAAATGCCCCGTAGAGACATTTCTACCATAAGCAGAAGGTCCAGGTTACCCTGCAATGCGCGCGCGCGCGCACTGAGCAGCCACTGACCGAAGGTCGTGGAATAAGCAGAAAAGCGCTCCTGAGGAACCGCCATAATGGGACGGTCGGGGATAGGGAAAGTACTGCGCTGCACAACCGCCATTACAAGAAGGTCAGAAGTAATCGGTGGCAATTGAAGGAAGGTCCTGAGACTGGGGGTGTGCCCAGTGCGAACTAAACCGACATTTAACAAGAAAAGGGCCTCCCTCAGCGCCCCGACATACCTATTTGGGCTGGCGCCACCGCCCTTTGGAGGTCAATAAAATGAAGTGGCTTGTACAGGCTGATTTGCCATCGGCCGCAAGGAGAGTGCTGCGCCTGCGCGGAAGTTTGCTCCTGAGCAGCGCCGCTCTGGTGAGCTCCCGCCGTCCCAATCCGAGGGGGCGGGCTCTGCAGCCTCCAGGCAGGGGCCCAAAGTCTCTCCCAGATTCCCCCTCCCGGTAACTATCGTGTGTGTGGCACGGCTGGTTCACCAGTGTTGTAGGAGCAGGGCCCAACCGTTGGGACGGTCTGAGAAGGGCAAGGACGGATTTTTCCCTTTCTGTTTGCGTCCTTTGGAATCACGGAACGTCTGTGCAGCGTTAACAAGTTTTCAAGTAACTTAATTAGCATTGGATGTTTCTAACTGCACCAGGACAAGCAACTTTGTAAACTGTCCTTCAGATTGAACTTGTTTTCAAGCAATAACCAAAGCTCTTTAGTATTTATAATTTTCAAATAATAATTACCCTAACTTTAATTGGCAGCCAGTGTGGGACTTAATATGTCTTTGAATTAAAAACCTTGGCTAAAAAATTAGTAACTAAAGAATTTTTTTCTTTTAAGACATGGTTAAACATTTTTATTTGGGAAGATGACTGAAGCTCATGTCAGTGCTGTGTTTACTATCTTGTCATTTACTCTGCATAACAGAATTGTTTTTAAAATATTGTTGTCACCAAACTTTGCAGGCCCCACATTTGAAACAGGGCATATGTCTTCTCCAGAGGAAAACCGGTTCCCAGAAGAATGTAAATAAAGATGCTCAGTCCTCATCCGTCTCCTCATACAAGTTGTTGGGTTTGAGTCACTATTCACCATTTTTTTTTTTTTCCTTCTCTGTCTTTGGTCTTGGTTTCCTTCAAAGAACATGAGTCCTCTCTGGGGATAAAGAGAAGGGAGAGGGGCAATAGTCTCCTGTGAATGGTAACTGTTTTGGATGCTGTTTATCACAGTACAGGAGCATCCAGCTGCCCCTTCATTGTAGCTATGACTACATGGGGGAGTATTGTTGGGGGCTGCGGGGGACAGTTCACATGAGAGAAGCAAGAGTATGAGCCTGTCCCATTGCTGTCTCTGCCACCAACGCTCCATTTGTGGTTGGTTTCCTGCCATAGGAGAATCTGAGCCAAGACTCGAAAGATGGAGACCGACAAGCCCACCCTGTTTGACATAAATGGCTCCAGGCAACAGTGGTCCAAATGTGAGCAGAGCAACCTCAAATAAGTGTCCAGTTAGAGCTTTGAGTCTAGCCCTCCTAGTCTTTCCTATGTTAGGTGGGACTGGGTTACCAAGAAAAGTTTTTTTTTTTAATTTGTTAGTCTCTAAGGTGCCACAAGTACTCCTTTTCTTTTTGCGAATACGGACTAACACAGCTGCTACTCTAAAACAAGAAAAGGTTCTTAACTACCTACGTGTTCAGGGGGCAGGATAAGATAGCTGCTTGTAGGATGGGGAAGTTAATACCCAGGACAGGGTGTAATATGTCCTCCCCAGAAGAAGCTTAGATCCAGGTGGGTGATTACAGCAGGGATTCTCATACTTTTTGCATTGGCGATCCTTTCACACAGCAAGCATGTGAGAAATGAAAAATATTTAACACTATTTTAAATACTAAATGTATAATATTGTTTAAGTTAATTTACTTTTTCTCACCACTTTTAAATTAACACTAAAACAAATTTTTATCAAATTATTGTTATAAGCAGAAAAATTATTTTTTAAAATAGTTTATTGTTTAATACTGAGGGTTTGCGAAGAAACGTTGTTAATATCACTTTGCACAGCAGATTTAGCGCAGTATTGCCACCATTACTTCTATGTTGCTTCACAGAAGACTTGCTAGTGAGCTGGGACGCTGTGAAAAGTGATATTAACAAACACCTTCACAGTCTCCCAGCTCTGAAGGCCAGCAATAGCACAGAAATACAGATGGCAATGGGGCCCTAGAATGTCTGTTGTGAAAAGTGATATTAACAAATATACAAGTATCACTTTTCACAGCAGACTTCATAGGTAGCTGGGAGTCTGTGAAATGTGATATTAACAAATATCATGTTTCACAACAGACTTAGTGCCCCTGTGATGGTTGCCCATCCCAAAAAGTAGTGGGAGGGATTAAGGTGGGCAGTAGGCCAATTAATTCTACAGGCTACACCTGGAGGAGGAGCCAATGCACAGGGGTTAATTGGAAGCAGGCTCACCTAATCAGGAACAGGACTGGAGGGGCTTCTGTAAAACCCAGGAGCTGAAAGCAGAGAGAAGCTCTTGGAGGAAGGCAGGGAAGTAGGTTTAAGTCACTCCCTGAGTGGAGGAAGTTGGGAAGCTGGCAAACCCAGAAAGGGGGAAGCCAGATAATTAGGAAGAAGCCCAGGGAAACAGTAGCGAGGGGTAGGACCATGCAGAAATTTTGGCTGCTTGTTACAGGGTCCTGGGCTGGAACCCAGTCTTGAGGGCAGGCTTGGGTTCCCCACTGGGAAGTGACAAGGGCATTGGAGATGCCAGCCCCAGCCAGTGGGTCTGGAAGGACTTTGAATTCCCCAGAAGGGGAGGACCTTAGTGACTTGGATGAAGGGCCAATCCACGAAGAGGAGACTGCAGTTCCTGGAGTGAGAGAAGGGCTGCCTACTAGAGGGAGAGACAAAATGATGGCATTCAAATTGTGGACGAGGGGGTTGACCACAAGAGGGACCAGGAGGAAGCGCCAGATCGATGGTGAGTAGTGAAAGCAGCGCAGATGCCAGAAGCACCACAGTGGCAATGGGGCGATAGAAACTGCTGTGAAATGTGACTTTGGCAAAGTTTCTTCACGACCCTCACAGAGAACCTCGAATGTGCTCCAAAATAGGTGCACCGCTGGTGTAGCAACCTCAGCCCCCTCACTTGGAAGAGGATGGTACTGCCCCTGACTTGCAACCTCCCATAATAACCGTGTGACCTCCTGAGTGGTTGCGACATCCAGTTTGAGAAACCCTGTTGTAGAACGTGGTGCTAATGGATATCTGCTCAGTCATTTATTAGTAGGTTTATTTAGGTAGCTTGTATCAGTAGTCCCCTGTAGATGGGGTGGGATCATGTTAGCCACAGGGTGCCAAAGTGTTGGAGATTGACTAGCCAAGAAACCCATCATTGCTGACTGTGTCTCTGTTAATCTAGTGGGTATGCTCTAGTGCAGATGGGAGTGTGAGGGCAGGCACAGGTTTTGGGCAGTGATGGCTTGCTCTTGGTTTATTTGCTGTGCTTGCAATGGAGCAGCCCCGCTAGAGGAGGAGCTGGAAGAAGAGGACTTAAGCAGCCTGGACATCCTACTTCGCAGTGGACTTGAGGAGCCAAAGAGTCCTGCCTGGTGGTGACAGCGAAGTGGGAGGAGCCTTGGTTATGTCTGTATCAAGTGTCTGAGTTGTCAGAGCCCTCTCTGAGAGCAAAGAGATGTTTTTCGTTCGTATGGAATGAGTTCTGGGGAGGATGGATCCCTGCCTTTGGCTGGTGATGGGCTGGGAGCATTACCCTGCTCCCCTAGACTGAATGCGAAGGACGGAGCCTGCTGGCAACGAGGGACACTCTGTTATGCCTGGTCTGTCCTTCCACATCTCTGGATGTGAGTCATTGGTCACAACATTATTTACCTTGATTGTACTCAGTCTTCTCTTCATTCAGAGAACCTGAGCATCTTGGCCAGGCATGGGATTTGTGGGATGGGATGGGATGGGGATAGGGAGAGACCTGGGGGGACTGTGGTAGCTTATCAGTGCTGATCACTTCAAGCACTGGCTAGGCTGTAGGGGAATAGGGAAGGAAGCTCCAGGAAGCAGGTGACCTGACTCTGTGTGTCCTCCACATATGAGTGCTGGCCTAGGTTACAAGTGTTCTCTCTTTCTGTTGTCAGTTTCTAATGACACTGGGTCAATAAGAGAATGGCCAACTGGGGCAGAGACCGGGAGAAGGAGCAGCCACTCAGAGCCCATTCAGCAGAAAGGAAATCAGAGTGAGCTGTGGAGTAAATGCAAATGGAAATTTGCTTAAGCTAAGTATTGAGAGAGGGCTGTAAACACTCTTGTCTGTGGAGAGAAATGTGTTGTATTAGCATAGGGTGTGTTACTGAGAGCAAAATCCCTGAATAAATCTGGGGCATGTGAAGGTTGGGGGAGTCCTTGCTTTTCTCTCAGCGAGTTGTCAAGGCCCAGGGAAAGGAAAGTAAGTTTCCCTGAACTATGGTTGTGAAGTTGTACCACATATTCTTCACAGTGATATTACTATGATATGATTATGGCATCATTAGGATGCATTTTATGCAAGATGGGTCATGTATGGTGTCATTGAAAATATATTTTCCAAATATTATCCTGTTTGTATGCATGTATCATTTTTGTATCTGAAGTTATAAATACTGACTATATATTGGTACTTCAAGTATAGTTACTCCTGGGTAATGCCCACTAGATAACATGCTTTCAGTCTAGATAGTGGGTGTGGAAGGACCTATTCAGGGCAATGGGCCACCAGGAAAAACAACAAGCCTTAGGAGAAGCTTATCCCCCATGTGGTGAACTTTCCTGAGAATGCTACAGACAGCCTGTGAGTGATGGCTGCTATGACTCTACAAGGACATGTGACTAGGCCACATGATGCTGGACTCCATCTTGGGATATCAGTATTTTTCCACAAACTGGTCTAGGAACCAAGCTTTGAAACAAAGGGTTTCTGCCATTTGCAAAAAGCTGTATAAGGCACGTAGTAACATCATCTGTGGTTCTTCATTCCCCACGCAAGAAGACTCCTGGAAACACTTGAGGAACAAAGACTGAACTGGGGGAAGTGCTGGACCGAGGCTAAAGGGATTTCTAGCCTGCATATGAAACACCTGGGGATTCCAAGCTGCAAGCAAGTGTAGCTTGTGCCTCAAGAATCTACAAGTCTTCCTGTACCACCAGTTAGGGTGAGAATCTGCTATTCATATCCAGTCTATTTAGTATATTAAGCTTAGTTTGTATATTTTGTTTGTTTGCTAGGTAATCTGTTTGCTATCACTTAAAATCTATCTTTTGTAGTTGTTAAACCAGTGATCTTTGACTGGAGTGCTTAGGGAAAATCTCTGCTTGGTTACCACAAGTGTGCACTGTTTTCTTCACATTGTTGGAGAGGTGGACCAGGTATTAAACCCATATACTGGCCAGATTTGACTAGGGCAGGATGGTACTGCTCTGGGGTCCTAGTCTGGGAAGCTGGTGGTTAGAGAGCCTGCACGTAACTGCAGCTGGGTGTGTCCAGTGTGATGCTGGTGAAAGTGCAGGCTGGAGGGTTTTGCAGATTGTCACAGCAGTACAGTGTGAGAGGGAACCCAGGTTGGTGAGTCAAGGGGCTCAGTGGTACCCCACTTCCAGGTAGCACCCCAGGGGGAACCTCTCACAATGGTTAAAATTGCAGGAGGGCAAATTGCCTGTAACCAGAGATATTCCATCCTCAACTCTCTTTCTTCCACATCATTGGGTGTGAGTAACTGGTCACTGCACTTTGTACCGACTCTAGCTTCCTTCAGAGAACGTGAGCTTTCTGGTTAGGTACAGACCTCTCTGG